>NW_027175816.1:600000-1200000 GCF_028021215.1 Eschrichtius robustus | reverse complement strand
AACTCCACTCATCTTGCTTCTACTAGCCTTATAACATTGATTTCATGTCTGAGTGATATTCCATTGTACATAAGGACCACAACTTCTTTATCCATTTTTCTCTTTCCTGGGATATTTAAGGTGTCATGAAGTGGAGGTTCTTGTCAACAGAGCAGACCTAAACTTTCGGGTGCCTGTGTCTTGCTGATTTTTAGTTTTTCCAATTTATATGCCCATGAGTGGACGTGCCCTATGCTCCCTAAGCTGTTTTTTTTTCGATGTTTCAGGACACAACGTACACTTCTCCAGAGTGGCTGTTGGCAATTTACATCCCGCCCATCAGTGTAGCAAGGCTGCCATTTCTCCATGGCCTGTCCTGCATTTCTGGTTTTGACACTTTTTGCAGCATGGCCCTTTTGACCGATGGGAAGCGAGACTTCTTTGTAGCGCTGATTTGCCTTTCCAGGTTGCTTGGTTGGCCAAAAAGGGCGTATGCGTTTTTTCCTGAATATATTCAGGAAAAAACGCATACGCCCTTTTTGGCCAAGGGCATCATTGTCGACGTTTTGCCGCTTTTCATGTGCTTTAAAGGCGATTCGTATCTACCTCCTGAAATCTGTTTCCTGCAATTCTGCCTTGCTTTCAATTCCTCTTCGTTGCCTTCCCTCAATATATTTGTGGACGAGAGTTATCATTTATAACTCTGCAGGTTTGTGAATTGCCGTGCCCCTGAGCTCCATTTTTCAACTGTCTTTTTTGGGAGCTGGCCGCAAAAGCACGGGATTGCCTCAGGCCCTATTCTGGTTCCGGGCGGCAGGCTGAGCCTGTGGTTAATTCTTCTTCCTGTTGGGAAAATAGAGTGACCTGTGCCTGTCCCAACACCTAGATCTAGTCTCTCATTGGTTGCCCCTCTTCCCGTTCATCGTCAGGACAAATTGCAACCTGTAGGGAACAGGAGCTTAAAGGTGCTGATTCTCCAAGTAGGGAGATTGCTAGTAAAGTAGCTGGAATGGCGAACCCGAGCACAAGGAGATGAGAAATGAGGTGCGTTTTAGAAACCTTTCAAAATCACATGGTGTACCATCTTCTGGGTTTCTCATGCATGTTTTCGATGTAGGAAGATGCCCTTGAACCTGGAGATTTGGGACCCATGGGATGGGTACCACGCAGTATTACTTTAAAGGGTCTGCGTTTGCTCACGCAACCTCACCCAACCTCTCAGCCCCAAGAGTGTCCACCCTTATGTCTCATCCAGCTGTGGGTCTAGATATGGTCAATCCAGGTTGCATCACAGCCTCTGAACGAATTTTGTAAGAATGTCTCTCTCTTTCACTGTCTTTGTTTTACGGGTTTTTAAAAGTAATTTATTTTTATAATGGGGTTTAGCTGCTTTTCATGGCTCTGTTTATGCGGCTTTACACCCACTTGACTCACTTCCAGAGAGATATCAATATATAGGTTTTAAGATTCTTACTAGTCACATATATTCTTGTGCGGTGAATAGGGGGTGTTGAGTCCAGTTCACTGAGCAAGGAGTAGGTCTTGTCTATTACATATTGGGTGTATGGAACGGTATCTGAGCGAATTTGAAACCCTTGTTTTATGCATCACCCCACCTCACCTTTCCCGTTAAGCAGCCATAGTGTGTTTTCTAAACGTGTGACTCTGTTCTGTTTTGTAATTCAGTTCAAGTGTAGCGGTTTTTACATTCCCTCTATAAGTGATAGCTTATGATAAGTGTCTTTTACTGTGTGACTTATTTCACTTAGAATCGTCGTACCTAACTCCACTCATCTTGCTTCTACTAGCCTTATAACATTGATTTCATGTCTGAGTGATATTCCATTGTACATAAGGACCACAACTTCTTTATCCATTTTTCTCTTTCCTGGGATATTTAAGGTGTCATGAAGTGGAGGTTCTTGTCAACAGAGCAGACCTAAACTTTCGGGTGCCTGTGTCTTGCTGATTTTTAGTTTTTCCAATTTATATGCCCATGAGTGGACGTGCCCTATGCTCCCTAAGATGTTTTTTTTTCGATGTTTCAGGACACAACGTACACTTCTCCAGAGTGGCTGTTGGCAATTTACATCCCGCCCATCAGTGTAGCAAGGCTGCCATTTCTCCATGGCCTGTCCTGCATTTCTGGTTTTGACACTTTTTGCAGCATGGCCCTTTTGACCGATGGGAAGCGAGACTTCTTTGTAGCGCTGATTTGCCTTTCCAGGTTGCTTGGTTGGCCAAAAAGGGCGTATGCGTTTTTTCCTGAATATATTCAGGAAAAAACGCATACGCCCTTTTTGGCCAAGGGCATCATTGTCGACGTTTTGCCGCTTTTCATGTGCTTTAAAGGCGATTCGTATCTACCTCCTGAAATCTGTTTCCTGCAATTCTGCCTTGCTTTCAATTCCTCTTCGTTGCCTTCCCTCAATATATTTGTGGACGAGAGTTATCATTTATAACTCTGCAGGTTTGTGAATTGCAGTGACCCTGAGCTCCATTTTTCAACTGTCTTTTTTGGGAGCTGGCCGCAAAAGCACGGGATTGCCTCAGGCCCTATTCTGGTTCCGGGCGGCAGGCTGAGCCTGTGGTTAATTCTTCTTCCTGTTGGGAAAATAGAGTGACCTGTGCCTGTCCCAACACCTAGATCTAGTCTCTCATTGGTTGCCCCTCTTCCCGTTCATCCTCAGGACAAATTGCAACCTGTAGGGAACAGGAGCTTAAAGGTGCTGATTCTCCAAGTAGGGAGATTGCTAGTAAAGTAGCTGGAATGGCGAACCCGAGCACAAGGAGATGAGAAATGAGGTGCGTTTTAGAAACCTTTCAAAATCACATGGTGTACCATCTTCTGGGTTTCTCATGCATGTTTTCGATGTAGGAAGATGCCCTTGAACCTGGAGATTTGGGACCCATGGGATGGGTACCACGCAGTATTACTTTAAAGGGTCTGTGTTTGCTCACGCAACCTCACCCAACCTCTCAGCCCCAAGAGTGTCCACCCTTATGTCTCATCCAGCTGTGGGTCTAGATATGGTCAATCCAGGTTGCATCACAGCCTCTGAACGAATTTTGTAAGAATGTCTCTCTCTTTCACTGTCTTTGTTTTACGGGTTTTTAAAAGTAATTTATTTTTATAATGGGGTTTAGCTGCTTTTCATGGCTCTGTTTATGCGGCTTTACACCCACTTGACTCACTTCCAGAGAGATATCAATATATAGGTTTTAAGATTCTTACTAGTCACATATATTCTTGTGCGGTGAATAGGGGGTGTTGAGTCCAGTTCACTGAGCAAGGAGTAGGTCTTGTCTATTACATATTGGGTGTATGGAACGGTATCTGAGCGAATTTGAAACCCTTGTTTTATGCATCACCCCACCTCACCTTTCCCGTTAAGCAGCCATAGTGTGTTTTCTAAACGTGTGACTCTGTTCTGTTTTGTAATTCAGTTCAAGTGTAGCGGTTTTTACATTCCCTCTATAAGTGATAGCTTATGATAAGTGTCTTTTTCTGTGTGACTTATTTCACTTAGAATCGTCGTACCTAACTCCACTCATCTTGCTTCTACTAGCCTTATAACATTGATTTCATGTCTGAGTGATATTCCATTGTACATAAGGACCACAACTTCTTTATCCATTTTTCTCTTTCCTGGGATATTTAAGGTGTCATGAAGTGGAGGTTCTTGTCAACAGAGCAGACCTAAACTTTCGGGTGCCTGTGTCTTGCTGATTTTTAGTTTTTCCAATTTATATGCCCATGAGTGGACGTGCCCTATGCTCCCTAAGCTGTTTTTTTTTCGATGTTTCAGGACACAACGTACACTTCTCCAGAGTGGCTGTTGGCAATTTACATCCCGCCCATCAGTGTAGCAAGGCTGCCATTTCTCCATGGCCTGTCCTGCATTTCTGGTTTTGACACTTTTTGCAGCATGGCCCTTTTGACCGATGGGAAGCGAGACTTCTTTGTAGCGCTGATTTGCCTTTCCAGGTTGCTTGGTTGGCCAAAAAGGGCGTATGCGTTTTTTCCTGAATATATTCAGGAAAAAACGCATACGCCTTTTTTGGCCAAGGGCATCATTGTCGACGTTTTGCCGCTTTTCATGTGCTTTAAAGGCGATTCGTATCTACCTCCTGAAATCTGTTTCCTGCAATTCTGCCTTGCTTTCAATTCCTCTTCGTTGCCTTCCCTCAATATATTTGTGGACGAGAGTTCTCATTTATAACTCTGCAGGTTTGTGAATTGCAGTGCCCCTGAGCTCCATTTTTCAACTGTCTTTTTTGGGAGCTGGCCGCAAAAGCACGGGATTGCCTCAGGCCCTATTCTGGTTCCGGGCGGCAGGCTGAGCCTGTGGTTAATTCTTCTTCCTGTTGGGAAAATAGAGTGACCTGTGCCTGTCCCAACACCTAGATCTAGTCTCTCATTGGTTGCCCCTCTTCCCGTTCATCCTCAGGACAAATTGCAACCTGTAGGGAACAGGAGCTTAAAGGTGCTGATTCTCCAAGTAGGGAGATTGCTAGTAAAGTAGCTGGAATGGCGAACCCGAGCTCAAGGAGATGAGAAATGAGGTGCGTTTTAGAAACCTTTCAAAATCACATGGTGTACCATCTTCTGGGTTTCTCATGCATGTTTTCGATGTAGGAAGATGCCCTTGAACCTGGAGATTTGGGACCCATGGGATGGGTACCACGCAGTATTACTTTAAAGGGTCTGCGTTTGCTCACGCAACCTCACCCAACCTCTCAGCCCCAAGAGTGTCCACCCTTATGCCTCATCCAGCTGTGGGTCTAGATATGGTCAATCCAGGTTGCATCACAGCCTCTGAACGAATTTTGTAAGAATGTCTCTCTCTTTCACTGTCTTTGTTTTACGGGTTTTTAAAAGTAATTTATTTTTATAATGGGGTTTAGCTGCTTTTCATGGCTCTGTTTATGCGGCTTTACACCCACTTGACTCACTTCCAGAGAGATATCAATATATAGGTTTTAAGATTCTTACTAGTCACATATATTCTTGTGCGGTGAATAGGGGGTGTTGAGTCCAGTTCACTGAGCAAGGAGTAGGTCTTGTCTATTACATATTGGGTGTATGGAACGGTATCTGAGCGAATTTGAAACCCTTGTTTTATGCATCACCCCACCTCACCATTCCCGTTAAGCAGCCATAGTGTGTTTTCTAAACGTGTGACTCTGTTCTGTTTTGTAATTCAGTTCAAGTGTAGCGGTTTTTACATTCCCTCTATAAGTGATAGCTTATGATAAGTGTCTTTTTCTGTGTGACTTATTTCACTTAGAATCGTCGTACCTAACTCCACTCATCTTGCTTCTACTAGCCTTATAACATTGATTTCATGTCTGAGTGATATTCCATTGTACATAAGGACCACAACTTCTTTATCCATTTTTCTCTTTCCTGGGATATTTAAGGTGTCATGAAGTGGAGGTTCTTGTCAACAGAGCAGACCTAAACTTTCGGGTGCCTGTGTCTTGCTGATTTTTAGTTTTTCCAATTTATATGCCCATGAGTGGACGTGCCCTATGCTCCCTAAGCTGTTTTTTTTTCGATGTTTCAGGACACAACGTACACTTCTCCAGAGTGGCTGTTGGCAATTTACATCCCGCCCATCAGTGTAGCAAGGCTGCCATTTCTCCATGGCCTGTCCTGCATTTCTGGTTTTGACACTTTTTGCAGCATGGCCCTTTTGACCGATGGGAAGCGAGACTTCTTTGTAGCGCTGATTTGCCTTTCCAGGTTGCTTGGTTGGCCAAAAAGGGCGTATGCGTTTTTTCCTGAATATATTCAGGAAAAAACGCATACGCCCTTTTTGGCCAAGGGCATCATTGTCGACGTTTTGCCGCTTTTCATGTGCTTTAAAGGCGATTCGTATCTACCTCCTGAAATCTGTTTCCTGCAATTCTGCCTTGCTTTCAATTCCTCTTCGTTGCCTTCCCTCAATATATTTGTGGACGAGAGTTATCATTTATAACTCTGCAGGTTTGTGAATTGCAGTGCCCCTGAGCTCCATTTTTCAACTGTCTTTTTTGGGAGCTGGCCGCAAAAGCACGGGATTGCCTCAGGCCCTATTCTGGTTCCGGGCGGCAGGCTGAGCCTGTGGTTAATTCTTCTTCCTGTTGGGAAAATAGAGTGACCTGTGCCTGTCCCAACACCTAGATCTAGTCTCTCATTGGTTGCCCCTCTTCCCGTTCATCCTCAGGACAAATTGCAACCTGTAGGGAACAGGAGCTTAAAGGTGCTGATTCTCCAAGTAGGGAGATTGCTAGTAAAGTAGCTGGAATGGCGAACCCGAGCACAAGGAGATGAGAAATGAGGTGCGTTTTAGAAACCTTTCAAAATCACATGGTGTACCATCTTCTGGGTTTCTCATGCATGTTTTCGATGTAGGAAGATGCCCTTGAACCTGGAGATTTGGGACCCATGGGATGGGTACCACGCAGTATTACTTTAAAGGGTCTGCGTTTGCTCACGCAACCTCACCCAACCTCTCAGCCCCAAGAGTGTCCACCCTTATGTCTCATCCAGCTGTGGGTCTAGATATGGTCAATCCAGGTTGCATCACAGCCTCTGAACGAATTTTGTAAGAATGTCTCTCTCTTTCACTGTCTTTGTTTTACGGGTTTTTAAAAGTAATTTATTTTTATAATGGGGTTTAGCTGCTTTTCATGGCTCTGTTTATGCGGCTTTACACCCACTTGACTCACTTCCAGAGAGATATCAATATATAGGTTTTAAGATTCTTACTAGTCACATATATTCTTGTGCGGTGAATAGGGGGTGTTGAGTCCAGTTCACTGAGCAAGGAGTAGGTCTTTTCTATTACATATTGGGTGTATGGAACGGTATCTGAGCGAATTTGAAACCCTTGTTTTATGCATCACCCCACTTCACCATTCCCGTTAAGCAGCCATAGTGTGTTTTCTAAACGTGTGACTCTGTTCTGTTTTGTAATTCAGTTCAAGTGTAGCGGTTTTTACATTCCCTCTATAAGTGATAGCTTATGATAAGTGTCTTTTTCTGTGTGACTTATTTCACTTAGAATCGTCGTACCTAACTCCACTCATCTTGCTTCTACTAGCCTTATAACATTGATTTCATGTCTGAGTGATATTCCATTGTACATAAGGACCACAACTTCTTTATCCATTTTTCTCTTTCCTGGGATATTTAAGGTGTCATGAAGTGGAGGTTCTTGTCAACAGAGCAGACCTAAACTTTCGGGTGCCTGTGTCTTGCTGATTTTTAGTTTTTCCAATTTATATGCCCATGAGTGGACGTGCCCTATGCTCCCTAAGCTGTTTTTTTTTCGATGTTTCAGGACACAACGTACACTTCTCCAGAGTGGCTGTTGGCAATTTACATCCCGCCCATCAGTGTAGCAAGGCTGCCATTTCTCCATGGCCTGTCCTGCATTTCTGGTTTTGACACTTTTTGCAGCATGGCCCTTTTGACCGATGGGAAGCGAGACTTCTTTGTAGCGCTGATTTGCCTTTCCAGGTTGCTTGGTTGGCCAAAAAGGGCGTATGCGTTTTTTCCTGAATATATTCAGGAAAAAACGCATACGCCCTTTTTGGCCAAGGGCATCATTGTCGACGTTTTGCCGCTTTTCATGTGCTTTAAAGGCGATTCGTATCTACCTCCTGAAATCTGTTTCCTGCAATTCTGCCTTGCTTTCAATTCCTCTTCGTTGCCTTCCCTCAATATATTTGTGGACGAGAGTTATCATTTATAACTCTGCAGGTTTGTGAATTGCAGTGCCCCTGAGCTCCATTTTTCAACTGTCTTTTTTGGGAGCTGGCCGCAAAAGCACGGGATTGCCTCAGGCCCTATTCTGGTTCCGGGCGGCAGGCTGAGCCTGTGGTTAATTCTTCTTCCTGTTGGGAAAATAGAGTGACCTGTGCCTGTCCCAACACCTAGATCTAGTCTCTCATTGGTTGCCCCTCTTCCCGTTCATCCTCAGGACAAATTGCAACCTGTAGGGAACAGGAGCTTAAAGGTGCTGATTCTCCAAGTAGGGAGATTGCTAGTAAAGTAGCTGGAATGGCGAACCCGAGCACAAGGAGATGAGAAATGAGGTGCGTTTTAGAAACCTTTCAAAATCACATGGTGTACCATCTTCTGGGTTTCTCATGCATGTTTTCGATGTAGGAAGATGCCCTTGAACCTGGAGATTTGGGACCCATGGGATGGGTACCACGCAGTATTACTTTAAAGGGTCTGCGTTTGCTCACGCAACCTCACCCAACCTCTCAGCCCCAAGAGTGTCCACCCTTATGTCTCATCCAGCTGTGGGTCTAGATATGGTCAATCCAGGTTGCATCACAGCCTCTGAACGAATTTTGTAAGAATGTCTCTCTCTTTCACTGTCTTTGTTTTACGGGTTTTTAAAAGTAATTTATTTTTATAATGGGGTTTAGCTGCTTTTCATGGCTCTGTTTATGCGGCTTTACACCCACTTGACTCACTTCCAGAGAGATATCAATATATAGGTTTTAAGATTCTTACTAGTCACATATATTCTTCTGCGGTGAATAGGGGGTGTTGAGTCCAGTTCACTGAGCAAGGAGTAGGTCTTGTCTATTACATATTGGGTGTATGGAACGGTATCTGAGCGAATTTGAAACCCTTGTTTTATGCATCACCCCACCTCACCTTTCCCGTTAAGCAGCCATAGTGTGTTTTCTAAACGTGTGACTCTGTTCTGTTTTGTAATTCAGTTCAAGTGTAGCGGTTTTTACATTCCCTCTATAAGTGATAGCTTATGATAAGTGTCTTTTTCTGTGTGACTTATTTCACTTAGAATCGTCGTACCTAACTCCACTCATCTTGCTTCTACTAGCCTTATAACATTGATTTCATGTCTGAGTGATATTCCATTGTACATAAGGACCACAACTTCTTTATCCATTTTTCTCTTTCCTGGGATATTTAAGGTGTCATGAAGTGGAGGTTCTTGTCAACAGAGCAGACCTAAACTTTCGGGTGCCTGTGTCTTGCTGATTTTTAGTTTTTCCAATTTATATGCCCATGAGTGGACGTGCCCTATGCTCCCTAAGCTGTTTTTTTTTCGATGTTTCAGGACACAACGTACACTTCTCCAGAGTGGCTGTTGGCAATTTACATCCCGCCCATCAGTGTAGCAAGGCTGCCATTTCTCCATGGCCTGTCCTGCATTTCTGGTTTTGACACTTTTTGCAGCATGGCCCTTTTGACCGATGGGAAGCGAGACTTCTTTGTAGCGCTGATTTGCCTTTCCAGGTTGCTTGGTTGGCCAAAAAGGGCGTATGCGTTTTTTCCTGAATATATTCAGGAAAAAACGCATACGCCCTTTTTGGCCAAGGGCATCATTGTCGACGTTTTGCCGCTTTTCATGTGCTTTAAAGGCGATTCGTATCTACCTCCTGAAATCTGTTTCCTGCAATTCTGCCTTGCTTTCAATTCCTCTTCGTTGCCTTCCCTCAATATATTTGTGGACGAGAGTTCTCATTTATAACTCTGCAGGTTTGTGAATTGCAGTGCCCCTGAGCTCCATTTTTCAACTGTCTTTTTTGGGAGCTGGCCGCAAAAGCACGGGATTGCCTCAGGCCCTATTCTGGTTCCGGGCGGCAGGCTGAGCCTGTGGTTAATTCTTCTTCCTGTTGGGAAAATAGAGTGACCTGTGCCTGTCCCAACACCTAGATCTAGTCTCTCATTGGTTGCCCCTCTTCCCGTTCATCCTCAGGACAAATTGCAACCTGTAGGGAACAGGAGCTTAAAGGTGCTGATTCTCCAAGTAGGGAGATTGCTAGTAAAGTAGCTGGAATGGCGAACCCGAGCACAAGGAGATGAGAAATGAGGTGCGTTTTAGAAACCTTTCAAAATCACATGGTGTACCATCTTCTGGGTTTCTCATGCATGTTTTCGATGTAGGAAGATGCCCTTGAACCTGGAGATTTGGGACCCATGGGATGGGTACCACGCAGTATTACTTTAAAGGGTCTGCGTTTGCTCACGCAACCTCACCCAACCTCTCAGCCCCAAGAGTGTCCACCCTTATGCCTCATCCAGCTGTGGGTCTAGATATGGTCAATCCAGGTTGCATCACAGCCTCTGAACGAATTTTGTAAGAATGTCTCTCTCTTTCACTGTCTTTGTTTTACGGGTTTTTAAAAGTAATTTATTTTTATAATGGGGTTTAGCTGCTTTTCATGGCTCTGTTTATGCGGCTTTACACCCACTTGACTCACTTCCAGAGAGATATCAATATATAGGTTTTAAGATTCTTACTAGTCACATATATTCTTCTGCGGTGAATAGGGGGTGTTGAGTCCAGTTCACTGAGCAAGGAGTAGGTCTTGTCTATTACATATTGGGTGTATGGAACGGTATCTGAGCGAATTTGAAACCCTTGTTTTATGCATCACCCCACCTCACCTTTCCCGTTAAGCAGCCATAGTGTGTTTTCTAAACGTGTGACTCTGTTCTGTTTTGTAATTCAGTTCAAGTGTAGCGGTTTTTACATTCCCTCTATAAGTGATAGCTTATGATAAGTGTCTTTTACTGTGTGACTTATTTCACTTAGAATCGTCGTACCTAACTCCACTCATCTTGCTTCTACTAGCCTTATAACATTGATTTCATGTCTGAGTGATATTCCATTGTACATAAGGACCACAACTTCTTTATCCATTTTTCTCTTTCCTGGGATATTTAAGGTGTCATGAAGTGGAGGTTCTTGTCAACAGAGCAGACCTAAACTTTCGGGTGCCTGTGTCTTGATGATTTTTAGTTTTTCCAATTTATATGCCCATGAGTGGACGTGCCCTATGCTCCCTAAGCTGTTTTTTTTCGATGTTTCAGGACACAACGTACACTTCTCCAGAGTGGCTGTTGGCAATTTACATCCCGCCCATCAGTGTAGCAAGGCTGCCATTTCTCCATGGCCTGTCCTGCATTTCTGGTTTTGACACTTTTTGCAGCATGGCCCTTTTCACCGATGGGAAGCGAGACTTCTTTGTAGCGCTGATTTGCCTTTCCAGGTTGCTTGGTTGGCCAAAAAGGGCGTATGCGTTTTTTCCTGAATATATTCAGGAAAAAACGCATACCCCCTTTTTGGCCAAGGGCATCATTGTCGACGTTTTGCCGCTTTTCATGTGCTTTAAAGGCGATTCGTATCTACCTCCTGAAATCTGTTTCCTGCAATTCTGCCTTGCTTTCAATTCCTCTTCGTTGCCTTCCCTCAATATATTTGTGGACGAGAGTTCTCATTTATAACTCTGCAGGTTTGTGAATTGCAGTGCCCCTGAGCTCCATTTTTCAACTGTCTTTTTTGGGAGCTGGCCGCAAAAGCACGGGATTGCCTCAGGCCCTATTCTGGTTCCGGGCGGCAGGCTGAGCCTGTGGTTAATTCTTCTTCCTGTTGGGAAAATAGAGTGACCTGTGCCTGTCCCAACACCTAGATCTAGTCTCTCATTGGTTGCCCCTCTTCCCGTTCATCCTCAGGACAAATTGCAACCTGTAGGGAACAGGAGCTTAAAGGTGCTGATTCTCCAAGTAGGGAGATTGCTAGTAAAGTAGCTGGAATGGCGAACCCGAGCACAAGGAGATGAGAAATGAGGTGCGTTTTAGAAACCTTTCAAAATCACATGGTGTACCATCTTCTGGGTTTCTCATGCATGTTTTCGATGTAGGAAGATGCCCTTGAACCTGGAGATTTGGGACCCATGGGATGGGTACCACGCAGTATTACTTTAAAGGGTCTGCGTTTGCTCACGCAACCTCACCCAACCTCTCAGCCCCAAGAGTGTCCACCCTTATGCCTCATCCAGCTGTGGGTCTAGATATGGTCAATCCAGGTTGCATCACAGCCTCTGAACGAATTTTGTAAGAATGTCTCTCTCTTTCACTGTCTTTGTTTTACGGGTTTTTAAAAGTAATTTATTTTTATAATGGGGTTTAGCTGCTTTTCATGGCTCTGTTTATGCGGCTTTACACCCACTTGACTCACTTCCAGAGAGATATCAATATATAGGTTTTAAGATTCTTACTAGTCACATATATTCTTCTGCGGTGAATAGGGGGTGTTGAGTCCAGTTCACTGAGCAAGGAGTAGGTCTTGTCTATTACATATTGGGTGTATGGAACGGTATCTGAGCGAATTTGAAACCCTTGTTTTATGCATCACCCCACCTCACCTTTCCCGTTAAGCAGCCATAGTGTGTTTTCTAAACGTGTGACTCTGTTCTGTTTTGTAATTCAGTTCAAGTGTAGCGGTTTTTACATTCCCTCTATAAGTGATAGCTTATGATAAGTGTCTTTTACTGTGTGACTTATTTCACTTAGAATCGTCGTACCTAACTCCACTCATCTTGCTTCTACTAGCCTTATAACATTGATTTCATGTCTGAGTGATATTCCATTGTACATAAGGACCACAACTTCTTTATCCATTTTTCTCTTTCCTGGGATATTTAAGGTGTCATGAAGTGGAGGTTCTTGTCAACAGAGCAGACCTAAACTTTCGGGTGCCTGTGTCTTGATGATTTTTAGTTTTTCCAATTTATATGCCCATGAGTGGACGTGCCCTATGCTCCCTAAGCTGTTTTTTTTCGATGTTTCAGGACACAACGTACACTTCTCCAGAGTGGCTGTTGGCAATTTACATCCCGCCCATCAGTGTAGCAAGGCTGCCATTTCTCCATGGCCTGTCCTGCATTTCTGGTTTTGACACTTTTTGCAGCATGGCCCTTTTCACCGATGGGAAGCGAGACTTCTTTGTAGCGCTGATTTGCCTTTCCAGGTTGCTTGGTTGGCCAAAAAGGGCGTATGCGTTTTTTCCTGAATATATTCAGGAAAAAACGCATACCCCCTTTTTGGCCAAGGGCATCATTGTCGACGTTTTGCCGCTTTTCATGTGCTTTAAAGGCGATTCGTATCTACCTCCTGAAATCTGTTTCCTGCAATTCTGCCTTGCTTTCAATTCCTCTTCGTTGCCTTCCCTCAATATATTTGTGGACGAGAGTTCTCATTTATAACTCTGCAGGTTTGTGAATTGCAGTGCCCCTGAGCTCCATTTTTCAACTGTCTTTTTTGGGAGCTGGCCGCAAAAGCACGGGATTGCCTCAGGCCCTATTCTGGTTCCGGGCGGCAGGCTGAGCCTGTGGTTAATTCTTCTTCCTGTTGGGAAAATAGAGTGACCTGTGCCTGTCCCAACACCTAGATCTAGTCTCTCATTGGTTGCCCCTCTTCCCGTTCATCCTCAGGACAAATTGCAACCTGTAGGGAACAGGAGCTTAAAGGTGCTGATTCTCCAAGTAGGGAGATTGCTAGTAAAGTAGCTGGAATGGCGAACCCGAGCACAAGGAGATGAGAAATGAGGTGCGTTTTAGAAACCTTTCAAAATCACATGGTGTACCATCTTCTGGGTTTCTCATGCATGTTTTCGATGTAGGAAGATGCCCTTGAACCTGGAGATTTGGGACCCATGGGATGGGTACCACGCAGTATTACTTTAAAGGGTCTGCGTTTGCTCACGCAACCTCACCCAACCTCTCAGCCCCAAGAGTGTCCACCCTTATGCCTCATCCAGCTGTGGGTCTAGATATGGTCAATCCAGGTTGCATCACAGCCTCTGAACGAATTTTGTAAGAATGTCTCTCTCTTTCACTGTCTTTGTTTTACGGGTTTTTAAAAGTAATTTATTTTTATAATGGGGTTTAGCTGCTTTTCATGGCTCTGTTTATGCGGCTTTACACCCACTTGACTCACTTCCAGAGAGATATCAATATATAGGTTTTAAGATTCTTACTAGTCACATATATTCTTCTGCGGTGAATAGGGGGTGTTGAGTCCAGTTCACTGAGCAAGGAGTAGGTCTTGTCTATTACATATTGGGTGTATGGAACGGTATCTGAGCGAATTTGAAACCCTTGTTTTATGCATCACCCCACCTCACCTTTCCCGTTAAGCAGCCATAGTGTGTTTTCTAAACGTGTGACTCTGTTCTGTTTTGTAATTCAGTTCAAGTGTAGCGGTTTTTACATTCCCTCTATAAGTGATAGCTTATGATAAGTGTCTTTTACTGTGTGACTTATTTCACTTAGAATCGTCGTACCTAACTCCACTCATCTTGCTTCTACTAGCCTTATAACATTGATTTCATGTCTGAGTGATATTCCATTGTACATAAGGACCACAACTTCTTTATCCATTTTTCTCTTTCCTGGGATATTTAAGGTGTCATGAAGTGGAGGTTCTTGTCAACAGAGCAGACCTAAACTTTCGGGTGCCTGTGTCTTGATGATTTTTAGTTTTTCCAATTTATATGCCCATGAGTGGACGTGCCCTATGCTCCCTAAGCTGTTTTTTTTCGATGTTTCAGGACACAACGTACACTTCTCCAGAGTGGCTGTTGGCAATTTACATCCCGCCCATCAGTGTAGCAAGGCTGCCATTTCTCCATGGCCTGTCCTGCATTTCTGGTTTTGACACTTTTTGCAGCATGGCCCTTTTGACCGATGGGAAGCGAGACTTCTTTGTAGCGCTGATTTGCCTTTCCAGGTTGCTTGGTTGGCCAAAAAGGGCGTATGCGTTTTTTCCTGAATATATTCAGGAAAAAACGCATACGCCCTTTTTGGCCAAGGGCATCATTGTCGACGTTTTGCCGCTTTTCATGTGCTTTAAAGGCGATTCATATCTACCTCCTGAAATCTGTTTCCTGCAATTCTGCCTTGCTTTCAATTCCTCTTCGTTGCCTTCCCTCAATATATTTGTGGACGAGAGTTATCATTTATAACTCTGCAGGTTTGTGAATTGCAGTGCCCCTGATCTCCATTTTTCAACTGTCTTTTTTGAGAGCTGGCCGCAAAAGCACGGGATTGCCTCAGGCCCTATTCTGGTTCCGGGCGGCAGGCTGAGCCTGTGGTTAATTCTTCTTCCTGTTGGGAAAATAGAGTGACCTGTGCCTGTCCCAACACCTAGATCTAGTCTCTCATTGGTTGCCCCTCTTCCCGTTCATCCTCAGGACAAATTGCAACCTGTAGGGAACAGGAGCTTAAAGGTGCTGATTCTCCAAGTAGGGAGATTGCTAGTAAAGTAGCTGGAATGGCGAACCCGAGCACAAGGAGATGAGAAATGAGGTGCGTTTTAGAAACCTTTCAAAATCACATGGTGTACCATCTTCTGGGTTTCTCATGCATGTTTTCGATGTAGGAAGATGCCCTTGAACCTGGAGATTTGGGACCCATGGGATGGGTACCACGCAGTATTACTTTAAAGGGTCTGCGTTTGCTCACGCAACCTCACCCAACCTCTCAGCCCCAAGAGTGTCCACCCTTATGTCTCATCCAGCTGTGGGTCTAGATATGGTCAATCCAGGTTGCATCACAGCCTCTGAACGAATTTTGTAAGAATGTCTCTCTCTTTCACTGTCTTTGTTTTACGGGTTTTTAAAAGTAATTTATTTTTATAATGGGGTTTAGCTGCTTTTCATGGCTCTGTTTATGCGGCTTTACACCCACTTGACTCACTTCCAGAGAGATATCAATATATAGGTTTTAAGATTCTTACTAGTCACATATATTCTTGTGCGGTGAATAGGGGGTGTTGAGTCCAGTTCACTGAGCAAGGAGTAGGTCTTGTCTATTACATATTGGGTGTATGGAACGGTATCTGAGCGAATTTGAAACCCTTGTTTTATGCATCACCCCACCTCAACATTCCCGTTAAGCAGCCATAGTGTGTTTTCTAAACGTGTGACTCTGTTCTGTTTTGTAATTCAGTTCAAGTGTAGCGGTTTTTACATTCCCTCTATAAGTGATAGCTTATGATAAGTGTCTTTTTCTGTGTGACTTATTTCACTTAGAATCGTCGTACCTAACTCCACTCATCTTGCTTCTACTAGCCTTATAACATTGATTTCATGTCTGAGTGATATTCCATTGTACATAAGGACCACAACTTCTTTATCCATTTTTCTCTTTCCTGGGATATTTAAGGTGTCATGAAGTGGAGGTTCTTGTCAACAGAGCAGACCTAAACTTTCGGGTGCCTGTGTCTTGCTGATTTTTAGTTTTTCCAATTTATATGCCCATGAGTGGACGTGCCCTATGCTCCCTAAGCTGTTTTTTTTTCGATGTTTCAGGACACAACGTACACTTCTCCAGAGTGGCTGTTGGCAATTTACATCCCGCCCATCAGTGTAGCAAGGCTGCCATTTCTCCATGGCCTGTCCTGCATTTCTGGTTTTGACACTTTTTGCAGCATGGCCCTTTTGACCGATGGGAAGCGAGACTTCTTTGTAGCGCTGATTTGCCTTTCCAGGTTGCTTGGTTGGCCAGAAAGGGCGTATGCGTTTTTTCCTGAATATATTCAGGAAAAAACGCATACGCCCTTTTTGGCCAAGGGCATCATTGTCGACGTTTTGCCGCTTTTCATGTGCTTTAAAGGCGATTCGTATCTACCTCCTGAAATCTGTTTCCTGCAATTCTGCCTTGCTTTCAATTCCTCTTCGTTGCCTTCCCTCAATATATTTGTGGACGAGAGTTATCATTTATAACTCTGCAGGTTTGTGAATTGCAGTGCCCCTGAGCTCCATTTTTCAACTGTCTTTTTTGGGAGCTGGCCGCAAAAGCACGGGATTGCCTCAGGCCCTATTCTGGTTCCGGGCGGCAGGCTGAGCCTGTGGTTAATTCTTCTTCCTGTTGGGAAAATAGAGTGACCTGTGCATGTCCCAACACCTAGATCTAGTCTCTCATTGGTTGCCCCTCTTCCCGTTCATCCTCAGGACAAATTGCAACCTGTAGGGAACAGGAGCTTAAAGGTGCTGATTCTCCAAGTAGGGAGATTGCTAGTAAAGTAGCTGGAATGGCGAACCCGAGCACAAGGAGATGAGAAATGAGGTGCGTTTTAGAAACCTTTCAAAATCACATGGTGTACCATCTTCTGGGTTTCTCATGCATGTTTTCGATGTAGGAAGATGCCCTTGAACCTGGAGATTTGGGACCCATGGGATGGGTACCACGCAGTACTACTTTAAAGGGTCTGCGTTTGCTCACGCAACCTCACCCAACCTCTCAGCCCCAAGAGTGTCCACCCTTATGCCTCATCCAGCTGTGGGTCTAGATATGGTCAATCCAGGTTGCATCACAGCCTCTGAACGAATTTTGTAAGAATGTCTCTCTCTTTCACTGTCTTTGTTTTACGGGTTTTTAAAAGTAATTTATTTTTATAATGGGGTTTAGCTGCTTTTCATGGCTCTGTTTATGCGGCTTTACACCCACTTGACTCACTTCCAGAGAGATATCAATATATAGGTTTTAAGATTCTTACTAGTCACATATATTCTTGTGCGGTGAATAGGGGGTGTTGAGTCCAGTTCACTGAGCAAGGAGTAGGTCTTGTCTATTACATATTGGGTGTATGGAACGGTATCTGAGCGAATTTGAAACCCTTGTTTTATGCATCACCCCACCTCACCTTTCCCGTTAAGCAGCCGTAGTGTGTTTTCTAAACGTGTGACTCTGTTCTGTTTTGTAATTCAGTTCAAGTGTAGCGGTTTTTACATTCCCTCTATAAGTGATAGCTTATGATAAGTGTCTTTTTCTGTGTGACTTATTTCACTTAGAATCGTCGTACCTAACTCCACTCATCTTGCTTCTACTAGCCTTATAACATTGATTTCATGTCTGAGTGATATTCCATTGTACATAAGGACCACAACTTCTTTATCCATTTTTCTCTTTCCTGGGATATTTAAGGTGTCATGAAGTGGAGGTTCTTGTCAACAGAGCAGACCTAAACTTTCGGGTGCCTGTGTCTTGCTGATTTTTAGTTTTTCCAATTTATATGCCCATGAGTGGACGTGCCCTATGCTCCCTAAGCTGTTTTTTTTTCGATGTTTCAGGACACAACGTACACTTCTCCAGAGTGGCTGTTGGCAATTTACATCCCGCCCATCAGTGTAGCAAGGCTGCCATTTCTCCACGGCCTGTCCTGCATTTCTGGTTTTGACACTTTTTGCAGCATGGCCCTTTTCACCGATGGGAAGCGAGACTTCTTTGTAGCGCTGATTTGCCTTTCCAGGTTGCTTGGTTGGCCAAAAAGGGCGTATGCGTTTTTTCCTGAATATATTCAGGAAAAAACGCATACGCCCTTTTTGGCCAAGGGCATCATTGTCGACGTTTTGCCGCTTTTCATGTGCTTTAAAGGCGATTCGTATCTACCTCCTGAAATCTGTTTCCTGCAATTCTGCCTTGCTTTCAATTCCTCTTCGTTGCCTTCCCTCAATATATTTGTGGACGAGAGTTATCATTTATAACTCTGCAGGTTTGTGAATTGCAGTGCCCCTGAGCTCCATTTTTCAACTGTCTTTTTTGGGAGCTGGCCGCAAAAGCACGGGATTGCCTCAGGCCCTATTCTGGTTCCGGGCGGCAGGCTGAGCCTGTGGTTAATTCTTCTTCCTGTTGGGAAAATAGAGTGACCTGTGCCTGTCCCAACACCTAGATCTAGTCTCTCATTGGTTGCCCCTCTTCCCGTTCATCCTCAGGACAAATTGCAACCTGTAGGGAACAGGAGCTTAAAGGTGCTGATTCTCCAAGTAGGGAGATTGCTAGTAAAGTAGCTGGAATGGCGAACCCGAGCACAAGGAGATGAGAAATGAGGTGCGTTTTAGAAACCTTTCAAAATCACATGGTGTACCATCTTCTGGGTTTCTCATGCATGTTTTCGATGTAGGAAGATGCCCTTGAACCTGGAGATTTGGGACCCATGGGATGGGTACCACGCAGTATTACTTTAAAGGGTCTGCGTTTGCTCACGCAACCTCACCCAACCTCTCAGCCCCAAGAGTGTCCACCCTTATGTCTCATCCAGCTGTGGGTCTAGATATGGTCAATCCAGGTTGCATCACAGCCTCTGAACGAATTTTGTAAGAATGTCTCTCTCTTTCACTGTCTTTGTTTTACGGGTTTTTAAAAGTAATTTATTTTTATAATGGGGTTTAGCTGCTTTTCATGGCTCTGTTTATGCGGCTTTACACCCACTTGACTCACTTCCAGAGAGATATCAATATATAGGTTTTAAGATTCTTACTAGTCACATATATTCTTCTGCGGTGAATAGGGGGTGTTGAGTCCAGTTCACTGAGCAAGGAGTAGGTCTTGTCTATTACATATTGGGTGTATGGAACGGTATCTGAGCGAATTTGAAACCCTTGTTTTATGCATCACCCCACCTCACCTTTCCCGTTAAGCAGCCATAGTGTGTTTTCTAAACGTGTGACTCTGTTCTGTTTTGTAATTCAGTTCAAGTGTAGCGGTTTTTACATTCCCTCTATAAGTGATAGCTTATGATAAGTGTCTTTTTCTGTGTGACTTATTTCACTTAGAATCGTCGTACCTAACTCCACTCATCTTGCTTCTACTAGCCTTATAACATTGATTTCATGTCTGAGTGATATTCCATTGTACATAAGGACCACAACTTCTTTATCCATTTTTCTCTTTCCTGGGATATTTAAGGTGTCATGAAGTGGAGGTTCTTGTCAACAGAGCAGACCTAAACTTTCGGGTGCCTGTGTCTTGCTGATTTTTAGTTTTTCCAATTTATATGCCCATGAGTGGACGTGCCCTATGCTCCCTAAGCTGTTTTTTTTTCGATGTTTCAGGACACAACGTACACTTCTCCAGAGTGGCTGTTGGCATTTTACATCCCGCCCATCAGTGTAGCAAGGCTGCCATTTCTCCATGGCCTGTCCTGCATTTCTGGTTTTGACACTTTTTGCAGCATGGCCCTTTTGACCGATGGGAAGCGAGACTTCTTTGTAGCGCTGATTTGCCTTTCCAGGTTGCTTGGTTGGCCAAAAAGGGCGTATGCGTTTTTTCCTGAATATATTCAGGAAAAAACGCATACGCCCTTTTTGGCCAAGGGCATCATTGTCGACGTTTTGCCGCTTTTCATGTGCTTTAAAGGCGATTCGTATCTACCTCCTGAAATCTGTTTCCTGCAATTCTGCCTTGCTTTCAATTCCTCTTCGTTGCCTTCCCTCAATATATTTGTGGACGAGAGTTCTCATTTATAACTCTGCAGGTTTGTGAATTGCAGTGCCCCTGAGCTCCATTTTTCAACTGTCTTTTTTGGGAGCTGGCCGCAAAAGCACGGGATTGCCTCAGGCCCTATTCTGGTTCCGGGCGGCAGGCTGAGCCTGTGGTTAATTCTTCTTCCTGTTGGGAAAATAGAGTGACCTGTGCCTGTCCCAACACCTAGATCTAGTCTCTCATTGGTTGCCCCTCTTCCCGTTCATCCTCAGGACAAATTGCAACCTGTAGGGAACAGGAGCTTAAAGGTGCTGATTCTCCAAGTAGGGAGATTGCTAGTAAAGTAGCTGGAATGGCGAACCCGAGCACAAGGAGATGAGAAATGAGGTGCGTTTTAGAAACCTTTCAAAATCACATGGTGTACCATCTTCTGGGTTTCTCATGCATGTTTTCGATGTAGGAAGATGCCCTTGAACCTGGAGATTTGGGACCCATGGGATGGGTACCACGCAGTATTACTTTAAAGGGTCTGCGTTTGCTCACGCAACCTCACCCAACCTCTCAGCCCCAAGAGTGTCCACCCTTATGCCTCATCCAGCTGTGGGTCTAGATATGGTCAATCCAGGTTGCATCACAGCCTCTGAACGAATTTTGTAAGAATGTCTCTCTCTTTCACTGTCTTTGTTTTACGGGTTTTTAAAAGTAATTTATTTTTATAATGGGGTTTAGCTGCTTTTCATGGCTCTGTTTATGCGGCTTTACACCCACTTGACTCACTTCCAGAGAGATATCAATATATAGGTTTTAAGATTCTTACTAGTCACATATATTCTTCTGCGGTGAATAGGGGGTGTTGAGTCCAGTTCACTGAGCAAGGAGTAGGTCTTGTCTATTACATATTGGGTGTATGGAACGGTATCTGAGCGAATTTGAAACCCTTGTTTTATGCATCACCCCACCTCACCTTTCCCGTTAAGCAGCCATAGTGTGTTTTCTAAACGTGTGACTCTGTTCTGTTTTGTAATTCAGTTCAAGTGTAGCGGTTTTTACATTCCCTCTATAAGTGATAGCTTATGATAAGTGTCTTTTACTGTGTGACTTATTTCACTTAGAATCGTCGTACCTAACTCCACTCATCTTGCTTCTACTAGCCTTATAACATTGATTTCATGTCTGAGTGATATTCCATTGTACATAAGGACCACAACTTCTTTATCCATTTTTCTCTTTCCTGGGATATTTAAGGTGTCATGAAGTGGAGGTTCTTGTCAACAGAGCAGACCTAAACTTTCGGGTGCCTGTGTCTTGATGATTTTTAGTTTTTCCAATTTATATGCCCATGAGTGGACGTGCCCTATGCTCCCTAAGCTGTTTTTTTTCGATGTTTCAGGACACAACGTACACTTCTCCAGAGTGGCTGTTGGCAATTTACATCCCGCCCATCAGTGTAGCAAGGCTGCCATTTCTCCATGGCCTGTCCTGCATTTCTGGTTTTGACACTTTTTGCAGCATGGCCCTTTTGACCGATGGGAAGCGAGACTTCTTTGTAGCGCTGATTTGCCTTTCCAGGTTGCTTGGTTGGCCAAAAAGGGCGTATGCGTTTTTTCCTGAATATATTCAGGAAAAAACGCATACGCCCTTTTTGGCCAAGGGCATCATTGTCGACGTTTTGCCGCTTTTCATGTGCTTTAAAGGCGATTCACATCTACCTCCTGAAATCTGTTTCCTGCAATTCTGCCTTGCTTTCAATTCCTCTTCGTTGCCTTCCCTCAATATATTTGTGGACGAGAGTTATCATTTATAACTCTGCAGGTTTGTGAATTGCAGTGCCCCTGATCTCCATTTTTCAACTGTCTTTTTTGAGAGCTGGCCGCAAAAGCACGGGATTGCCTCAGGCCCTATTCTGGTTCCGGGCGGCAGGCTGAGCCTGTGGTTAATTCTTCTTCCTGTTGGGAAAATAGAGTGACCTGTGCCTGTCCCAACACCTAGATCTAGTCTCTCATTGGTTGCCCCTCTTCCCGTTCATCCTCAGGACAAATTGCAACCTGTAGGGAACAGGAGCTTAAAGGTGCTGATTCTCCAAGTAGGGAGATTGCTAGTAAAGTAGCTGGAATGGCGAACCCGAGCACAAGGAGATGAGAAATGAGGTGCGTTTTAGAAACCTTTCAAAATCACATGGTGTACCATCTTCTGGGTTTCTCATGCATGTTTTCGATGTAGGAAGATGCCCTTGAACCTGGAGATTTGGGACCCATGGGATGGGTACCACGCAGTATTACTTTAAAGGGTCTGCGTTTGCTCACGCAACCTCACCCAACCTCTCAGCCCCAAGAGTGTCCACCCTTATGTCTCATCCAGCTGTGGGTCTAGATATGGTCAATCCAGGTTGCATCACAGCCTCTGAACGAATTTTGTAAGAATGTCTCTCTCTTTCACTGTCTTTGTTTTACGGGTTTTTAAAAGTAATTTATTTTTATAATGGGGTTTAGCTGCTTTTCATGGCTCTGTTTATGCGGCTTTACACCCACTTGACTCACTTCCAGAGAGATATCAATATATAGGTTTTAAGATTCTTACTAGTCACATATATTCTTCTGCGGTGAATAGGGGGTGTTGAGTCCAGTTCACTGAGCAAGGAGTAGGTCTTGTCTATTACATATTGGGTGTATGGAACGGTATCTGAGCGAATTTGAAACCCTTGTTTTATGCATCACCCCACCTCACCTTTCCCGTTAAGCAGCCATAGTGTGTTTTCTAAACGTGTGACTCTGTTCTGTTTTGTAATTCAGTTCAAGTGTAGCGGTTTTTACATTCCCTCTATAAGTGATAGCTTATGATAAGTGTCTTTTTCTGTGTGACTTATTTCACTTAGAATCGTCGTACCTAACTCCACTCATCTTGCTTCTACTAGCCTTATAACATTGATTTCATGTCTGAGTGATATTCCATTGTACATAAGGACCACAACTTCTTTATCCATTTTTCTCTTTCCTGGGATATTTAAGGTGTCATGAAGTGGAGGTTCTTGTCAACAGAGCAGACCTAAACTTTCGGGTGCCTGTGTCTTGCTGATTTTTAGTTTTTCCAATTTATATGCCCATGAATGGACGTGCCCTATGCTCCCTAAGCTGTTTTTTTTTCGATGTTTCAGGACACAACGTACACTTCTCCAGAGTGGCTGTTGGCAATTTACATCCCGCCCATCAGTGTAGCAAGGCTGCCATTTCTCCATGGCCTGTCCTGCATTTCTGGTTTTGACACTTTTTGCAGCATGGCCCTTTTGACCGATGGGAAGCGAGACTTCTTTGTAGCGCTGATTTGCCTTTCCAGGTTGCTTGGTTGGCCAAAAAGGGCGTATGCGTTTTTTCCTGAATATATTCAGGAAAAAACGCATACGCCCTTTTTGGCCAAGGGCATCATTGTCGACGTTTTGCCGCTTTTCATGTGCTTTAAAGGCGATTCGTATCTACCTCCTGAAATCTGTTTCCTGCAATTCTGCCTTGCTTTCAATTCCTCTTCGTTGCCTTCCCTCAATATATTTGTGGACGAGAGTTCTCATTTATAACTCTGCAGGTTTGTGAATTGCAGTGCCCCTGAGCTCCATTTTTCAACTGTCTTTTTTGGGAGCTGGCCGCAAAAGCACGGGATTGCCTCAGGCCCTATTCTGGTTCCGGGCGGCAGGCTGAGCCTGTGGTTAATTCTTCTTCCTGTTGGGAAAATAGAGTGACCTGTGCCTGTCCCAACACCTAGATCTAGTCTCTCATTGGTTGCCCCTCTTCCCGTTCATCCTCAGGACAAATTGCAACCTGTAGGGAACAGGAGCTTAAAGGTGCTGATTCTCCAAGTAGGGAGATTGCTAGTAAAGTAGCTGGAATGGCGAACCCGAGCACAAGGAGATGAGAAATGAGGTGCGTTTTAGAAACCTTTCAAAATCACATGGTGTACCATCTTCTGGGTTTCTCATGCATGTTTTCGATGTAGGAAGATGCCCTTGAACCTGGAGATTTGGGACCCATGGGATGGGTACCACGCAGTATTACTTTAAAGGGTCTGCGTTTGCTCACGCAACCTCACCCAACCTCTCAGCCCCAAGAGTGTCCACCCTTATGCCTCATCCAGCTGTGGGTCTAGATATGGTCAATCCAGGTTGCATCACAGCCTCTGAACGAATTTTGTAAGAATGTCTCTCTCTTTCACTGTCTTTGTTTTACGGGTTTTTAAAAGTAATTTATTTTTATAATGGGGTTTAGCTGCTTTTCATGGCTCTGTTTATGCGGCTTTACACCCACTTGACTCACTTCCAGAGAGATATCAATATATAGGTTTTAAGATTCTTACTAGTCACATATATTCTTCTGCGGTGAATAGGGGGTGTTGAGTCCAGTTCACTGAGCAAGGAGTAGGTCTTGTCTATTACATATTGGGTGTATGGAACGGTATCTGAGCGAATTTGAAACCCTTGTTTTATGCATCACCCCACCTCACCTTTCCCGTTAAGCAGCCATAGTGTGTTTTCTAAACGTGTGACTCTGTTCTGTTTTGTAATTCAGTTCAAGTGTAGCGGTTTTTACATTCCCTCTATAAGTGATAGCTTATGATAAGTGTCTTTTTCTGTGTGACTTATTTCACTTAGAATCGTCGTACCTAACTCCACTCATCTTGCTTCTACTAGCCTTATAACATTGATTTCATGTCTGAGTGATATTCCATTGTACATAAGGACCACAACTTCTTTATCCATTTTTCTCTTTCCTGGGATATTTAAGGTGTCATGAAGTGGAGGTTCTTGTCAACAGAGCAGACCTAAACTTTCGGGTGCCTGTGTCTTGCTGATTTTTAGTTTTTCCAATTTATATGCCCATGAGTGGACGTGCCCTATGCTCCCTAAGCTGTTTTTTTTTCGATGTTTCAGGACACAACGTACACTTCTCCAGAGTGGCTGTTGGCATTTTACATCCCGCCCATCAGTGTAGCAAGGCTGCCATTTCTCCATGGCCTGTCCTGCATTTCTGGTTTTGACACTTTTTGCAGCATGGCCCTTTTGACCGATGGGAAGCGAGACTTCTTTGTAGCGCTGATTTGCCTTTCCAGGTTGCTTGGTTGGCCAAAAAGGGCGTATGCGTTTTTTCCTGAATATATTCAGGAAAAAACGCATACGCCCTTTTTGGCCAAGGGCATCATTGTCGACGTTTTGCCGCTTTTCATGTGCTTTAAAGGCGATTCGTATCTACCTCCTGAAATCTGTTTCCTGCAATTCTGCCTTGCTTTCAATTCCTCTTCGTTGCCTTCCCTCAATATATTTGTGGACGAGAGTTCTCATTTATAACTCTGCAGGTTTGTGAATTGCAGTGCCCCTGAGCTCCATTTTTCAACTGTCTTTTTTGGGAGCTGGCCGCAAAAGCACGGGATTGCCTCAGGCCCTATTCTGGTTCCGGGCGGCAGGCTGAGCCTGTGGTTAATTCTTCTTCCTGTTGGGAAAATAGAGTGACCTGTGCCTGTCCCAACACCTAGATCTAGTCTCTCATTGGTTGCCCCTCTTCCCGTTCATCCTCAGGACAAATTGCAACCTGTAGGGAACAGGAGCTTAAAGGTGCTGATTCTCCAAGTAGGGAGATTGCTAGTAAAGTAGCTGGAATGGCGAACCCGAGCACAAGGAGATGAGAAATGAGGTGCGTTTTAGAAACCTTTCAAAATCACATGGTGTACCATCTTCTGGGTTTCTCATGCATGTTTTCGATGTAGGAAGATGCCCTTGAACCTGGAGATTTGGGACCCATGGGATGGGTACCACGCAGTATTACTTTAAAGGGTCTGCGTTTGCTCACGCAACCTCACCCAACCTCTCAGCCCCAAGAGTGTCCACCCTTATGCCTCATCCAGCTGTGGGTCTAGATATGGTCAATCCAGGTTGCATCACAGCCTCTGAACGAATTTTGTAAGAATGTCTCTCTCTTTCACTGTCTTTGTTTTACGGGTTTTTAAAAGTAATTTATTTTTATAATGGGGTTTAGCTGCTTTTCATGGCTCTGTTTATGCGGCTTTACACCCACTTGACTCACTTCCAGAGAGATATCAATATATAGGTTTTAAGATTCTTACTAGTCACATATATTCTTCTGCGGTGAATAGGGGGTGTTGAGTCCAGTTCACTGAGCAAGGAGTAGGTCTTGTCTATTACATATTGGGTGTATGGAACGGTATCTGAGCGAATTTGAAACCCTTGTTTTATGCATCACCCCACCTCACCTTTCCCGTTAAGCAGCCATAGTGTGTTTTCTAAACGTGTGACTCTGTTCTGTTTTGTAATTCAGTTCAAGTGTAGCGGTTTTTACATTCCCTCTATAAGTGATAGCTTATGATAAGTGTCTTTTACTGTGTGACTTATTTCACTTAGAATCGTCGTACCTAACTCCACTCATCTTGCTTCTACTAGCCTTATAACATTGATTTCATGTCTGAGTGATATTCCATTGTACATAAGGACCACAACTTCTTTATCCATTTTTCTCTTTCCTGGGATATTTAAGGTGTCATGAAGTGGAGGTTCTTGTCAACAGAGCAGACCTAAACTTTCGGGTGCCTGTGTCTTGATGATTTTTAGTTTTTCCAATTTATATGCCCATGAGTGGACGTGCCCTATGCTCCCTAAGCTGTTTTTTTTCGATGTTTCAGGACACAACGTACACTTCTCCAGAGTGGCTGTTGGCAATTTACATCCCGCCCATCAGTGTAGCAAGGCTGCCATTTCTCCATGGCCTGTCCTGCATTTCTGGTTTTGACACTTTTTGCAGCATGGCCCTTTTGACCGATGGGAAGCGAGACTTCTTTGTAGCGCTGATTTGCCTTTCCAGGTTGCTTGGTTGGCCAAAAAGGGCGTATGCGTTTTTTCCTGAATATATTCAGGAAAAAACGCATACGCCCTTTTTGGCCAAGGGCATCATTGTCGACGTTTTGCCGCTTTTCATGTGCTTTAAAGGCGATTCACATCTACCTCCTGAAATCTGTTTCCTGCAATTCTGCCTTGCTTTCAATTCCTCTTCGTTGCCTTCCCTCAATATATTTGTGGACGAGAGTTATCATTTATAACTCTGCAGGTTTGTGAATTGCAGTGCCCCTGATCTCCATTTTTCAACTGTCTTTTTTGAGAGCTGGCCGCAAAAGCACGGGATTGCCTCAGGCCCTATTCTGGTTCCGGGCGGCAGGCTGAGCCTGTGGTTAATTCTTCTTCCTGTTGGGAAAATAGAGTGACCTGTGCCTGTCCCAACACCTAGATCTAGTCTCTCATTGGTTGCCCCTCTTCCCGTTCATCCTCAGGACAAATTGCAACCTGTAGGGAACAGGAGCTTAAAGGTGCTGATTCTCCAAGTAGGGAGATTGCTAGTAAAGTAGCTGGAATGGCGAACCCGAGCACAAGGAGATGAGAAATGAGGTGCGTTTTAGAAACCTTTCAAAATCACATGGTGTACCATCTTCTGGGTTTCTCATGCATGTTTTCGATGTAGGAAGATGCCCTTGAACCTGGAGATTTGGGACCCATGGGATGGGTACCACGCAGTATTACTTTAAAGGGTCTGCGTTTGCTCACGCAACCTCACCCAACCTCTCAGCCCCAAGAGTGTCCACCCTTATGTCTCATCCAGCTGTGGGTCTAGATATGGTCAATCCAGGTTGCATCACAGCCTCTGAACGAATTTTGTAAGAATGTCTCTCTCTTTCACTGTCTTTGTTTTACGGGTTTTTAAAAGTAATTTATTTTTATAATGGGGTTTAGCTGCTTTTCATGGCTCTGTTTATGCGGCTTTACACCCACTTGACTCACTTCCAGAGAGATATCAATATATAGGTTTTAAGATTCTTACTAGTCACATATATTCTTCTGCGGTGAATAGGGGGTGTTGAGTCCAGTTCACTGAGCAAGGAGTAGGTCTTGTCTATTACATATTGGGTGTATGGAACGGTATCTGAGCGAATTTGAAACCCTTGTTTTATGCATCACCCCACCTCACCTTTCCCGTTAAGCAGCCATAGTGTGTTTTCTAAACGTGTGACTCTGTTCTGTTTTGTAATTCAGTTCAAGTGTAGCGGTTTTTACATTCCCTCTATAAGTGATAGCTTATGATAAGTGTCTTTTTCTGTGTGACTTATTTCACTTAGAATCGTCGTACCTAACTCCACTCATCTTGCTTCTACTAGCCTTATAACATTGATTTCATGTCTGAGTGATATTCCATTGTACATAAGGACCACAACTTCTTTATCCATTTTTCTCTTTCCTGGGATATTTAAGGTGTCATGAAGTGGAGGTTCTTGTCAACAGAGCAGACCTAAACTTTCGGGTGCCTGTGTCTTGCTGATTTTTAGTTTTTCCAATTTATATGCCCATGAGTGGACGTGCCCTATGCTCCCTAAGCTGTTTTTTTTTCGATGTTTCAGGACACAACGTACACTTCTCCAGAGTGGCTGTTGGCAATTTACATCCCGCCCATCAGTGTAGCAAGGCTGCCATTTCTCCATGGCCTGTCCTGCATTTCTGGTTTTGACACTTTTTGCAGCATGGCCCTTTTGACCGATGGGAAGCGAGACTTCTTTGTAGCGCTGATTTGCCTTTCCAGGTTGCTTGGTTGGCCAAAAAGGGCGTATGCGTTTTTTCCTGAATATATTCAGGAAAAAACGCATACGCCCTTTTTGGCCAAGGGCATCATTGTCGACGTTTTGCCGCTTTTCATGTGCTTTAAAGGCGATTCGTATCTACCTCCTGAAATCTGTTTCCTGCAATTCTGCCTTGCTTTCAATTCCTCTTCGTTGCCTTCCCTCAATATATTTGTGGACGAGAGTTCTCATTTATAACTCTGCAGGTTTGTGAATTGCAGTGCCCCTGAGCTCCATTTTTCAACTGTCTTTTTTGGGAGCTGGCCGCAAAAGCACGGGATTGCCTCAGGCCCTATTCTGGTTCCGGGCGGCAGGCTGAGCCTGTGGTTAATTCTTCTTCCTGTTGGGAAAATAGAGTGACCTGTGCCTGTCCCAACACCTAGATCTAGTCTCTCATTGGTTGCCCCTCTTCCCGTTCATCCTCAGGACAAATTGCAACCTGTAGGGAACAGGAGCTTAAAGGTGCTGATTCTCCAAGTAGGGAGATTGCTAGTAAAGTAGCTGGAATGGCGAACCCGAGCACAAGGAGATGAGAAATGAGGTGCGTTTTAGAAACCTTTCAAAATCACATGGTGTACCATCTTCTGGGTTTCTCATGCATGTTTTCGATGTAGGAAGATGCCCTTGAACCTGGAGATTTGGGACCCATGGGATGGGTACCACGCAGTATTACTTTAAAGGGTCTGCGTTTGCTCACGCAACCTCACCCAACCTCTCAGCCCCAAGAGTGTCCACCCTTATGCCTCATCCAGCTGTGGGTCTAGATATGGTCAATCCAGGTTGCATCACAGCCTCTGAACGAATTTTGTAAGAATGTCTCTCTCTTTCACTGTCTTTGTTTTACGGGTTTTTAAAAGTAATTTATTTTTATAATGGGGTTTAGCTGCTTTTCATGGCTCTGTTTATGCGGCTTTACACCCACTTGACTCACTTCCAGAGAGATATCAATATATAGGTTTTAAGATTCTTACTAGTCACATATATTCTTCTGCGGTGAATAGGTGGTGTTGAGTCCAGTTCACTGAGCAAGGAGTAGGTCTTGTCTATTACATATTGGGTGTATGGAACGGTATCTGAGCGAATTTGAAACCCTTGTTTTATGCATCACCCCACCTCACCTTTCCCGTTAAGCAGCCATAGTGTGTTTTCTAAACGTGTGACTCTGTTCTGTTTTGTAATTCAGTTCAAGTGTAGCGGTTTTTACATTCCCTCTATAAGTGATAGCTTATGATAAGTGTCTTTTACTGTGTGACTTATTTCACTTAGAATCGTCGTACCTAACTCCACTCATCTTGCTTCTACTAGCCTTATAACATTGATTTCATGTCTGAGTGATATTCCATTGTACATAAGGACCACAACTTCTTTATCCATTTTTCTCTTTCCTGGGATATTTAAGGTGTCATGAAGTGGAGGTTCTTGTCAACAGAGCAGACCTAAACTTTCGGGTGCCTGTGTCTTGCTGATTTTTAGTTTTTCCAATTTATATGCCCATGAGTGGACGTGCCCTATGCTCCCTAAGCTGTTTTTTTTTCCATGTTTCAGGACACAACGTAGACTTCTCCAGAGTGGCTGTTGGCAATTTACATCCCGCCCATCAGTGTAGCAAGGCTGCCATTTCTCCACGGCCTGTCCTGCATTTCTGGTTTTGACACTTTTTGCAGCATGGCCCTTTTCACCGATGGGAAGCGAGACTTCTTTGTAGCGCTGATTTGCCTTTCCAGGTTGCTTGGTTGGCCAAAAAGGGCGTATGCGTTTTTTCCTGAATATATTCAGGAAAAAACGCATACGCCCTTTTTGGCCAAGGGCATCATTGTCGACGTTTTGCCGCTTTTCATGTGCTTTAAAGGCGATTCGTATCTACCTCCTGAAATCTGTTTCCTGCAATTCTGCCTTGCTTTCAATTCCTCTTCGTTGCCTTCCCTCAATATATTTGTGGACGAGAGTTATCATTTATAACTCTGCAGGTTTGTGAATTGCAGTGCCCCTGAGCTCCATTTTTCAACTGTCTTTTTTGGGAGCTGGCCGCAAAAGCACGGGATTGCCTCAGGCCCTATTCTGGTTCCGGGCGGCAGGCTGAGCCTGTGGTTAATTCTTCTTCCTGTTGGGAAAATAGAGTGACCTGTGCCTGTCCCAACACCTAGATCTAGTCTCTCATTGGTTGCCCCTCTTCCCGTTCATCCTCAGGACAAATTGCAACCTGTAGGGAACAGGAGCTTAAAGGTGCTGATTCTCCAAGTAGGGAGATTGCTAGTAAAGTAGCTGGAATGGCGAACCCGAGCACAAGGAGATGAGAAATGAGGTGCGTTTTAGAAACCTTTCAAAATCACATGGTGTACCATCTTCTGGGTTTCTCATGCATGTTTTCGATGTAGGAAGATGCCCTTGAACCTGGAGATTTGGGACCCATGGGATGGGTACCACGCAGTATTACTTTAAAGGGTCTGCGTTTGCTCACGCAACCTCACCCAACCTCTCAGCCCCAAGAGTGTCCACCCTTATGCCTCATCCAGCTGTGGGTCTAGATATGGTCAATCCAGGTTGCATCACAGCCTCTGAACGAATTTTGTAAGAATGTCTCTCTCTTTCACTGTCTTTGTTTTACGGGTTTTTAAAAGTAATTTATTTTTATAATGGGGTTTAGCTGCTTTTCATGGCTCTGTTTATGCGGCTTTACACCCACTTGACTCACTTCCAGAGAGATATCAATATATAGGTTTTAAGATTCTTACTAGTCACATATATTCTTCTGCGGTGAATAGGTGGTGTTGAGTCCAGTTCACTGAGCAAGGAGTAGGTCTTGTCTATTACATATTGGGTGTATGGAACGGTATCTGAGCGAATTTGAAACCCTTGTTTTATGCATCACCCCACCTCACCTTTCCCGTTAAGCAGCCATAGTGTGTTTTCTAAACGTGTGACTCTGTTCTGTTTTGTAATTCAGTTCAAGTGTAGCGGTTTTTACATTCCCTCTATAAGTGATAGCTTATGATAAGTGTCTTTTACTGTGTGACTTATTTCACTTAGAATCGTCGTACCTAACTCCACTCATCTTGCTTCTACTAGCCTTATAACATTGATTTCATGTCTGAGTGATATTCCATTGTACATAAGGACCACAACTTCTTTATCCATTTTTCTCTTTCCTGGGATATTTAAGGTGTCATGAAGTGGAGGTTCTTGTCAACAGAGCAGACCTAAACTTTCGGGTGCCTGTGTCTTGCTGATTTTTAGTTTTTCCAATTTATATGCCCATGAGTGGACGTGCCCTATGCTCCCTAAGCTGTTTTTTTTTCCATGTTTCAGGACACAACGTAGACTTCTCCAGAGTGGCTGTTGGCAATTTACATCCCGCCCATCAGTGTAGCAAGGCTGCCATTTCTCCACGGCCTGTCCTGCATTTCTGGTTTTGACACTTTTTGCAGCATGGCCCTTTTCACCGATGGGAAGCGAGACTTCTTTGTAGCGCTGATTTGCCTTTCCAGGTTGCTTGGTTGGCCAAAAAGGGCGTATGCGTTTTTTCCTGAATATATTCAGGAAAAAACGCATACGCCCTTTTTGGCCAAGGGCATCATTGTCGACGTTTTGCCGCTTTTCATGTGCTTTAAAGGCGATTCGTATCTACCTCCTGAAATCTGTTTCCTGCAATTCTGCCTTGCTTTCAATTCCTCTTCGTTGCCTTCCCTCAATATATTTGTGGACGAGAGTTATCATTTATAACTCTGCAGGTTTGTGAATTGCAGTGCCCCTGAGCTCCATTTTTCAACTGTCTTTTTTGGGAGCTGGCCGCAAAAGCACGGGATTGCCTCAGGCCCTATTCTGGTTCCGGGCGGCAGGCTGAGCCTGTGGTTAATTCTTCTTCCTGTTGGGAAAATAGAGTGACCTGTGCCTGTCCCAACACCTAGATCTAGTCTCTCATTGGTTGCCCCTCTTCCCGTTCATCCTCAGGACAAATTGCAACCTGTAGGGAACAGGAGCTTAAAGGTGCTGATTCTCCAAGTAGGGAGATTGCTAGTAAAGTAGCTGGAATGGCGAACCCGAGCACAAGGAGATGAGAAATGAGGTGCGTTTTAGAAACCTTTCAAAATCACATGGTGTACCATCTTCTGGGTTTCTCATGCATGTTTTCGATGTAGGAAGATGCCCTTGAACCTGGAGATTTGGGACCCATGGGATGGGTACCACGCAGTATTACTTTAAAGGGTCTGCGTTTGCTCACGCAACCTCACCCAACCTCTCAGCCCCAAGAGTGTCCACCCTTATGTCTCATCCAGCTGTGGGTCTAGATATGGTCAATCCAGGTTGCATCACAGCCTCTGAACGAATTTTGTAAGAATGTCTCTCTCTTTCACTGTCTTTGTTTTACGGGTTTTTAAAAGTAATTTATTTTTATAATGGGGTTTAGCTGCTTTTCATGGCTCTGTTTATGCGGCTTTACACCCACTTGACTCACTTCCAGAGAGATATCAATATATAGGTTTTAAGATTCTTACTAGTCACATATATTCTTGTGCGGTGAATAGGGGGTGTTGAGTCCAGTTCACTGAGCAAGGAGTAGGTCTTGTCTATTACATATTGGGTGTATGGAACGGTATCTGAGCGAATTTGAAACCCTTGTTTTATGCATCACCCCACCTCACCTTTCCCGTTAAGCAGCCATAGTGTGTTTTCTAAACGTGTGACTCTGTTCTGTTTTGTAATTCAGTTCAAGTGTAGCGGTTTTTACATTCCCTCTATAAGTGATAGCTTATGATAAGTGTCTTTTTCTGTGTGACTTATTTCACTTAGAATCGTCGTACCTAACTCCACTCATCTTGCTTCTACTAGCCTTATAACATTGATTTCATGTCTGAGTGATATTCCATTGTACATAAGGACCACAACTTCTTTATCCATTTTTCTCTTTCCTGGGATATTTAAGGTGTCATGAAGTGGAGGTTCTTGTCAACAGAGCAGACCTAAACTTTCGGGTGCCTGTGTCTTGCTGATTTTTAGTTTTTCCAATTTATATGCCCATGAGTGGACGTGCCCTATGCTCCCTAAGCTGTTTTTTTTTCGATGTTTCAGGACACAACGTACACTTCTCCAGAGTGGCTGTTGGCAATTTACATCCCGCCCATCAGTGTAGCAAGGCTGCCATTTCTCCATGGCCTGTCCTGCATTTCTCGTTTTGACACTTTTTGCAGCATGGCCCTTTTGACCGATGGGAAGCGAGACTTCTTTGTAGCGCTGATTTGCCTTTCCAGGTTGCTTGGTTGGCCAAAAAGGGCGTATGCGTTTTTTCCTGAATATATTCAGGAAAAAACGCATACGCCCTTTTTGGCCAAGGGCATCATTGTCGACGTTTTGCCGCTTTTCATGTGCTTTAAAGGCGATTCGTATCTACCTCCTGAAATCTGTTTCCTGCAATTCTGCCTTGCTTTCAATTCCTCTTCGTTGCCTTCCCTCAATATATTTGTGGACGAGAGTTCTCATTTATAACTCTGCAGGTTTGTGAATTGCAGTGCCCCTGAGCTCCATTTTTCAACTGTCTTTTTTGGGAGCTGGCCGCAAAAGCACGGGATTGCCTCAGGCCCTATTCTGGTTCCGGGCGGCAGGCTGAGCCTGTGGTTAATTCTTCTTCCTGTTGGGAAAATAGAGTGACCTGTGCCTGTCCCAACACCTAGATCTAGTCTCTCATTGGTTGCCCCTCTTCCCGTTCATCCTCAGGACAAATTGCAACCTGTAGGGAACAGGAGCTTAAAGGTGCTGATTCTCCAAGTAGGGAGATTGCTAGTAAAGTAGCTGGAATGGCGAACCCGAGCACAAGGAGATGAGAAATGAGGTGCGTTTTAGAAACCTTTCAAAATCACATGGTGTACCATCTTCTGGGTTTCTCATGCATGTTTTCGATGTAGGAAGATGCCCTTGAACCTGGAGATTTGGGACCCATGGGATGGGTACCACGCAGTACTACTTTAAAGGGTCTGCGTTTGCTCACGCAACCTCACCCAACCTCTCAGCCCCAAGAGTGTCCACCCTTATGCCTCATCCAGCTGTGGGTCTAGATATGGTCAATCCAGGTTGCATCACAGCCTCTGAACGAATTTTGTAAGAATGTCTCTCTCTTTCACTGTCTTTGTTTTACGGGTTTTTAAAAGTAATTTATTTTTATAATGGGGTTTAGCTGCTTTTCATGGCTCTGTTTATGCGGCTTTACACCCACTTGACTCACTTCCAGAGAGATATCAATATATAGGTTTTAAGATTCTTACTAGTCACATATATTCTTCTGCGGTGAATAGGTGGTGTTGAGTCCAGTTCACTGAGCAAGGAGTAGGTCTTGTCTATTACATATTGGGTGTATGGAACGGTATCTGAGCGAATTTGAAACCCTTGTTTTATGCATCACCCCACCTCACCTTTCCCGTTAAGCAGCCATAGTGTGTTTTCTAAACGTGTGACTCTGTTCTGTTTTGTAATTCAGTTCAAGTGTAGCGGTTTTTACATTCCCTCTATAAGTGATAGCTTATGATAAGTGTCTTTTACTGTGTGACTTATTTCACTTAGAATCGTCGTACCTAACTCCACTCATCTTGCTTCTACTAGCCTTATAACATTGATTTCATGTCTGAGTGATATTCCATTGTACATAAGGACCACAACTTCTTTATCCATTTTTCTCTTTCCTGGGATATTTAAGGTGTCATGAAGTGGAGGTTCTTGTCAACAGAGCAGACCTAAACTTTCGGGTGCCTGTGTCTTGCTGATTTTTAGTTTTTCCAATTTATATGCCCATGAGTGGACGTGCCCTATGCTCCCTAAGCTGTTTTTTTTTCCATGTTTCAGGACACAACGTAGACTTCTCCAGAGTGGCTGTTGGCAATTTACATCCCGCCCATCAGTGTAGCAAGGCTGCCATTTCTCCACGGCCTGTCCTGCATTTCTGGTTTTGACACTTTTTGCAGCATGGCCCTTTTCACCGATGGGAAGCGAGACTTCTTTGTAGCGCTGATTTGCCTTTCCAGGTTGCTTGGTTGGCCAAAAAGGGCGTATGCGTTTTTTCCTGAATATATTCAGGAAAAAACGCATACGCCCTTTTTGGCCAAGGGCATCATTGTCGACGTTTTGCCGCTTTTCATGTGCTTTAAAGGCGATTCGTATCTACCTCCTGAAATCTGTTTCCTGCAATTCTGCCTTGCTTTCAATTCCTCTTCGTTGCCTTCCCTCAATATATTTGTGGACGAGAGTTATCATTTATAACTCTGCAGGTTTGTGAATTGCAGTGCCCCTGAGCTCCATTTTTCAACTGTCTTTTTTGGGAGCTGGCCGCAAAAGCACGGGATTGCCTCAGGCCCTATTCTGGTTCCGGGCGGCAGGCTGAGCCTGTGGTTAATTCTTCTTCCTGTTGGGAAAATAGAGTGACCTGTGCCTGTCCCAACACCTAGATCTAGTCTCTCATTGGTTGCCCCTCTTCCCGTTCATCCTCAGGACAAATTGCAACCTGTAGGGAACAGGAGCTTAAAGGTGCTGATTCTCCAAGTAGGGAGATTGCTAGTAAAGTAGCTGGAATGGCGAACCCGAGCACAAGGAGATGAGAAATGAGGTGCGTTTTAGAAACCTTTCAAAATCACATGGTGTACCATCTTCTGGGTTTCTCATGCATGTTTTCGATGTAGGAAGATGCCCTTGAACCTGGAGATTTGGGACCCATGGGATGGGTACCACGCAGTATTACTTTAAAGGGTCTGCGTTTGCTCACGCAACCTCACCCAACCTCTCAGCCCCAAGAGTGCCCACCCTTATGTCTCATCCAGCTGTGGGTCTAGATATGGTCAATCCAGGTTGCATCACAGCCTCTGAACGAATTTTGTAAGAATGTCTCTCTCTTTCACTGTCTTTGTTTTACGGGTTTTTAAAAGTAATTTATTTTTATAATGGGGTTTAGCTGCTTTTCATGGCTCTGTTTATGCGGCTTTACACCCACTTGACTCACTTCCAGAGAGATATCAATATATAGGTTTTAAGATTCTTACTAGTCACATATATTCTTGTGCGGTGAATAGGGGGTGTTGAGTCCAGTTCACTGAGCAAGGAGTAGGTCTTGTCTATTACATATTGGGTGTATGGAACGGTATCTGAGCGAATTTGAAACCCTTGTTTTATGCATCACCCCACCTCACCTTTCCCGTTAAGCAGCCATAGTGTGTTTTCTAAACGTGTGACTCTGTTCTGTTTTGTAATTCAGTTCAAGTGTAGCGGTTTTTACATTCCCTCTATAAGTGATAGCTTATGATAAGTGTCTTTTTCTGTGTGACTTATTTCACTTAGAATCGTCGTACCTAACTCCACTCATCTTGCTTCTACTAGCCTTATAACATTGATTTCATGTCTGAGTGATATTCCATTGTACATAAGGACCACAACTTCTTTATCCATTTTTCTCTTTCCTGGGATATTTAAGGTGTCATGAAGTGGAGGTTCTTGTCAACAGAGCAGACCTAAACTTTCGGGTGCCTGTGTCTTGCTGATTTTTAGTTTTTCCAATTTATATGCCCATGAGTGGACGTGCCCTATGCTCCCTAAGCTGTTTTTTTTTCGATGTTTCAGGACACAACGTAGACTTCTCCAGAGTGGCTGTTGGCAATTTACATCCCGCCCATCAGTGTAGCAAGGCTGCCATTTCTCCATGGCCTGTCCTGCATTTCTCGTTTTGACACTTTTTGCAGCATGGCCCTTTTGACCGATGGGAAGCGAGACTTCTTTGTAGCGCTGATTTGCCTTTCCAGGTTGCTTGGTTGGCCAAAAAGGGCGTATGCGTTTTTTCCTGAATATATTCAGGAAAAAACGCATACGCCCTTTTTGGCCAAGGGCATCATTGTCGACGTTTTGCCGCTTTTCATGTGCTTTAAAGGCGATTCGTATCTACCTCCTGAAATCTGTTTCCTGCAATTCTGCCTTGCTTTCAATTCCTCTTCGTTGCCTTCCCTCAATATATTTGTGGACGAGAGTTCTCATTTATAACTCTGCAGGTTTGTGAATTGCAGTGCCCCTGAGCTCCATTTTTCAACTGTCTTTTTTGGGAGCTGGCCGCAAAAGCACGGGATTGCCTCAGGCCCTATTCTGGTTCCGGGCGGCAGGCTGAGCCTGTGGTTAATTCTTCTTCCTGTTGGGAAAATAGAGTGACCTGTGCCTGTCCCAACACCTAGATCTAGTCTCTCATTGGTTGCCCCTCTTCCCGTTCATCCTCAGGACAAATTGCAACCTGTAGGGAACAGGAGCTTAAAGGTGCTGATTCTCCAAGTAGGGAGATTGCTAGTAAAGTAGCTGGAATGGCGAACCCGAGCACAAGGAGATGAGAAATGAGGTGCGTTTTAGAAACCTTTCAAAATCACATGGTGTACCATCTTCTGGGTTTCTCATGCATGTTTTCGATGTAGGAAGATGCCCTTGAACCTGGAGATTTGGGACCCATGGGATGGGTACCACGCAGTATTACTTTAAAGGGTCTGCGTTTGCTCACGCAACCTCACCCAACCTCTCAGCCCCAAGAGTGTCCACCCTTATGTCTCATCCAGCTGTGGGTCTAGATATGGTCAATCCAGGTTGCATCACAGCCTCTGAACGAATTTTGTAAGAATGTCTCTCTCTTTCACTGTCTTTGTTTTACGGGTTTTTAAAAGTAATTTATTTTTATAATGGGGTTTAGCTGCTTTTCATGGCTCTGTTTATGCGGCTTTACACCCACTTGACTCACTTCCAGAGAGATATCAATATATAGGTTTTAAGATTCTTACTAGTCACATATATTCTTGTGCGGTGAATAGGGGGTGTTGAGTCCAGTTCACTGAGCAAGGAGTAGGTCTTGTCTATTACATATTGGGTGTATGGAACGGTATCTGAGCGAATTTGAAACCCTTGTTTTATGCATCACCCCACCTCACCATTCCCGTTAAGCAGCCATAGTGTGTTTTCTAAACGTGTGACTCTGTTCTGTTTTGTAATTCAGTTCAAGTGTAGCGGTTTTTACATTCCCTCTATAAGTGATAGCTTATGATAAGTGTCTTTTTCTGTGTGACTTATTTCACTTAGAATCGTCGTACCTAACTCCACTCATCTTGCTTCTACTAGCCTTATAACATTGATTTCATGTCTGAGTGATATTCCATTGTACATAAGGACCACAACTTCTTTATCCATTTTTCTCTTTCCTGGGATATTTAAGGTGTCATGAAGTGGAGGTTCTTGTCAACAGAGCAGACCTAAACTTTCGGGTGCCTGTGTCTTGCTGATTTTTAGTTTTTCCAATTTATATGCCCATGAGTGGACGTGCCCTATGCTCCCTAAGCTGTTTTTTTTTCGATGTTTCAGGACACAACGTACACTTCTCCAGAGTGGCTGTTGGCAATTTACATCCCGCCCATCAGTGTAGCAAGGCTGCCATTTCTCCATGGCCTGTCCTGCATTTCTGGTTTTAACACTTTTTGCAGCATGGCCCTTTTCACCGATGGGAAGCGAGACTTCTTTGTAGCGCTGATTTGCCTTTCCAGGTTGCTTGGTTGGCCAAAAAGGGCGTATGCGTTTTTTCCTGAATATATTCAGGAAAAAACGCATACGCCCTTTTTGGCCAAGGGCATCATTGTCGACGTTTTGCCGCTTTTCATGTGCTTTAAAGGCGATTCGTATCTACCTCCTGAAATCTGTTTCCTGCAATTCTGCCTTGCTTTCAATTCCTCTTCGTTGCCTTCCCTCAATATATTTGTGGACGAGAGTTATCATTTATAACTCTGCAGGTTTGTGAATTGCAGTGCCCCTGAGCTCCATTTTTCAACTGTCTTTTTTGGGAGCTGGCCGCAAAAGCACGGGATTGCCTCAGGCCCTATTCTGGTTCCGGGCGGCAGGCTGAGCCTGTGGTTAATTCTTCTTCCTGTTGGGAAAATAGAGTGACCTGTGCCTGTCCCAACACCTAGATCTAGTCTCTCATTGGTTGCCCCTCTTCCCGTTCATCCTCAGGACAAATTGCAACCTGTAGGGAACAGGAGCTTAAAGGTGCTGATTCTCCAAGTAGGGAGATTGCTAGTAAAGTAGCTGGAATGGCGAACCCGAGCACAAGGAGATGAGAAATGAGGTGCGTTTTAGAAACCTTTCAAAATCACATGGTGTACCATCTTCTGGGTTTCTCATGCATGTTTTCGATGTAGGAAGATGCCCTTGAACCTGGAGATTTGGGACCCATGGGATGGGTACCACGCAGTATTACTTTAAAGGGTCTGCGTTTGCTCACGCAACCTCACCCAACCTCTCAGCCCCAAGAGTGTCCACCCTTATGTCTCATCCAGCTGTGGGTCTAGATATGGTCAATCCAGGTTGCATCACAGCCTCTGAACGAATTTTGTAAGAATGCCTCTCTCTTTCACTGTCTTTGTTTTACGGGTTTTTAAAAGTAATTTATTTTTATAATGGGGTTTAGCTGCTTTTCATGGCTCTGTTTATGCGGCTTTACACCCACTTGACTCACTTCCAGAGAGATATCAATATATAGGTTTTAAGATTCTTACTAGTCACATATATTCTTGTGCGGTGAATAGGGGGTGTTGAGTCCAGTTCACTGAGCAAGGAGTAGGTCTTGTCTATTACATATTGGGTGTATGGAACGGTATCTGAGCGAATTTGAAACCCTTGTTTTATGCATCACCCCACCTCACCTTTCCCGTTAAGCAGCCATAGTGTGTTTTCTAAACGTGTGACTCTGTTCTGTTTTGTAATTCAGTTCAAGTGTAGCGGTTTTTACATTCCCTCTATAAGTGATAGCTTATGATAAGTGTCTTTTTCTGTGTGACTTATTTCACTTAGAATCGTCGTACCTAACTCCACTCATCTTGCTTCTACTAGCCTTATAACATTGATTTCATGTCTGAGTGATATTCCATTGTACATAAGGACCACAACTTCTTTATCCATTTTTCTCTTTCCTGGGATATTTAAGGTGTCATGAAGTGGAGGTTCTTGTCAACAGAGCAGACCTAAACTTTCGGGTGCCTGTGTCTTGCTGATTTTTAGTTTTTCCAATTTATATGCCCATGAGTGGACGTGCCCTATGCTCCCTAAGCTGTTTTTTTTTCGATGTTTCAGGACACAACGTACACTTCTCCAGAGTGGCTGTTGGCAATTTACATCCCGCCCATCAGTGTAGCAAGGCTGCCATTTCTCCATGGCCTGTCCTGCATTTCTGGTTTTGACACTTTTTGCAGCATGGCCCTTTTCACCGATGGGAAGCGAGACTTCTTTGTAGCGCTGATTTGCCTTTCCAGGTTGCTTGGTTGGCCAAAAAGGGCGTATGCGTTTTTTCCTGAATATATTCAGGAAAAAACGCATACGCCCTTTTTGGCCAAGGGCATCATTGTCGACGTTTTGCCGCTTTTCATGTGCTTTAAAGGCGATTCGTATCTACCTCCTGAAATCTGTTTCCTGCAATTCTGCCTTGCTTTGAATTCCTCTTCGTTGCCTTCCCTCAATATATTTGTGGACGAGAGTTATCATTTATAACTCTGCAGGTTTGTGAATTGCAGTGCCCCTGAGCTCCATTTTTCAACTGTCTTTTTTGGGAGCTGGCCGCAAAAGCACGGGATTGCCTCAGGCCCTATTCTGGTTCCGGGCGGCAGGCTGAGCCTGTGGTTAATTCTTCTTCCTGTTGGGAAAATAGAGTGACCTGTGCCTGTCCCAACACCTAGATCTAGTCTCTCATTGGTTGCCCCTCTTCCCGTTCATCCTCAGGACAAATTGCAACCTGTAGGGAACAGGAGCTTAAAGGTGCTGATTCTCCAAGTAGGGAGATTGCTAGTAAAGTAGCTGGAATGGCGAACCCGAGCACAAGGAGATGAGAAATGAGGTGCGTTTTAGAAACCTTTCAAAATCACATGGTGTACCATCTTCTGGGTTTCTCATGCATGTTTTCGATGTAGGAAGATGCCCTTGAACCTGGAGATTTGGGACCCATGGGATGGGTACCACGCAGTATTACTTTAAAGGGTCTGCGTTTGCTCACGCAACCTCACCCAACCTCTCAGCCCCAAGAGTGTCCACCCTTATGCCTCATCCAGCTGTGGGTCTAGATATGGTCAATCCAGGTTGCATCACAGCCTCTGAACGAATTTTGTAAGAATGTCTCTCTCTTTCACTGTCTTTGTTTTACGGGTTTTTAAAAGTAATTTATTTTTATAATGGGGTTTAGCTGCTTTTCATGGCTCTGTTTATGCGGCTTTACACCCACTTGACTCACTTCCAGAGAGATATCAATATATAGGTTTTAAGATTCTTACTAGTCACATATATTCTTGTGCGGTGAATAGGGGGTGTTGAGTCCAGTTCACTGAGCAAGGAGTAGGTCTTGTCTATTACATATTGGGTGTATGGAACGGTATCTGAGCGAATTTGAAACCCTTGTTTTATGCATCACCCCACCTCACCTTTCCCGTTAAGCAGCCATAGTGTGTTTTCTAAACGTGTGACTCTGTTCTGTTTTGTAATTCAGTTCAAGTGTAGCGGTTTTTACATTCCCTCTATAAGTGATAGCTTATGATAAGTGTCTTTTTCTGTGTGACTTATTTCACTTAGAATCGTCGTGCCTAACTCCACTCATCTTGCTTCTACTAGCCTTATAACATTGATTTCATGTCTGAGTGATATTCCATTGTACATAAGGACCACAACTTCTTTATCCATTTTTCTCTTTCCTGGGATATTTAAGGTGTCATGAAGTGGAGGTTCTTGTCAACAGAGCAGACCTAAACTTTCGGGTGCCTGTGTCTTGCTGATTTTTAGTTTTTCCAATTTATATGCCCATGAGTGGACGTGCCCTATGCTCCCTAAGCTGTTTTTTTTTCGATGTTTCAGGACACAACGTACACTTCTCCAGAGTGGCTGTTGGCAATTTACATCCCGCCCATCAGTGTAGCAAGGCTGCCATTTCTCCATGGCCTGTCCTGCATTTCTGGTTTTGACACTTTTTGCAGCATGGCCCTTTTGACCGATGGGAAGCGAGACTTCTTTGTAGCGCTGATTTGCCTTTCCAGGTTGCTTGGTTGGCCAAAAAGGGCATATGCGTTTTTTCCTGAATATATTCAGGAAAAAACGCATACGCCCTTTTTGGCCAAGGGCATCATTGTCGACGTTTTGCCGCTTTTCATGTGCTTTAAAGGCGATTCGTATCTACCTCCTGAAATCTGTTTCCTGCAATTCTGCCTTGCTTTCAATTCCTCTTCGTTGCCTTCCCTCAATATATTTGTGGACGAGAGTTATCATTTATAACTCTGCAGGTTTGTGAATTGCAGTGCCCCTGAGCTCCATTTTTCAACTGTCTTTTTTGGGAGCTGGCCGCAAAAGCACGGGATTGCCTCAGGCCCTATTCTGGTTCCGGGCGGCAGGCTGAGCCTGTGGTTAATTCTTCTTCCTGTTGGGAAAATAGAGTGACCTGTGCCTGTCCCAACACCTAGATCTAGTCTCTCATTGGTTGCCCCTCTTCCCGTTCATCCTCAGGACAAATTGCAACCTGTAGGGAACAGGAGCTTAAAGGTGCTGATTCTCCAAGTAGGGAGATTGCTAGTAAAGTAGCTGGAATGGCGAACCCGAGCACAAGGAGATGAGAAATGAGGTGCGTTTTAGAAACCTTTCAAAATCACATGGTGTACCATCTTCTGGGTTTCTCATGCATGTTTTCGATGTAGGAAGATGCCCTTGAACCTGGAGATTTGGGACCCATGGGATGGGTACCACGCAGTATTACTTTAAAGGGTCTGCGTTTGCTCACGCAACCTCACCCAACCTCTCAGCCCCAAGAGTGTCCACCCTTATGTCTCATCCAGCTGTGGGTCTAGATATGGTCAATCCAGGTTGCATCACAGCCTCTGAACGAATTTTGTAAGAATGTCTCTCTCTTTCACTGTCTTTGTTTTACGGGTTTTTAAAAGTAATTTATTTTTATAATGGGGTTTAGCTGCTTTTCATGGCTCTGTTTATGCGGCTTTACACCCACTTGACTCACTTCCAGAGAGATATCAATATATAGGTTTTAAGATTCTTACTAGTCACATATATTCTTGTGCGGTGAATAGGGGGTGTTGAGTCCAGTTCACTGAGCAAGGAGTAGGTCTTGTCTATTACATATTGGGTGTATGGAACGGTATCTGAGCGAATTTGAAACCCTTGTTTTATGCATCACCCCACCTCACCATTCCCGTTAAGCAGCCATAGTGTGTTTTCTAAACGTGTGACTCTGTTCTGTTTTGTAATTCAGTTCAAGTGTAGCGGTTTTTACATTCCCTCTATAAGTGATAGCTTATGATAAGTGTCTTTTTCTGTGTGACTTATTTCACTTAGAATCGTCGTGCCTAACTCCACTCATCTTGCTTCTACTAGCCTTATAACATTGATTTCATGTCTGAGTGATATTACATTGTACATAAGGACCACAACTTCTTTATCCATTTTTCTCTTTCCTGGGATATTTAAGGTGTCATGAAGTGGAGGTTCTTGTCAACAGAGCAGACCTAAACTTTCGGGTGCCTGTGTCTTGCTGATTTTTAGTTTTTCCAATTTATATGCCCATGAGTGGACGTGCCCTATGCTCCCTAAGCTGTTTTTTTTTCGATGTTTCAGGACACAACGTACACTTCTCCAGAGTGGCTGTTGGCAATTTACATCCCGCCCATCAGTGTAGCAAGGCTGCCATTTCTCCATGGCCTGTCCTGCATTTCTGGTTTTGACACTTTTTGCAGCATGGCCCTTTTGACCGATGGGAAGCGAGACTTCTTTGTAGCGCTGATTTGCCTTTCCAGGTTGCTTGGTTGGCCAAAAAGGGCGTATGCGTTTTTTCCTGAATATATTCAGGAAAAAACGCATACGCCCTTTTTGGCCAAGGGCATCATTGTCGACGTTTTGCCGCTTTTCATGTGCTTTAAAGGCGATTCGTATCTACCTCCTGAAATCTGTTTCCTGCAATTCTGCCTTGCTTTGAATTCCTCTTCGTTGCCTTCCCTCAATATATTTGTGGACGAGAGTTATCATTTATAACTCTGCAGGTTTGTGAATTGCAGTGCCCCTGAGCTCCATTTTTCAACTGTCTTTTTTGGGAGCTGGCCGCAAAAGCACGGGATTGCCTCAGGCCCTATTCTGGTTCCGGGCGGCAGGCTGAGCCTGTGGTTAATTCTTCTTCCTGTTGGGAAAATAGAGTGACCTGTGCCTGTCCCAACACCTAGATCTAGTCTCTCATTGGTTGCCCCTCTTCCCGTTCATCCTCAGGACAAATTGCAACCTGTAGGGAACAGGAGCTTAAAGGTGCTGATTCTCCAAGTAGGGAGATTGCTAGTAAAGTAGCTGGAATGGCGAACCCGAGCACAAGGAGATGAGAAATGAGGTGCGTTTTAGAAACCTTTCAAAATCACATGGTGTACCATCTTCTGGGTTTCTCATGCATGTTTTCGATGTAGGAAGATGCCCTTGAACCTGGAGATTTGGGACCCATGGGATGGGTACCACGCAGTATTACTTTAAAGGGTCTGCGTTTGCTCACGCAACCTCACCCAACCTCTCAGCCCCAAGAGTGTCCACCCTTATGCCTCATCCAGCTGTGGGTCTAGATATGGTCAATCCAGGTTGCATCACAGCCTCTGAACGAATTTTGTAAGAATGTCTCTCTCTTTCACTGTCTTTGTTTTACGGGTTTTTAAAAGTAATTTATTTTTATAATGGGGTTTAGCTGCTTTTCATGGCTCTGTTTATGCGGCTTTACACCCACTTGACTCACTTCCAGAGAGATATCAATATATAGGTTTTAAGATTCTTACTAGTCACATATATTCTTGTGCGGTGAATAGGGGGTGTTGAGTCCAGTTCACTGAGCAAGGAGTAGGTCTTGTCTATTACATATTGGGTGTATGGAACGGTATCTGAGCGAATTTGAAACCATTGTTTTATGCATCACCCCACCTCACCTTTCCCGTTAAGCAGCCATAGTGTGTTTTCTAAACGTGTGACTCTGTTCTGTTTTGTAATTCAGTTCAAGTGTAGCGGTTTTTACATTCCCTCTATAAGTGATAGCTTATGATAAGTGTCTTTTTCTGTGTGACTTATTTCACTTAGAATCGTCGTACCTAACTCCACTCATCTTGCTTCTACTAGCCTTATAACATTGATTTCATGTCTGAGTGATATTCCATTGTACATAAGGACCACAACTTCTTTATCCATTTTTCTCTTTCCTGGGATATTTAAGGTGTCATGAAGTGGAGGTTCTTGTCAACAGAGCAGACCTAAACTTTCGGGTGCCTGTGTCTTGCTGATTTTTAGTTTTTCCAATTTATATGCCCATGAGTGGACGTGCCCTATGCTCCCTAAGCTGTTTTTTTTTCGATGTTTCAGGACACAACGTAGACTTCTCCAGAGTGGCTGTTGGCAATTTACATCCCGCCCATCAGTGTAGCAAGGCTGCCATTTCTCCATGGCCTGTCCTCCATTTCTGGTTTTGACACTTTTTGCAGCATGGCCCTTTTGACCGATGGGAAGCGAGACTTCTTTGTAGCGCTGATTTGCCTTTCCAGGTTGCTTGGTTGGCCAAAAAGGGCGTATGCGTTTTTTCCTGAATATATTCAGGAAAAAACGCATACGCCCTTTTTGGCCAAGGGCATCATTGTCGACGTTTTGCCGCTTTTCATGTGCTTTAAAGGCGATTCGTATCTACCTCCTGAAATCTGTTTCCTGCAATTCTGCCTTGCTTTGAATTCCTCTTCGTTGCCTTCCCTCAATATATTTGTGGACGAAAGTTATCATTTATAACTCTGCAGGTTTGTGAATTGCAGTGCCCCTGAGCTCCATTTTTCAACTGTCTTTTTTGGGAGCTGGCCGCAAAAGCACGGGATTGCCTCAGGCCCTATTCTGGTTCCGGGCGGCAGGCTGAGCCTGTGGTTAATTCTTCTTCCTGTTGGGAAAATAGAGTGACCTGTGCCTGTCCCAACACCTAGATCTAGTCTCTCATTGGTTGCCCCTCTTCCCGTTCATCCTCAGGACAAATTGCAACCTGTAGGGAACAGGAGCTTAAAGGTGCTGATTCTCCAAGTAGGGAGATTGCTAGTAAAGTAGCTGGAATGGCGAACCCGAGCACAAGGAGATGAGAAATGAGGTGCGTTTTAGAAACCTTTCAAAATCACATGGTGTACCATCTTCTGGGTTTCTCATGCATGTTTTCGATGTAGGAAGATGCCCTTGAACCTGGAGATTTGGGACCCATGGGATGGGTACCACGCAGTATTACTTTAAAGGGTCTGCGTTTGCTCACGCAACCTCACCCAACCTCTCAGCCCCAAGAGTGTCCACCCTTATGCCTCATCCAGCTGTGGGTCTAGATATGGTCAATCCAGGTTGCATCACAGCCTCTGAACGAATTTTGTAAGAATGTCTCTCTCTTTCACTGTCTTTGTTTTACGGGTTTTTAAAAGTAATTTATTTTTATAATGGGGTTTAGCTGCTTTTCATGGCTCTGTTTATGCGGCTTTACACCCACTTGACTCACTTCCAGAGAGATATCAATATATAGGTTTTAAGATTCTTACTAGTCACATATATTCTTGTGCGGTGAATAGGGGGTGTTGAGTCCAGTTCACTGAGCAAGGAGTAGGTCTTGTCTATTACATATTGGGTGTATGGAACGGTATCTGAGCGAATTTGAAACCCTTGTTTTATGCATCACCCCACCTCACCTTTCCCGTTAAGCAGCCATAGTGTGTTTTCTAAACGTGTGACTCTGTTCTGTTTTGTAATTCAGTTCAAGTGTAGCGGTTTTTACATTCCCTCTATAAGTGATAGCTTATGATAAGTGTCTTTTTCTGTGTGACTTATTTCACTTAGAATCGTCGTACCTAACTCCACTCATCTTGCTTCTACTAGCCTTATAACATTGATTTCATGTCTGAGTGATATTCCATTGTACATAAGGACCACAACTTCTTTATCCATTTTTCTCTTTCCTGGGATATTTAAGGTGTCATGAAGTGGAGGTTCTTGTCAACAGAGCAGACCTAAACTTTCGGGTGCCTGTGTCTTGCTGATTTTTAGTTTTTCCAATTTATATGCCCATGAGTGGACGTGCCCTATGCTCCCTAAGCTGTTTTTTTTTCGATGTTTCAGGACACAACGTAGACTTCTCCAGAGTGGCTGTTGGCAATTTACATCCCGCCCATCAGTGTAGCAAGGCTGCCATTTCTCCATGGCCTGTCCTGCATTTCTCGTTTTGACACTTTTTGCAGCATGGCCCTTTTGACCGATGGGAAGCGAGACTTCTTTGTAGCGCTGATTTGCCTTTCCAGGTTGCTTGGTTGGCCAAAAAGGGCGTATGCGTTTTTTCCTGAATATATTCAGGAAAAAACGCATACGCCCTTTTTGGCCAAGGGCATCATTGTCGACGTTTTGCCGCTTTTCATGTGCTTTAAAGGCGATTCGTATCTACCTCCTGAAATCTGTTTCCTGCAATTCTGCCTTGCTTTGAATTCCTCTTCGTTGCCTTCCCTCAATATATTTGTGGACGAGAGTTATCATTTATAACTCTGCAGGTTTGTGAATTGCAGTGCCCCTGAGCTCCATTTTTCAACTGTCTTTTTTGGGAGCTGGCCGCAAAAGCACGGGATTGCCTCAGGCCCTATTCTGGTTCCGGGCGGCAGGCTGAGCCTGTGGTTAATTCTTCTTCCTGTTGGGAAAATAGAGTGACCTGTGCCTGTCCCAACACCTAGATCTAGTCTCTCATTGGTTGCCCCTCTTCCCGTTCATCCTCAGGACAAATTGCAACCTGTAGGGAACAGGAGCTTAAAGGTGCTGATTCTCCAAGTAGGGAGATTGCTAGTAAAGTAGCTGGAATGGCGAACCCGAGCACAAGGAGATGAGAAATGAGGTGCGTTTTAGAAACCTTTCAAAATCACATGGTGTACCATCTTCTGGGTTTCTCATGCATGTTTTCGATGTAGGAAGATGCCCTTGAACCTGGAGATTTGGGACCCATGGGATGGGTACCACGCAGTATTACTTTAAAGGGTCTGCGTTTGCTCACGCAACCTCACCCAACCTCTCAGCCCCAAGAGTGTCCACCCTTATGCCTCATCCAGCTGTGGGTCTAGATATGGTCAATCCAGGTTGCATCACAGCCTCTGAACGAATTTTGTAAGAATGTCTCTCTCTTTCACTGTCTTTGTTTTACGGGTTTTTAAAAGTAATTTATTTTTATAATGGGGTTTAGCTGCTTTTCATGGCTCTGTTTATGCGGCTTTACACCCACTTGACTCACTTCCAGAGAGATATCAATATATAGGTTTTAAGATTCTTACTAGTCACATATATTCTTGTGCGGTGAATAGGGGGTGTTGAGTCCAGTTCACTGAGCAAGGAGTAGGTCTTGTCTATTACATATTGGGTGTATGGAACGGTATCTGAGCGAATTTGAAACCCTTGTTTTATGCATCACCCCACCTCACCTTTCCCGTTAAGCAGCCATAGTGTGTTTTCTAAACGTGTGACTCTGTTCTGTTTTGTAATTCAGTTCAAGTGTAGCGGTTTTTACATTCCCTCTATAAGTGATAGCTTATGATAAGTGTCTTTTTCTGTGTGACTTATTTCACTTAGAATCGTCGTGCCTAACTCCACTCATCTTGCTTCTACTAGCCTTATAACATTGATTTCATGTCTGAGTGATATTCCATTGTACATAAGGACCACAACTTCTTTATCCATTTTTCTCTTTCCTGGGATATTTAAGGTGTCATGAAGTGGAGGTTCTTGTCAACAGAGCAGACCTAAACTTTCGGGTGCCTGTGTCTTGCTGATTTTTAGTTTTTCCAATTTATATGCCCATGAGTGGACGTGCCCTATGCTCCCTAAGCTGTTTTTTTTTCGATGTTTCAGGACACAACGTACACTTCTCCAGAGTGGCTGTTGGCAATTTACATCCCGCCCATCAGTGTAGCAAGGCTGCCATTTCTCCATGGCCTGTCCTGCATTTCTGGTTTTGACACTTTTTGCAGCATGGCCCTTTTGACCGATGGGAAGCGAGACTTCTTTGTAGCGCTGATTTGCCTTTCCAGGTTGCTTGGTTGGCCAAAAAGGGCATATGCGTTTTTTCCTGAATATATTCAGGAAAAAACGCATACGCCCTTTTTGGCCAAGGGCATCATTGTCGACGTTTTGCCGCTTTTCATGTGCTTTAAAGGCGATTCGTATCTACCTCCTGAAATCTGTTTCCTGCAATTCTGCCTTGCTTTCAATTCCTCTTCGTTGCCTTCCCTCAATATATTTGTGGACGAGAGTTATCATTTATAACTCTGCAGGTTTGTGAATTGCAGTGCCCCTGAGCTCCATTTTTCAACTGTCTTTTTTGGGAGCTGGCCGCAAAAGCACGGGATTGCCTCAGGCCCTATTCTGGTTCCGGGCGGCAGGCTGAGCCTGTGGTTAATTCTTCTTCCTGTTGGGAAAATAGAGTGACCTGTGCCTGTCCCAACACCTAGATCTAGTCTCTCATTGGTTGCCCCTCTTCCCGTTCATCCTCAGGACAAATTGCAACCTGTAGGGAACAGGAGCTTAAAGGTGCTGATTCTCCAAGTAGGGAGATTGCTAGTAAAGTAGCTGGAATGGCGAACCCGAGCACAAGGAGATGAGAAATGAGGTGCGTTTTAGAAACCTTTCAAAATCACATGGTGTACCATCTTCTGGGTTTCTCATGCATGTTTTCGATGTAGGAAGATGCCCTTGAACCTGGAGATTTGGGACCCATGGGATGGGTACCACGCAGTATTACTTTAAAGGGTCTGCGTTTGCTCACGCAACCTCACCCAACCTCTCAGCCCCAAGAGTGTCCACCCTTATGTCTCATCCAGCTGTGGGTCTAGATATGGTCAATCCAGGTTGCATCACAGCCTCTGAACGAATTTTGTAAGAATGTCTCTCTCTTTCACTGTCTTTGTTTTACGGGTTTTTAAAAGTAATTTATTTTTATAATGGGGTTTAGCTGCTTTTCATGGCTCTGTTTATGCGGCTTTACACCCACTTGACTCACTTCCAGAGAGATATCAATATATAGGTTTTAAGATTCTTACTAGTCACATATATTCTTGTGCGGTGAATAGGGGGTGTTGAGTCCAGTTCACTGAGCAAGGAGTAGGTCTTGTCTATTACATATTGGGTGTATGGAACGGTATCTGAGCGAATTTGAAACCCTTGTTTTATGCATCACCCCACCTCACCATTCCCGTTAAGCAGCCATAGTGTGTTTTCTAAACGTGTGACTCTGTTCTGTTTTGTAATTCAGTTCAAGTGTAGCGGTTTTTACATTCCCTCTATAAGTGATAGCTTATGATAAGTGTCTTTTTCTGTGTGACTTATTTCACTTAGAATCGTCGTGCCTAACTCCACTCATCTTGCTTCTACTAGCCTTATAACATTGATTTCATGTCTGAGTGATATTACATTGTACATAAGGACCACAACTTCTTTATCCATTTTTCTCTTTCCTGGGATATTTAAGGTGTCATGAAGTGGAGGTTCTTGTCAACAGAGCAGACCTAAACTTTCGGGTGCCTGTGTCTTGCTGATTTTTAGTTTTTCCAATTTATATGCCCATGAGTGGACGTGCCCTATGCTCCCTAAGCTGTTTTTTTTTCGATGTTTCAGGACACAACGTACACTTCTCCAGAGTGGCTGTTGGCAATTTACATCCCGCCCATCAGTGTAGCAAGGCTGCCATTTCTCCATGGCCTGTCCTGCATTTCTGGTTTTGACACTTTTTGCAGCATGGCCCTTTTGACCGATGGGAAGCGAGACTTCTTTGTAGCGCTGATTTGCCTTTCCAGGTTGCTTGGTTGGCCAAAAAGGGCGTATGCGTTTTTTCCTGAATATATTCAGGAAAAAACGCATACGCCCTTTTTGGCCAAGGGCATCATTGTCGACGTTTTGCCGCTTTTCATGTGCTTTAAAGGCGATTCGTATCTACCTCCTGAAATCTGTTTCCTGCAATTCTGCCTTGCTTTGAATTCCTCTTCGTTGCCTTCCCTCAATATATTTGTGGACGAGAGTTATCATTTATAACTCTGCAGGTTTGTGAATTGCAGTGCCCCTGAGCTCCATTTTTCAACTGTCTTTTTTGGGAGCTGGCCGCAAAAGCACGGGATTGCCTCAGGCCCTATTCTGGTTCCGGGCGGCAGGCTGAGCCTGTGGTTAATTCTTCTTCCTGTTGGGAAAATAGAGTGACCTGTGCCTGTCCCAACACCTAGATCTAGTCTCTCATTGGTTGCCCCTCTTCCCGTTCATCCTCAGGACAAATTGCAACCTGTAGGGAACAGGAGCTTAAAGGTGCTGATTCTCCAAGTAGGGAGATTGCTAGTAAAGTAGCTGGAATGGCGAACCCGAGCACAAGGAGATGAGAAATGAGGTGCGTTTTAGAAACCTTTCAAAATCACATGGTGTACCATCTTCTGGGTTTCTCATGCATGTTTTCGATGTAGGAAGATGCCCTTGAACCTGGAGATTTGGGACCCATGGGATGGGTACCACGCAGTATTACTTTAAAGGGTCTGCGTTTGCTCACGCAACCTCACCCAACCTCTCAGCCCCAAGAGTGTCCACCCTTATGCCTCATCCAGCTGTGGGTCTAGATATGGTCAATCCAGGTTGCATCACAGCCTCTGAACGAATTTTGTAAGAATGTCTCTCTCTTTCACTGTCTTTGTTTTACGGGTTTTTAAAAGTAATTTATTTTTATAATGGGGTTTAGCTGCTTTTCATGGCTCTGTTTATGCGGCTTTACACCCACTTGACTCACTTCCAGAGAGATATCAATATATAGGTTTTAAGATTCTTACTAGTCACATATATTCTTGTGCGGTGAATAGGGGGTGTTGAGTCCAGTTCACTGAGCAAGGAGTAGGTCTTGTCTATTACATATTGGGTGTATGGAACGGTATCTGAGCGAATTTGAAACCCTTGTTTTATGCATCACCCCACCTCACCTTTCCCGTTAAGCAGCCATAGTGTGTTTTCTAAACGTGTGACTCTGTTCTGTTTTGTAATTCAGTTCAAGTGTAGCGGTTTTTACATTCCCTCTATAAGTGATAGCTTATGATAAGTGTCTTTTTCTGTGTGACTTATTTCACTTAGAATCGTCGTGCCTAACTCCACTCATCTTGCTTCTACTAGCCTTATAACATTGATTTCATGTCTGAGTGATATTCCATTGTACATAAGGACCACAACTTCTTTATCCATTTTTCTCTTTCCTGGGATATTTAAGGTGTCATGAAGTGGAGGTTCTTGTCAACAGAGCAGACCTAAACTTTCGGGTGCCTGTGTCTTGCTGATTTTTAGTTTTTCCAATTTATATGCCCATGAGTGGACGTGCCCTATGCTCCCTAAGCTGTTTTTTTTTCGATGTTTCAGGACACAACGTACACTTCTCCAGAGTGGCTGTTGGCAATTTACATCCCGCCCATCAGTGTAGCAAGGCTGCCATTTCTCCATGGCCTGTCCTGCATTTCTGGTTTTGACACTTTTTGCAGCATGGCCCTTTTGACCGATGGGAAGCGAGACTTCTTTGTAGCGCTGATTTGCCTTTCCAGGTTGCTTGGTTGGCCAAAAAGGGCATATGCGTTTTTTCCTGAATATATTCAGGAAAAAACGCATACGCCCTTTTTGGCCAAGGGCATCATTGTCGACGTTTTGCCGCTTTTCATGTGCTTTAAAGGCGATTCGTATCTACCTCCTGAAATCTGTTTCCTGCAATTCTGCCTTGCTTTCAATTCCTCTTCGTTGCCTTCCCTCAATATATTTGTGGACGAGAGTTATCATTTATAACTCTGCAGGTTTGTGAATTGCAGTGCCCCTGAGCTCCATTTTTCAACTGTCTTTTTTGGGAGCTGGCCGCAAAAGCACGGGATTGCCTCAGGCCCTATTCTGGTTCCGGGCGGCAGGCTGAGCCTGTGGTTAATTCTTCTTCCTGTTGGGAAAATAGAGTGACCTGTGCCTGTCCCAACACCTAGATCTAGTCTCTCATTGGTTGCCCCTCTTCCCGTTCATCCTCAGGACAAATTGCAACCTGTAGGGAACAGGAGCTTAAAGGTGCTGATTCTCCAAGTAGGGAGATTGCTAGTAAAGTAGCTGGAATGGCGAACCCGAGCACAAGGAGATGAGAAATGAGGTGCGTTTTAGAAACCTTTCAAAATCACATGGTGTACCATCTTCTGGGTTTCTCATGCATGTTTTCGATGTAGGAAGATGCCCTTGAACCTGGAGATTTGGGACCCATGGGATGGGTACCACGCAGTATTACTTTAAAGGGTCTGCGTTTGCTCACGCAACCTCACCCAACCTCTCAGCCCCAAGAGTGTCCACCCTTATGTCTCATCCAGCTGTGGGTCTAGATATGGTCAATCCAGGTTGCATCACAGCCTCTGAACGAATTTTGTAAGAATGTCTCTCTCTTTCACTGTCTTTGTTTTACGGGTTTTTAAAAGTAATTTATTTTTATAATGGGGTTTAGCTGCTTTTCATGGCTCTGTTTATGCGGCTTTACACCCACTTGACTCACTTCCAGAGAGATATCAATATATAGGTTTTAAGATTCTTACTAGTCACATATATTCTTGTGCGGTGAATAGGGGGTGTTGAGTCCAGTTCACTGAGCAAGGAGTAGGTCTTGTCTATTACATATTGGGTGTATGGAACGGTATCTGAGCGAATTTGAAACCCTTGTTTTATGCATCACCCCACCTCACCATTCCCGTTAAGCAGCCATAGTGTGTTTTCTAAACGTGTGACTCTGTTCTGTTTTGTAATTCAGTTCAAGTGTAGCGGTTTTTACATTCCCTCTATAAGTGATAGCTTATGATAAGTGTCTTTTTCTGTGTGACTTATTTCACTTAGAATCGTCGTGCCTAACTCCACTCATCTTGCTTCTACTAGCCTTATAACATTGATTTCATGTCTGAGTGATATTACATTGTACATAAGGACCACAACTTCTTTATCCATTTTTCTCTTTCCTGGGATATTTAAGGTGTCATGAAGTGGAGGTTCTTGTCAACAGAGCAGACCTAAACTTTCGGGTGCCTGTGTCTTGCTGATTTTTAGTTTTTCCAATTTATATGCCCATGAGTGGACGTGCCCTATGCTCCCTAAGCTGTTTTTTTTTCGATGTTTCAGGACACAACGTACACTTCTCCAGAGTGGCTGTTGGCAATTTACATCCCGCCCATCAGTGTAGCAAGGCTGCCATTTCTCCATGGCCTGTCCTGCATTTCTGGTTTTGACACTTTTTGCAGCATGGCCCTTTTGACCGATGGGAAGCGAGACTTCTTTGTAGCGCTGATTTGCCTTTCCAGGTTGCTTGGTTGGCCAAAAAGGGCGTATGCGTTTTTTCCTGAATATATTCAGGAAAAAACGCATACGCCCTTTTTGGCCAAGGGCATCATTGTCGACGTTTTGCCGCTTTTCATGTGCTTTAAAGGCGATTCGTATCTACCTCCTGAAATCTGTTTCCTGCAATTCTGCCTTGCTTTGAATTCCTCTTCGTTGCCTTCCCTCAATATATTTGTGGACGAGAGTTATCATTTATAACTCTGCAGGTTTGTGAATTGCAGTGCCCCTGAGCTCCATTTTTCAACTGTCTTTTTTGGGAGCTGGCCGCAAAAGCACGGGATTGCCTCAGGCCCTATTCTGGTTCCGGGCGGCAGGCTGAGCCTGTGGTTAATTCTTCTTCCTGTTGGGAAAATAGAGTGACCTGTGCCTGTCCCAACACCTAGATCTAGTCTCTCATTGGTTGCCCCTCTTCCCGTTCATCCTCAGGACAAATTGCAACCTGTAGGGAACAGGAGCTTAAAGGTGCTGATTCTCCAAGTAGGGAGATTGCTAGTAAAGTAGCTGGAATGGCGAACCCGAGCACAAGGAGATGAGAAATGAGGTGCGTTTTAGAAACCTTTCAAAATCACATGGTGTACCATCTTCTGGGTTTCTCATGCATGTTTTCGATGTAGGAAGATGCCCTTGAACCTGGAGATTTGGGACCCATGGGATGGGTACCACGCAGTATTACTTTAAAGGGTCTGCGTTTGCTCACGCAACCTCACCCAACCTCTCAGCCCCAAGAGTGTCCACCCTTATGCCTCATCCAGCTGTGGGTCTAGATATGGTCAATCCAGGTTGCATCACAGCCTCTGAACGAATTTTGTAAGAATGTCTCTCTCTTTCACTGTCTTTGTTTTACGGGTTTTTAAAAGTAATTTATTTTTATAATGGGGTTTAGCTGCTTTTCATGGCTCTGTTTATGCGGCTTTACACCCACTTGACTCACTTCCAGAGAGATATCAATATATAGGTTTTAAGATTCTTACTAGTCACATATATTCTTGTGCGGTGAATAGGGGGTGTTGAGTCCAGTTCACTGAGCAAGGAGTAGGTCTTGTCTATTACATATTGGGTGTATGGAACGGTATCTGAGCGAATTTGAAACCCTTGTTTTATGCATCACCCCACCTCACCTTTCCCGTTAAGCAGCCATAGTGTGTTTTCTAAACGTGTGACTCTGTTCTGTTTTGTAATTCAGTTCAAGTGTAGCGGTTTTTACATTCCCTCTATAAGTGATAGCTTATGATAAGTGTCTTTTTCTGTGTGACTTATTTCACTTAGAATCGTCGTACCTAACTCCACTCATCTTGCTTCTACTAGCCTTATAACATTGATTTCATGTCTGAGTGATATTCCATTGTACATAAGGACCACAACTTCTTTATCCATTTTTCTCTTTCCTGGGATATTTAAGGTGTCATGAAGTGGAGGTTCTTGTCAACAGAGCAGACCTAAACTTTCGGGTGCCTGTGTCTTGCTGATTTTTAGTTTTTCCAATTTATATGCCCATGAGTGGACGTGCCCTATGCTCCCTAAGCTGTTTTTTTTTCGATGTTTCAGGACACAACGTAGACTTCTCCAGAGTGGCTGTTGGCAATTTACATCCCGCCCCTCAGTGTAGCAAGGCTGCCATTTCTCCATGGCCTGTCCTCCATTTCTCGTTTTGACACTTTTTGCAGCATGGCCCTTTTGACCGATGGGAAGCGAGACTTCTTTGTAGCGCTGATTTGCCTTTCCAGGTTGCTTGGTTGGCCAAAAAGGGCGTATGCGTTTTTTCCTGAATATATTCAGGAAAAAACGCATACGCCCTTTTTGGCCAAGGGCATCATTGTCGACGTTTTGCCGCTTTTCATGTGCTTTAAAGGCGATTCGTATCTACCTCCTGAAATCTGTTTCCTGCAATTCTGCCTTGCTTTGAATTCCTCTTCGTTGCCTTCCCTCAATATATTTGTGGACGAAAGTTATCATTTATAACTCTGCAGGTTTGTGAATTGCAGTGCCCCTGAGCTCCATTTTTCAACTGTCTTTTTTGGGAGCTGGCCGCAAAAGCACGGGATTGCCTCAGGCCCTATTCTGGTTCCGGGCGGCAGGCTGAGCCTGTGGTTAATTCTTCTTCCTGTTGGGAAAATAGAGTGACCTGTGCCTGTCCCAACACCTAGATCTAGTCTCTCATTGGTTGCCCCTCTTCCCGTTCATCCTCAGGACAAATTGCAACCTGTAGGGAACAGGAGCTTAAAGGTGCTGATTCTCCAAGTAGGGAGATTGCTAGTAAAGTAGCTGGAATGGCGAACCCGAGCACAAGGAGATGAGAAATGAGGTGCGTTTTAGAAACCTTTCAAAATCACATGGTGTACCATCTTCTGGGTTTCTCATGCATGTTTTCGATGTAGGAAGATGCCCTTGAACCTGGAGATTTGGGACCCATGGGATGGGTACCACGCAGTATTACTTTAAAGGGTCTGCGTTTGCTCACGCAACCTCACCCAACCTCTCAGCCCCAAGAGTGTCCACCCTTATGCCTCATCCAGCTGTGGGTCTAGATATGGTCAATCCAGGTTGCATCACAGCCTCTGAACGAATTTTGTAAGAATGTCTCTCTCTTTCACTGTCTTTGTTTTACGGGTTTTTAAAAGTAATTTATTTTTATAATGGGGTTTAGCTGCTTTTCATGGCTCTGTTTATGCGGCTTTACACCCACTTGACTCACTTCCAGAGAGATATCAATATATAGGTCTTAAGATTCTTACTAGTCACATATATTCTTGTGCGGTGAATAGGGGGTGTTGAGTCCAGTTCACTGAGCAAGGAGTAGGTCTTGTCTATTACATATTGGGTGTATGGAACGGTATCTGAGCGAATTTGAAACCCTTGTTTTATGCATCACCCCACCTCACCATTCCCGTTAAGCAGCCATAGTGTGTTTTCTAAACGTGTGACTCTGTTCTGTTTTGTAATTCAGTTCAAGTGTAGCGGTTTTTACATTCCCTCTATAAGTGATAGCTTATGATAAGTGTCTTTTTCTTTGTGACTTATTTCACTTAGAATCGTCGTACCTAACTCCACTCATCTTGCTTCTACTAGCCTTATAACATTGATTTCATGTCTGAGTGATATTCCATTGTACATAAGGACCACAACTTCTTTATCCATTTTTCTCTTTCCTGGGATATTTAAGGTGTCATGAAGTGGAGGTTCTTGTCAACAGAGCAGACCTAAACTTTCGGGTGCCTGTGTCTTGCTGATTTTTAGTTTTTCCAATTTATATGCCCATGAGTGGACGTGCCCTATGCTCCCTAAGCTGTTTTTTTTTCGATGTTTCAGGACACAACGTACACTTCTCCAGAGTGGCTGTTGGCAATTTACATCCCGCCCATCAGTGTAGCAAGGCTGCCATTTCTCCATGGCCTGTCCTGCATTTCTGGTTTTGACACTTTTTGCAGCATGGCCCTTTTGACCGATGGGAAGCGAGACTTCTTTGTAGCGCTGATTTGCCTTTCCAGGTTGCTTGGTTGGCCAAAAAGGGCGTATGCGTTTTTTCCTGAATATATTCAGGAAAAAACGCATACGCCCTTTTTGGCCAAGGGCATCATTGTCGACGTTTTGCCGCTTTTCATGTGCTTTAAAGGCGATTCGTATCTACCTCCTGAAATCTGTTTCCTGCAATTCTGCCTTGCTTTGAATTCCTCTTCGTTGCCTTCCCTCAATATATTTGTGGACGAGAGTTATCATTTATAACTCTGCAGGTTTGTGAATTGCAGTGCCCCTGAGCTCCATTTTTCAACTGTCTTTTTTGGGAGCTGGCCGCAAAAGCACGGGATTGCCTCAGGCCCTATTCTGGTTCCGGGCGGCAGGCTGAGCCTGTGGTTAATTCTTCTTCCTGTTGGGAAAATAGAGTGACCTGTGCCTGTCCCAACACCTAGATCTAGTCTCTCATTGGTTGCCCCTCTTCCCGTTCATCCTCAGGACAAATTGCAACCTGTAGGGAACAGGAGCTTAAAGGTGCTGATTCTCCAAGTAGGGAGATTGCTAGTAAAGTAGCTGGAATGGCGAACCCGAGCACAAGGAGATGAGAAATGAGGTGCGTTTTAGAAACCTTTCAAAATCACATGGTGTACCATCTTCTGGGTTTCTCATGCATGTTTTCGATGTAGGAAGATGCCCTTGAACCTGGAGATTTGGGACCCATGGGATGGGTACCACGCAGTATTACTTTAAAGGGTCTGCGTTTGCTCACGCAACCTCACCCAACCTCTCAGCCCCAAGAGTGTCCACCCTTATGTCTCATCCAGCTGTGGGTCTAGATATGGTCAATCCAGGTTGCATCACAGCCTCTGAACGAATTTTGTAAGAATGTCTCTCTCTTTCACTGTCTTTGTTTTACGGGTTTTTAAAAGTAATTTATTTTTATAATGGGGTTTAGCTGCTTTTCATGGCTCTGTTTATGCGGCTTTACACCCACTTGACTCACTTCCAGAGAGATATCAATATATAGGTTTTAAGATTCTTACTAGTCACATATATTCTTGTGCGGTGAATAGGGGGTGTTGAGTCCAGTTCACTGAGCAAGGAGTCGGTCTTGTCTATTACATATTGGGTGTATGGAACGGTATCTGAGCGAATTTGAAACCCTTGTTTTATGCATCACCCCACCTCACCTTTCCCGTTAAGCAGCCATAGTGTGTTTTCTAAACGTGTGACTCTGTTCTGTTTTGTAATTCAGTTCAAGTGTAGCGGTTTTTACATTCCCTCTATAAGTGATAGCTTATGATAAGTGTCTTTTACTGTGTGACTTATTTCACTTAGAATCGTCGTACCTAACTCCACTCATCTTGCTTCTACTAGCCTTATGACATTGATTTCATGTCTGAGTGATATTCCATTGTACATAAGGACCACAACTTCTTTATCCATTTTTCTCTTTCCTGGGATATTTAAGGTGTCATGAAGTGGAGGTTCTTGTCAACAGAGCAGACCTAAACTTTCGGGTGCCTGTGTCTTGCTGATTTTTAGTTTTTCCAATTTATATGCCCATGAGTGGACGTGCCCTATGCTCCCTAAGCTGTTTTTTTTTTGATGTTTCAGGACACAACGTAGACTTCTCCAGAGTGGCTGTTGGCAATTTACATCCCGCCCATCAGTGTAGCAAGGCTGCCATTTCTCCATGGCCTGTCCTGCATTTCTCGTTTTGACACTTTTTGCAGCATGGCCCTTTTGACCGATGGGAAGCGAGACTTCTTTGTAGCGCTGATTTGCCTTTCCAGGTTGCTTGGTTGGCCAAAAAGGGCGTATGCGTTTTTTCCTGAATATATTCAGGAAAAAACGCATACGCCCTTTTTGGCCAAGGGCATCATTGTCGACGTTTTGCCGCTTTTCATGTGCTTTAAAGGCGATTCGTATCTACCTCCTGAAATCTGTTTCCTGCAATTCTGCCTTGCTTTCAATTCCTCTTCGTTGCCTTCCCTCAATATATTTGTGGACGAGAGTTCTCATTTATAACTCTGCAGGTTTGTGAATTGCAGTGCCCCTGAGCTCCATTTTTCAACTGTCTTTTTTGGGAGCTGGCCGCAAAAGCACGGGATTGCCTCAGGCCCTATTCTGGTTCCGGGCGGCAGGCTGAGCCTGTGGTTAATTCTTCTTCCTGTTGGGAAAATAGAGTGACCTGTGCCTGTCCCAACACCTAGATCTAGTCTCTCATTGGTTGCCCCTCTTCCCGTTCATCCTCAGGACAAATTGCAACCTGTAGGGAACAGGAGCTTAAAGGTGCTGATTCTCCAAGTAGGGAGATTGCTAGTAAAGTAGCTGGAATGGCGAACCCGAGCACAAGGAAATGAGAAATGAGGTGCGTTTTAGAAACCTTTCAAAATCACATGGTGTACCATCTTCTGGGTTTCTCATGCATGTTTTCGATGTAGGAAGATGCCCTTGAACCTGGAGATTTGGGACCCATGGGATGGGTACCACGCAGTATTACTTTAAAGGGTCTGCGTTTGCTCACGCAACCTCACCCAAACTCTCAGCCCCAAGAGTGTCCACCCTTATGTCTCATCCAGCTGTGGGTCTAGATATGGTCAATCCAGGTTGCATCACAGCCTCTGAACGAATTTTGTAAGAATGTCTCTCTCTTTCACTGTCTTTGTTTTACGGGTTTTTAAAAGTAATTTATTTTTATAATGGGGTTTAGCTGCTTTTCATGGCTCTGTTTATGCGGCTTTACACCCACTTGACTCACTTCCAGAGAGATATCAATATATAGGTCTTAAGATTCTTACTAGTCACATATATTCTTGTGCGGTGAATAGGGGGTGTTGAGTCCAGTTCACTGAGCAAGGAGTAGGTCTTGTCTATTACATATTGGGTGTATGGAACGGTATCTGAGCGAATTTGAAACCCTTGTTTTATGCATCACCCCACCTCACCATTCCCGTTAAGCAGCCATAGTGTGTTTTCTAAACGTGTGACTCTGTTCTGTTTTGTAATTCAGTTCAAGTGTAGCGGTTTTTACATTCCCTCTATAAGTGATAGCTTATGATAAGTGTCTTTTTCTTTGTGACTTATTTCACTTAGAATCGTCGTACCTAACTCCACTCATCTTGCTTCTACTAGCCTTATAACATTGATTTCATGTCTGAGTGATATTCCATTGTACATAAGGACCACAACTTCTTTATCCATTTTTCTCTTTCCTGGGATATTTAAGGTGTCATGAAGTGGAGGTTCTTGTCAACAGAGCAGACCTAAACTTTCGGGTGCCTGTGTCTTGCTGATTTTTAGTTTTTCCAATTTATATGCCCATGAGTGGACGTGCCCTATGCTCCCTAAGCTGTTTTTTTTTCGATGTTTCAGGACACAACGTACACTTCTCCAGAGTGGCTGTTGGCAATTTACATCCCGCCCATCAGTGTAGCAAGGCTGCCATTTCTCCATGGCCTGTCCTGCATTTCTGGTTTTGACACTTTTTGCAGCATGGCCCTTTTGACCGATGGGAAGCGAGACTACTTTGTAGCGCTGATTTGCCTTTCCAGGTTGCTTGGTTGGCCAAAAAGGGCGTATGCGTTTTTTCCTGAATATATTCAGGAAAAAACGCATACGCCCTTTTTGGCCAAGGGCATCATTGTCGACGTTTTGCCGCTTTTCATGTGCTTTAAAGGCGATTCGTATCTACCTCCTGAAATCTGTTTCCTGCAATTCTGCCTTGCTTTCAATTCCTCTTCGTTGCCTTCCCTCAATATATTTGTGGACGAGAGTTCTCATTTATAACTCTGCAGGTTTGTGAATTGCAGTGCCCCTGAGCTCCATTTTTCAACTGTCTTTTTTGGGAGCTGGCCGCAAAAGCACGGGATTGCCTCAGGCCCTATTCTGGTTCCGGGCGGCAGGCTGAGCCTGTGGTTAATTCTTCTTCCTGTTGGGAAAATAGAGTGACCTGTGCCTGTCCCAACACCTAGATCTAGTCTCTCATTGGTTGCCCCTCTTCCCGTTCATCGTCAGGACAAATTGCAACCTGTAGGGAACAGGAGCTTAAAGGTGCTGATTCTCCAAGTAGGGAGATTGCTAGTAAAGTAGCTGGAATGGCGAACCCGAGCACAAGGAGATGAGAAATGAGGTGCGTTTTAGAAACCTTTCAAAATCACATGGTGTACCATCTTCTGGGTTTCTCATGCATGTTTTCGATGTAGGAAGATGCCCTTGAACCTGGAGATTTGGGACCCATGGGATGGGTACCACGCAGTATTACTTTAAAGGGTCTGCGTTTGCTCACGCAACCTCACCCAACCTCTCAGCCCCAAGAGTGTCCACCCTTGTGTCTCATCCAGCTGTGGGTCTAGATATGGTCAATCCAGGTTGCATCACAGCCTCTGAACGAATTTTGTAAGAATGTCTCTCTCTTTCACTGTCTTTGTTTTACGGGTTTTTAAAAGTAATTTATTTTTATAATGGGGTTTAGCTGCTTTTCATGGCTCTGTTTATGCGGCTTTACACCCACTTGACTCACTTCCAGAGAGATATCAATATATAGGTTTTAAGATTCTTACTAGTCACATATATTCTTGTGCGGTGAATAGGGGGTGTTGAGTCCAGTTCACTGAGCAAGGAGTCGGTCTTGTCTATTACATATTGGGTGTATGGAACGGTATCTGAGCGAATTTGAAACCCTTGTTTTATGCATCACCCCACCTCACCTTTCCCGTTAAGCAGCCATAGTGTGTTTTCTAAACGTGTGACTCTGTTCTGTTTTGTAATTCAGTTCAAGTGTAGCGGTTTTTACATTCCCTCTATAAGTGATAGCTTACGATAAGTGTCTTTTACTGTGTGACTTATTTCACTTAGAATCGTCGTACCTAACTCCACTCATCTTGCTTCTACTAGCCTTATGACATTGATTTCATGTCTGAGTGATATTCCATTGTACATAAGGACCACAACTTCTTTATCCATTTTTCTCTTTCCTGGGATATTTAAGGTGTCATGAAGTGGAGGTTCTTGTCAACAGAGCAGCCCTAAACTTTCGGGTGCCTGTGTCTTGCTGATTTTTAGTTTTTCCAATTTATATGCCCATGAGTGGACGTGCCCTATGCTCCCTAAGCTGTTTTTTTTTTGATGTTTCTGGACACAACGTAGACTTCTCCAGAGTGGCTGTTGGCAATTTACATCCCGCCCATCAGTGTAGCAAGGCTGCCATTTCTCCATGGCCTGTCCTGCATTTCTCGTTTTGACACTTTTTGCAGCATGGCCCTTTTGACCGATGGGAAGCGAGACTTCTTTGTAGCGCTGATTTGCCTTTCCAGGTTGCTTGGTTGGCCAAAAAGGGCGTATGCGTTTTTTCCTGAATATATTCAGGAAAAAACGCATACGCCCTTTTTGGCCAAGGGCATCATTGTCGACGTTTTGCCGCTTTTCATGTGCTTTAAAGGCGATTCGTATCTACCTCCTGAAATCTGTTTCCTGCAATTCTGCCTTGCATTCAATTCCTCTTCGTTGCCTTCCCTCAATATAATTGTGGACGAGAGTTATCATTTATAACTCTGCAGGTTTGTGAATTGCAGTGCCCCTGAGCTCCATTTTTCAACTGTCTTTTTTGGGAGCTGGCCGCAAAAGCACGGGATTGCCTCAGGCCCTATTCTGGTTCCGGGCGGCAGGCTGAGCCTGTGGTTAATTCTTCTTCCTGTTGGGAAAATAGAGTGACCTGTGCCTGTCCCAACACCTAGATCTAGTCTCTCATTGGTTGCCCCTCTTCCCGTTCATCGTCAGGACAAATTGCAACCTGTAGGGAACAGGAGCTTAAAGGTGCTGATTCTCCAAGTAGGGAGATTGCTAGTAAAGTAGCTGGAATGGCGAACCCGAGCACAAGGAAATGAGAAATGAGGTGCGTTTTAGAAACCTTTCAAAATCACATGGTGTACCATCTTCTGGGTTTCTCATGCATGTTTTCGATGTAGGAAGATGCCCTTGAACCTGGAGATTTGGGACCCATGGGATGGGTACCACGCAGTATTACTTTAAAGGGTCTGCGTTTGCTCACGCAACCTCACCCAACCTCTCAGCCCCAAGAGTGTCCACTCTTGTGTCTCATCCAGCTGTGGGTCTAGATATGGTCAATCCAGGTTGCATCACAGCCTCTGAACGAATTTTGTAAGAATGTCTCTCTCTTTCACTGTCTTTGTTTTACGGGTTTTTAAAAGTAATTTATTTTTATAATGGGGTTTAGCTGCTTTTCATGGCTCTGTTTATGCGGCTTTACACCCACTTGACTCACTTCCAGAGAGATATCAATATATAGGTTTTAAGATTCTTACTAGTCACATATATTCTTGTGCGGTGAATAGGGGGTGTTGAGTTCAGTTCACTGAGCAAGGAGTAGGTCTTGTCTATTACATATTGCGTGTATGGAACGGTATCTGAGCGAATTTGAAACCCTTGTTTTATACATCACCCCACCTCACCTTTCCCGTTAAGCAGCCATAGTGTGTTTTCTAAACGTGTGACTCTGTTCTGTTTTGTAATTCAGTTCAAGTGTAGCGGTTTTTACATTCCCTCTATAAGTGATAGCTTACGATAAGTGTCTTTTTCTGTGTGACTGATTTCACTTAGAATCGTCGTACCTAACTCCACTCATCTTGCTTCTACTAGCCTTATAACATTGATTTCATGTCTGAGTGATATTCCATTGTACATAAGGACCACAACTTCTTTATCCATTTTTCTCTTTCCTGGGATATTTAAGGTGTCATGAAGTGGAGGTTCTTGTCAACAGAGCAGACCTAAACTTTCGGGTGCCTGTGTCTTGCTGATTTTTAGTTTTTCCAATTTATATGCCCATGAGTGGACGTGCCCTATGCTCCCTAAGCTGTTTTTTTTTCGATGTTTCAGGACACAACGTAGACTTCTCCAGAGTGGCTGTTGGCAATTTACTTCCCGCCCATCAGTGTTGCAAGGCTGCCATTTCTCCATGGCCTGTCCTGCATTTCTCGTTTTGACACTTTTTGCAGCATGGCCCTTTTGACCGATGGGAAGCGAGACTTCTTTGTAGCGCTGATTTGCCTTTCCAGGTTGCTTGGTTGGCCAAAAAGGGCGTATGCGTTTTTTCCTGAATATATTCAGGAAAAAACGCATACGCCCTTTTTGGCCAAGGGCATCATTGTCGACGTTTTGCCGCTTTTCATGTGCTTTAAAGGCGATTCGTATCTACCTCCTGAAATCTGTTTCCTGCAATTCTGCCTTGCATTCAATTCCTCTTCGTTGCCTTCCCTCAATATATTTGTGGACGAGAGTTATCATTTATAACTCTGCAGGTTTGTGAATTGCAGTGCCCCTGAGCTCCATTTTTCAACTGTCTTTTTTGGGAGCTGGCCGCAAAAGCACGGGATTGCCACAGGCCCTATTCTGGTTCCGGGCGGCAGGCTGAGCCTGTGGTTAATTCTTCTTCCTGTTGGGAAAATAGAGTGACCTGTGCCTGTCCCAACACCTAGATCTAGTCTCTCATTGGTTGCCCCTCTTCCCGTTCATCCTCAGGACAAATTGCAACCTGTAGGGAACAGGAGCTTAAAGGTGCTGATTCTCCAAGTAGGGAGATTGCTAGTAAAGTAGCTGGAATGGCGAACCTGAGCACAAGGAGATGAGAAATGAGGTGCGTTTTAGAAACCTTTCAAAATCACATGGTGTACCATCTTCTGGGTTTCTCATGCATGTTTTCGATGTAGGAAGATGCCCTTGAACCTGGAGATTTGGGACCCATGGGATGGGTACCACGCAGTATTACTTTAAAGGGTCTGCGTTTGCTCACGCAACCTCACCCAACCTCTCAGCCCCAAGAGTGTCCACCCTTGTGTCTCATCCAGCTGTGGGTCTAGATATGGTCAATCCAGGTTGCATCACAGCCTCTGAACGAATTTTGTAAGAATGTCTCTCTCTTTCACTGTCTTTGTTTTACGGGTTTTTAAAAGTAATTTATTTTTATAATGGGGTTTAGCTGCTTTTCATGGCTGTGTTTATGCGGCTTTACACCCCCTTGACTCACTTCCAGAGAGATATCAATACATAGGTTTTAAGATTCTTACTAGTCACATATATTCTTGTGCGGTGAATAGGGGGTGTTGAGTCCAGTTCACTGAGCAAGGAGTAGGTCTTGTCTATTACATATTGTGTGTATGGAACGGTATCTGAGCGAATTTGAAACCCTTGTTTTATGCATCACCCCACCTCACCTTTCCCGTTAAGCAGCCATAGTGTGTTTTCTAAACGTGTGACTCTGTTCTGTTTTGTAATTCAGTTCAAGTGTAGCGGTTTTTACATTCCCTCTATAAGTGATAGCTTACGATAAGTGTCTTTTTCTGTGTGACTTATTTCACTTAGAATCGTCGTACCTAACTCCACTCATCTTGCTTCTACTAGCCTTATGACATTGATTTCATGTCTGAGTGATATTCCATTGTACATAAGGACCACAACTTTTTTATCCATTTTTCTCTTTCCTGGGATATTTAAGGTGTCATGAAGTGGAGGTTCTTGTCAACAGAGCAGACCTAAACTTTCGGGTGCCTGTGTCTTGCTGATTTTTAGTTTTTCCAATTTATATGCCCATGAGTGGACGTGCCCTATGCTCCCTAAGCTGTTTTTTTTTCGATGTTTCAGGACACAACGTACACTTCTCCAGAGTGGCTGTTGGCAATTTACATCCCGCCCATCAGTGTAGCAAGGCTGCCATTTCTCCATGGCCTGTCCTGCATTTCTCGTTTTGACACTTTTTGCAGCATGGCCCTTTTGACCGATGGGGAGCGAGACTTCTTTGTAGCGCTGATTTGCCTTTCCAGGTTGCTTGGTTGGCCAAAAAGGGCGTATGCGTTTTTTCCTGAATATATTCAGGAAAAAACGCATACGCCCTTTTTGGCCAAGGGCATCATTGTCGACGTTTTGCCGCTCTTCATGTGCTTTAAAGGCGATTCGTATCTACCTCCTGAAATCTGTTTCCTGCAATTCTGCCTTGCTTTCAATTCCTCTTCGTTGCCTTCCCTCAATATATTTGTGGACGAGAGTTCTCATTTATAACTCTGCAGGTTTGTGAATGGCAGTGCCCCTGAGCTCCATTTTTCAACTGTCTTTTTTGGGAGCTGGCCGCAAAAGCACGGGATTGCCTCAGGCCCTATTCTGGTTCCGGGCGGCAGGCTGAGCCTGTGGTTAATTCTTCTTCCTGTTGGGAAAATAGAGTGACCTGTGCCTGTCCCAACACCTAGATCTAGTCTCTCATTGGTTGCCCCTCTTCCCGTTCATCCTCAGGACAAATTGCAACGTGTACGGAACAGGAGCTTAAAGGTGCTGATTCTCCAAGTAGGGAGATTGCTAGTAAAGTAGCTGGAATGGCGAACCCGAGCACAAGGAGATGAGAAATGAGGTGCGTTTTAGAAACCTTTCAAAATCACATGGTGTACCATCTTCTGGGTTTCTCATGCATGTTTTCGATGTAGGAAGATGCCCTTGAACCTGGAGATTTGGGACCCATGGGATGGGTACCACGCAGTATTACTTTAAAGGGTCTGCGTTTGCTCACGCAACCTCACCCAACCTCTCAGCCCCAAGAGTGTCCACCCTTATGTCTCATCCAGCTGTGGGTCTAGATATGGTCAATCCAGGTTGCATCACAGCCTCTGAACGAATTTTGTAAGAATGTCTCTCTCTTTCACTGTCTTTGTTTTACGGGTTTTTAAAAGTAATTTATTTTTATAATGGGGTTTAGCTGCTTTTCATGGCTCTGTTTATGCGGCTTTACACCCACTTGACTCACTTCCAGAGAGATATCAATATATAGGTTTTAAGATTCTTACTAGTCACATATATTCTTGTGCGGTGAATAGGGGGTGTTGAGTCCAGTTCACTGAGCAAGGAGTAGGTCTTGTCTATTACATATTGGGTGTATGGAACGGTATCTGAGCAAATTTGAAACCCTTGTTTTATGCATCACCCCACCTCACCTTTCCCGTTAAGCAGCCATAGTGTGTTTTCTAAACGTGTGACTCTGTTCTGTTTTGTAATTCAGTTCAAGTGTAGCGGTTTTTACATTCCCTCTATAAGTGATAGCTTACGATAAGTGTCTTTTTCTGTGTGACTTATTTCACTTAGAATCGTCGTACCTAACTCCACTCATCTTGCTTCTACTAGCCTTATGACATTGATTTCATGTCTGAGTGATATTCCATTGTACATAAGGACCACAACTTCTTTATCCATTTTTCTCTTTCCTGGGATATTTAAGGTGTCATGAAGTGGAGGTTCTTGTCAACAGAGCAGCCCTAAACTTTCGGGTGCCTGTGTCTTGCTGATTTTTAGTTTTTCCAATTTATATGCCCATGAGTGGACGTGCCCTATGCTCCCTAAGCTGTTTTTTTTTCGATGTTTCAGGACACAACGTAGACTTCTCCAGAGTGGCTGTTGGCAATTTACATCCCGCCCATCAGTGTAGCAAGGCTGCCATTTCTCCATGGCCTGTCCTGCATTTCTCGTTTTGACACTTTTTGCAGCATGGCCCTTTTGACCGATGGGAAGCGAGACTTCTTTGTAGCGCTGATTTGCCTTTCCAGGTTGCTTGGTTGGCCAAAAAGGGCGTATGCGTTTTTTCCTGAATATATTCAGGAAAAAACGCATACGCCCTTTTTGGCCAAGGGCATCATTGTCGACGTTTTGCCGCTTTTCATGTGCTTTAAAGGCGATTCGTATCTACCTCCTGAAATCTGTTTCCTGCAATTCTGCCTTGCTTTCAATTCCTCTTCGTTGCCTTCCCTCAATATATTTGTGGACGAGAGTTATCATTTATAACTCTGCAGGTTTGTGTATTGCAGTGCCCCTGAGCTCCATTTTTCAACTGTCTTTTTTGGGAGCTGGCCGCAAAAGCACGGGATTGCCTCAGGCCCTATTCTGGTTCCGGGCGGCAGGCTGAGCCTGTGGTTAATTCTTCTTCCTGTTGGGAAAATAGAGTGACCTGTGCCTGTCCCAACACCTAGATCTAGTCTCTCATTGGTTGCCCCTCTTCCCGTTCATCGTCAGGACAAATTGCAACCTGTAGGGAACAGGAGCTTAAAGGTGCTGATTCTCCAAGTAGGGAGATTGCTAGTAAAGTAGCTGGAATGGCGAACCCGAGCACAAGGAGATGAGAAATGAGGTGCGTTTTAGAAACCTTTCAAAATCACATGGTGTACCATCTTCTGGGTTTCTCATGCATGTTTTCGATGTAGGAAGATGCCCTTGAACCTGGAGATTTGGGACCCATGGGATGGGTACCACGCAGTATTACTTTAAAGGGTCTGCGTTTGCTCACGCAACCTCACCCAACCTCTCAGCCCCAAGAGTGTCCACTCTTGTGTCTCATCCAGCTGTGGGTCTAGATATGGTCAATCCAGGTTGCATCACAGCCTCTGAACGAATTTTGTAAGAATGTCTCTCTCTTTCACTGTCTTTGTTTTACGGGTTTTTAAAAGTAATTTATTTTTATAATGGGGTTTAGCTGCTTTTCATGGCTCTGTTTATGCGGCTTTACACCCACTTGACTCACTTCCAGAGAGATATCAATATATAGGTTTTAAGATTCTTACTAGTCACATATATTCTTGTGCGGTGAATAGGGGATGTTGAGTTCAGTTCACTGAGCAAGGAGTAGGTCTTGTCTATTACATATTGCGTGTATGGAACGGTATCTGAGCGAATTTGAAACCCTTGTTTTATGCATCACCCCACCTCACCTTTCCCGTTAAGCAGCCATAGTGTGTTTTCTAAACGTGTGACTCTGTTCTGTTTTGTAATTCAGTTCAAGTGTAGCGGTTTTTACATTCCCTCTATAAGTGATAGCTTACGATAAGTGTCTTTTTCTGTGTGACTTATTTCACTTAGAATCGTCGTACCTAACTCCACTCATCTTGCTTCTACTAGCCTTATAACATTGATTTCATGTCTGAGTGATATTCCATTGTACATAAGGACCACAACTTCTTTATCCATTTTTCTCTTTCCTGGGATATTTAAGGTGTCATGAAGTGGAGGTTCTTGTCAACAGAGCAGACCTAAACTTTCGGGTGCCTGTGTCTTGCTGATTTTTAGTTTTTCCAATTTATATGCCCATGAGTGGACGTGCCCTATGCTCCCTAAGCTGTTTTTTTTTCGATGTTTCAGGACACAACGTAGACTTCTCCAGAGTGGCTGTTGGCAATTTACTTCCCGCCCATCAGTGTAGCAAGGCTGCCATTTCTCCATGGCCTGTCCTGCATTTCTCGTTTTGACACTTTTTGCAGCATGGCCCTTTTCACCGATGGGAAGCGAGACTTCTTTGTAGCGCTGATTTGCCTTTCCAGGTTGCTTGGTTGGCCAAAAAGGGCGTATGCGTTTTTTCCTGAATATATTCAGGAAAAAACGCATACGCCCTTTTTGGCCAAGGGCATCATTGTCGACGTTTTGCCGCTTTTCATGTGCTTTAAAGGCGATTCGTATCTACCTCCTGAAATCTGTTTCCTGCAATTCTGCCTTGCTTTCAATTCCTCTTCGTTGCCTTCCCTCAATATATTTGTGGACGAGAGTTCTCATTTATAACTCTGCAGGTTTGTGAATTGCAGTGCCCCTGAGCTCCATTTTTCAACTGTCTTTTTTGGGAGCTGGCCGCAAAAGCACGGGATTGCCTCAGGCCCTATTCTGGTTCCGGGCGGCAGGCTGAGCCTGTGGTTAATTCTTCTTCCTGTTGGGAAAATAGAGTGACCTGTGCCTGTCCCAACACCTAGATCTAGTCTCTCATTGGTTGCCCCTCTTCCCGTTCATCCTCAGGACAAATTGCAACCTGTAGGGAACAGGAGCTTAAAGGTGCTGATTCTCCAAGTAGGGAGATTGCTAGTAAAGTAGCTGGAATGGCGAACCCGAGCACAAGGAGATGAGAAATGAGGTGCGTTTTAGAAACCTTTCAAAATCACATGGTGTACCATCTTCTGGGTTTCTCATGCATGTTTTCGATGTAGGAAGATGCCCTTGAACCTGGAGATTTGGGACCCATGGGATGGGTACCACGCAGTATTACTTTAAAGGGTCTGCGTTTGCTCACGCAACCTCACCCAACCTCTCAGCCCCAAGAGTGTCCACCCTTATGTCTCATCCAGCTGTGGGTCTAGATATGGTCAATCCAGGTTGCATCACAGCCTCTGAACGAATTTTGTAAGAATGTCTCTCTCTTTCACTGTCTTTGTTTTACGGGTTTTTAAAAGTAATTTATTTTTATAATGGGGTTTAGCTGCTTTTCATGGCTCTGTTTATGCGGCTTTACACCCACTTGACTCACTTCCAGAGAGATATCAATATATAGGTTTTAAGATTCTTACTAGTCACATATATTCTTGTGCGGTGAATAGGGGGTGTTGAGTCCAGTTCACTGAGCAAGGAGTAGGTCTTGTCTATTACATATTGGGTGTATGGAACGGTATCTGAGCGAATTTGAAACCCTTGTTTTATGCATCACCCCACCTCACCTTTCCCGTTAAGCAGCCATAGTGTGTTTTCTAAACGTGTGACTCTGTTCTGTTTTGTAATTCAGTTCAAGTGTAGCGGTTTTTACATTCCCTCTATAAGTGATAGCTTATGATAAGTGTCTTTTACTGTGTGACTTATTTCACTTAGAATCGTCGTACCTAACTCCACTCATCTTGCTTCTACTAGCCTTATAACATTGATTTCATGTCTGAGTGATATTCCATTGTACATAAGGACCACAACTTCTTTATCCATTTTTCTCTTTCCTGGGATATTTAAGGTGTCATGAAGTGGAGGTTCTTGTCAACAGAGCAGACCTAAACTTTCGGGTGCCTGTATCTTGCTGATTTTTAGTTTTTCCAATTTATATGCCCATGAGTGGACGTGCCCTATGCTCCCTAAGCTGTTTTTTTTTCGATGTTTCAGGACACAACGTACACTTCTCCAGAGTGGCTGTTGGCAATTTACATCCCGCCCATCAGTGTAGCAAGGCTGCCATTTCTCCATGGCCTGTCCTGCATTTCTGGTTTTGACACTTTTTGCAGCATGGCCCTTTTCACCGATGGGAAGCGAGACTTCTTTGTAGCGCTGATTTGCCTTTCCAGGTTGCTTGGTTGGCCAAAAAGGGCGTATGCGTTTTTTCCTGAATATATTCAGGAAAAAACGCATACGCCCTTTTTGGCCAAGGGCATCATTGTCGACGTTTTGCCGCTTTTCATGTGCTTTAAAGGCGATTCGTATCTACCTCCTGAAATCTGTTTCCTGCAATTCTGCCTTGCTTTCAATTCCTCTTCGTTGCCATCCCTCAATATAATTGTGGACGAGAGTTATCATTTATAACTCTGCAGGTTTGTGAATTGCAGTGCCCCTGAGCTCCATTTTTCAACTGTCTTTTTTGGGAGCTGGCCGCAAAAGCACGGGATTGCCTCAGGCCCTATTCTGGTTCCGGGCGGCAGGCTGAGCCTGTGGTTAATTCTTCTTCCTGTTGGGAAAATAGAGTGACCTGTGCCTGTCCCAACACCTAGATCTAGTCTCTCATTGGTTGCCCCTCTTCCCGTTCATCGTCAGGACAAATTGCATCCTGTAGGGAACAGGAGCTTAAAGGTGCTGATTCTCCAAGTAGGGAGATTGCTAGTAAAGTAGCTGGAATGGCGAACCCGAGCACAAGGAGATGAGAAATGAGGTGCGTTTTAGAAACCTTTCAAAATCACATGGTGTACCATCTTCTGCGTTTCTCATGCATGTTTTCGATGTAGGAAGATGCCCTTGAACCTGGAGATTTGGGACCCATGGGATGGGTACCACGCAGTATTACTTTAAAGGGTCTGCGTTTGCTCACGCAACCTCACCCAACCTCTCAGCCCCAAGAGTGTCCACTCTTGTGTCTCATCCAGCTGTGGGTCTAGATATGGTCAATCCAGGTTGCATCACAGCCTCTGAACGAATTTTGTAAGAATGTCTCTCTCTTTCACTGTCTTTGTTTTACGGGTTTTTAAAAGTAATTTATTTTTATAATGGGGTTTAGCTGCTTTTCATGGCTCTGTTTATGCGGCTTTACACCCACTTGACTCACTTCCAGAGAGATATCAATATATAGGTTTTAAGATTCTTACTAGTCACATATATTCTTGTGCGGTGAATAGGGGATGTTGAGTTCAGTTCACTGAGCAAGGAGTAGGTCTTGTCTATTACATATTGCGTGTATGGAACGGTATCTGAGCGAATTTGAAACCCTTGTTTTATGCATCACCCCACCTCACCTTTCCCGTTAAGCAGCCATAGTGTGTTTTCTAAACGTGTGACTCTGTTCTGTTTTGTAATTCAGTTCAAGTGTAGCGGTTTTTACATTCCCTCTATAAGTGATAGCTTACGATAAGTGTCTTTTTCTGTGTGACTTATTTCACTTAGAATCGTCGTACCTAACTCCACTCATCTTGCTTCTACTAGCCTTATAACATTGATTTCATGTCTGAGTGATATTCCATTGTACATAAGGACCACAACTTCTTTATCCATTTTTCTCTTTCCTGGGATATTTAAGGTGTCATGAAGTGGAGGTTCTTGTCAACAGAGCAGACCTAAACTTTCGGGTGCCTGTGTCTTGCTGATTTTTAGTTTTTCCAATTTATATGCCCATGAGTGGACGTGCCCTATGCTCCCTAAGCTGTTTTTTTTTCGATGTTTCAGGACACAACGTAGACTTCTCCAGAGTGGCTGTTGGCAATTTACTTCCCGCCCATCAGTGTAGCAAGGCTGCCATTTCTCCATGGCCTGTCCTGCATTTCTCGTTTTGACACTTTTTGCAGCATGGCCCTTTTGACCGATGGGAAGCGAGACTTCTTTGTAGCGCTGATTTGCCTTTCCAGGTTGCTTGGTTGGCCAAAAAGGGCGTATGCGTTTTTTCCTGAATATATTCAGGAAAAAACGCATACGCGCTTTTTGGCCAAGGGCATCATTGTCGACGTTTTGCCGCTTTTCATGTGCTTTAAAGGCGATTCGTATCTACCTCCTGAAATCTGTTTCCTGCAATTCTGCCTTGCTTTCAATTCCTCTTCGTTGCCTTCCCTCAATATAATTGTGGACGAGAGTTATCATTTATAACTCTGCAGGTTTGTGAATTGCAGTGCCCCTGAGCTCCATTTTTCAACTGTCTTTTTTGGGAGCTGGCCGCAAAAGCACGGGATTGCCTCAGGCCCTATTCTGGTTCCGGGCGGCAGGCTGAGCCTGTGGTTAATTCTTCTTCCCGATGGGAAAATAGAGTGACCTGTGCCTGTCCCAACACCTAGATCTAGTCTCTCATTGGTTGCCCCTCTTCCCGTTCATCCTCAGGACAAATTGCAACCTGTAGGGAACAGGAGCTTAAAGGTGCTGATTCTCCAAGTAGGGAGATTGCTAGTAAAGTAGCTGGAATGGCGAACCCGAGCACAAGGAGATGAGAAATGAGGTGCGTTTTAGAAACCTTTCAAAATCACATGGTGTACCATCTTCTGGGTTTCTCATGCATGTTTTCGATGTAGGAAGATGCCCTTGAACCTGGAGATTTGGGACCCATGGGATGGGTACCACGCAGTATTACTTTAAAGGGTCTGCGTTTGCTCACGCAACCTCACCCAACCTCTCAGCCCCAAGAGTGTCCACCCTTGTGTCTCATCCAGCTGTGGGTCTAGATATGGTCAATCCAGGTTGCATCACAGCCTCTGAACGAATTTTGTAAGAATGTCTCTCTCTTTCACTGTCTTTGTTTTACGGGTTTTTAAAAGTAATTTATTTTTATAATGGGGTTTAGCTGCTTTTCATGGCTCTGTTTATGCGGCTTTACACCCACTTGACTCACTTCCAGAGAGATATCAATATATAGGTTTTAAGATTCTTACTAGTCACATATATTCTTGTGCGGTGAATAGGGGGTGTTGAGTCCAGTTCACTGAGCAAGGAGTAGGTCTTGTCTATTACATATTGGGTGTATGGAACGGTATCTGAGCGAATTTGAAACCCTTGTTTTATGCATCACCCCACCTCACCTTTCCCGTTAAGCAGCCATAGTGTGTTTTCTAAACGTGTGACTCTGTTCTGTTTTGTAATTCAGTTCAAGTGTAGCGGTTTTTACATTCCCTCTATAAGTGATAGCTTATGATAAGTGTCTTTTTCTGTGTGACTTATTTCACTTAGAATCGTCGTACCTAACTCCACTCATCTTGCTTCTACTAGCCTTATAACATTGATTTCATGTCTGAGTGATATTCCATTGTACATAAGGACCACAACTTCTTTATCCATTTTTCTCTTTCCTGGGATATTTAAGGTGTCATGAAGTGGAGGTTCTTGTCAACAGAGCAGACCTAAACTTTCGGGTGCCTGTGTCTTGCTGATTTTTAGTTTTTCCAATTTATATGCCCATGAGTGGACGTGCCCTATGCTCCCTAAGCTGTTTTTTTTTCGATGTTTCAGGACACAACGTAGACTTCTCCAGAGTGGCTGTTGGCAATTTACATCCCGCCCATCAGTGTAGCAAGGCTGCCATTTCTCCACGGCCTGTCCTGCATTTCTGGTTTTGACACTTTTTGCAGCATGGCCCTTTTCACCGATGGGAAGCGAGACTTCTTTGTAGCGCTGATTTGCATTTCCAGGTTGCTTGGTTGGCCAAAAAGGGCGTATGCGTTTTTTCCTGAATATATTCAGGAAAAAACGCATACGCCCTTTTTGGACAAGGGCATCATTGTCGACGTTTTGCCGCTTTTCATGTGCTTTAAAGGCGATTCGTATCTACCTCCTGAAATCTGTTTCCTGCAATTCTGCCTTGCTTTCAATTCCTCTTCGTTGCCTTCCCTCAATATATTTGTGGACGAGAGTTATCATTTATAACTCTGCAGGTTTGTGAATTGCAGTGCCCCTGAGCTCCATTTTTCAACTGTCTTTTTTGGGAGCTGGCCGCAAAAGCACGGGATTGCCTCAGGCCCTATTCTGGTTCCGGGCGGCAGGCTGAGCCTGTGGTTAATTCTTCTTCCTGTTGGGAAAATAGAGTGACCTGTGCCTGTCCCAACACCTAGATCTAGTCTCTCATTGGTTGCCCCTCTTCCCGTTCATCCTCAGGACAAATTGCAACCTGTAGGGAACAGGAGCTTAAAGGTGCTGATTCTCCAAGTAGGGAGATTGCTAGTAAAGTAGCTGGAATGGCGAACCCGAGCACAAGGAGATGAGAAATGAGGTGCGTTTTAGAAACCTTTCAAAATCACATGGTGTACCATCTTCTGCGTTTCTCATGCATGTTTTCGATGTAGGAAGATGCCCTTGAACCTGGAGATTTGGGACCCATGGGATGGGTACCTCGCAGTATTACTTTAAAGGGTCTGCGTTTGCTCACGCAACCTCACCCAACCTCTCAGCCCCAAGAGTGTCCACTCTTGTGTCTCATCCAGCTGTGGGTCTAGATATGGTCAATCCAGGTTGCATCACAGCCTCTGAACGAATTTTGTAAGAATGTCTCTCTCTTTCACTGTCTTTGTTTTACGGGTTTTTAAAAGTAATTTATTTTTATAATGGGGTTTAGCTGCTTTTCATGGCTCTGTTTATGCGGCTTTACACCCACTTGACTCACTTCCAGAGAGATATCAATATATAGGTTTTAAGATTCTTACTAGTCACATATATTCTTGTGCGGTGAATAGGGGGTGTTGAGTTCAGTTCACTGAGCAAGGAGTAGGTCTTGTCTATTACATATTGCGTGTATGGAACGGTATCTGAGCGAATTTGAAACCCTTGTTTTATGCATCACCCCACCTCACCTTTCCCGTTAAGCAGCCATAGTGTGTTTTCTAAACGTGTGACTCTGTTCTGTTTTGTAATTCAGTTCAAGTGTAGCGGTTTTTACATTCCCTCTATAAGTGATAGCTTACGATAAGTGTCTTTTTCTGTGTGACTTATTTCACTTAGAATCGTCGTACCTAACTCCACTCATCTTGCTTCTACTAGCCTTATAACATTGATTTCATGTCTGAGTGATATTCCATTGTACATAAGGACCACAACTTCTTTATCCATTTTTCTCTTTCCTGGGATATTTAAGGTGTCATGAAGTGGAGGTTCTTGTCAACAGAGCAGACCTAAACTTTCGGGTGCCTGTGTCTTGCTGATTTTTAGTTTTTCCAATTTATATGCCCATGAGTGGACGTGCCCTATGCTCCCTAAGCTGTTTTTTTTTCGATGTTTCAGGACACAACGTAGACTTCTCCAGAGTGGCTGTTGGCAATTTACTTCCCGCCCATCAGTGTAGCAAGGCTGCCATTTCTCCATGGCCTTTCCTGCATTTCTCGTTTTGACACTTTTTGCAGCATGGCCCTTTTGACCGATGGGAAGCGAGACTTCTTTGTAGCGCTGATTTGCCTTTCCAGGTTGCTTGGTTGGCCAAAAAGGGCGTATGCGTTTTTTCCTGAATATATTCAGGAAAAAACGCATACGCCCTTTTTGGCCAAGGGCATCATTGTCGACGTTTTGCCGCTTTTCATGTGCTTTAAAGGCGATTCGTATCTACCTCCTGAAATCTGTTTCCTGCAATTCTGCCTTGCTTTCAATTCCTCTTCGTTGCCTTCCCTCAATATAATTGTGGACGAGAGTTATCATTTATAACTCTGCAGGTTTGTGAATTGCAGTGCCCCTGAGCTCCATTTTTCAACTGTCTTTTTTGGGAGCTGGCCGCAAAAGCACGGGATTGCCTCAGGCCCTATTCTGGTTCCGGGCGGCAGGCTGAGCCTGTGGTTAATTCTTCTTCCTGTTGGGAAAATAGAGTGACCTGTGCCTGTCCCAACACCTAGATCTAGTCTCTCATTGGTTGCCCCTCTTCCCGTTCATCCTCAGGACAAATTGCAACCTGTAGGGAACAGGAGCTTAAAGGTGCTGATTCTCCAAGTAGGGAGATTGCTAGTAAAGTAGCTGGAATGGCGAACCCGAGCACAAGGAGATGAGAAATGAGGTGCGTTTTAGAAACCTTTCAAAATCACATGGTGTACCATCTTCTGGGTTTCTCATGCATGTTTTCGATGTAGGAAGATGCCCTTGAACCTGGAGATTTGGGACCCATGGGATGGGTACCACGCAGTATTACTTTAAAGGGTCTGCGTTTGCTCACGCAACCTCACCCAACCTCTCAGCCCCAAGAGTGTCCACCCTTGTGTCTCATCCAGCTGTGGGTCTAGATATGGTCAATCCAGGTTGCATCACAGCCTCTGAACGAATTTTGTAAGAATGTCTCTCTCTTTCACTGTCTTTGTTTTACGGGTTTTTAAAAGTAATTTATTTTTATAATGGGGTTTAGCTGCTTTTCATGGCTCTGTTTATGCGGCTTTACACCCACTTGACTCACTTCCAGAGAGATATCAATATATAGGTTTTAAGATTCTTACTAGTCACATATATTCTTGTGCGGTGAATAGGGGGTGTTGAGTCCAGTTCACTGAGCAAGGAGTAGGTCTTGTCTATTACATATTGGGTGTATGGAACGGTATCTGAGCGAATTTGAAACCCTTGTTTTATGCATCACCCCACCTCACCTTTCCCGTTAAGCAGCCATAGTGTGTTTTCTAAACGTGTGACTCTGTTCTGTTTTGTAATTCAGTTCAAGTGTAGCGGTTTTTACATTCCCTCTATAAGTGATAGCTTATGATAAGTGTCTTTTTCTGTGTGACTTATTTCACTTAGAATCGTCGTACCTAACTCCACTCATCTTGCTTCTACTAGCCTTATAACATTGATTTCATGTCTGAGTGATATTCCATTGTACATAAGGACCACAACTTCTTTATCCATTTTTCTCTTTCCTGGGATATTTAAGGTGTCATGAAGTGGAGGTTCTTGTCAACAGAGCAGACCTAAACTTTCGGGTGCCTGTGTCTTGCTGATTTTTAGTTTTTCCAATTTATATGCCCATGAGTGGACGTGCCCTATGCTCCCTAAGCTGTTTTTTTTTCGATGTTTCAGGACACAACGTAGACTTCTCCAGAGTGGCTGTTGGCAATTTACATCCCGCCCATCAGTGTAGCAAGGCTGCCATTTCTCCACGGCCTGTCCTGCATTTCTGGTTTTGACACTTTTTGCAGCATGGCCCTTTTCACCGATGGGAAGCGAGACTTCTTTGTAGCGCTGATTTGCCTTTCCAGGTTGCTTGGTTGGCCAAAAAGGGCGTATGCGTTTTTTCCTGAATATATTCAGGAAAAAACGCATACGCCCTTTTTGGCCAAGGGCATCATTGTCGACGTTTTGCCGCTTTTCATGTGCTTTAAAGGCGATTCGTATCTACCTCCTGAAATCTGTTTCCTGCAATTCTGCCTTGCTTTCAATTCCTCTTCGTTGCCTTCCCTCAATATATTTGTGGACGAGAGTTATCATTTATAACTCTGCAGGTTTGTGAATTGCAGTGCCCCTGAGCTCCATTTTTCAACTGTCTTTTTTGGGAGCTGGCCGCAAAAGCACGGGATTGCCTCAGGCCCTATTCTGGTTCCGGGCGGCAGGCTGAGCCTGTGGTTAATTCTTCTTCCTGTTGGGAAAATAGAGTGACCTGTGCCTGTCCCAACACCTAGATCTAGTCTCTCATTGGTTGCCCCTCTTCCCGTTCATCCTCAGGACAAATTGCAACCTGTAGGGAACAGGAGCTTAAAGGTGCTGATTCTCGAAGTAGGGAGATTGCTAGTAAAGTAGCTGGAATGGCGAACCCGAGCACAAGGAGATGAGAAATGAGGTGCGTTTTAGAAACCTTTCAAAATCACATGGTGTACCATCTTCTGGGTTTCTCATGCATGTTTTCGATGTAGGAAGATGCCCTTGAACCTGGAGATTTGGGACCCATGGGATGGGTACCACGCAGTATTACTTTAAAGGGTCTGCGTTTGCTCACGCAACCTCACCCAACCTCTCAGCCCCAAGAGTGTCCACCCTTATGTCTCATCCAGCTGTGTGTCTAGATATGGTCAATCCAGGTTGCATCACAGCCTCTGAACGAATTTTGTAAGAATGTCTCTCTCTTTCACTGTCTTTGTTTTACGGGTTTTTAAAAGTAATTTATTTTTATAATGGGGTTTAGCTGCTTTTCATGGCTCTGTTTATGCGGCTTTACACCCACTTGACTCACTTCCAGAGAGATATCAATATATAGGTTTTAAGATTCTTACTAGTCACATATATTCTTGTGCGGTGAATAGGGGGTGTTGAGTTCAGTTCACTGAGCAAGGAGTAGGTCTTGTCTATTACATATTGCGTGTATGGAACGGTATCTGAGCGAATTTGAAACCCTTGTTTTATGCATCACCCCACCTCACCTTTCCCGTTAAGCAGCCATAGTGTGTTTTCTAAACGTGTGACTCTGTTCTGTTTTGTAATTCAGTTCAAGTGTAGCGGTTTTTACATTCCCTCTATAAGTGATAGCTTACGATAAGTGTCTTTTTCTGTGTGACTTATTTCACTTAGAATCATCGTACCTAACTCCACTCATCTTGCTTCTACTAGCCTTATAACATTGATTTCATGTCTGAGTGATATTCCATTGTACATAAGGACCACAACTTCTTTATCCATTTTTCTCTTTCCTGGGATATTTAAGGTGTCATGAAGTGGAGGTTCTTGTCAACAGAGCAGACCTAAACTTTCGGGTGCCTGTGTCTTGCTGATTTTTAGTTTTTCCAATTTATATGCCCATGAGTGGACGTGCCCTATGCTCCCTAAGCTGTTTTTTTTTCGATGTTTCAGGACACAACGTAGACTTCTCCAGAGTGGCTGTTGGCAATTTACATCCCGCCCATCAGTGTAGCAAGGCTGCCATTTCTCCATGGCCTGTCCTGCATTTCTCGTTTTGACACTTTTTGCAGCATGGCCCTTTTGACCGATGGGAAGCGAGACTTCTTTGTAGCGCTGATTTGCCTTTCCAGGTTGCTTGGTTGGCCAAAAAGGGCGTATGCGTTTTTTCCTGAATATATTCAGGAAAAAACGCATACGCCCTTTTTGGCCAAGGGCATCATTGTCGACGTTTTGCCGCTTTTCATGTGCTTTAAAGGCGATTCGTATCTACCTCCTGAAATCTGTTTCCTGCAATTCTGCCTTGCTTTCAATTCCTCTTCGTTGCCTTCCCTCAATATATTTGTGGACGAGAGTTCTCATTTATAACTCTGCAGGTTTGTGAATTGCAGTGCCCCTGAGCTCCATTTTTCAACTGTCTTTTTTGGGAGCTGGCCGCAAAAGCACGGGATTGCCTCAGGCCCTATTCTGGTTCCGGGCGGCAGGCTGAGCCTGTGGTTAATTCTTCTTCCTGTTGGGAAAATAGAGTGACCTGTGCCTGTCCCAACACCTAGATCTAGTCTCTCATTGGTTGCCCCTCTTCCCGTTCATCCTCAGGACAAATTGCAACCTGTAGGGAACAGGAGCTTAAAGGTGCTGATTCTCCAAGTAGGGAGATTGCTAGTAAAGTAGCTGGAATGGCGAACCCGAGCACAAGGAGATGAGAAATGAGGTGCGTTTTAGAAACCTTTCAAAATCACATGGTGTACCATCTTCTGGGTTTCTCATGCATGTTTTCGATGTAGGAAGATGCCCTTGAACCTGGAGATTTGGGACCCATGGGATGGGTACCACGCAGTATTACTTTAAAGGGTCTGCGTTTGCTCACGCAACCTCACCCAACCTCTCAGCCCCAAGAGTGTCCACCCTTGTGTCTCATCCAGCTGTGGGTCTAGATATGGTCAATCCAGGTTGCATCACAGCCTCTGAACGAATTTTGTAAGAATGTCTCTCTCTTTCACTGTCTTTGTTTTACGGGTTTTTAAAAGTAATTTATTTTTATAATGGGGTTTAGCTGCTTTTCATGGCTCTGTTTATGCGGCTTTACACCCACTTGACTCACTTCCAGAGAGATATCAATATATAGGTTTTAAGATTCTTACTAGTCACATATATTCTTGTGCGGTGAATAGGGGGTGTTGAGTCCAGTTCACTGAGCAAGGAGTAGGTCTTGTCTATTACATATTGGGTGTATGGAACGGTATCTGAGCGAATTTGAAACCCTTGTTTTATGCATCACCCCACCTCAACTTTCCCGTTAAGCAGCCATAGTGTGTTTTCTAAACGTGTGACTCTGTTCTGTTTTGTAATTCAGTTCAAGTGTAGCGGTTTTTACATTCCCTCTATAAGTGATAGCTTATGATAAGTGTCTTTTTCTGTGTGACTTATTTCACTTAGAATCGTCGTACCTAACTCCACTCATCTTGCTTCTACTAGCCTTATAACATTGATTTCATGTCTGAGTGATATTCCATTGTACATAAGGACCACAACTTCTTTATCCATTTTTCTCTTTCCTGGGATATTTAAGGTGTCATGAAGTGGAGGTTCTTGTCAACAGAGCAGACCTAAACTTTCGGGTGCCTGTGTCTTGCTGATTTTTAGTTTTTCCAATTTATATGCCCATGAGTGGACGTGCCCTATGCTCCCTAAGCTGTTTTTTTTTCGATGTTTCAGGACACAACGTAGACTTCTCCAGAGTGGCTGTTGGCAATTTACATCCCGCCCATCAGTGTAGCAAGGCTGCCATTTCTCCACGGCCTGTCCTGCATTTCTGGTTTTGACACTTTTTGCAGCATGGCCCTTTTCACCGATGGGAAGCGAGACTTCTTTGTAGCGCTGATTTGCCTTTCCAGGTTGCTTGGTTGGCCAAAAAGGGCGTATGCGTTTTTTCCTGAATATATTCAGGAAAAAACGCATACGCCCTTTTTGGCCAAGGGCATCATTGTCGACGTTTTGCCGCTTTTCATGTGCTTTAAAGGCGATTCGTATCTACCTCCTGAAATCTGTTTCCTGCAATTCTGCCTTGCTTTCAATTCCTCTTCGTTGCCTTCCCTCAATATATTTGTGGACGAGAGTTATCATTTATAACTCTGCAGGTTTGTGAATTGCAGTGCCCCTGAGCTCCATTTTTCAACTGTCTTTTTTGGGAGCTGGCCGCAAAAGCACGGGATTGCCTCAGGCCCTATTCTGGTTCCGGGCGGCAGGCTGAGCCTGTGGTTAATTCTTCTTCCTGTTGGGAAAATAGAGTGACCTGTGCCTGTCCCAACACCTAGATCTAGTCTCTCATTGGTTGCCCCTCTTCCCGTTCATCCTCAGGACAAATTGCAACCTGTAGGGAACAGGAGCTTAAAGGTGCTGATTCTCCAAGTAGGGAGATTGCTAGTAAAGTAGCTGGAATGGCGAACCCGAGCACAAGGAGATGAGAAATGAGGTGCGTTTTAGAAACCTTTCAAAATCACATGGTGTACCATCTTCTGGGTTTCTCATGCATGTTTTCGATGTAGGAAGATGCCCTTGAACCTGGAGATTTGGGACCCATGGGATGGGTACCACGCAGTATTACTTTAAAGGGTCTGCGTTTGCTCACGCAACCTCACCCAACCTCTCAGCCCCAAGAGTGTCCACCCTTATGTCTCATCCAGCTGTGGGTCTAGATATGGTCAATCCAGGTTGCATCACAGCCTCTGAACGAATTTTGTAAGAATGTCTCTCTCTTTCACTGTCTTTGTTTTACGGGTTTTTAAAAGTAATTTATTTTTATAATGGGGTTTAGCTGCTTTTCATGGCTCTGTTTATGCGGCTTTACACCCACTTGACTCACTTCCAGAGAGATATCAATATATAGGTTTTAAGATTCTTACTAGTCACATATATTCTTGTGCGGTGAATAGGGGGTGTTGAGTCCAGTTCACTGAGCAAGGAGTAGGTCTTGTCTATTACATATTGGGTGTATGGAACGGTATCTGAGCGAATTTGAAACCCTTGTTTTATGCATCACCCCACCTCACCTTTCCCGTTAAGCAGCCATAGTGTGTTTTCTAAACGTGTGACTCTGTTCTGTTTTGTAATTCAGTTCAAGTGTAGCGGTTTTTACATTCCCTCTATAAGTGATAGCTTATGATAAGTGTCTTTTTCTGTGTGACTTATTTCACTTAGAATCGTCGTACCTAACTCCACTCATCTTGCTTCTACTAGCCTTATAACATTGATTTCATGTCTGAGTGATATTCCATTGTACATAAGGACCACAACTTCTTTATCCATTTTTCTCTTTCCTGGGATATTTAAGGTGTCATGAAGTGGAGGTTCTTGTCAACAGAGCAGCCCTAAACTTTCGGGTGCCTGTGTCTTGCTGATTTTTAGTTTTTCCAATTTATATGCCCATGAGTGGACGTGTCCTATGCTCCCTAAGCTGTTTTTTTTCGATGTTTCAGGACACAACGTACACTTCTCCAGAGTGGCTGTTGGCAATTTACATCCCGCCCATCAGTGTAGCAAGGCTGCCATTTCTCCATGGCCTATCCTGCATTTCTCGTTTTGACACTTTTTGCAGCATGGCCCTTTTCACCGATGGGAAGCGAGACTTCTTTGTAGCGCTGATTTGCCTTTCCAGGTTGCTTGGTTGGCCAAAAAGGGCGTATGCGAATATATTCAGGAAAAAACACATAGGCCCTTTTTGGCCAAGGGCATCATTGTCGACGTTTTGCCGCTTTTCATGTGCTTTAAAGGCGATTCGTATCTACCTCCTGAAATCTGTTTCCTGCAATTCTGCCTTGCTTTCAATTCCTCTTCGTTGCCTTCCCTCAATATATTTGTGGACGAGAGTTATCATTTATAACTCTGCAGGTTTGTGAATTGCAGTGCCCCTGAGCTCCATTTTTCAACTGTCTTTTTTGGGAGCTGGCCGCAAAAGCACGGGATTGCCTCAGGCCCTATTCTGGTTCCGGGCGGCAGGCTGAGCCTGTGGTTAATTCTTCTTCCTGTTGGGAAAATAGAGTGACCTGTGCCTGTCCCAACACCTAGATCTAGTCTCTCATTGGTTGCCCCTCTTCCCGTTCATCCTCAGGACAAATTGCAACCTGTAGGGAACAGGAGCTTAAAGGTGCTGATTCTCCAAGTAGGGAGATTGCTAGTAAAGTAGCTGGAATGGCGAACCCGAGCACAAGGAGATGAGAAATGAGGTGCGTTTTAGAAACCTTTCAAAATCACATGGTGTACCATCTTCTGGGTTTCTCATGCATGTTTTCGATGTAGGAAGATGCCCTTGAACCTGGAGATTTGGGACCCATGGGATGGGTACCACGCAGTATTACTTTAAAGGGTCTGCGTTTGCTCACGCAACCTCACCCAACCTCTCAGCCCCAAGAGTGTCCACCCTTATGTCTCATCCAGCTGTGGGTCTAGATATGGTCAATCCAGGTTGCATCACAGCCTCTGAACGAATTTTGTAAGAATGTCTCTCTCTTTCACTGTCTTTGTTTTACGGGTTTTTAAAAGTAATTTATTTTTATAATGGGGTTTAGCTGCTTTTCATGGCTCTGTTTATGCGGCTTTACACCCACTTGACTCACTTCCAGAGAGATATCAATATATAGGTTTTAAGATTCTTACTAGTCACATATATTCTTGTGCGGTGAATAGGGGGTGTTGAGTCCAGTTCACTGAGCAAGGAGTAGGTCTTGTCTATTACATATTGGGTGTATGGAACGGTATCTGAGCGAATTTGAAACCCTTGTTTTATGCATCACCCCACCTCACCTTTCCCGTTAAGCAGCCATAGTGTGTTTTCTAAACGTGTGACTCTGTTCTGTTTTGTAATTCAGTTCAAGTGTAGCGGTTTTTACATTCCCTCTATAAGTGATAGCTTATGATAAGTGTCTTTTTCTGTGTGACTTATTTCACTTAGAATCGTCGTACCTAACTCCACTCATCTTGCTTCTACTAGCCTTATAACATTGATTTCATGTCTGAGTGATATTCCATTGTACATAAGGACCACAACTTCTTTATCCATTTTTCTCTTTCCTGGGATATTTAAGGTGTCATGAAGTGGAGGTTCTTGTCAACAGAGCAGCCCTAAACTTTCGGGTGCCTGTGTCTTGCTGATTTTTAGTTTTTCCAATTTATATGCCCATGAGTGGACGTGTCCTATGCTCCCTAAGCTGTTTTTTTTCGATGTTTCAGGACACAACGTACACTTCTCCAGAGTGGCTGTTGGCAATTTACATCCCGCCCATCAGTGTAGCAAGGCTGCCATTTCTCCATGGCCTATCCTGCATTTCTCGTTTTGACACTTTTTGCAGCATGGCCCTTTTCACCGATGGGAAGCGAGACTTCTTTGTAGCGCTGATTTGCCTTTCCAGGTTGCTTGGTTGGCCAAAAAGGGCGTATGCGAATATATTCAGGAAAAAACACATAGGCCCTTTTTGGCCAAGGGCATCATTGTCGACGTTTTGCCGCTTTTCATGTGCTTTAAAGGCGATTCGAATCTACCTCCTGAAATCTGTTTCCTGCAATTCTGCCTTGCTTTCAAATCCTCTTTGTTGCCTTCCCTCAATATATCTGTGGATGAGAGTTATCATTTATAAGTCTGCGCGTTTGTGAATTGCAGTGTCCCTGAGCTCCATTTTTCAACTCGCTTTTTTGGGAGCTGGCCGCAAAAGTGCAGGATTGCCTCAGGCCCTATTCTGCTTCTGGGCGGCAAGCTGAGCCTGTGGTTAATTCTTCTTCCTGATGGGAAACTAGAGTGACCTGTGCCTGTCCCAACACCTAGATCTAGTCTCTCTTTGGTTGCCCCTCTTCCCGTTCATCGTCAGGACAAATTGCAACCTGTAGGGAACAGGAGCTTAAAGGTGCTGATTCTCCAAGTAGGGAGATTGCTAGTAAAGTAGCTGGAATGGCGAACCCGAGCACAAGGAGATGAGAAATGAGGTGCGTTTTAGAAACCTTTCAAAATCACATGGTGTACCATCTTCTGGGTTTCTCATGCATGTTTTCGATGTAGGAAGATGCCCTTGAACCTGGAGATTTGGGACCCATGGGATGGGTACCACGCAGTATTACTTTAAAGGGTCTGCGTTTGCTCACGCAACCTCACCCAACCTCTCAGCCCCAAGAGTGTCCACCCTTATGTCTCATCCAGCTGTGGGTCTAGATATGGTCAATCCAGGTTGCATCACAGCCTCTGAACGAATTTTGTAAGAATGTCTCTCTCTTTCACTGTCTTTGTTTTACGGGTTTTTAAAAGTAATTTATTTTTATAATGGGGTTTAGCTGCTTTTCATGGCTCTGTTTATGCGGCTTTACACCCACTTGACTCACTTCCAGAGAGATATCAATATATAGGTTTTAAGATTCTTACTAGTCACATATATTCTTGTGCGGTGAATAGGGGGTGTTGAGTTCAGTTCACTGAGCAAGGAGTAGGTCTTGTCTATTACATATTGCGTGTATGGAACGGTATCTGAGCGAATTTGAAACCCTTGTTTTATGCATCACCCCACCTCACCTTTCCCGTTAAGCAGCCATAGTGTGTTTTCTAAACGTGTGACTCTGTTCTGTTTTGTAATTCAGTTCAAGTGTAGCGGTTTTTACATTCCCTCTATAAGTGATAGCTTATGATAAGTGTCTTTTTCTGTGTGACTTATTTCACTTAGAATCGTCGTACCTAACTCCACTCATCTTGCTTCTACTAGCCTTATGACATTGATTTCATGTCTGAGTGATATTCCATTGTACATAAGGACCACAACTTCTTTATCCATTTTTCTCTTTCCTGGGATATTTAAGGTGTCATGAAGTGGAGGTTCTTGTCAACAGAGCAGACCTAAACTTTCGGGTGCCTGTGTCTTGCTGATTTTTAGTTTTTCCAATTTATATGCCCATGAGTGGACGTGCCCTATGCTCCCTAAGCTGTTTTTTTTTCGATGTTTCAGGACACAACGTAGACTTCTCCAGAGTGGCTGTTGGCAATTTACATCCCGCCCATCAGTGTAGCAAGGCTGCCATTTCTCCATGGCCTGTCCTGCATTTCTAGTTTTGACACTTTTTGCAGCATGGCCCTTTTGACCGATGGGAAGCGAGACTTCTTTGTAGCGCTGATTTGCCTTTCCAGGTTGCTTGGTTGGACAAAAAGGGCGTATGCGTTTTTTCCTGAATATATTCAGGAAAATACGCATACGCCCTTTTTGGCCAAGGGCATCATTGTCGACGTTTTGCCGCTTTTCATGTGCTTTAAAGGCGATTCGTATCTACCTCCTGAAATCTGTTTCCTGCAATTCTGCCTTGCTTTCAATTCCTCTTCGTTGCCTTCCCTCAATATATTTGTGGACGAGAGTTATCATTTATAACTCTGCAGGTTTGTGAATTGCAGTGCCCCTGAGCTCCATTTTTCAACTGTCTTTTTTGGGAGCTGGCCGCAAAAGCACGGGATTGCCTCAGGCCCTATTCTGGTTCCGGGCGGCAGGCTGAGCCTGTGGTTAATTCTTCTTCCTGTTGGGAAAATAGAGTGACCTGTGCCTGTCCCAACACCTAGATCTAGTCTCTCATTGGTTGCCCCTCTTCCCGTTCATCCTCAGGACAAATTGCAACCTGTAGGGAACAGGAGCTTAAAGGTGCTGATTCTCCAAGTAGGGAGATTGCTAGTAAAGTAGCTGGAATGGCGAACCCGAGCACAAGGAGATGAGAAATGAGGTGCGTTTTAGAAACCTTTCAAAATCACATGGTGTACCATCTTCTGGGTTTCTCATGCATGTTTTCGATGTAGGAAGATGCCCTTGAACCTGGAGATTTGGGACCCATGGGATGGGTACCACGCAGTATTACTTTAAAGGGTCTGCGTTTGCTCACGCAACCCCACCCAACCTCTCAGCCCCAAGAGTGTCCACCCTTATGTCTCATCCAGCTGTGGGTCTAGATATGGTCAATCCAGGTTGCATCACAGCCTCTGAACGAATTTTGTAAGAATGTCTCTCTCTTTCACTGTCTTTGTTTTACGGGTTTTTAAAAGTAATTTATTTTTATAATGGGGTTTAGCTGCTTTTCATGGCTCTGTTTATGCGGCTTTACACCCACTTGACTCACTTCCAGAGAGATATCAATATATAGGTTTTAAGATTCTTACTAGTCACATATATTCTTGTGCGGTGAATAGGGGGTGTTGAGTCCAGTTCACTGAGCAAGGAGTAGGTCTTGTCTATTACATATTGGGTGTATGGAACGGTATCTGAGCGAATTTGAAACCCTTGTTTTATGCATCACCCCACCTCACCTTTCCCGTTAAGCAGCCATAGTGTGTTTTCTAAACGTGTGACTCTGTTCTGTTTTGTAATTCAGTTCAAGTGTAGAGGTTTTTACATTCCCTCTATAAGTGATAGCTTATGATAAGTGTCTTTTTCTGTGTGACTTATTTCACTTAGAATCGTCGTACCTAACTCCACTCATCTTGCTTCTACTAGCCTTATAACATTGATTTCATGTCTGAGTGATATTCCATTGTACATAAGGACCACAACTTCTTTATCCATTTTTCTCTTTCCTGGGATATTTAAGGTGTCATGAAGTGGAGGTTCTTGTCAACAGAGCAGCCCTAAACTTTCGGGTGCCTGTGTCTTGCTGATTTTTAGTTTTTTCCAATTTATATGCCCATGAGTGGACGTGTCCTATGCTCCCTAAGCTGTTTTTTTTCGATGTTTCAGGACACAACGTACACTTCTCCAGAGTGGCTGTTGGCAATTTACATCCCGCCCATCAGTGTAGCAAGGCTGCCATTTCTCCATGGCCTATCCTGCATTTCTCATTTTGACACTTTTTGCAGCATGGCCCTTTTCACCGATGGGAAGCGAGACTTCTTTGTAGCGCTGATTTGCCTTTCCAGGTTGCTTGGTTGGCCAAAAAGGGCGTATGCGAATATATTCAGGAAAAAACACATAGGCCCTTTTTGGCCAAGGGCATCATTGTCGACGTTTTGCCGCTTTTCATGTGCTTTAATGGCGATTCGTATCTACCTCCTGAAATCTGTTTCCTGCAATTCTGCCTTGCTTTCAATTCCTCTTCGTTGCCTTCCCTCAATATATTTGTGGACGAGAGTTATCATTTATAACTCTGCAGGTTTGTGAATTGCAGTGCCCCTGAGCTCCATTTTTCAACTGTCTTTTTTGGGAGCTGGCCGCAAAAGCACGGGATTGCCTCAGGCCCTATTCTGGTTCCGGGCGGCAGGCTGAGCCTGTGGTTAATTCTTCTTCCTGTTGGGAAAATAGAGTGACCTGTGCCGGTCCCAACACCTAGATCTAGTCTCTCATTGGTTGCCCCTCTTCCCGTTCATCCTCAGGACAAATTGCAACCTGTAGGGAACAGGAGCTTAAAGGTGCTGATTCTCCAAGTAGGGAGATTGCTAGTAAAGTAGCTGGAATGGCGATCCCGAGCACAAGGAGATGAGAAATGAGGTGCGTTTTAGAAACCTTTCAAAATCACATGGTGTACCATCTTCTGGGTTTCTCATGCATGTTTTCGATGTAGTAAGATGCCCTTGAACCTGGAGATTTGGGACCCATGGGATGGGTACCACGCAGTATTACTTTAAAGGGTCTGCGTTTGCTCACGCAACCTCACCCAACCTCTCAGCCCCAAGAGTGTCCACCCTTATGTCTCATCCAGCTGTGGGTCTAGATATGGTCAATCCAGGTTGCATCACAGCCTCTGAACGAATTTTGTAAGAATGTCTCTCTCTTTCACTGTCTTTGTTTTACGGGTTTTTAAAAGTAATTTATTTTTATAATGGGGTTTAGCTGCTTTTCATGGCTCTGTTTATGCGGCTTTACACCCACTTGACTCACTTCCAGAGAGATATCAATATATAGGTTTTAAGATTCTTACTAGTCACATATATTCTTGTGCGGTGAATAGGGGGTGTTGAGTCCAGTTCACTGAGCAAGGAGTAGGTCTTGTCTATTACATATTGGGTGTATGGAACGGTATCTGAGCGAATTTGAAACCCTTGTTTTATGCATCACCCCACCTCACCTTTCCCGTTAAGCAGCCATAGTGTGTTTTCTAAACGTGTGACTCTGTTCTGTTTTGTAATTCAGTTCAAGTGTAGCGGTTTTTACATTCCCTCTATAAGTGATAGCTTATGATAAGTGTCTTTTTCTGTGTGACTTATTTCACTTAGAATCGTCGTACCTAACTCCACTCATCTTGCTTCTACTAGCCTTATAACATTGATTTCATGTCTGAGTGATATTCCATTGTACATAAGGACCACAACTTCTTTATCCATTTTTCTCTTTCCTGGGATATTTAAGGTGTCATGAAGTGGAGGTTCTTGTCAACAGAGCAGCCCTAAACTTTCGGGTGCCTGTGTCTTGCTGATTTTTAGTTTTTCCAATTTATATGCCCATGAGTGGACGTGTCCTATGCTCCCTAAGCTGTTTTTTTTCGATGTTTCAGGACACAACGTACACTTCTCCAGAGTGGCTGTTGGCAATTTACATCCCGCCCATCAGTGTAGCAAGGCTGCCATTTCTCCATGGCCTATCCTGCATTTCTCGTTTTGACACTTTTTGCAGCATGGCCCTTTTCACCGATGGGAAGCGAGACTTCTTTGTAGCGCTGATTTGCCTTTCCAGGTTGCTTGGTTGGCCAAAAAGGGCGTATGCGAATATATTCAGGAAAAAACACATAGGCCCTTTTTGGCCAAGGGCATCATTGTCGACGTTTTGCCGCTTTTCATGTGCTTTAAAGGCGATTCGAATCTACCTCCTGAAATCTGTTTCCTGCAATTCTGCCTTGCTTTCAAATCCTCTTTGTTGCCTTCCCTCAATATATCTGTGGATGAGAGTTATCATTTATAAGTCTGCGCGTTTGTGAATTGCAGTGTCCCTGAGCTCCATTTTTCAACTCGCTTTTTTGGGAGCTGGCCGCAAAAGTGCAGGATTGCCTCAGGCCCTATTCTGCTTCTGGGCGGCAAGCTGAGCCTGTGGTTAATTCTTCTTCCTGATGGGAAACTAGAGTGACCTGTGCCTGTCCCAACACCTAGATCTAGTCTCTCTTTGGTTGCCCCTCTTCCCGTTCATCGTCAGGACAAATTGCAACCTGTAGGGAACAGGAGCTTAAAGGTGCTGATTCTCCAAGTAGGGAGATTGCTAGTAAAGTAGCTGGATTGGCGAACCCGAGCACAAGGAGATGAGAAATGAGGTGCGTTTTAGAAACCTTTCAAAATCACATGGTGTACCATCTTCTGGGTTTCTCATGCATGTTTTCGATGTAGGAAGATGCCCTTGAACCTGGAGATTTGGGACCCATGGGATGGGTACCACGCAGTATTACTTTAAAGGGTCTGCGTTTGCTCACGCAACCTCACCCAACCTCTCAGCCCCAAGAGTGTCCACCCTTATGTCTCATCCAGCTGTGGGTCTAGATATGGTCAATCCAGGTTGCATCACAGCCTCTGAACGAATTTTGTAAGAATGTCTCTCTCTTTCACTGTCTTTGTTTTACGGGTTTTTAAAAGTAATTTATTTTTATAATGGGGTTTAGCTGCTTTTCATGGCTCTGTTTATGCGGCTTTACACCCACTTGACTCACTTCCAGAGAGATATCAATATATAGGTTTTAAGATTCTTACTAGTCACATATATTCTTGTGCGGTGAATAGGGGGTGTTGAGTTCAGTTCACTGAGCAAGGAGTAGGTCTTGTCTATTACATATTGCGTGTATGGAACGGTATCTGAGCGAATTTGAAACCCTTGTTTTATGCATCACCCCACCTCACCTTTCCCGTTAAGCAGCCATAGTGTGTTTTCTAAACGTGTGACTCTGTTCTGTTTTGTAATTCAGTTCAAGTGTAGCGGTTTTTACATTCCCTCTATAAGTGATAGCTTATGATAAGTGTCTTTTTCTGTGTGACTTATTTCACTTAGAATCGTCGTACCTAACTCCACTCATCTTGCTTCTACTAGCCTTATGACATTGATTTCATGTCTGAGTGATATTCCATTGTACATAAGGACCACAACTTCTTTATCCATTTTTCTCTTTCCTGGGATATTTAAGGTGTCATGAAGTGGAGGTTCTTGTCAACAGAGCAGACCTAAACTTTCGGGTGCCTGTGTCTTGCTGATTTTTAGTTTTTCCAATTTATATGCCCATGAGTGGACGTGCCCTATGCTCCCTAAGCTGTTTTTTTTTCGATGTTTCAGGACACAACGTAGACTTCTCCAGAGTGGCTGTTGGCAATTTACATCCCGCCCATCAGTGTAGCAAGGCTGCCATTTCTCCATGGCCTGTCCTGCATTTCTAGTTTTGACACTTTTTGCAGCATGGCCCTTTTGACCGATGGGAAGCGAGACTTCTTTGTAGCGCTGATTTGCCTTTCCAGGTTGCTTGGTTGGACAAAAAGGGCGTATGCGTTTTTTCCTGAATATATTCAGGAAAATACGCATACGCCCTTTTTGGCCAAGGGCATCATTGTCGACGTTTTGCCGCTTTTCATGTGCTTTAAAGGCGATTCGTATCTACCTCCTGAAATCTGTTTCCTGCAATTCTGCCTTGCTTTCAATTCCTCTTCGTTGCCTTCCCTCAATATATTTGTGGACGAGAGTTATCATTTATAACTCTGCAGGTTTGTGAATTGCAGTGCCCCTGAGCTCCATTTTTCAACTGTCTTTTTTGGGAGCTGGCCGCAAAAGCACGGGATTGCCTCAGGCCCTATTCTGGTTCCGGGCGGCAGGCTGAGCCTGTGGTTAATTCTTCTTCCTGTTGGGAAAATAGAGTGACCTGTGCCTGTCCCAACACCTAGATCTAGTCTCTCATTGGTTGCCCCTCTTCCCGTTCATCCTCAGGACAAATTGCAACCTGTAGGGAACAGGAGCTTAAAGGTGCTGATTCTCCAAGTAGGGAGATTGCTAGTAAAGTAGCTGGAATGGCGAACCCGAGCACAAGGAGATGAGAAATGAGGTGCGTTTTAGAAACCTTTCAAAATCACATGGTGTACCATCTTCTGGGTTTCTCATGCATGTTTTCGATGTAGGAAGATGCCCTTGAACCTGGAGATTTGGGACCCATGGGATGGGTACCACGCAGTATTACTTTAAAGGGTCTGCGTTTGCTCACGCAACCCCACCCAACCTCTCAGCCCCAAGAGTGTCCACCCTTATGTCTCATCCAGCTGTGGGTCTAGATATGGTCAATCCAGGTTGCATCACAGCCTCTGAACGAATTTTGTAAGAATGTCTCTCTCTTTCACTGTCTTTGTTTTACGGGTTTTTAAAAGTAATTTATTTTTATAATGGGGTTTAGCTGCTTTTCATGGCTCTGTTTATGCGGCTTTACACCCACTTGACTCACTTCCAGAGAGATATCAATATATAGGTTTTAAGATTCTTACTAGTCACATATATTCTTGTGCGGTGAATAGGGGGTGTTGAGTCCAGTTCACTGAGCAAGGAGTAGGTCTTGTCTATTACATATTGGGTGTATGGAACGGTATCTGAGCGAATTTGAAACCCTTGTTTTATGCATCACCCCACCTCACCTTTCCCGTTAAGCAGCCATAGTGTGTTTTCTAAACGTGTGACTCTGTTCTGTTTTGTAATTCAGTTCAAGTGTAGAGGTTTTTACATTCCCTCTATAAGTGATAGCTTATGATAAGTGTCTTTTTCTGTGTGACTTATTTCACTTAGAATCGTCGTACCTAACTCCACTCATCTTGCTTCTACTAGCCTTATAACATTGATTTCATGTCTGAGTGATATTCCATTGTACATAAGGACCACAACTTCTTTATCCATTTTTCTCTTTCCTGGGATATTTAAGGTGTCATGAAGTGGAGGTTCTTGTCAACAGAGCAGCCCTAAACTTTCGGGTGCCTGTGTCTTGCTGATTTTTAGTTTTTTCCAATTTATATGCCCATGAGTGGACGTGTCCTATGCTCCCTAAGCTGTTTTTTTTCGATGTTTCAGGACACAACGTACACTTCTCCAGAGTGGCTGTTGGCAATTTACATCCCGCCCATCAGTGTAGCAAGGCTGCCATTTCTCCATGGCCTATCCTGCATTTCTCATTTTGACACTTTTTGCAGCATGGCCCTTTTCACCGATGGGAAGCGAGACTTCTTTGTAGCGCTGATTTGCCTTTCCAGGTTGCTTGGTTGGCCAAAAAGGGCGTATGCGAATATATTCAGGAAAAAACACATAGGCCCTTTTTGGCCAAGGGCATCATTGTCGACGTTTTGCCGCTTTTCATGTGCTTTAATGGCGATTCGTATCTACCTCCTGAAATCTGTTTCCTGCAATTCTGCCTTGCTTTCAATTCCTCTTCGTTGCCTTCCCTCAATATATTTGTGGACGAGAGTTATCATTTATAACTCTGCAGGTTTGTGAATTGCAGTGCCCCTGAGCTCCATTTTTCAACTGTCTTTTTTGGGAGCTGGCCGCAAAAGCACGGGATTGCCTCAGGCCCTATTCTGGTTCCGGGCGGCAGGCTGAGCCTGTGGTTAATTCTTCTTCCTGTTGGGAAAATAGAGTGACCTGTGCCGGTCCCAACACCTAGATCTAGTCTCTCATTGGTTGCCCCTCTTCCCGTTCATCCTCAGGACAAATTGCAACCTGTAGGGAACAGGAGCTTAAAGGTGCTGATTCTCCAAGTAGGGAGATTGCTAGTAAAGTAGCTGGAATGGCGATCCCGAGCACAAGGAGATGAGAAATGAGGTGCGTTTTAGAAACCTTTCAAAATCACATGGTGTACCATCTTCTGGGTTTCTCATGCATGTTTTCGATGTAGTAAGATGCCCTTGAACCTGGAGATTTGGGACCCATGGGATGGGTACCACGCAGTATTACTTTAAAGGGTCTGCGTTTGCTCACGCAACCTCACCCAACCTCTCAGCCCCAAGAGTGTCCACCCTTATGTCTCATCCAGCTGTGGGTCTAGATATGGTCAATCCAGGTTGCATCACAGCCTCTGAACGAATTTTGTAAGAATGTCTCTCTCTTTCACTGTCTTTGTTTTACGGGTTTTTAAAAGTAATTTATTTTTATAATGGGGTTTAGCTGCTTTTCATGGCTCTGTTTATGCGGCTTTACACCCACTTGACTCACTTCCAGAGAGATATCAATATATAGGTTTTAAGATTCTTACTAGTCACATATATTCTTGTGCGGTGAATAGGGGGTGTTGAGTCCAGTTCACTGAGCAAGGAGTAGGTCTTGTCTATTACATATTGGGTGTATGGAACGGTATCTGAGCGAATTTGAAACCCTTGTTTTATGCATCACCCCACCTCACCTTTCCCGTTAAGCAGCCATAGTGTGTTTTCTAAACGTGTGACTCTGTTCTGTTTTGTAATTCAGTTCAAGTGTAGAGGTTTTTACATTCCCTCTATAAGTGATAGCTTATGATAAGTGTCTTTTTCTGTGTGACTTATTTCACTTAGAATCGTCGTACCTAACTCCACTCATCTTGCTTCTACTAGCCTTATAACATTGATTTCATGTCTGAGTGATATTCCATTGTACATAAGGACCACAACTTCTTTATCCATTTTTCTCTTTCCTGGGATATTTAAGGTGTCATGAAGTGGAGGTTCTTGTCAACAGAGCAGCCCTAAACTTTCGGGTGCCTGTGTCTTGCTGATTTTTAGTTTTTCCAATTTATATGCCCATGAGTGGACGTGTCCTATGCTCCCTAAGCTGTTTTTTTTCGATGTTTCAGGACACAACGTACACTTCTCCAGAGTGGCTGTTGGCAATTTACATCCCGCCCATCAGTGTAGCAAGGCTGCCATTTCTCCATGGCCTATCCTGCATTTCTCGTTTTGACACTTTTTGCAGCATGGCCCTTTTCACCGATGGGAAGCGAGACTTCTTTGTAGCGCTGATTTGCCTTTCCAGGTTGCTTGGTTGGCCAAAAAGGGCGTATGCGAATATATTCAGGAAAAAACACATAGGCCCTTTTTGGCCAAGGGCATCATTGTCGACGTTTTGCCGCTTTTCATGTGCTTTAATGGCGATTCGTATCTACCTCCTGAAATCTGTTTCCTGCAATTCTGCCTTGCTTTCAATTCCTCTTCGTTGCCTTCCCTCAATATATTTGTGGACGAGAGTTATCATTTATAACTCTGCAGGTTTGTGAATTGCAGTGCCCCTGAGCTCCATTTTTCAACTGTCTTTTTTGGGAGCTGGCCGCAAAAGCACGGGATTGCCTCAGGCCCTATTCTGGTTCCGGGCGGCAGGCTGAGCCTGTGGTTAATTCTTCTTCCTGTTGGGAAAATAGAGTGACCTGTGCCTGTCCCAACACCTAGATCTAGTCTCTCATTGGTTGCCCCTCTTCCCGTTCATCCTCAGGACAAATTGCAACCTGTAGGGAACAGGAGCTTAAAGGTGCTGATTCTCCAAGTAGGGAGATTGGTAGTAAAGTAGCTGGAATGGCGAACCCGAGCACAAGGAGATGAGAAATGAGGTGCGTTTTAGAAACCTTTCAAAATCACATGGTGTACCATCTTCTGGGTTTCTCATGCATGTTTTCGATGTAGGAAGATGCCCTTGAACCTGGAGATTTGGGACCCATGGGATGGGTACCACGCAGTATTACTTTAAAGGGTCTGCGTTTGCTCACGCAACCTCACCCAACCTCTCAGCCCCAAGAGTGTCCACCCTTATGTCTCATCCAGCTGTGGGTCTAGATATGGTCAATCCAGGTTGCATCACAGCCTCTGAACGAATTTTGTAAGAATGTCTCTCTCTTTCACTGTCTTTGTTTTACGGGTTTTTAAAAGTAATTTATTTTTATAATGGGGTTTAGCTGCTTTTCATGGCTCTGTTTATGCGGCTTTACACCCACTTGACTCACTTCCAGAGAGATATCAATATATAGGTTTTAAGATTCTTACTAGTCACATATATTCTTGTGCGGTGAATAGGGGGTGTTGAGTCCAGTTCACTGAGCAAGGAGTAGGTCTTGTCTATTACATATTGGGTGTATGGAACGGTATCTGAGCGAATTTGAAACCCTTGTTTTATGCATCACCCCACCTCACCTTTCCCGTTAAGCAGCCATAGTGTGTTTTCTAAACGTGTGACTCTGTTCTGTTTTGTAATTCAGTTCAAGTGTAGCGGTTTTTACATTCCCTCTATAAGTGATAGCTTATGATAAGTGTCTTTTTCTGTGTGACTTATTTCACTTAGAATCGTCGTACCTAACTCCACTCATCTTGCTTCTACTAGCCTTATGACATTGATTTCATGTCTGAGTGATATTCCATTGTACATAAGGACCACAACTTCTTTATCCATTTTTCTCTTTCCTGGGATATTTAAGGTGTCATGAAGTGGAGGTTCTTGTCAACAGAGCAGACCTAAACTTTCGGGTGCCTGTGTCTTGCTGATTTTTAGTTTTTCCAATTTATATGCCCATGAGTGGACGTGCCCTATGCTCCCTAAGCTGTTTTTTTTTCGATGTTTCAGGACACAACGTAGACTTCTCCAGAGTGGCTGTTGGCAATTTACATCCCGCCCATCAGTGTAGCAAGGCTGCCATTTCTCCATGGCCTGTCCTGCATTTCTAGTTTTGACACTTTTTGCAGCATGGCCCTTTTGACCGATGGGAAGCGAGACTTCTTTGTAGCGCTGATTTGCCTTTCCAGGTTGCTTGGTTGGACAAAAAGGGCGTATGCGTTTTTTCCTGAATATATTCAGGAAAAAACGCATACGCCCTTTTTGGCCAAGGGCATCATTGTCGACGTTTTGCCGCTTTTCATGTGCTTTAAAGGCGATTCGTATCTACCTCCTGAAATCTGTTTCCTGCAATTCTGCCTTGCTTTCAATTCCTCTTCGTTGCCTTCCCTCAATATATTTGTGGACGAGAGTTATCATTTATAACTCTGCAGGTTTGTGAATTGCAGTGCCCCTGAGCTCCATTTTTCAACTGTCTTTTTTGGGAGCTGGCCGCAAAAGCACGGGATTGCCTCAGGCCCTATTCTGGTTCCGGGCGGCAGGCTGAGCCTGTGGTTAATTCTTCTTCCTGTTGGGAAAATAGAGTGACCTGTGCCTGTCCCAACACCTAGATCTAGTCTCTCATTGGTTGCCCCTCTTCCCGTTCATCCTCAGGACAAATTGCAACCTGTAGGGAACAGGAGCTTAAAGGTGCTGATTCTCCAAGTAGGGAGATTGCTAGTAAAGTAGCTGGAATGGCGAACCCGAGCACAAGGAGATGAGAAATGAGGTGCGTTTTAGAAACCTTTCAAAATCACATGGTGTACCATCTTCTGGGTTTCTCATGCATGTTTTCGATGTAGGAAGATGCCCTTGAACCTGGAGATTTGGGACCCATGGGATGGGTACCACGCAGTATTACTTTAAAGGGTCTGCGTTTGCTCACGCAACCCCACCCAACCTCTCAGCCCCAAGAGTGTCCACCCTTATGTCTCATCCAGCTGTGGGTCTAGATATGGTCAATCCAGGTTGCATCACAGCCTCTGAACGAATTTTGTAAGAATGTCTCTCTCTTTCACTGTCTTTGTTTTACGGGTTTTTAAAAGTAATTTATTTTTATAATGGGGTTTAGCTGCTTTTCATGGCTCTGTTTATGCGGCTTTACACCCACTTGACTCACTTCCAGAGAGATATCAATATATAGGTTTTAAGATTCTTACTAGTCACATATATTCTTGTGCGGTGAATAGGGGGTGTTGAGTCCAGTTCACTGAGCAAGGAGTAGGTCTTGTCTATTACATATTGGGTGTATGGAACGGTATCTGAGCGAATTTGAAACCCTTGTTTTATGCATCACCCCACCTCACCTTTCCCGTTAAGCAGCCATAGTGTGTTTTCTAAACGTGTGACTCTGTTCTGTTTTGTAATTCAGTTCAAGTGTAGAGGTTTTTACATTCCCTCTATAAGTGATAGCTTATGATAAGTGTCTTTTTCTGTGTGACTTATTTCACTTAGAATCGTCGTACCTAACTCCACTCATCTTGCTTCTACTAGCCTTATAACATTGATTTCATGTCTGAGTGATATTCCATTGTACATAAGGACCACAACTTCTTTATCCATTTTTCTCTTTCCTGGGATATTTAAGGTGTCATGAAGTGGAGGTTCTTGTCAACAGAGCAGCCCTAAACTTTCGGGTGCCTGTGTCTTGCTGATTTTTAGTTTTTTCCAATTTATATGCCCATGAGTGGACGTGTCCTATGCTCCCTAAGCTGTTTTTTTTCGATGTTTCAGGACACAACGTACACTTCTCCAGAGTGGCTGTTGGCAATTTACATCCCGCCCATCAGTGTAGCAAGGCTGCCATTTCTCCATGGCCTATCCTGCATTTCTCATTTTGACACTTTTTGCAGCATGGCCCTTTTCACCGATGGGAAGCGAGACTTCTTTGTAGCGCTGATTTGCCTTTCCAGGTTGCTTGGTTGGCCAAAAAGGGCGTATGCGAATATATTCAGGAAAAAACACATAGGCCCTTTTTGGCCAAGGGCATCATTGTCAACGTTTTGCCGCTTTTCATGTGCTTTAATGGCGATTCGTATCTACCTCCTGAAATCTGTTTCCTGCAATTCTGCCTTGCTTTCAATTCCTCTTCGTTGCCTTCCCTCAATATATTTGTGGACGAGAGTTATCATTTATAACTCTGCAGGTTTGTGAATTGCAGTGCCCCTGAGCTCCATTTTTCAACTGTCTTTTTTGGGAGCTGGCCGCAAAAGCACGGGATTGCCTCAGGCCCTATTCTGGTTCCGGGCGGCAGGCTGAGCCTGTGGTTAATTCTTCTTCCTGTTGGGAAAATAGAGTGACCTGTGCCGGTCCCAACACCTAGATCTAGTCTCTCATTGGTTGCCCCTCTTCCCGTTCATCCTCAGGACAAATTGCAACCTGTAGGGAACAGGAGCTTAAAGGTGCTGATTCTCCAAGTAGGGAGATTGCTAGTAAAGTAGCTGGAATGGCGATCCCGAGCACAAGGATATGAGAAATGAGGTGCGTTTTAGAAACCTTTCAAAATCACATGGTGTACCATCTTCTGGGTTTCTCATGCATGTTTTCGATGTAGGAAGATGCCCTTGAACCTGGAGATTTGGGACCCATGGGATGGGTACCACGCAGTATTACTTTAAAGGGTCTGCGTTTGCTCACGCAACCTCACCCAACCTCTCAGCCCCAAGAGTGTCCACCCTTATGTCTCATCCAGCTGTGGGTCTAGATATGGTCAATCCAGGTTGCATCACAGCCTCTGAACGAATTTTGTAAGAATGTCTCTCTCTTTCACTGTCTTTGTTTTACGGGTTTTTAAAAGTAATTTATTTTTATAATGGGGTTTAGCTGCTTTTCATGGCTCTGTTTATGCGGCTTTACACCCACTTGACTCACTTCCAGAGAGATATCAATATATAGGTTTTAAGATTCTTACTAGTCACATATATTCTTGTGCGGTGAATAGGGGGTGTTGAGTCCAGTTCACTGAGCAAGGAGTAGGTCTTGTCTATTACATATTGGGTGTATGGAACGGTATCTGAGCGAATTTGAAACCCTTGTTTTATGCATCACCCCACCTCACCTTTCCCGTTAAGCAGCCATAGTGTGTTTTCTAAACGTGTGACTCTGTTCTGTTTTGTAATTCAGTTCAAGTGTAGAGGTTTTTACATTCCCTCTATAAGTGATAGCTTATGATAAGTGTCTTTTTCTGTGTGACTTATTTCACTTAGAATCGTCGTACCTAACTCCACTCATCTTGCTTCTACTAGCCTTATAACATTGATTTCATGTCTGAGTGATATTCCATTGTACATAAGGACCACAACTTCTTTATCCATTTTTCTCTTTCCTGGGATATTTAAGGTGTCATGAAGTGGAGGTTCTTGTCAACAGAGCAGCCCTAAACTTTCGGGTGCCTGTGTCTTGCTGATTTTTAGTTTTTCCAATTTATATGCCCATGAGTGGACGTGTCCTATGCTCCCTAAGCTGTTTTTTTTCGATGTTTCAGGACACAACGTACACTTATCCAGAGTGGCTGTTGGCAATTTACATCCCGCCCATCAGTGTAGCAAGGCTGCCATTTCTCCATGGCCTATCCTGCATTTCTCGTTTTGACACTTTTTGCAGCATGGCCCTTTTCACCGATGGGAAGCGAGACTTCTTTGTAGCGCTGATTTGCCTTTCCAGGTTGCTTGGTTGGCCAAAAAGGGCGTATGCGAATATATTCAGGAAAAAACACATAGGCCCTTTTTGGCCAAGGGCATCATTGTCGACGTTTTGCCGCTTTTCATGTGCTTTAATGGCGATTCGTATCTACCTCCTGAAATCTGTTTCCTGCAATTCTGCCTTGCTTTCAATTCTTCTTCGTTGCCTTCCCTCAATATATTTGTGGACGAGAGTTATCATTTATAACTCTGCAGGTTTCTGAATTGCAGTGCCCCTGAGCTCCATTTTTCAACTGTCTTTTTTGGGAGCTGGCCGCAAAAGCACGGGATTGCCTCAGGCCCTATTCTGGTTCCGGGCGGCAGGCTGAGCCTGTGGTTAATTCTTCTTCCTGTTGGGAAAATAGAGTGACCTGTGCCTGTCCCAACACCTAGATCTAGTCTCTCATTGGTTGCCCCTCTTCCCGTTCATCCTCAGGACAAATTGCAACCTGTAGGGGACAGGAGCTTAAAGGTGCTGATTCTCCAAGTAGGGAGATTGCTAGTAAAGTAGCTGGAATGGCGAACCCGAGCACAAGGAGATGAGAAATGAGGTGCGTTTTAGAAACCTTTCAAAATCACATGGTGTACCATCTTCTGGGTTTCTCATGCATGTTTTCGATGTAGGAAGATGCCCTTGAACCTGGAGATTTGGGACCCATGGGATGGGTACCACGCAGTATTACTTTAAAGGGTCTGCGTTTGCTCACGCAACCTCACCCAACCTCTCAGCCCCAAGAGTGTCCACCCTTATGTCTCATCCAGCTGTGGGTCTAGATATGGTCAATCCAGGTTGCATCACAGCCTCTGAACGAATTTTGTAAGAATGTCTCTCTCTTTCACTGTCTTTGTTTTACGGGTTTTTAAAAGTAATTTATTTTTATAATGGGGTTTAGCTGCTTTTCATGGCTCTGTTTATGCGGCTTTACACCCACTTGACTCACTTCCAGAGAGATATCAATATATAGGTTTTAAGATTCTTACTAGTCACATATATTCTTGTGCGGTGAATAGGGGGTGTTGAGTCCAGTTCACTGAGCAAGGAGTAGGTCTTGTCTATTACATATTGGGTGTATGGAACGGTATCTGAGCGAATTTGAAACCCTTGTTTTATGCATCACCCCACCTCACCTTTCCCGTTAAGCAGCCATAGTGTGTTTTCTAAACGTGTGACTCTGTTCTGTTTTGTAATTCAGTTCAAGTGTAGCGGTTTTTACATTCCCTCTATAAGTGATAGCTTATGATAAGTGTCTTTTACTGTGTGACTTATTTCACTTAGAATCGTCGTACCTAACTCCACTCATCTTGCTTCTACTAGCCTTATAACATTGATTTCATGTCTGAGTGATATTCCATTGTACATAAGGACCACAACTTCTTTATCCATTTTTCTCTTTCCTGGGATATTTAAGGTGTCATGAAGTGGAGGTTCTTGTCAACAGAGCAGACCTAAACTTTCGGGTGCCTGTGTCTTGCTGATTTTTAGTTTTTCCAATTTATATGCCCATGAGTGGACGTGCACTCTGCTCCCTAAGCTGTTTTTTTTTCGATGTTTCAGGACACAACGTACACTTCTCCAGAGTGGCTGTTGGCAATTTACATCCCGCCCATCAGTGTAGCAAGGCTGCCAATTCTCCATGGCCTGTCCTGCATTTCTGGTTTTGACACTTTTTGCAGCATGGCCCTTTTCACCGATGGGAAGCGAGACTTCTTTGTAGCGCTGATTTGCCTTTCCAGGTTGCTTGGTTGGCCAAAAAGGGCGTATGCGTTTTTTCCTGAATATATTCAGGAAAAAACGCATACTCCCTTTTTGGCCAAGGGCATCATTGTCGACGTTTTGCCGCTTTTCATGTGCTTTAAAGGCGATTCGTATCTACCTCCTGAAATCTGTTTCCTGCAATTCTGCCTTGCTTTCAATTCCTCTTCGTTGCCTTCCCTCAATATATTTGTGGACGAGAGTTATCATTTATAACTCTGCAGGTTTGTGAATTGCAGTGCCCCTGAGCTCCATTTTTCAACTGTCTTTTTTGGGAGCTGGCCGCAAAAGCACGGGATTGCCTCAGGCCCTATTCTGGTTCCGGGAGGCAGGCTGAGCCTGTGGTTAATTCTTCTTCCTGTTGGGAAAATAGAGTGACCTGTGCCTGTCCCAACACCTAGATCTAGTCTCTCATTGGTTGCCCCTCTTCCCGTTCATCCTCAGGACAAATTGCAACCTGTAGGGAACAGGAGCTTAAAGGTGCTGATTCTCCAAGTAGGGAGATTGCTAGTAAAGTAGCTGGAATGGCGAACCCGAGCACAAGGAGATGAGAAATGAGGTGCGTTTTAGAAACCTTTCAAAATCACATGGTGTACCATCTTCTGGGTTTCTCATGCATGTTTTCGATGTAGGAAGATGCCCTTGAACCTGGAGATTTGGGACCCATGGGATGGGTACCACGCAGTATTACTTTAAAGGGTCTGCGTTTGCTCACGCAACCTCACCCAACCTCTCAGCCCCAAGAGTGTCCACCCTTGTGTCTCATCCAGCTGTGGGTCTAGATATGGTCAATCCAGGTTGCGTCACAGCCCCTGAACGAATTTTGTAAGAATGTCTCTCTCTTTCACTGTCTTTGTTTTACGGGTTTTTAAAAGTAATTTATTTTTATAATGGGGTTTAGCTGCTTTTCATGGCTCTGTTTATGTGGATTTACACCCACTTGACTCACTTCCAGAGAGATATCAATATATAGGTTTTAAGATTCTTACTAGTCACATATATTCTTGTGCGGTGAATAGGGGGTGTTGAGTTCAGTTCACTGAGCAAGGAGTAGGTCTTGTCTATTACATATTGGGTGTATGGAACGGTATCTGAGCGAATTTGAAACCCTTGTTTTATGCATCACCCCACCTCACCTTTCCCGTTAAGCAGCCATAGTGTGTTTTCTAAACGTGTGACTCTGTTCTGTTTTGTAATTCAGTTCAAGTGTAGCGGTTTTTACATTCCCTCTATAAGTGATAGCTTATGATAAGTGTCTTTTACTGTGTGACTTATTTCACTTAGAATCGTCGTACCTAACTCCACTCATCTTGCTTCTACTAGCCTTATAACATTGATTTCATGTCTGAGTGATATTCCATTGTACATAAGGACCACAACTTCTTTATCCATTTTTCTCTTTCCTGGGATATTTAAGGTGTCATGAAGTGGAGGTTCTTGTCAACAGAGCAGACCTAAACTTTCGGGTGCCTGTGTCTTGCTAATTTTTAGTTTTTCCAATTTATATGCCCATGAGTGGACGTGCCCTATGCTCCCTAAGCTGTTTTTTTTTCGATGTTTCAGGACACAACGTACACTTCTCCAGAGTGGCTGTTGGCAATTTACATCCCGCCCATCAGTGTAGCAAGGCTGCCATTTCTCCATGGCCTGTCCTGCATTTCTGGTTTTGACACTTTTTGCAGCATGGCCCTTTTCACCGATGGGAAGCGAGACTTCTTTGTAGCGCTGATTTGCCTTTCCAGGTTGCTTGGTTGGCCAAAAAGGGCGTATGCGTTTTTTCCTGAATATATTCAGGAAAAAACGCATACGCCCTTTTTGGCCAAGGGCATCATTGTCGACGTTTTGCGGCTTTTCATGTGCTTTAAAGGCGATTCGTATCTACCTCCTGAAATCTGTTTCCTGCAATTCTGCCTTGCTTTCAATTCCTCTTCGTTGCCTTCCCTCAATATATTTGTGGACGAGAGTTATCATTTATAACTCTGCAGGTTTGTGAATTGCAGTGCCCCTGAGCTCCATTTTTCAACTGTCTTTTTTGAGAGCTGGCCGCAAAAGCACGGGATTGCCTCAGGCCCTATTCTGGTTCCGGGCGGCAGGCTGAGCCTGTGGTTAATTCTTCTTCCTGTTGGGAAAATAGAGTGACCTGTGCCTGTCCCAACACCTAGATCTAGTCTCTCATTGGTTGCCCCTCTTCCCGTTCATCCTCAGGACAAATTGCAACCTGTAGGGAACAGGAGCTTAAAGGTGCTGATTCTCCAAGTAGGGAGATTGCTAGTAAAGTTGCTGGAATGGCGAACCCGAGCACAAGGAGATGAGAAATGAGGTGCGTTTTAGAAACCTTTCAAAATCACATGGTGTACCATCTTCTGGGTTTCTCATGCATGTTTTCGATGTAGGAAGATGCCCTTGAACCTGGAGATTTGGGACCCATGGGATGGGTACCACGCAGTATTACTTTAAAGGGTCTGCGTTTGCTCACGCAACCTCACCCAACCTCTCAGCCCCAAGAGTGTCCACCCTTATGTCTCATCCAGCTGTGGGTCTAGATATGGTCAATCCAGGTTGCATCACAGCCTCTGAACGAATTTTGTAAGAATGTCTCTCTCTTTCACTGTCTTTGTTTTACGGGTTTTTAAAAGTAATTTATTTTTATAATGGGGTTTAGCTGCTTTTCATGGCTCTGTTTATGCGGCTTTACACCCACTTGACTCACTTCCAGAGAGATATCAATATATAGGTTTTAAGATTCTTACTAGTCACATATATTCTTGTGCGGTGAATAGGGGGTGTTGAGTCCAGTTCACTGAGCAAGGAGTAGGTCTTGTCTATTACATATTGGGTGTATGGAACGGTATCTGAGCGAATTTGAAACCCTTGTTTTATGCATCACCCCACCTCACCTTTCCCGTTAAGCAGCCATAGTGTGTTTTCTAAACGTGTGACTCTGTTCTGTTTTGTAATTCAGTTCAAGTGTAGCGGTTTTTACATTCCCTCTATAAGTGATAGCTTATGATAAGTGTCTTTTTCTGTGTGACTTATTTCACTTAGAATCGTCGTACCTAACTCCACTCATCTTGCTTCTACTAGCCTTATAACATTGATTTCATGTCTGAGTGATATTCCATTGTACATAAGGACCACAACTTCTTTATCCATTTTTCTCTTTCCTGGGATATTTAAGGTGTCATGAAGTGGAGGTTCTTGTCAACAGAGCAGACCTAAACATTGGGGTGCCTGTGTCTTGCTGATTTTTGTTTTCCCAATTTATACGCCCATGAGTGGACGTGCCCTATGCTCCCTAAGCTGTGTTTTTTCGATGTTTCAGGAGACACCGTACACTTCTCCAGAGTGGCTGTTGGAAATTTACATCCCGCCCATCAGCGTAGCAAGGCTGCCATTTCTCCATGGCCTGTCCTGCATTTCTGGTTTTGACACTTTTTGCAGCATGGCCCTTTTGACCGATGGGAAGCGACACTTCTTTGTAACGCTGATTAGCCTTTCCAGGTTGCTTGGTTGGCCAAACAGGGCGTATGCGTTTTTTCCTTAATATATTCAGGAAAAAACGCATACGCCCTGTTTGGCCAAGGGCATCATTGTCGACGTTTTGCCGCTTTTCATGTGCTTTAAATGCGATTGAAATCTACCTCCTGAAATGTGTTTCCTGCAATTCTGCCTTGCTTTCAAATCCTCTTCGTTGCCTTCCCTCAATATATTTGTGGACGAGAGTTATCATTTATAACTCAGCAGGTTTGTGAATGGCAGTGCCCTTGAGCTCCATTTTTCAACTGTCTTTTTTGGGAGCTGGCCGCAATAGCTCGGGATTGCCTCAGGCCCTATTCTGGTTCCCGGAGGCAGGCTGAGCCTGTGCTTAATTCTTCTTCCTGATGGGAAAATAGAGTGACCTGTGCCTGTCCCAACACCTAGATCTAGTCTCTCATTGGTTTCCCCTCTTCCCGTTCATCCTCAGGACAAATTGCAACCTGTAGGGAACAGGAGGTTAAAGGTGCTGATTCTCCAAGTAGGGAGATTGCTAGTAAAGTAGCTGGAATGGCGAACCCGAGCCCAAGGAGATGAGAAATGAGGTGCGTATTAGAAACCTTTCAAAATCACACGGTGTACCATCTTCTGGGTTTCTCATGCATGTTTTCGATGTAGGAAGATGCCCTTGAACCTAGAGATTTGGGACCCATGGGATGGGTACCAGGCAGTATTACTTTAAAGGGTCTGCGTTTGCTCACCCAACCTCACCCAAACTTTCAGCCCCAAGAGTGTCCACCCTTATGTCTCATCCAGCTGTGGGTCTAGATATGGTCAATCCAGGTTGCATCACAGCCCCTGAACGAATTTTGTAAGAATTTCTCTCTCTTTCACTGTCTTTGTTTTACGGGTTTTTAAAAGTAATTTATTTTTATAATGGGGTTTAGCTGCTTTTCACGGCTGTGTTTATGCGGCTTTACACCCACTTGACTCACTTCCAGACAGATATCAATACATAGGTTTTAAGATTGTTACTAGTCACATATATTCTTGTGCGGTGAATAGGGGGTGTTGAGTCCAGTTCACTGAGCAAGGAGTAGGTCTTGTCTATTACATATTGGGTGTATGGAACGGTATCTGAGTGAATTTGAAACCCTTGTTTTATGCATCACCCCACCTCACCTTTCCCGTTAAGCAGCCATAGTGTGTTTTCTAAACGTGTGACTCTGTTCTGTTTTGTAATTCAGTTCAAGTGTAGCGGTTTTTACATTCCCTCTATAAGTGATAGCTTATGATAAGTGTCTTTTTCTGTGTGACTTATTTCACTTAGAATCGTCGTACCTAAATCCACTCATCTTGCTTCTACTAGCCTTATGACATTGATTTCATGTCTGAGTGATATTCCATTGTACATAAGGACCACACCTTCTTTATCCATTTTTCTCTTTCCTGGGATATTTAAGGTGCCATGAAGTGGAGGTTCTTGTCAACAGAGCAGCCCTAAACTTTGGGGTGCCTGTGTCTTGCTGATTTTTAGTTTTCCCAATTTATACGCCCATGAGTGGACGTGCCCTATGCTCCCTAAGCTGTGTTTTTTCGATGTTTCAGGACACACCGTACACTTCCCCAGAGTGGCTGTTGGCAATTTACATCCCGCCCATCAGCATAGCAAGGCTGCCATTTCTCCATGGCCTGTCCTGCATTTCTGGTTTTGACACTTTTTGCAGCATGGCCCTTTTGACCGATGGGAAGCGACACTTCTTTGTAACGCTGATTAGCCTTTCCAGGTTGCTTGGTTGGCCAAACAGGGCGTATGCGTTTTTTCCTGAATATATTCAGGAAAAAACGCATACGCCCTGTTTGGCCAACGGCATCATTGTCGACGTTTTGCCGCTTTTCATGTGCTTTAAATGCGATTGAAATCTACCTCCTGAAATGTGTTTCCTGCAATTCTGCCTTGCTTTCAAATCCTCTTCGTTGCCTTCCCTCAATATATTTGTGGACGAGAGTTATCATTTATAACTCAGCAGGTTTGTGAATGGCAGTGCCCTTGAGCTCCATTTTTCAACTGTCTTTTTTGGGAGCTGGCCGCAATAGCTCGGGATTGCCTCAGGCCCTATTCTGGTTCCCGGCGGCAGGCTGAGCCTGTGCTTAATTCTTCTTCCTGATGGGAAAATAGAGTGACCTGTGCCTGTCCCAACACCTAGATCTAGTCTCTCATTGGTTTCCCCTCTTCCCGTTCATCCTCAGGACAAATTGCAACCTGTAGGGAACAGGAGGTTAAAGGTGCTGATTCTCCAAGTAGGGAGATTGCTAGTAAAGTAGCTGGAATGGCGAACCCGAGCCCAAGGATATGAGAAATGAGGTGCGTATTAGAAACCTTTCAAAATCACACGGTGTACCATCTTCTGGGTTTCTCATGCATGTTTTCGATGTAGGAAGATGCCCTTGAACCTAGAGATTTGGGACCCATGGGATGGGTACCAGGCAGTATTACTTTAAAGGGTCTGCGTTTGCTCACCCAACCTCACCCAAACTTTCAGCCCCAAGAGTGTCCACCCTTATGTCTCATCCAGCTGTGGGTCTAGATATGGTCAATCCAGGTTGCATCACAGCCTCTGAACGAATTTTGTAAGAATTTCTCTCTCTTTCACTGTCTTTGTTTTACGGGTTTTTAAAATTAATTTATTTTTATAATGGGGTTTAGCTGCTTTTCACGGCTGTGTTTATGCAGCTTTAAACCCACTTGACTCACTTCCAGACAGATATCAATACATAGGTTTTAAGATTCTTACTAGTCACATATATTCTTGTGCGGTGAATAGGTGGTGTTGAGTCCAGTTCACTGAGCAAGGAGTAGGTCTTGTCTATTACATATTGGGTGTATGGAACGGTATCTGAGCGAATTTGAAACCCTTGTTTTATGCATCACCCCACCTCACCTTTCCCGTTAAGCAGCCATAGTGTGTTTTCTAAACGTGTGATTCTGTTCTGTTTTGTAATTCAGTTCAAGTGTAGCGGTTTTTACATTCCCTCTATAAGAGATAGCTTATGATAAGTGTCTTTTTCTGTGTGACTTATTTCACTTAGAATCGTCGTACCTAAATCCACTCATCTTGCTTCTACTAGCCTTATGACATTGATTTCGTGTCTGAGTGATATTCCATTGTACATAAGGACCACAACTTCTTTATCCATTTTTCTCTTTCCTGGGATATTTAAGGTGTCATGAAGTGGAGGTTCTTGTCAACAGAGCAGCCCTAAACATTGGGGTGCCTGTGTCTTGCTGATTTTTGTTTTCCCAATTTATACGCCCATGAGTGGACGTGCCCTATGCTCCCTAAGCTGTGTTTTTTCGATGTTTCAGGAGACACCGTACACTTCTCCAGAGTGGCTGTTGGAAATTTACATCCCGCCCATCAGCGTAGCAAGGCTGCCATTTCTCCATGGACTGTCCTGCATTTCTGGTTTTGACACTTTTTGCAGCATGGCCCTTTTGACCGATGGGAAGCAAGACTTCTTTGTAGCGCTGATTAGCCTTTCCAGGTTGCTTGGTTGGGCAAAAAGGGCGTATGCGTTTTTTCCTGAATATATTCAGGAAAAAACGCATACGCCCTGTTTGGCCAAGTGCATCATTGTTGACGTTTTGCCGCTTTTCATGTGCTTTAAAGGCGATTCGAATCTATCTCCTGAAATCTGTTTCCTGCAATTCTGCCTTGCTTTCAAATCCTCTTCGTTGCCTTCCCTCAATATATTTGTGGACGAGAGTTTTCATTTATAACTCTGCGGGTTTGTGAATTGCAGTGTCCCTGAGCTCCATTTTTCAACTCGCTTTTTTGGGAGCTGGCCGCAAAAGCGCGGGATTGCTTCAGGCCCTATTCTGCTTCTGGGAGGCAGGCTGAGCCTGTGGTTAATTCTTCTTCCTGATGGGAAAATAGAGTGACCTGTGCCTGTCCCAACACCTAGATCTAGTCTCTCATTGGTTGCCCCTCTTCCCGTTCATCCTCAGGACAAATTGCAACCTGTAGGGAACAGGAGCTTAAAGGTGCTGATTCTCCAAGTAGGGAGAATGCTAGTAAAGTAGCTGGAAAGGCGAACCCGAGCACAAGGAGATGAGAAATGAGGTGCGTATTAGAAACCTTTAAAAATCACACGGTGTACCATCTTCTGGGTTTCTCATGCATGTTTTCGATGTAGGAAGATGCCCTTGAACCTGGAGATTTGGGACCCATGGGATGGGTACCACGCAGTATTACTTTAAAGGGTCTGCGTTTGCTCACCCAACCTCACCCAACCTTTCAGCCCCAAGAGTGTCCACCCTTATGTCTCATCCAGCTGTGGGTCTAGATATGGTCAATCCAGGTTGCATCACAGCCTCTGAAAGAATTTTGTAAGAATTTCTCTCTCTTTCACTGTCTTTGTTTTACGGGTTTTTAAAAGTAATTTATTTTTATAATGGGGTTTAGCTGCTTTTCACGGCTGTGTTTATGCGGCTTTACACCCACTTGACTCACTTCCAGACAGATATCAATACATAGGTTTTAAGATTCTTACTAGTCACATATATTCTTGTGCGGTGAATAGGGGGTGTTGAGTCCAGTTCACTGAGCAAGGAGTAGGTCTTGTCTATTACATATTGGGTGTATGGAACGGTATCTGAGTGAATTTGAAACCCTTGTTTTATGCATCACCCCACCTCACCTTTCCCGTTAAGCAGCCATAGTGTGTTTTCTAAACGTGTGACTCTGTTCTGTTTTGTAATTCATTTCAAGTGTAGCGGTTTTTACATTCCCTCTATAAGTGATAGCTTATGATAAGTGTCTTTTTCTGTGTGACTTATTTCACTTAGAATCGTCGTACCTAAATCCACTCATCTTGCTTCTACTAGCCTTATGACATTGATTTCATGTCTGAGTGATATTCCATTGTACATAAGGACCACAACTTCTTTATCCATTTTTCTCATTCCTGGGATATTTAAGGTGCCATGAAGTGGAGGTTCTTGTCAACAGAGCAGCCCTAAACTTTGGGGTGCCTGTGTCTTGCTGATTTTTAGTTTTCCCAATTTATACGCCCATGAGTGGACGTGCCCTATGCTCCCTAAGCTGTGTTTTTTCGATGTTTCAGGACACACCGTACACTTCTCCAGAGTGGCTGTTGGCAATTTACATCCCGCCCATCAGCGTAGCAAGGCTGCCATTTCTCCATGGCCTGTCCTGCATTTCTAGTTTTGACACTTTTTGCAGCATGGCACTTTTGACCGATGGGAAGCGAGACTTCTTTGTAGCGCTGATTAGCCTTTCCAGTTTGCTTGGTTGGCCAAACAGGGCGTATGCGTTTTTTCCTGAATATATTCAGGAAAAAACGCATACGCCCTGTTTGGCCAAGGGCATCATTGTTGACGTTTTGCCGCTTTTCATGTGCTTTAAATGCGATTCAAATCTACCTCCTGAAATCTGTTTCCTGCAATTCTACCTTGCTTTCAAATCCTCTTCGTTGCCTTCCCTCAATATATCTGTGGATGAGAGTTATCATTTATAACTCTGCGGGTTTGTGAATTGCAGTGTCCCTGAGCTCCATTTTTCAACTCGCTTTTTTGGGAGCTGGCCGCAAAAGCGCGGGATTGCCTCAGGCCCTATTCTGCTTCTGGGCGGCAGGCTGAGCCTGTGGTTAATTCTTCTTCCTGATGGGAAAATAGAGTGACCTGTGACTGTCCCAACACCTAGATCTTGTCTCTCATTGGTTGCCCCTCTTCCCGTTCATCCTCAGGACAAATTGCAACCTGTAGGGAACAGGAGCTTAAAGGTGCTGATTCTCCAAGTAGGGAGATTGCTAGTAAAGTAGCTGGAAAGGCGAACCCGAGCACAAGGAGATGAGAAATTGGGTGCGTTTTAGAAACCTTTCAAAATCACACGGTGTACCATCTTCTGGGTTTCTCATGCATGTTTTCAATGTAGGAAGATGCCCTTGAACCTGGAGATTTGGGACCCATGGGATGGGTACCACGCAGTATTACTTTAAAGGGTCTGCGTTTGCTCACCCAACCTCACCCAAACTTTCAGCCCCAAGAGTGTCCACCCTTATGTCTCATCCAGCTGTGGGTCTAGATATGGTCAATCCAGGTTGCATCACAGCCTCTGAACGAATTTTGTAAGAATTTCTCTCTCTTTCACTGTCTTTGTTTTACGGGTTTTTAAACGTAATTTATTTTTATAATGGGGTTTAGCTGCTTTTCACGGCTGTGTTTATGCGGCTTTACACCCACTTGACTCACTTCCAGACAGATATCAATACATAGGTTTTAAGATTCTTACTAGTCACATATATTCTTGTGCGGTGAATAGGGGGTGTTGAGTCCAGTTCACTGAGCAAGGAGTAGGTCTTGTCTATTACATATTGGGTGTATGGAACGGTATCTGAGTGAATTTGAAACCCTTGTTTTATGCATCACCCCACCTCACCTTTCCCGTTAAGCAGCCATAGTGTGTTTTCTAAACGTGTGACTCTGTTCTGTTTTGTAATTCAGTTCAAGTGTAGCGGTTTTTACATTCCCTCTATAAGTGATAGCTTATGATAAGTGTCTTTTTCTGTGTGACTTATTTCACTTAGAATCGTCGTACCTAAATCCACTCATCTTGCTTCTACTAGCCTTATGACATTGATTTCATGTCTGAGTGATATTCCATTGTACATAAGGACCACACCTTCTTTATCCATTTTTCTCTTTCCTGGGATATTTAAGGTGCCATGAAGTGGAGGTTCTTGTCAACAGAGCAGCCCTAAACTTTGGGGTGCCTGTGTCTTGCTGATTTTTAGTTTTCCCAATTTATACGCCCATGAGTGGACGTGCCCTATGCTCCCTAAGCTGTGTTTTTTCGATGTTTCAGGACACACCGTACACTTCCCCAGAGTGGCTGTTGGCAATTTACATCCCGCCCATCAGCATAGCAAGGCTGCCATTTCTCCATGGCCTGTCCTGCATTTCTGGTTTTGACACTTTTTGCAGCATGGCCCTTTTGACCGATGGGAAGCGACACTTCTTTGTAACGCTGATTAGCCTTTCCAGGTTGCTTGGTTGGCCAAACAGGGCGTATGCGTTTTTTCCTGAATATATTCAGGAAAAAACGCATACGCCCTGTTTGGCCAAGGGCATCATTGTCGATGTTTTGCCGCTTTTCATGTGCTTTAAATGCGATTGAAATCTACCTCCTGAAATGTGTTTCCTGCAATTCTGCCTTGCTTTCAAATCCTCTTCGTTGCCTTCCCTCAATATATTTGTGGACGAGAGTTATCATTTATAACTCAGCAGGTTTGTGAATGGCAGTGCCCTTGAGCTCCATTTTTCAACTGTCTTTTTTGGGAGCTGGCCGCAATAGCTCGGGATTGCCTCAGGCCCTATTCTGGTTCCCGGCGGCAGGCTGAGCCTGTGTTTAATTCTTCTTCCTGATGGGAAAATAGAGTGACCTGTGCCTGTCCCAACACCTAGATCTAGTCTCTCATTGGTTTCCCCTCTTCCCGTTCATCCTCAGGACAAATTGCAACCTGTAGGGAACAGGAGGGTAAAGGTGCTGATTCTCCAAGTAGGGAGATTGCTAGTAAAGTAGCTGGAATGGCGAACCCGAGCCCAAGGAGATGAGAAATGAGGTGCGTATTAGAAACCTTTCAAAATCACACGGTGTACCATCTTCTGGGTTTCTCATGCATGTTTTCGATGTAGGAAGATGCCCTTGAACCTAGAGATTTGGGACCCATGGAATGGGTACCAGGCAGTATTACTTTAAAGGGTCTGCGTTTGCTCACCCAACCTCACCCAAACTTTCAGCCCCAAGAGTGTCCACCCTTATGTCTCATCCAGCTGTGGGTCTAGATATGGTCAATCCAGGTTGCATCACAGCCTCTGAACGAATTTTGTAAGAATTTCTCTCTCTTTCACTGTCTTTGTTTTACGGGTTTTTAAAATTAATTTATTTTTATAATGGGGTTTAGCTGCTTTTCACGGCTGTGTTTATGCAGCTTTAAACCCACTTGACTCACTTCCAGACAGATATCAATACATAGGTTTTAAGATTCTTACTAGTCACATATATTCTTGTGCGGTGAATAGGTGGTGTTGAGTCCAGTTCACTGAGCAAGGAGTAGGTCTTGTCTATTACATATTGGGTGTATGGAACGGTATCTGAGCGAATTTGAAACCCTTGTTTTATGCATCACCCCACCTCACCTTTCCCGTTAAGCAGCCATAGTGTGTTTTGTAAACGTGTGATTCTGTTCTGTTTTGTAATTCATTTCAAGTGTAGCGGTTTTTACATTCCCTCTATAAGAGATAGCTTATGATAAGTGTCTTTTTCTGTGTGACTTATTTCACTTAGAATCGTCGTACCTAAATCCACTCATCTTGCTTCTACTAGCCTTATGACATTGATTTCGTGTCTGAGTGATATTCCATTGTACATAAGGACCACAACTTCTTTATCCATTTTTCTCTTTCCTGGGATATTTAAGGTGTCATGAAGTGGAGGTTCTTGTCAACAGAGCAGCCCTAAACATTGGGGTGCCTGTGTCTTGCTGATTTTTGTTTTCCCAATTTATACGCCCATGAGTGGACGTGCCCTATGCTCCCTAAGCTGTGTTTTTTCGATGTTTCAGGAGACAACGTACACTTCTCCAGAGTGGCTGTTGGCAATTTACATCCCGCCCATCAGCGTAGCAAGGCTGCCATTTCTCCATGGACTGTCCTGCATTTCTGGTTTTGACACTTTTTGCAGCATGGCCCTTTTGACCGATGGGAAGCAAGACTTTTGTAGCGCTGATTAGCCTTTCCAGGTTGCTTGGTTGGGCAAAAAGGGCGTATGCGTTTTTTCCTGAATATATTCAGGAAAAAACGCATACGCCCTTTTTGGCCAAGTGCATCATTGTTGACGTTTTGCCGCTTTTCATGTGCTTTAAAGGCGATTCGAATCTATCTCCTGAAATCTGTTTCCTGCAATTCTGCCTTGCTTTCAAATCCTCTTCGTTGCCTTCCCTCAATATATTTGTGGACGAGAGTTTTCATTTATAACTCTGCGGGTTTGTGAATTGCAGTTTCCCTGAGCTCCATTTTTCAACTCGCTTTTTTGGGAGCTGGCCGCAAAAGCGCGGGATTGCTTCAGGCCCTACTCTGCTTCTGGGAGGCAGGCTGAGCCTGTGGTTAATTCTTCTTCCTGATGGGAAAATAGAGTGACCTGTGCCTGTCCCAACACCTAGATCTAGTCTCTCATTGGTTGCCCCTCTTCCCGTTCATCCTCAGGACAAATTGCAACCTGTAGGGAACAGGAGCTTAAAGGTGCTGATTCTCCAAGTAGGGAGAATGCTAGTAAAGTAGCTGGAAAGGCGAACCCGAGCACAAGGAGATGAGAAATGAGGTGCGTATTAGAAACCTTTAAAAATCACACGGTGTACCATCTTCTGGGTTTCTCATGCATGTTTTCGATGTAGGAAGATGCCCTTGAACCTGGAGATTTGGGACCCATGGGATGGGTACCACGCAGTATTACTTTAAAGGGTCTGCGTTTGCTCACCCAACCTCACCCAAACTTTCAGCCCCAAGAGTGTCCACCCTTATGTCTCATCCAGCTGTGGGTCTAGATATGGTCAATCCAGGTTGCATCACAGCCTCTGAAAGAATTTTGTAAGAATTTCTCTCTCTTTCACTGTCTTTGTTTTACGGGTTTTTAAAAGTAATTTATTTTTATAATGGGGTTTAGCTGCTTTTCACGGCTGTGTTTATGCGGCTTTACACCCACTTGACTCACTTCCAGACAGATATCAATACATAGGTTTTAAGATTCTTACTAGTCACATATATTCTTGTGCGGTGAATAGGGGGTGTTGAGTCCAGTTCACTGAGCAAGGAGTAGGTCTTGTCTATTACATATTGGGTGTATGGAACGGTATCTGAGTGAATTTGAAACCCTTGTTTTATGCATCACCCCACCTCACCTTTCCCGTTAAGCAGCCATAGTGTGTTTTCTAAACGTGTGACTCTGTTCTGTTTTGTAATTCAGTTCATGTGTAGCGCTTTTTACATTCCCTCTATAAGTGATAGCTTATGATAAGTGTCTTTTTCTGTGTGACTTATTTCACTTAGAATCGTCGTACCTAAATCCACTCATCTTGCTTCTACTAGCCTTATGACATTGATTTCATGTCTGAGTGATATTCCATTGTACATAAGGACCACAACTTCTTTATCCATTTTTCTCATTCCTGGGATATTTAAGGTGCCATGAAGTGGAGGTTCTTGTCAACAGAGCAGCCCTAAACTTTGGGGTGCCTGTGTCTTGCTGATTTTTAGTTTTCCCAATTTATACGCCCATGAGTGGACGTGCCCTATGCTCCCTAAGCTGTGTTTTTTCGATGTTTCAGGACACACCGTACACTTCTCCAGAGTGGCTGTTGGCAATTTACATCCCGCCCATCAGCGTAGCAAGGCTGCCATTTCTCCATGGCCTGTCCTGCATTTCTAGTTTTGACACTTTTTGCAGCATGGCACTTTTGACCGATGGGAAGCGAGACTTCTTTGTAGCGCTGATTAGCCTTTCCAGTTTGCTTGGTTGGCCAAACAGGGCGTATGCGTTTTTTCCTGAATATATTCAGGAAAAAACGCATACGCCCTGTTTGGCCAAGGGCATCATTGTCGACGTTTTGCCGCTTTTCATGTGCTTTAAATGCGATTCAAATCTACCTCCTGAAATCTTTTTCCTGCAATTCTACCTTGCTTTCAAATCCTCTTCGTTGCCTTCCCTCAATATATCTGTGGATGAGAGTTATCATTTATAACTCTGCGGGTTTGTGAATTGCAGTGTCACTGAGCTCCATTTTTCAACTCGCTTTTTTGGGAGATGGCCGCAAAAGCGCGGGATTGCCTCAGGCCCTATTCTGCTTCTGGGCGGCAGGCTGAGCCTGTGGTTAATTCTTCTTCCTGATGGGAAAATAGAGTGACCTGTGACTGTCCCAACACCTAGATATAGTCTCTCATTGGTTACCCCTCTTCCCGTTCATCCTCAGGACAAATTGCAACCTGTAGGGAACAGGAGCTTAAAGGTGCTGATTCTCCAAGTAAGGAGATTGCTAGTAAAGTAGCTGGAAAGGCGAACCCGAGCACAAGGAGATGAGAAATGAGGTGCGTATTAGAAACCTTTCAAAATCACACGGTGTACCATCTTCTGGGTTTCTCATGCATGTTTTCAATGTAGGAAGATGCCCTTGAACCTGGAGATTTGGGACCCATGGGATGGGTACCACGCAGTATTACTTTAAAGGGTCTGAGTTTGCTCACCCAACCTCACCCAACCTATCAGCCCCAAGAGTGTCCACCCTTATGTCTCATCCAGCTGTGGGTCTAGATATGGCCAATCCAGGTTGCATCACAGCCTCTGAACGAATTTTGTAAGAATTTCTCTCTCTTTCACTGTCTTTGTTTTACGGGTTTTTAAAAGTAATTTATTTTTATAATGGGGTTTAGCTGCTTTTCACGGCTGTGTTTATGCGGCTTTACACCCACTTGACTCACTTCCAGACAGATATCAATACATAGGTTTTAAGATTCTTACTATTCACATATATTCTTGTGCGGTGAATAGGGGGTGTTGAGTCCAGTTCACTGAGCAAGGAGTAGGTCTTGTCTATTACATATTGGGTATATGGAACGGTATCTGAGCGAATTTGAAACCCTTGTTTTATGCATCACCCCACCTCACCTTTCCCGTTAAGCAGCCATAGTGTGTTTTCTAAACGTGTGACTCTGTTCTGTTTTGTAATTCAGTTCAAGTGTAGCGGTTTTTACATCCCCTCTATAAGTGATAGCTTATGATAAGTGTCTTTTTCTGTGTGACTTATTTCACTTAGAATCGTCGTACCTAAATCCACTCATCTTGCTTCTACTAGCCTTATGACATTGATTTCATGTCTGAGTGATATTCCATTGTACATAAGGACCACAACTTCTTTATCCATTTTTCTCTTTCCTGGGATATTTAAGGTGCCATGAAGTGGAGGTTCTTGTCAACAGAGCAGCCCTAAACTTTGGGGTGCCTGTGTCTTGCTGATTTTTAGTTTTCCCAATTTATACGCCCATGAGTGGACGTGCCCTATGCTCCCTAAGCTGTGTTTTTTCGATGTTTCAGGACACACCGTACACTTCTCCAGAGTGGCTGTTGGCAATTTACATCCCGCCCATCAGCGTAGCAAGGCTGCCATTTCTCCATGGCCTGTCCTTCATTTCTGGTTTTGACACTTTTTGCAGCATGGCCCTTTTGACCGATGGGAAGCGAGACTTCTTTGTAGAGCTGATTAGCCTTTCCAGGTTGCTTGGTTGGCCAAACAGGGCGTATGCGTTTTTTCCTGAATATATTCAGGAAAAAACGCATACGCCCTGTTTGGCCAAGGGCATCATTGTCGACGTTTTGCCGCTTTTCATGTGCTTTAAATGCGATTCGAATCTACCTCCTGAAATCTGTTTCCTGCAATTCTACCTTGCTTTCAAATCCTCTTCGTTGCCTTCCCTCAATATATCTGTGGATGAGAGTTATCATTTATAACTCTGCTGGTTTGTGAATTGCAGTGTCCCTGAGCTCCATTTTTCAACTCGCATTTTTGGGAGCTGGCCGCAAATGCGAGGGATTGCCTCAGGCCCTATTCTGCTTCTGGGCGGCAGGCTGAGCCTGTGGTTAATTCTTCTTCCTGATGGGAAAATAGAGTGACCTGTTCCTGTCCCAACACCTAGATCTAGTCTCTCATTGGTTGCCCCTCTTCCCGTTCATCCTCAGGACAAATTGTAACCTGTATGGAACAGGAGCTTAAAGGTGCTGATTCTCCAAGTAGGGAGATTGCTAGTAAAGTAGCTGGAAAGGCGAACCCGAGCACAAGGAGATGAGAAATGAGGTGCGTATTAGAAACCTTTCAAAATCACACGGTGTACCATCTTCTGGGTTTCTCATGCATGTTTTCAATGTAGGACGATCCCCTTGAACCTGGAGATTTGGGACCCATGGGATGGGTACCACGCAGTATTACTTTAAAGGGTCTGCGTTTGCTCACCCAACCTCACCCAACCTTTCAGCCCCAAGAGTGTCCACCCTTATGTCTCATCCAGCTGTGGGTCTAGATATGGTCAATCCAGGTTGCATCACAGCCTCTGAACGAATTTTGTAAGAATTTCTCTCTCTTTCACTGTCTTTGTTTTACGGGTTTTTAAAAGTAATTTATTTTTATAATGGGGTTTAGCTGCTTTTCACGGCTGTGTTTATGCGGCTTTACACCCACTTGACTCACTTCCAGACAGATATCAATACATAGGTTTTAAGATTCTTACTAGTCACATATATTCTTGTGCGGTGAATAGGGGGTGTTGAGTCCAGTTCACTGAGCAAGGAGTAGGTCTTGTCTATTACATATTGGGTGTATGGAACGGTATCTGAGCGAATTTGAAACCCTTGTTTTATGCATCACCCCACCTCACCTTTCCCGTTAAGCAGCCATAGTGTGTTTTCTAAACGTGTGACTCTGTTCTGTTTTGTAATTCAGTTCAAGTGTAGCGGTTTTTACATTCCCTCTATAAGTGATAGCTTATGATAAGTGTCTTTTTCTGTGTGACTTATTTCACTTAGAATCGTCGTACCTAAATCCACTCATCTTGCTTCTACTAGCCTTATGACATTGATTTCATGTCTGAGTGATATTCCATTGTACATAAGGACCACAACTTCTTTATCCATTTTTCTCTTTCCTGGGATATTTAAGGTGTAATGAAGTGGAGGTTCTTGTCAACAGAGCAGCCCTAAACTTTGGGGTGCCTGTGTCTTGCTGATTTTTAGTTTTCCCAATTTATACGCCCATGAGTGGACGTGCCCTATGCTCCCTAAGCTGTGTTTTTTCGATGTTTCAGGACACACCGTACACTTCCCCAGAGTGGCTGTTGGCAATTTACATCCCGCCCATCAGCGTAGCAAGGCTGCCATTTCTCCATGGCCTGTCCTGCATTTCTGGTTTTGACACTTTTTGCAGCATTGCCCTTTTGACCGATGGGAAGCGACACTTCTTTGTAACGCTGATTAGCCTTTCCAGGTTGCTTGGTTGGCCAAACAGGGCGTATGCGTTTTTTCCTGAATATATTCAGGAAAAAACGCATACGCCCTGTTTGGCCAAGGGCATCATTGTGGACGTTTAGCCGCTTTTCATGTGCTTTAAATGCGATTCAAATCTACCTCCTGAAATGTGTTTCCTGAAATTCTGCCTTGCTTTCAAATCCTCTTCGTTGCCTTCCCTCAATATATTTGTGGACGAGAGTTATCATTTATAACTCAGCAGGTTTGTGAATGGCAGTGCCCTTGAGCTCCATTTTTCAACTGTCTTTTTTGGGAGCTGGCCGCAAAAGCACGGGATTGCCTCAGGCCCTATTCTGGTTCCTGGCAGCAGGCTGAGCCTTTGGATAATTCTTCTTCCTGATGGGAAAATAGAGTGACCTGTGCCTGTCCCAACACCTAGATCGAGTTTCTCATTGGTTGCCCCTCTTCCCGTTCATCCTCAGGACAAATTGCAACCTGTAGGGAACAGGAGGTTAAAGGTGCTGATTCTCCAAGTAGGGAGATTGCTAGTAAAGTAGCTGGAATGGCAAACCCGAGCACAAGGAGATGAGAAATGAGGTGCGTATTAGAAACCTTTCAAAATCACACGGTGTACCATCTTCTGGGTTTCTCATGCATGTTTTCGATGTAGGAAGATGCCCTTGAACCTAGAGATTTGGGACCCATGGGATGGGTACCAGGCAGTATTACTTTAAAGGGTCTGCGTTTGCTCACCCAACCTCACCCAAACTTTCAGCCCCAAGAGTGTCCACCCTTATGTCTCATCCACCTGTGGGTCAAGATATGGTCAATCCAGATTGCATCACAGCCTCTGAACGAATTTTGTAAGTATTTCTATCTCTTTCAGTGTCTTTGTATTACGGGTTTTTAAAAGTAATTTATTTTTATAATGGGGTTTAGCTGCTTTTCACGGCTGTGTTTATGCGCTTTACACCCACTTGACTCACTTCCAGACAGATATCAATACATAGGTTTTAAGATTCTTACTAGTCACATATATTCTTGTGCGGTGAATAGGGGGTGTTGAGTCCAGTTCACTGAGCAAGGAGTAGGTCTTGTCTATTACATATTGGGTGTATGGAACGATATCTGAGCGAATTTGAAACCCTTGTTTTATGCATCACCCCACCTCACCTTTCCCGTTAAGCAGCCATAGTGTGTTTTCTAAACGTGTGACTCTGTTCTGTTTTGTAATTCAGTTCAAGTGTAGCGGTTTTTACATTCCCTCTATAAGTGATAGCTTATGATAAGTGTCTTTTTCTGTGTGACTTATTTCACTTAGAATCGTCGTACCTAAATCCACTCATCTTGCTTCTACTAGCCTTATGACATTGATTTCGTGTCTGAGTGATATTCCATTGTACATAAGGACCACAACTTCTTTATCCATTTTTCTCTTTCCTGGATATTTAAGGTGTCATGAAGTGGAGGTTCTTGTCAACAGAGCAGCCCTAAACTTTGGGGTGCCTGTGTCTTGCTGATTTTTAGTTTTCCCAATTTATACGCCCATGAGTGGACGTGCCCTATCCTCCCTAAGCTGTGTTTTTTCGATGTTTCAGGACACACCGTACACTTCTCCAGAGTGGCTGTTGGCAATTTACATCCCGCCCATCAGCGTAGCAAGGCTGCCATTTCTCCATGGCCTGTCCTCCATTTCTGGTTTTGACACTATTTGCAGCATGGCCCTTTTGACCGATGGGAAGCGAGACTTCTTTGTAGCGCTGATTAGCCTTTCCAGGTTGCTTGGTTGGCCAAACAGGGCGTATGCGTTTTTTCCTGAATATATTCAGGAAAAACCGCATACGCCCTGTTTGGCCAAGGGCATCATTGTCGACGTTTTGCCGCTTTTCATGTGCTTTAAAGGCGATTCAAATCTACCTCCTGAAATGTGTTTCCTGCAATTCTGCCTTGCTTTCAAATCCTCTTCGTTGCCTTCCCTCAATATATTTGTGGACGAGAGTTATCATTTATAACTCAGCAGGTTTGTGAATGGCAGTTCCCTTGAGCTCCATTTTTCAACTCACTTTTTTGGGAGCTGGCCGCAAAAGCACGGGATTGCCTCAGGCCCTCTTCTGTTTCCTGGCAGCAGGCTGAGCCTTTGGATAATTCTTCTTCCTGATGGGAAAATAGAGTGACCTGTGCCTGTCCCAACACCTAGATCGAGTTTCTCATTGGTTGCCCCTCTTCCCGTTCATTCTCAGGACAAATTGCAACCTGTAGGGAACAGGAGGTTAAAGGTGCTGATTCTCCAAGTAGGGAGATTGCTAGTAAAGTAGCTGGAATGGCGAACCCGAGCACAAGGAGATGAGAAATGAGGTGCGTATTAGAAACCTTTCAAAATCACACGGTGTACCATCTTCTGGGTTTCTCATGCATGTTTTCGATGTAGGAAGATGCCCTTGAACCTAGAGATTTGGGACCCATGGGATGGGTACCAGGCAGTATTACTTTAAAGGGTCTGCGTTTGCTCACCCAACCTCACCCAAACTTTCAGCCCCAAGAGTGTCCACCCTTATGTCTCATCCAGCTGTGGGTCTAGATATGGTCAATCCAGATTGCATCACAGCCTCTGAACGAATTTTGTAAGAATTTCTCTCTCTTTCACTGTCTTTGTTTTACGGGTTTTTAAAAGTAATTTATTTTTATAATGGGGTTTAGCTGCTTTTCACGGCTGTGTTTATGCGGATTTACACCCACTTGACTCACTTCCAGACAGATATCAATACATAGGTTTTAAGATTCTTACTAGTCACATATATTCTTGTGCGGTGAATAGGGGGTGTTGAGTCCAGTTCACTGAGCAAGGAGTAGGTCTTGTCTATTACATATTGGGTGTATGGAACGGTATCTGAGCGAATTTGAACCCCTTGTTTTATGCATCACCCCACCTCACCTTTCCCGTAAAGCAGCCATAGTGTGTTTTCTAAACGTGTGACTCTGTTCTGTTTTGTAATTCAGTTCAAGTGTAGCGCTTTTTACATTCCCTCTATAAGTGATAGCTTATGATAAGTGTCTTTTTCTGTGTGACTTATTACACTTAGAATCGTCGTACCTAAATCCACTCATCTTGCTTCTACTAGCCTTATGACATTGATTTCATGTCTGAGTGATATTCCATTGTACATAAGGACCACAACTTCTTTATCCATTTTTCTCTTTCCTGGGATATTTAAGTTGTCATGAGTGGAGGTTCTTGTCAACAGAGCAGCCCTAAACTTTGGGGTGCCTGTGTCTTGCTGATTTTTAGTTTTCCCAATTTATACGCCCATGAGTGGACGTGCCCTATCCTCCCTAAGCTGTGTTTTTTCGATGTTTCAGGACACACCGTACACTTCTCCAGAGTGGCTGTTGGCAATTTACATCCCGCCCATCAGCGTAGCAAGGCTGCCATTTCTCCATGGCCTGTCCTCCATTTCTGGTTTTGACACTATTTGCAGCATGGCCCTTTTGACCGATGGGAAGCGAGACTTCTTTGTAGCGCTGATTAGCCTTTCCAGGTTGCTTGGTTGGCCAAACAGGGCGTATGCGTTTTTTCCTGAATATATTCAGGAAAAACCGCATACGCCCTGTTTGGCCAAGGGCATCATTGTCGACGTTTTGCCGCTTTTCATGTGCTTTAAAGGCGATTCAAATCTACCTCCTGAAATGTGTTTCCTGCAATTCTGCCTTGCTTTCAAATCCTCTTCGTTGCCTTCCCTCAATATATTAGTGGACGAGAGTTATCATTTATAACTCAGCAGGTTTGTGAATGGCAGTTCCCTTGAGCTCCATTTTTCAACTCACTTTTTTGGGAGCTGGCCGCAAAAGCACGGGATTGCCTCAGGCCCTCTTCTGGTTCCTGGCAGCAGGCTGAGCCTTTGGATAATTCTTCTTCCTGATGGGAAAATAGAGTGACCTGTGCCTGTCCCAACACCTAGATCGAGTTTCTCATTGGTTGCCCCTCTTCCCGTTCATCCTCAGGACAAATTGCAACCTGTAGGGAACAGGAGGTTAAAGGTGCTGATTCTCCAAGTAGGGAGATTGCTAGTAAAGTAGCTGGAATGGCGAACCCGAGCACAAGGAGATGAGAAATGAGGTGCGTATTAGAAACCTTTCAAAATCACACGGTGTACCATCTTCTGGGTTTCTCATGCATGTTTTCGATGTAGAAAGATGCCCTTGAACCTAGAGATTTGGGACCCATGGGATGGGTACCAGGCAGTATTACTTTAAAGGGTCTGCGTTTGCTCACCCAACCTCACCCAAACTTTCAGCCCCAAGAGTGTCCACCCTTATGTCTCATCCAGCTGTGGGTCTAGATATGGTCAATCCAGATTGCATCACAGCCTCTGAACGAATTTTGTAAGAATTTCTCTCTCTTTCACTGTCTTTGTTTTACGGGTTTTTAAAAGTAATTTATTTTTATAATGGGGTTTAGCTGCTTTTCACGGCTGTGTTTATGCGGATTTACACCCACTTGACTCACTTCCAGACAGATATCAATACATAGGTTTTAAGATTCTTACTAGTCACATATATTCTTGTGCGGTGAATAGGCGTTGTTGAGTCCAGTTCACTGAGCAAGGAGTAGGTCTTGTCTATTACATATTGGGTGTATGGAACGGTATCTGAGCGAATTTGAACCCCTTGTTTTATGCATCACCCCACCTCACCTTTCCCGTTAAGCAGCCATAGTGTGTTTTCTAAACGTGTGACTCTGTTCTGTTTTGTAATTCAGTTCAAGTGTAGCGCTTTTTACATTCCCTCTATAAGTGATAGCTTATGATAAGTGTCTTTTTCTGTGTGACTTATTACACTTAGAATCGTCGTACCTAAATCCACTCATCTTGCTTCTACTAGCCTTATGACATTGAATTCATGTCTGAGTGATATTCCATTGTACATAAGGACCACAACTTCTTTATCCATTTTTCTCTTTCCTGGGATATTTAAGTTGTCATGAGTGGAGGTTCTTGTCAACAGAGCAGCCCTAAACTTTGGGGTGCCTGTGTCTTGCTGATTTTTAGTTTTCCCAATTTATACGCCCATGAGTGGACGTGCCCTATCCTCCCTAAGCTGTGTTTTTTCGATGTTTCAGGACACACCGTACACTTCTCCACAGTGGCTGTTGGCAACTTACATCCCGCCCATCAGCGTAGCAAGGCTGCCATTTCTCCATGGCCTGTCCTGCATTTCTGGTTTTGACAGTTTTTGCAGCATGGCCCTTTTGACCGATGGGAAGCGACACTTCTTTGTAGCGCTGATTTGCCTTTCCAGGTTGCTTGGTTGGCCAAAAAGGGCGTATGCGTTTTTTCCTGAATATATTTAGGCAAAAACGCATACGCCCTTTTTGGCCAAGGGCATCATTGTCGACGTTTTGCCGCTTTTCATGTGCTTTAAAGGCGATTCGAATCTACCTCCTGAAATCTGTTTCCTGCAATTCTGCCTTGCTTTCAAATCCTCTTCATTGCCTTCCCTCAATATATCTGTGGATGAGAGTTATCATTTATAACGCTGCGGGTTTGTGAATTGCAGTGTCCCTGAGCTCCATTTTTCAACTCGCTTTTTTGGGAGCTGGCCGCAAAAGCGCGGGATTGCGTCAGGCCCTATTCTGCTTCTGGGCGGCAGGCTGAGCCTGTGGTTAATTCTTCTTCCTCATGGGAAAATAGAGTGACCTGTGCCTGTCCCAACACCTAGATCTAGTCTCTCATTGGTTGCCCCTCTTGCCGTTCATCCTCAGGACAAATTGCAACCTGTAGGGAACAGGAGCTTAAAGGTGCTGATTCTCCAAGTAGGGAGATTGCTAGTAAAGTAGCTGGAATGGTGAACCCGAGCACAAGGAGATGAGAAATGAGGTGCGTATTAGAAACCTTTCAATATCACACGGTGTACCATCTTCTGGGTTTCTCATGCATGTTTTCGATGTAGGAAGATGCCCTTGAACCTGGAGATTTGGGACCCATGGGATGTGTACCAGGCAGTATTACTTTAAAGGGTCTGCATTTGCTCACCCAACCTCACACAACCTTTCAGCCCCAAGTGTGTCCCCCTTATGTCTCATCCAGCTGTGGGTCTAGATATGGTCAATCCAGGTTGCATCACAGCCTCTGAACGAATTTTGTAAGAATTTCTCTCTCTTTCACTGTCTTTGTTTTACGGGTTTTTAAAAGTAATTTATTTTTATAATGGGGTTTAGCTGCTTTTCACGGCTGTGTTTATGTGGCTTTACACCCACTTGACTCACTTCCAGACAGATATCAATACATAGGTTTTAAGATTCTTACTAGTCACATATATTCTTGTGCGGTGAATAGGGGGTGTTGAGTCCAGTTCACTGAGCAAGGAGTAGGTCTTGTCTATTACATATTGGGTGTATGGAACGGTATCTGAGCGAATTTGAAACCCTTGTTTTATGCATCACCCCATCTCACCTTTCCCGTTAAGCAGCCATAGTGTGTTTTCTAAACGTGTGACTCTGTTCTGTTTTGTAATTCAGTTCAAGTGTAGCGGTTTTTACATTCCCTCTATAAGTGATAGCTTATGATAAGTGTCTTTTTCTGTGTGACTTATTTCACTTAGAATCGTCGTACCTAAATCCACTCATCTTGCTTCTACTAGCCTTATGACATTGATTTCATGTCTGAGTGATATTCCATTGTACATAAGGACCACAACTTCTTTATCCATTTTTCTCTTTCCTGGGATATTTAAGGTGTCATGAAGTGGTGGTTCTTGTCAACAGAGCAGCCCTAAACTTTGGTGTGCCTGTGTCTTGCTGATTTTTAGTTTTCCCAATTTATACGCCCATGAGTGGACGTGCCCTATGCTCCCTAAGCTGTGTTTTTTCGATGTTTCAGGACACACCGTACACTTCTCCAGAGTGGCTGTTGGCAATTTACATCCCGCCCATCAGCGTAGCATGGCTGCCATTTCTCCATGGCCTGTCCTGCATTTCTGGTGTTGACACTTTTTGCAGCATGACCCTTTTGACCGATGGGAAGCGAGACTTCTTTGTAGCGCTGATTTGCCTTTCCAGGTTGCTTGGTTGGCCAAAAAGGGCGTATGCGTTTTTTCCTGAATATATTCAGGAAAAAACGCATACGCCCTTTTTGGCCAAGGGCATCATTGTCGACGTTTTGCCGCTTTTCTTGTGCTTTAAAGGCGATTCGTATCTACTTCCTGAAATCTGTTTCCTGCAAATCTGCCTTGCTTTCAAATCCTCTTCGTTGCCTTCCCTCAATATATCTGTGGATGAGAGTTATCATTTATAACTCTGCGGGTTTGTGAATTGCAGTGTCCCTGAGCTCCATTTTTCAACTCGCTTTTTTGGGAGCTGGCCGCAAAAGCGCGGGATTGCCTCAGGCCCTATTCTGCTTCTGGGCGGCAGGCTGAGCCTGTGGTTAATTCTTCTTCCTGATGGGAAAATAGAGTGACCTGTGCCTGTCCCAACACCTAGATCTAGTCTCTCATTGGTTGCCCCTCTTCCCGTTCATCCTCAGGACAAATTGTAACCTGTAGGGAACAGGAGCTTAAAGGTGCTGATTCTCCAAGTAGGGAGATTGCTAGTAAAGTAGCTGGAAAGGCGAACCCGAGCCCAAGGAGATGAGAAATGAGGTGTGTTTTAGAAACCTTTCAAAATCACACGGTGTACCATCTTCTGGGTTTCTCATGCATGTTTTCGATGTAAGAATATGCCCTTGAACCTGGAGATTTGGGACCCATGGGATGGGTACCAGGCAGTATTACTTTAAAGGGTCTGCGTTTGCTCACCCAACCTCACGCAACCTTTCAGCCCCAAGAGTGTCCCCCTTATGTCTCATCCAGCTGTGGGTCTAGATATGGTCAATCCAGGTTGCATCACAGCCTCTGAACGAATTTTGTAAGAATTTCTCTCTCTTTCACTGTCTTTGTTTTACGGGTTTTTAAAAGTAATTTATTTTTATAATGGGGTTTAGCTGCTTTTCACTGCTGTGTTTATGCGGCTTTACACCCACTTGACTCACTTCCAGACAGATATCATTACATAGGTTTTAAGATTCTTACTAGTCACATATATTCTTGTGCGGTGAATAGGGGGTGTTGAGTCCAGTTCACTGAGCAAGGAGTAGGTCTTGTCTATTACATATTGGGTGTACGGAACTGTATCTGAGGGAATTTGAAACCCTTGTTTTATGCATCACCCCACCTAACCTTTCCCGTTAAGCAGCCATAGTGTGTTTTCTAAACGTGTGACTCTGTTCTGTTTTGTAATTCAGTTCAAGTGTAGCGGTTTTTACATTCCCTCTATAAGTGATAGCTTATGATAAGTGTCTTTTTCTGTGTGACTTATTTCACTTAGAATCGTCATACCTAAATCCACTCATCTTGCTTCTACTAGCCTTATGACATTGATTTCATGTCTGAGTGATATTCCATTGTACATAAGGACCACAACTTCTTTATCCATTTTTCTCTTTCCTGGGATATTTAAGGTGTCATGAAGTGGAGGTTCTTGTCAACAGAGCAGCCCTAAACTTTGGGGTGCCTGTGTCTTGCTGATTTTTAGTTTTCCCAATTTATACGCCCATGAGTGGACGTGCCCTATGCTCCCTAAGCTGTGTTTTTTCGATGTTTCAGGACACACCGTACATTTCTCCAGAGTGTTTGTTGGCAATTTACATCCCACCCATCAGCATAGCAAGGCTACCATTTCTCCATGGTCTGTCCTGCATTTCTGGTTTTGACACTTTTTGCAGCATGACCCTTTTGACCTATGGGAAGCGAGACTTCTTTGTAGCGCTGATTTGCCTTTCCAGGTTGCTTGGTTGGCCAAAAAGGGCGTATGCGTTTTTTCCTGAATATATTCAGGAAAAAACGCATACGCCCTTTTTGTCCAAGGGCATCATTGTCGACGTTTTGCCGCTTTTCATGTGCTTTAAAGGTGATTCGATTCTACCTCCTGAAATCTGTGTCCTGCAATTCTGCCTTGCTTATAAATCCTCTTCCTTGCCTTCCCTCAATATATTTGTGGACGAGAGTTATAGTTTATATCTCAGCACGTTTGTGAATTGCAGTGCCCCTGAGCTCCATTTTTCAACTGTCTTTTTTGGGAGCTGGCCGCAAAAGCACGGGATTGCCTCAGGCCCTATTCAGGTTCCGGGGGGCAGGCTGAGCCTGTGGTTAATTCTTCTTCCTGATGGGAAAATAGAGTGACCTGTGCCTGTCCCAACACCTAGATCTAGTCTCTCATTGGTTGCCCCTCTTCCCGTTCATCCTCAGGACAAATTGCAACCTGTAGGGAACAGGAGCTTAAAGGTGCTGATCCTCCAAGTAGGGAGATTTCTAGTAAAGTAGCTGGAATGGCGTACCCGAGCACAAGCAAATTAGAAATGAGGTGCGTTTCAGAAACCCTTCCCGATCAGATGGTGTACCATCATCTAGGATTCCCATGCGTGTTTTCGATGTAGGAAGACGCCCTTGAACCTGGAGATTTGGGACCCATGGGATGGGTACCACGCAGTATTACTTTAAGGGGTCTACGTTTGCTCACCCAACCTCACCAAACCTCTCAGCCCCAAGAGTGTCCACCCTTAGGTCTCATCCAACTGTGGGTCTAGATATGTTCAACCCAGGTTGCGTCACAGCCCCTGAAGGAATTTTGTAAGAATTACTCTCTCTTTCACTGTCTTTGTTTTACGGGTTTTTAGAAGTAATTTATTTTTATAATGGGGTTTAGCTGCTTAACACGGCTATGTTTATGCGGCTTTACACCCACTTGACTCACTTCCAGAGAGATATCAATACATAGGTTTTAAGATTCTCAATAGTCAGGTATATTCTTGTGCGGTGAATAGGGGGTGTTGAGTCCAGTTCACTGAGCAAGGAGTAGGTCTTTTCTATTACTTATTGGGTGTATGGAACGGTATCTGAGCTAATTTGAAACCCTTGTTTTATGCATCACCCCACGTCACTTTCCTGTTAAGCAGCCATAGTGTGTTTTAAATATGTGACTCTGTTCTGATTTGTAATTCAATTCAAGTGTAGCGGGTTTTACATTCCCTGTATAAGTGAGAGCTTTTGATAAGTGTCTTTTTCTGTGTGACTTATTTCCCTTAGAATCGTCGTACCTAAGTCCATCCATCTTGCGTCTACTGGCCTTATGACATTGATTTCATGGCAGAGTAATATTCCATTGTATATAAGAACCACAACTTCTTTATCCATTTTTCTCTTTCCTGGGATATTTAAGGTGTCATGAAGTGGAGGTTCTTGTCAACAGAGCAGCCCTAAACTTTGGGGTGCCTTTGTCTTGCTGATTTTTAGTTTTCCCAATTTATACGCCCTTGAGTGGACGTGCCCTATGCTCCCTAAGCTGTGTTTTCTCGATATTTCAGGACACACCGTACACTTCTCCAGAGTGGCTGTTGGCAATTTACATCCCGCCCATCAGCATAGCAAGGCTCCCATTTCTCCATGGCCTGTCCTGCATTTGTGGTTTTGACACTTTTTTCAGCATGGCCCTTTTGACCGATGGGAAGCGAGACTTCTTTGTAGCGCTGATTTGCCTTTCCAGGTTGCTTGGATGGCCAAAAAGGGCGTATGCGGTTTTTCCTGAATATATTCAGGAAAAAACGCATACGCACTTTTTGGCCAAGGGCATCATTGTCGACGTTTTGCCGCTTTTCATGTGCTTTAAAGGCGATTCGAATCTACCTCCTGAAACCTGTTTCCTGCAACTCTGCCTTGCTTTCAAATCCTCTTCGTTGCCTTCCCTCAATATATTTGTGGATGAGAGTTATCATTTATAACTCTGCAGGTTTGTGAATTGCAGTGCCCATGTGTTCCATTTTTCAACTGGCTTTTTTGGGAGCTGGCCGCAGAAGCGCGGGATTGCCTCAGGCCCTATTCTGGTTCCGGGCGGCAGGCTGAGCCTGTGGTTAATTCTTCTTCCTGATGGGAAAATAGAGTGACCTGTGCCTGTCCCAACACCTAGATCTAGTCTCTCATTGGTTGCCCCTCTTCCCGTTCATCCTCAGGACAAATTGCAACCTGTACAGAACAGGAGGTTAAAGGTGCTGATTCTCCAATTAGGGAGATTGCTAGTAAAGTAGCTGGAATGGCGAACCCGAGCACACGGAGTTGAGAAATGAGGTGCGTTTTAGAAACTTTCCCAATCACACGGTGTACCATCTTCTGGGTTTCTCATGCATGTTTTCGATGTAGGAAGATGCCCTTGATCCTGGAGATTGGGGACAAATGGGATGGGTACCACGCAGTATTACTTTAAAGGGTCTGCGTTTGCTCACCCAACCACACCAAACCTCTCAGCCCTAAGAGTGTCCACCTTTATGTCTCATCCAGCTGTGGGTCTGGATATGGTCAATCCAGGTTGCGTCACAGCACCTGAATGAATTTTGTAAGAATTTCTCTCTCTTTCACTGTCTTTGTTTCATGGGTTTTTAAAACTAATTTATTTTTATAATGGGGTTTAGCTGCTTTTCACGGCTGTGTTTATGCGGCTTTACACCCACTTGACTCACTTCCAGAGAGATATCAATACATAGGTTTTAAGATTCTCACTAGTCAGATATATTCTTGTGTGGTGAATAGGGGGTGTTGAGTCCAGTTCACTGAGCAAGGAGTAGGTCTTGTCTATTACATATGGGGAGTATGGAACGGTATCTGAGCTAATTTGAAACCCTTGTTTTATGCATCACCCCACCTCACCTTTCCCGTTAAGAAGCCATAGTGTGTTTTCAAAATGGGTGACTCTGTTCTGATTTGTAATTCAGTTCAAGTGTAGCGGTTTTTACATCCCTCTATAAGTGATAGCTTTTGATATGTGTCTTTTTCTGTGTGACTTATTTCACTTAGAGTCGTCGTACCTAAATCCACTCATCATGCTGCTACTAGCCTTATGACATTGATTTCATGGCTGAGTGATATTCCATTGTACATAAGGACCACAACTTCTTTATCCATTTTTCTCTTTCCTGGGATATTTAAGGTGTCATGAAGTGGAGGTTCTTGTCAACAGAGCAGGCGTAAACTTTGGGGTGCCTGTGTCTTGCTGATTTTTAGTTTTCCCAATTTGTACGCCCATGAGTGGACGTGCCCTATGCTCCCTAAGCTGTGTTTTTTCGATGTTTCAGGCCACACCGTACACTTCTCCACAGTGGCTGTTGGCAATTTACATCCCGCCCATCAGCGTGGCAAGGCTCCCATTTCTCCATGGCCTGTCCTGCATTTGTGGTTTTGACACTTTTTTCAGCATGGCCCTTTTGACCCATGGGAAGCGAGACTTCTTTGTAGTGCTGATTTGCCTTTCCAGGTTGCTTGGTTGGCCAAAAAGGGCGTATGCGTTTTTTCCTGAATATATTCAGGAAAAAACGCATACGCCCTTTTTGGCCAAGGGCATCATTTTCCACGTTTTGCCGCTTTTCATGTGCTTGAAATGCGATTCGAATCTACCTCCTGAAATCTGTGTTTTGCAATTCTGCCTTGCTTTCAAATCCTCTTCGTTGCCTTCCCTCAATATATTTGTGGACGAGAGTTATCATTTATAACTCTGCAGGTTTGTGAATTGCAGTGCCCCTGAGCTCCATTTTTCAACTCGCTTTTTTGGGATCTGGCCGCAAAAGCACGGGATTGCCTCAGGCCCTATTCTGGATCCGGGTGGCAGGCTGAGCCTCTGGTTATTTCTTCTTCCTGATGGGAAAATAGAGTGACCTGTGCCTTTCCCAACACCTAGATCTAGTCTCTCATTGGTTGCCCCTCTTCCCGTTCATCCTCAGGACAAATTGCAACCTGTACAGAACAGGAGGTTAAAGGTGCTGATTCTCCAAATAGGGAGATTGCTAGTAAAGTAGCTGGAATGGCGAACCCGAGCACAAGGAGATGAGAAATGAGGTGCGTTTTAGAAACCTTTCAAAATCACACGCTGTACCATCTTCTGGGTTCCTCATGCAAGTTTTCGATGTAGGAAGATGCCCTTGAACCTGGAGATTTGGGACCCATGGGATGGGTACCACGCAGTATTACTTTAAAGGGTCTGCGATGGCTCACCCAACCTCACCAAACCTCTCAGCCCCAAGAGTGTCCACCCTTATGTCTCATCCAGCTGTGGGTCTAGATATGGTCAATCCAGGTTGCGTCACAGACCCTGAATGAATTTTGTAAGAATTTCTCTCTCTTTCACTGTCTTTGTTTCATGCGTTTTTTAAAATAATTTATTTTTATAATGGGGTTTAGCTGCTTTTCACGGCTGTGTTTAGGCGGCTTTACACCCTCTTGACTCACTTCCAGAGAGATATCAATACATAGGTTTTAAGATTCTCACTAGTCAGATATATTCTTGTGCGGTGAATACGGGGTGTTGAGTCCAGTTCACTGAGCAAGGAGTAGGTCTTGTCTATTACATATTGGGTGTATGGAACGGTATCAGAGCTAATTTGAAACCCTTGTTTTATGCATCACCCCACCTCACCTTTCCCGTTAAGCAGCCGTAGTGTGTTTTCAAAATGGGTGACACTGTTCTGATTTGTAATTCAGTTCAAGTGTAGCGGTTTTTACATCCCTCTATAAGTGATAGCTTTTGATATGTGTCTTTTTCTGTGTGACTTATTTCACTTAGAGTCGTCGTACCTAAATCCACTCATCATGCTGCTACTAGCCTTATGACATTGATTTCATGGCTGAGTGATATTCCATTGTACATAAGGACCACAACTTCTTTATCCATTTTTCTCTTTCCTGGGATATTTAAGGTGTCATGAAGTGGAGGTTCTTGTCAACAGAGCAGCCCTAAACTTTGGGGTGCCTGTGTCTTGCTGATTTTTAGTTTTCCCACTTTATACGCCCATGAGTGGACGTGCCCTATGCTCCCTAAGCTGTGTTTTTTTGATGTTTCAGGACACACCGTACACTTCTCCAGAGTGGCTGTTGTCAATTTACATCCCGCCCATCAGCGTAACAAGGCTGCCATTTCTCCATGGCCTGTCCTGCATTTGTGGTTTTGACACTTTTTTCAGCATGGCCCTTTTGACCGATGGGAAGCGAGACTTCTTTGTAGCGCTGATTTCCCTTTCCAGGTTGCTTGGTTGGCCAAAAAGGGCGTATGCATTTTTTCCTGAATATATTCAGGAAAAAACGCATACGCCCTTTTTGGCCAAGGGCATCGTTGTCGACGTTTTGCAGCTTTTCATGTGCTTTAAAGGCGATTCGAATCTACCTCCTGAAACCTGTTTCCTGCAACTCTGCCTTGCTTTCAAATCCTCTTCGTTGCCTTCCCTCAATATATTTGTGGACGAGAGTTATCATTTATAACTCTGCAGGTTTGTGAATTGCAGTGCACATGTGCTCCATTTTTCAACTCGCTTTTTTGGGAGCTGGCCGCAGAAGCGCGGGATTGCCTCAGGCCCTATTCTGCTTCTGAGTGGCAGGCTGAGCCTGTGCTTAATTCTTCTTCCTATTGGGAAAATAGAGTGACCTGTGCCTGTCCCAACACCTACATCTAGTCTCTCATTGGTTGCCCCTCTTCCCGTTCATCCTCAGGACAAATTGCAACCTGTACAGTACAGGAGGTTAAAGGTGTTGATTCTCCAAGTAGGGAGATTGCTAGTAAAGTAGCTGGAATGGTGAACCCGAGCACAAGGAGATGAGAAATGAGGTGCGTTTTAGAAACCTTTCCCGATCACATGGTGTACCATCTTCTGGGTTTCTCATGCATGTTTTCAATGCAGGAAGATGCCCTTAAAACTGGAGATTTGGGACCCATGGGATGGGTACCACGCAGTATTACCTTAAAGGGTCTGTGTTTGCTCACCCAACCTCACCAAACCTGTCAGCCCCAAGAGTGTCCACCCTTAGGTCTCATCCAGCTGTGGCTCTAGATATTTTCAATCCAGGTTGCATCACAGCCCCTGAACAATTTGTGTAAGAATTTCTCTCTCTTTCACTGTCTTTGTTTTACGGGTTTCTACAAGTAATTTATTTTTATAATGGGGTTTAGCTGCTTTTCACCGCTGTGTTTATGCGGCTTTACACCCACTTAACACACTTCCAGATGGATATCAATACATAGGTTTTAAGATTCTCACTAGTCAGATATATACTTGTGCGGTGAATAGGGGGTGTTGAGTCCAGTTCACTGAGCAAGGAGTAGGTCTTGTCTATTACATATTGGGTGTATGGAACGGTATCTGATCTAATTTGAAACCCTTGTTTTATGCATCACTCCACCTCATCTTTCCCGTTAAGCAGCCATAGTGTGTTTTCTAAACGTGTGACTCTGTTCTCTTTTGTAATTCAGTTCAAGTGTAGCAGGTTTTACATTCCCTCTATAAGTGATAGCTTATGATAAGTGTCTTTTTCTGTGTGACTTATTTCACTTAGAGTCGTCGTACCTAAATCCACTCATCATGCTGCTACTAGCCTTATGACATTGATTTCATGGCTGAGTGATATTCCATTGTACATAAGGACCACAAATTCTTTATCCATTTTTCTCTTTCCTGGGATATTTAAGGTGACATGAAGTGGAGGTTCTTGTCAACAGAGCAGCCCTAAACTTTGGGGTGCCTGTGTCTTGCTGATTTTTAGTTTTCCCAATTTATACGCCCATGAGTGGACGTGCCCTATGCTCCCTAAGCTGTGCTTTCTCGATGTTTCAGGACACACCGTACACTTCTCCAGAGTGGCTGTTGGCAATTTAAATCCCGCCCATCAGCGTAGCAAGGCTCCCATTTCTCCATGGCCTGTCCTGCATTTGTGGTTTTGAAACTTTTTTCAACATGACCTTTTGACCGATGGGAAGCGAGAAATCTTTGTAGCGCTGATTTGCATTTCCAGGTTGCTTGGTTGGCCAAAAAGGGCGTATGCGGTTTTTCCTGAATATATTCAGGAAAAAACGCATACGCACTTTTTGGCCAAGGGCATCATTGTCGACGTTTTGCCGCTTTTCATGTGCTTTAAAGGCGATTCGAATCTACCTCCTGAAACCTGTTTCCTGCAACTCTGCCTTGCTTTCAAATCCTCTTCTTTGCCTTCCCTCAATATATTTGTTGACGAGAGTTATCATTTATAACTCTGCAGGTTTGTGAATTGCAGTGCCCATGTGCTCCATTTTTCAACTGGCTTTTTTGGGAGCTGGCCGCAGAAGCGCGGGATTGCCTCAGGCCCTATTCTTGTTCCGGGCGGTAGGCTGAGCCTGTGGTTAATTCTTCTTCCTGATGGGAAAATAGAGTGACCTGTGCCTGTCCCAACACCTACATCTAGTCTCTCATTTGTTGCCCCTATTCCCATTCATCCTTAGGACAAATTGCAACCTGTATGGAACAGGAGGTTAAAGGTGCTGATTCTCCAAGTAGGGAGATTGCTAGTAAAGTAGCTGGAATGGCGAACCCCAGCACACGGAGTTGAGAAATGAGGTGCGTTTTAGAAACTTTCCCAATCACACGGTGTACCATCTTCTGGGTTTCTCATGCATGTTTTCGATGTAGGAAGATGCCCTTGAACCTGGAGATTTGGGACCCATGGGATGGGTACCACGCAGTATTACTTTAAAGGGTCTGCGTTTGCTCACCCAACCACACCCAAACTCTCAGCCCCAAGAGTGTCCACCCTTATGTCTCATCCAGCTGTGGGTCTAGATATGGTCAATCCAGGTTTCGTCACAGCCCCTGAATAAATTTTGTAAGAATTTCTCTCTCTTTCACTGTCTTTGTTTCATGCGTTTTTATAACTAATTTATTTTTATAATGGGGTTTAGCTGCTTTTCACGGCTGTGTTTATGCGGCTTTACACCCACTTGACTCACTTCTAGAGAGATATCAATACATAAGTTTTAAGATTCTCACTAGTCAGATATATTCTTGTGTGGTGAATAGGGGGTGTTGAGTCCAGTTCACTGAGCAAGGAGTAGGTCTTGTCTATTACATATTGGGAGTATGGAACGGTATCTGAGCTAATTTGAAATCCTTGTTTTATGCATCACCCCACGTCACCTTTCCCGTTAAGCAGCCATAGTGTGTTTTCTAAATGTGTGACTCTGTTGTGATTTGTAATTCAGTTCAATTGTAGCGGTTTTTACATTCCCTTTATAAGTGATAGCTTTTGATAAGTGTCTTTTTCTGTGTGACTTATTTCCCTTAGAATCGTCGTACCTAAGTCCACCTATCTTGAGTCTACTGGCCTTATGACATTGATTTCATGGCAGAGTGATATTCCATTGTACATAAGAATCACAAATTCTTTATCCATTTTTCTCTTTCCTGGGATATTTAAGGTGTCAGGAAGTGGAGGTTCTTGTCAACAGAGCAGCCCTAAACTTTGGGGTGCCTGTGTCTTGCTGATTTTTAGTTTTCCCAATTTATACGCCCATGAGTGGACGTGCCCTATGCTCCCTAAGCTGTGTTTTCTCGATGTTTCAGGACACACCGTACACTTCTCCAGAGTGGCTGTTGGCAATTTAAATCCCGCCCATCAGCGTAGCAAGGATCCCATTTCTCCATGGCCTGTCCTGCCTTTGTGGTTTTGACACTTTTTTCAGCATGACCCTTTTGACCGATGGGAAGCGAGACTTCTTTGTAGCGCTGATTTGCCTTTCCAGGTTGCTTGGTTGGCCAAAAAGGGCGTATGCGGTTTTTCCTGAATATATTCAGGAAAAAACGCATACGCCCTTTTTGGCCAAGGGCATCATTGTCGACGTTTTGCCGCTTTTCATGTGCTTTAAAGGCGATTCGAATCTACCTCCTGAAACCTGTTTCCTGCAACTCTGCCTTGCTTTCAAATCCTCTTCATTGCCTTCCCTCAATATATTTGTGGACGAGAGTTATCATTTATAACTCTGCAGGTTTGTGAATTGCAGTGCCCATGTGCTCCATTTTTCAACTGGCTTTTTTGGGAGCTGGCCGCAGAAGCGCGGGATTGCCTCAGGCCCTATTCTTGTTCCGGGCGGTAGGCTGAGCCTGTGGTTAATTCTTCTTCCTGATGGGAAAATAGAGTGACCTGTGCCTGTCCCAACACCTACATCTAGTCTCTCATTTGTTGCCCCTATTCCCATTCATCCTTAGGACAAATTGCAACCTGTATGGAACAGGAGGTTAAAGGTGCTGATTCTCCAAGTAGGGAGATTGCTAGTAAAGTAGCTGGAGAGGTGAACCCGAGCACAAGGAGATGAGACATGAGGTGCGATTTAGTAACCTTTCAAAATCACACGGTGTACCATCTTCTGGGTTTCTCATGCATGTTTTCGATGTAGGAAGATGCCCTTGAACCTGGAGATTTGGGACCCATGGGATGGGTACCACGCAGTATTACTTTAAAGGGTCTGCGTTTGCTCACCCAACCTCACCCAACCTCTCAGCCCCAAGAGTGTCCACCCTTATGTCTCATCCAGCTGTGGGTCTAGATATGGCCAATCCAGGTTGCATCACAGCCTCTGAACGAATTTTGTAAGAATTTCTCTCTCTTTCACTGTCTTTGTTTTACGGGTTTTTAAAAGTAATTTATTTTTATAATGGGGTTTAGCTGCTTTTCACGGCTGTGTTTATGCGGCTTTACACCCACTTGACTCACTTCCAGACAGATATCAATACATAGGTTTTAAGATTCTTACTATTCACATATATTCTTGTGCGGTGAATAGGGGGTGTTGAGTCCAGTTCACTGAGCAAGGAGTAGGTCTTGTCTATTACATATTGGGTATATGGAACGGTATCTGAGCGAATTTGAAACCCTTGTTTTATGCATCACCCCACCTCACCTTTCCCGTTAAGCAGCCATAGTGTGTTTTCTAAACGTGTGACTCTGTTCTGTTTTGTAATTCAGTTCAAGTGTAGCGGTTTTTACATTCCCTCTATAAGTGATAGCTTATGATAAGTGTCTTTTTCTGTGTGACATATTTCACTTAGAATCGTCGTACCTAAATCCACTCATCTTGCTTCTACTAGCCTTATGACATTGATTTCATGTCTGAGTGATATTCCATTGTACATAAGGACCACAACTTCTTTATCCATTTTTCTCTTTCCTGGGATATTTAAGGTGTCATGAAGTGGAGGTTCTTGTCAACAGAGCAGCCCTAAACTTGGGGTGCCTGTGTCTTGCTGATTTTTAGTTTTCCCAATTTATACGCCCATGAGTGGACGTGCCCTATGCTCCCTAAGCTGTGTTTTTTCGATGTTTCAGGACACACCGTACACTTCTCCAGAGTGGCTGTTGGCAATTTACATCCCGCCCATCAGCGTAGCAAGGCTCCCATTTCTCCATGGCCTGTCCTGCATTTGTGGTTTTGACACTTTTTGCAGCATGGCCCTTTTGACCGATGGGAAGCGAGACTTCTTTGTAGCGCTGATTAGCCTTTCCAGGTTGCTTGGTTGGCCAAACAGGGCGTATGCGTTTTTTCCTGAATATATTCAGGAAAAAACGCATACGCCTTGTTTGTCCAAGGGCATCATTGTCGATGTTTTGCCACTTTTCATGTGCTTTAAAGGCGATTCGAATCTACCTCCTGAAACCTGTTTCCTGCAATTCTGCCTTGCTTTCAAATCCTCTTCGTTGCCTTCCCTCAATATATCTGTGGATGAGAGTTATCATTTATAACTCTGCGGGTTTGTGAATTGCAGTGTCCCTGAGCTCCATTTTTCAACTCGCTTTTTTGGGAGCTGGCCGCAAAAGCGCGGGATTGCCTGAGGCCCTATTCTGCTTCTGGGCGGCAGGCTGAGCCTGTGGTTAAATCTTCTTCCTGATGGGAAAAAAGTGTGACCTGTGCCTGTCCCAACACCTAGAGCTAGTCTCTCGTTGGTTGCCCCTCATCCCGTTCAACCTCAGGATAAATTGCAGTCTGTACAGAACTGGAGGTTAAAGGTGCTGATTCTCCAACGAGGGAGATTGCTAATAAAGCGGCTGGAATGGCGAACACGAGCACAAGGAGATGAGAAGTGAGGTGCGTTTAAGGAACCTTTCCCGATGAGACGGTGTACCATCTTCTGGGTTTCTCACGCATGTTTTCGATGTAGGAAGATGCCCTTGAACCTGGAGATTTGGGATCCATGGGATGGGTACGATGCAGTATTACTTTAAAGGGACTGCGTTTGCCCCCCCAACCTCACCAAACCTCTCAGCCCCAAGAGTGTCCACCCTTATGTCTCATCTAGCTGTGGGTCTAGATATGGTCAGTCCACGTTGCATCACAGCCCCTGAACGAATTATGTAAGAATTTCTCTGTCTTTCACTCTCTTTGTTTCATGGGTTTATAAAAGTAATTTATTTTTAAATGGGGTTTAGCTGCTTTTCACTGCTGTGTTTATGCTGCTTTACCCCCACTTGACACACTTCCAGTGAAATATCAATACATAGGTTTTAAGATTCTTACTAGTCAGATATATTCTTGTGCGGTGAATAGGGGGTGTTGAATCCAGTTCACTGTGCAAGGAGTAGGTCTTGTCTACTACATATTGGGTGTATGGAACGGTATCTGAGATAATTTGAAACACTTGATTTATGCATCACCCCAAATCACATTTCCCGTTAAGCAGCCATAGTGTGTTTTCAAAATGTGTGACTCTGTTCTGTTTTGTAATTCAGTTCAAGGGTAACGGTTTTTACATTCCCTCTATAAGTGATATCTTATGATAAGTGTCTTTTTCTGTGTGACTTATTTCTGTTAGAATCGTCGTACCTAAATCCAATCATCATGCTGCTACTAGCCTTAGGACATTGTTTTCATGGCTGAGTGATATTCCATTGTACATAAGGACCTCAAATTCTTTATCCATTTTTCTCTTTCCTGGGATATTTAAGGTGGAATGAAGTGGAGGTCCTTGTCAACAGAGCAGCCCTAAACTTTTGGGTGCCTGTGTCTTGCTGATTTTTAGTTTTCCCAATTTGTACACCCATGAGTGGAAGTGCCCTATGCTCTCTAAGCTGTGTGTTTTAGATGTTTCAGGACACACCGTACACTACTCCAGAGTGGCTGTTGGCAATTTACATCCCGCCCATCAGCGTAGCAAGGCTGCCATTTCTCCATGGCCTGTCCTGCATTTCTGGTTTTGACACTTTTTGCAGCATGGCCCTTTTGACAGATGGGAAGCGAGACTTCTTTGTAGCGCTGATTTGCCTTTCCAGGTTGCTTGGTTGGCCAAAAAAGGCGTATGCGTTTTTTCCTGAATATATTCAGGAAAAAACGCATACGCCCTTTTTGGCCAAGGGCATCATTGTCGACGTTTTGCCGCTTTTCATGTGCTTTAAAGGCGATTCGAATCTACCTCCTGAAACCTGTTTCCTGCAATTCTGCCTTGCTTTCAAATCCTCTTCGTTGCCTTCCCTCAATATATTTGTGGACGAGAGTTATCATTTATAACTCTGCGGGTTTGTGAATTGCAGTGTCCCTGAGCTCCATTTTTCAACTCGCTTTTTTGGGAGCTGGCCGCAAAAACGCGGGATTGCCTCAAGCCCTATTTTGGTTCCCCTCGGCATGCTGAGCCTGTAGTTAATTCTTCTTCCTGATGGGAAAATAGAGTGACCTGTGCCTGTCCCAACACCTATATCTAGTCTCTCATTGGTTGCCCCTCTTCCCGTTCATCCTCAGGACAAATTGCAACCTGTAGGGAACAGGAGCTTAAAGGTGCTGATTCTCCAAGTAGGGAGATTGCTAGTAAAGTAGCTGGAATGGCGAACCCAAGCACAAGGAGATGAGAAATGAGGTGCGTTTTAGAAACCTTTCAAAATCACACGGTGTACCATCTTCTGGGTTTCTCATGCATGTTTTCGATGTAGGAAGATGCCCTTGAACCTGGAGATTTGGGACCCATGGGATGGGTACCACGCAGTATTACTTTAAAGGGTCTGCGTTTGCTCACCCAACCTCACCAAACCTCTCAGCCCCAAGAGTGTCCACCCTTATGTCTCATCCAGCTGTGGGTCTAGATATGGTCAATCCAGGTTGCATCACAGCCCCTGAAGGAATTGTGTAAGAATTTCTCTCTCTTTCACTGTCTTTGTTTTACTGGTTTTTAAAAGTAATTTATTTTTATAATGGGGTTTAGCTGCTTTTCACGGCTGTGTTTATGCGGCCTTACACCCACTTGACTCACTTCCAGACAGATATCAATACATAGGTTTTAAGATTCTTACTAGTCACATATATTCTTGTGCGGTGAATAGGGGGTGTTGAGTCCAGTTCACTGAACAAGGAGTAGGTCTTGTCTATTACATATTGGGTGTATGGAACGGTATCTGAGCGAATTTGAAACCCTTGTTTTATGCATCACCCCACCTCACCTTTCCCGTTAAGCACCCATAGTGTGTTTTCTAAATTGTGACTCTGTTCTGTTTTGTAATTCAGTTCAAGTGTAGCGGTTTTTACATTCCCTCTATAAGTGATAGCTTATGATAAGTGTCTTTTTCTGTGTGACTTATTTCACTTAGAATCGTCGTACCTAAATCCACTCATCTTGCTTCTACTAGCCTTATGACTTTGATTTCATGTCTGAGTGATATTCCATTGTACATAAGGACCACAACTTCTTTATGCATTTTTCTCTTTCCTGGGATATTTAAGGTGTGATGAAGTGGAGGTTCTTATCAACAGAGCAGCCCTAAACTTTGGGGTGCCTGTGTCTTGCTGATTTTTAGTTTTCCCAATTTATACGCCCATGAGTGGACGTGCCATATGCTCCCTAAGCTGTGTTTTTTTGATGTTTCAGGACACAACGTACACTTCTCCAGAGTGGCTGTTGGCAATTTACATCCCGCCCATCAGCGTAGCAAGGCTGCCATTTCTCCATGGCCTGTCCTGCATTTCTGGTTTTGACACTTTTTGCAGCATGGCCCTTTTGACCGATGGGAAACGAGACTTCTTTGTAGCGCTGATTTGCCTTTCCAGGTTGCTTGGTTGGCCAAAAAGGGCGTATGCGTTTTTTCCTGAATATATTCAGGAAATAACGCATACGTCCTTTTTGGCCAAGGGCATCATTGTCGATGTTTTGCCACTTTTCATGTGCTTTAAAGGCGATTCGAATCTACCTCCTCAAACCTGTTTCCTACAATTCTGCCTTGCTTTCAAATCCTCTTCGTTGCTTCCCTCAATATATTTGTGGACGAGAGTTATCATTTATAACTCAGCAGGTTTGTGAATGGCAGTGCCCCTGAGCTCCATTTTTCAACTCGCTTTTTTGGGAGCTGGCCGCAAAAGCACGGGATTGCCTCAAGCCCTATTCTGGTTCCTGGCGGCAGGCTGAGCCTGTGGTTAATTCTTCTTCCTGATGGGAAAATAGAGTGACCTGTGCCTGTCCCAACACCAAGATCTAGTCTCTCATTGGTTGCCCCTCTTCCCTTTCATCCTCAGGACAAATTGTACCCTGTACAGAACTGGAGGTTAAAGGTGCTGATTCTCCAACAAGGGAGATTGCTACTAAAGCGGCTGGAATGGCAAACCCGAGCACAAGGAGATGAGAAATGAGGTGCGTTTCAGGAACCCTTCCCGATGAGACGGTGTACCATCTTCTGGGTTTCTCACGCATGTTTTCGATGTAGGAAGATGCCCTTGATCCTGGAGAGTTGGGGTACATGGGATAGGTACGATGCAGTATTACTTTAAAGGGACTGTGTGTGCCCACCCAACCTCACCAAACCTCTCAGCCCCAAGAGTGTCCACCCTTATGTCTCATCTAGCTGAGGGACTAGATATGGTCAGTCCACGTTGCATCACAGCCCCTGAACGAATTATGTAAGAATTTCTCTCTCTTTCACTCTCTTTGTTTCATGGGTTTATAAAAGTAATTTATTTTTAAAATGGGGTTTAGCTGCTTTTGACTGCTGTGTTTATGCTGTTTTACCCCCACTTGACACATTCCACTGAAATATCAATACATAGGTTTTAAGATTCTTACTAGTCAGATATATTCTTGTGCGGTGAATAGGGGGTGATGAGTCCAGTTCACTGAGCAAGAAGTAGGTCTTGTCTATTACATATTGGGTGTATGGAACGGTATCTGAGCAAATTTGAAACCCTTGTTTTATGCATCACCCCACCTCACCTTTCCCGTTAAGCAGCCATAGTGTGTTTTCTAAACGTGTGACTTTTTCTGTTTTGTAATTCAGTTCAAGTGTAGCGGTTTTTACATTCCATCTATAAGTGATAGCTTATGATAAGTGTCTATTTCTGTGTGACTTATTTCACTTAGAATCGTCGTACCTAAATCCACTCATCTTGCTTCTACTAGCCTTATGACATTGATTTCATGTCTGAGTGATATTCCATTGTACATAAGGACCACAACTTCTGTATCCATTTTTCTCTTTCCTGGGATATTTAAGGTGTCATGAAGTGGAGGTTCTTGTCAACAGAGCAGCCCTAAACTTTGGGGTGCCTGTGTCTTGCTGATTTTAAGTTTTCCCAATTTATATGCCCATGAGTGGACGTGCCCTATGCTCCCTAAGCTGTGTTTTTTCGATGTTTCAGAACATACCGTACACTTCTCCAGAGTGGCTGTTTGCAATTTACATCCCGCCCATCAGCGTAGCAAGGCTGCCATTTCTCCATGGCCTGTCCTGCATTTCTGGTTTTGACACTTTTTGCAGCATGGCCCTTTTGACCGATGGGAAGCGAGACGTCTTTGTAGCACGGATTTGCCTTTCCAGGTTGCTTGGTTGGCCAAAAAGGGCGTATGCGTTTTTTCCTGAATATATTCAGGAAAAAACGCATACGCCCTTTTTGGCCAAGGGCATCATTGTCGACGTTTTGCCACTTTTCATGTGCTTTAAAGGCGATTCGAATCTACCTCCTGAAACCTGTTTCCTGCAATTCTGCCTTGCTTTCAAATCGTCTTCGTTGCTTCCCTCAATATATTTGTGGACGAGAGTTATCATTTATAACTCAGCACGTTTGTGAATGGCAGTGCCCCTGAGCTCCATTTTTCAAGTGTCTTTTTTGGGAGCTGGCCGCAAAAGCACAGGATTGCCTCAGGCCCTTTTCTGGTTCCCGGCGGCAGGCTGAGCCTGTGGTTTATTCTTCTTCCTGATGGGAAAATAGAGTGACCTGTGCCTGTCCCAACACCTAGATCTAGTCTCTCATTGGTTGCCCCTCTTCCCTTTCATCCTCAAGACAAATTGCAACGTGTACGGAACAGGAGGTTAAAGGTGCTGATTCTCCAATAGGGAGATTGCTAGTAAAGTAGCTGGAATGGCGAACCCGAACACAAGGAGATGAGAAATGAGGTGCGTTTTAGAAACCTTTCAAAATCACACGGTGTACCATCATCTGGGTTTCTCATGCATGTTTTCGATGTTGAAAGATGCCCTTGAACCTGGAGATTTGGGACCCATGGGATGGGTACCATGCAGTATTACTTTAAAGGGTCTGCGTTTGCTCACCCAACCTCTCAGCCCCAAGAGTGTCTACCCTTATGTCTCATCCAGCTGTGGGTCTAAATATGGTCAATCCAGGTTGCATCACAGCCTCTGAACGAATTTTGTAAGAATTTCTCTCTCTTTCACTGTCTTTGTTTTACGGGTTTTTAAAAGTAATTTATTTTTATAATGGGGTTTAGCTGCTTTTCACGGCTGTGTTTATGTGGCTTTACACCAACTTGACTCACTTCCAGACAGATATCAATACATAGGATTTAAGATTCTTACTAGTCACATATATTCTTGTGCGGTGAATAGGGGGTGTTGAGTCCAGTTCACTGAGCAAGGAGTAGGTCTTGTCTATTACATATTGGGTGTATGGAACGGTATCTGAGCGAATTTGAAACCCTTGTTTTATGCATCACCCCACCTCACCTTTCCCGTTAAGCAGCCATAGTGTGTTTTCTAAACGTGTGACTCTGTTCTGTTTTGTAATTCAGTTCAAGTGTAGCGGTGTTTACATTCCCTCTATAAGTGATAGCTTATGATAACTGTCTTTTTCTCTGTGACTTATTTCACTTAGAATCGTCGTACATAAAACCATTCATCTTGCTTCTCCTAGCCTTATGACATTGATTTCATGTCTGAGTGATATTCCATGGTACATAAGGAAAACAACTTCTTTATCCATTTTTCTCATCCTGGGATATTTAAGGTGTCATGAAGTGGAGGTTCTTGTCAACAGAGCAGCCCTAAACTTTGGGGTGCCTGTGTCTTGCTGATTTTTAGTTTTCCCAATTTATACGCCCATGAGTGGACGTGCCCTATGCTCCCTAAGCTGTGTTTTTTCGATGTTTCAGGACACACCGTACACTTCTCCAGTGTGGCTGTTGGCAATTTACATCCGGCGCATCAGCGTAGCAAGGCTGCCATTTCTCCATGGCCTGTCCTGCATTTCTGGTTTTGACACTTTTTGCAGCATGGCCCTTTTGACCGATGGGAAGCGAGACATCTTTGTAGCGCTGATTTGCCGTTCCAGGTTGCTTGGTTGGCCAAAAAGGGCGTATGCATTTTTTCCTGAATATATTCAGGAAAAAACGCATACGCCCTTTTTGGCCAAGGGCATCATTGTCGACGTTTTGCTGCTTTTCATGTGCTTTAAATGCGATTCGAATCTACCTCCTGAAATCTGTTTCCTGGAATTCTGCCTTGCATTCAAATCCTCTTCGTTGCCTTCCCTCAATATATTTGTGGACGAGACTTATCATTTATAACTCTGCGGGTTTGTGAATTGCAGTGTCCCTGAGCTCCATTTTTCAACTTGCTTTTTTGGGAGCTGGCCGCAAAAGCGCGGGATTGCCTCAGGCCCTATTGTGCTTCTGGGCGGCAGGCTGAGCCTGTGATTAATTCTTCTTCCTGATGGGAAAATAGAGTGACCTGTGCCTGTCCCAACACCTAGAGCTAGTCTCTCATTGGTTCCCCCTCTTCCCGTTCATCCTCAGGACAAATTGCAACCTGTAGAGAAGAGGAGATTAAAGGTGCTGATTCCCCAAGTAGGGAGATTGCTAGTAAAGCGGCTGGAATGGCAAACCCGAGCAAAAGGAGATGAGAAATGACGTGCGTTTTAGAAACCTTTCCCGATCAGACAGTATACCATCTTTTGGGTTTCTCATGCATGTTTTCGATGAAGGAAGATGCCCTTGAACCTGGAGATTTGGGCCCTATGGGATGGGTACCACGCAGTATTACTTTATAGGGTCTGCGTTTGCTCACCCAACCTCAACAAACCTCTCAGCCCCAGGAGTGTCCACCCTTATGTCTCATCTAGCTGTGGGTCTAGATATGGTCAATCCAGGTTGCATCACAGCCCCGGAACGAATTGTGTAAGAATTTCTCTCTCTTTCACTCTCTTTGTTTCATGGGATTTTAAAAGTAATTGATTTTTATAATGGGCTTTAGCTGCTTTTCACTGCTGTGTTTATGCCGCTTTACACCCACTTGACACACTTCCAGAGAGATATCAATACATAGGTTTTAAGATTCTAACTAGTCAGATATATTCTTGTGCGGTGAATAGGGGGTGTTGAGTCCAGTTCACTGAGCAAGGAGTCGGTCTTGTCTAGTACATATTGGGTTTATGGAACGGTATCTGAGCTAATTTGAAACCCTTGTTTTATGCATCACCCCACCTCACCATTCGCGTTAAGCAGCCATAGTGTGTTTTCAAAATGTGTGACTCTGTTCTGTTTTGTAATTGAGTTCAAGGGTAACGGTTTTTACTTCCCTCTCTAAGTGATATCTTATGATAAGTGTCTTTTTCTGTGTGACTTATTTCACTTAAAATCGTGGTACCTAAATACACTCATCATGCTGCTACTAGCCTTAGGACATTGATTTCATGGCTGATTGATATTCCATTGTACATAAGGACCTCAACTTCTTTATCCATTTTTCTCTATCCTGGGATATTTAAGGTGGAATGAAGAGGAGGTTCTTGTCAACAGAGCAGCTCTAAACTTTGGGGTGCCTGTGTCTTTCTGATTTTTAGTTTTCCCTATTTATACACCCATGAGTGGAAGTGCCCTATGCTCTCCAAGCTGTGTATTTTAGATGTTTCAGGACACACCGTACACTTCTACAGAGTGGCTGTTGGCAATTTACATCCCGCCCATCAGCGTAGCAAGGCTCGCATTTCTCCATAGCCTGTCCTGCCTTTCTGGTTTTCACACTTTTTTCAGCATGGCCCTTTGACTGATGGGAAGCGAGACTTCTTGGTAGGGCTGATTTGCCTTTCCAGGTTGCTTGGTTGGCCAAAAAGGGCGTATGCGTTTTTTCCTGAATATATTCAGGAAAAAACGCATACGCCCTTTTTGGCCAAGGACATCATTGTCCACGTTTTGCCGCTTTTCATGTGCTTTAAAGGCGATTCGAATCTAACTCCTTAAAGCTGTTTCCTGCAATTCTGCCTTGCTTTCAAATCCTCTTCGTTGCCTTCGCTCAATATATTTGTGGACGAGTGTTATCATTTATAACTCTGCAGGTCTGTGAATTGCAGTGCCCCTGAGCTCCATTTTTCAACTCGCTTTTTTGGGAGCTGGCCGCAAAAGCGCAGGATTGCTTCAGGCCCTCTTCTGGTTCTGGGGGGCAGGCTGAGCCTGTGGTTAATTCTTCTTCCTAATGGGAAAAAAGATTGACCTGTGCCTGTCACAAAACCTAGAGCAAGTCTCTCATTGGTTCCCCCACTTCCCGTTCATTCTCAGGACAAATTGCAACCTGTACAGAACAGGAGGTTAAAGGTGCTGATTCTCCAAGGGGGGAGATTGCTAGTAGAGTGGATGGAATGGCGAACCCGAGCACAAGGAGATGAGAAATGAGGTGCCTTTTAGAAACCTTTCCCAATCAGACGGTGTACCATCTTCTGGGTTTCTAGTGCATGTTTTCGATGTAGGTAGATGCCCTTGAACCTGGAGATTTGGGACCCATTGGACGGGTAACACGCAGTATTACTTTAAAGGGTCTGCGTTTGCTCACCCAACCTCACCAAACCTCTCAGCCCCAAGAGGGTCCACCCTTATGTCTCATCTAGCGGTGGGTCTAGATATGGTCAATCCAGGTTGCATCACAGCCCCTGAACGAATTGTGTAAGAATTTCTCTCTCTTTCACTGTCTTTGTTTCATGGGTTTTTAAAAGTAATTGATTTTTATAATGGGGTTTAGCTGCTTTTCACTGCTGTGTTTATGCTGCTTTACACCCACTTGACACACTTCCAGAGAGATATCAATACTTAGGTTTTACGATTTTTACTAGTCAGATATATTCTTGTGTGGTGAATAGGGGGTGATGAGTCCAGTTCACTGAGCAAGGAGTAGGTCTTGTCTATTACATATTGGGTGTATGGAACGGTATCTGAGCGAATTTGAAACCCTTGTTTTATGCATCACCCCACCTCACCTTTCCCGTTAAGCAGCCATAGTGTGTTTTCTAAACGTGTGACTCTGTTCTGTTTTGTAATTCAGTTCAAGTGTAGCGGTTTTTACATTCCCTCTATAAGTGATAGCTTATGATAAGTGTCTTTTTCTGTGTGACTTATTTCACTTAGAATCGTCGTACCTAAATCCACTCATCTTGCTTCTACTACCCTTATGACATTGATTTCATGTCTGAGTGATATTCCATTGTACATAAGGACCACAAATTCTGTATCCATTTTTCTCTTTCCTGGGATATTTAAGGTGTCATGAAGTGGAGGTTCTTGTCAACAGAGCAGCCTTAAACTTTGGGGTGCCTGTGTCTTGCTGATTTTTAGTTTTCCCAATTTATACGCATATGAGTGGACGTGCCCTATGCTCCCTAAGCTGTGTTTTTTCGATGTTTCAGGACACACCGTACACTTCTCCAGAGTGGCTGTTGGCAATTTACATCCCGCCCATCAGCGTAGCAAGGCTGCCATTTCTCCATGGCCTGTCCTGCATTTCTGGTTTTGACACTTTTTGCAGCATGGCCCTTTTGACCGATGGGAAGCGAGACTTCTTTGTAGCTCTGATTAGTCTTTCCAGGTTGCTTGGTTGGCCAAAAAGGGCGTATGCGTTTTTTCCTGAATATAATCAGGAAAAAATGCATACGCACTTTTTGGCCAAGGGCATCATTGTCGACGTTTTGCCGCTTTTCATGTGCTTTAAGGGCGATTCGAATCTACCTCCTGAAACCTGTTTCCTGCAATTCTGCCTTGCTTTCAAATCCTCTTCGTTGCCTTCCCTCAATATATTTGTGGACGAGAGTTATCATTTATAACTCAGCAGGTTTGTGAATTGCAGTGCCCCTGAGCTCCATTTTTCAACTGTCTTTTTTGGGAGTTGGCCACAAAAGCACTGGATTGCCTCAGGCACTATTCTGGTTCCCGGCGGCAGGATTAGCCTGTGGTTAATTCTTTTCCTGATGGGAAAATACAGTGACCTGTGCCTGTCCCAACACCTAGATCTAGTCTCTCATTCGTTGCCCCTCTTCCCGTTCATCCTCAGGACAAATTGCAACCTGTAGGGAACAGAAGCTAAAAGGTGCTGATTCTCCAAGTAGGGAGATTGCTAGTAAAGTAGCTGGAAAGGCGAACCCGAGCACAAGGAGATGAGACATGAGGTGAGATTTAGAAACCTTTCAAAATCACACGGTATACCATCTTCTGGGTTTCTCATGCATGTTTTCGATGTAGGAAGATGCCCTTGAACCTGGAGATTTTTGACCCATGGGATGGGTACCACGCAGTATTACTTTAAAGGGTCTGCGTTTGCTCACCCAACCTCACCCAAACTCTCAGCCCCAAGAGTGTCCACCCTTATGTCTCATCCAGCTGTGGGTCTAGACATGGTCAATCCAGGTTGCAACACAGCCCCTGAACGAATTTTGTAAGAATTTCTCTCTCTTTCACTGTCTTTGTTTTACGGGTTTTTAAAAGTAATTTATTTTTATAATGGGGTTTAGCTGCTTTTCACGGCTGTGTTTATGCGGCTTTACACCCACTTGACTCACTTCCAGACAGATATCAATACATAGGTTTTAAGATTCTTACTACTCAGATATATTCTTGTGCGGTGAATAGGAGGTGTTGAGTCCAGTTCACTGAGCAAGGAGTAGGTCTTGTCTATTACATATTGGGTGTATGGAACGGTATCTGAGCGAATTTGAAACCCTTGTTTTATGCATCACCCCACCTCACCTTTCCCGTTAAGCAGCCATAGTGTGTTTTGTAAACGTGAGACTCTGTTCTGTTTTGTAATTCAGTTCAAGTGTAGCGGTTTTTACATTCCCTCTATAAGTGATAGCTTATGATAAGTGTCTTTTTCTGTGTGACTTATTTCACTTAGAATCGTCGTACCTAAATCCACTCATCTTGCTTCTACTAGCCTTATGACATTGATTTCATGTCTGAGTGATATTCCATTGTACATAAGGACCACAACTTCTTTATCCATTTTGCTCTTTCCTGGGATATTTAAGGTGTCATGAAGTGGAGGTTCTTGTCAACAGAGCAGCCCTAAACTTTGGGGTGCCTGTGTCTTGCTGATTTTTAGTTTTCCCAATTTATACGCCCATGAGTGGACGTGCCCTATGCTCCCTACGCTGTGTTTTTTCGATGTTTCAGGACACACCGTACACTTCTCCAGAGTGGCTGTTGGCAATTTACATCCCGCCCATCAGCGTAGCAAGGCTGCCATTTCTCCATGGCCTGTCCTGCATTTCTGGTTTTGACACTTTTTGCAGCATGGCCCTTTTGACCGATGGGAAGCGAGACTTCTTTGTAGCGCTGATTTGCCTTTCCAGGTTGCTTGGTTGGCCAAAAAGGGCGTATGTGATTTTTCCTGAATATATTCAGGAAAAAACGCATACGCCCTTTTTGGCCAAGGGCATCATTGTCGACGTTTTGCGACTTTTCATGTGCTTTAAAGGCGATTCGAATCTACCTCCTGAAACCTGTTTCCTGCAATTCTGCCTTGCTTTCAAATCTTCTTCGTTGCCTTCCCTCAATATATTTGTGGACGAGAGTTATCATTTATAACTCAGCAGTTTTGTGAATTGCAGTGCCCCTGAGCTCCATTTTTCAACTGTCTTTTTTGGGAGCTGGCCACAAAAGCACGGGATTGCCTCAGGCCCTATTCTGGTTCCTGGCGGCAGGCTGAGCCTGTGGTTAATTCTTCTTCCTGATGGGAAAATAGAGTGACCTGTGCCTGTCTCAACACCTAGATGTAGTCTCTCATTGGTTGCCCCTCTTCCCGTTCACCTCAGGACAAATTGCAACCTGTAGGGAACAGGAGCTTAAAGGTGCTGATTCTCCAATTAGGGAGATTGCTAGTAAAGTAGCTGGAAAGGCGAACCCGAGCACAAGGAGATGAGAAATGAGGTGCGTTTTAGAAACCTTTCAAAATCACACGGTGTACCATCTTCTGCGTTTCTCATGCCTGTTTTCGATGTAGGTAGATGCCCTTGAACCTGGAGATTTGGGACCCATGGGATGGGTACCACGCAGTATTACTTTAAAGGTTCTGCGTTTGCTCACCCAACCTCACCCAAACTCTCAGCCCCAAGAGTGTCCACACTTATGTCTCATCCAGGTGTGGGTCTAGATATGGTCAATCCAGGTTGCATCACAGCCCCTGAACGAATTTTGTAAGAATTTCTCTCTCTTTCACTGTCTTTGTTTTACGGGTTTTTAAAAGTAATTTATTTTTATAATGGGGTTTAGCTGCTTTTCAAGGCTTTGTTTATGCGGATTTACACCCACTTGACTCACTTCCAGACAGATATCAATACATAGGTTTTACGATTCTTACTAGTCAGATATATTCTTGTGCGGTGAATAGGGGGTGTTGATCCTAGTTCACTGAGCAAGGAGTAGGTCTTGTCTATTACATATTGGGTGTATGGAATGGTATCTGAGCGAATTTGAAACCCTTGTTTTATGCATCACCCCACCTCACCTTTCCCGTTAAGCAGCCATAGTGTGTTTTCTAAACGTGTGAATCTGTTCTGTTTTGTAATTCAGTTCAAGTGTAGCGGTTTTTACATTCCCTCTATAAGTGATAACTTATAATAAGTGTCTTTTTCTGTGTGACTTATTTCACTTCGAATCGTCGTACGTAAATCCACTCATCTTGCTTCTACTAGCCTTATGACATTGATTTCATATCTGAGTGATATTCCATTGTACATAAGTACCACAACTTCTTTATCCATTTTTCTCTTTCCTGGGATATTTAAGGTGTCATGAAGTGGAGGTTCTTGTCAACAGAGCAGCCCTAAACTTTGAGGTGCCTGTGTCTTGCTGATTTTTATTTTTCCCAATTTCTACGTCCATGAATGGACGTGCCCTATCCTCCCTAAGCCGTGTTCTTTCGTTGTTTCAGTACACACCGTACACTTCTCCAGAGTGGCAGTTGGCAATTTACATCCCGCCCATCAGCGTAGCAAGGCTGCCATTTCTCCATGGCGTGTCCTGCATTTCTGGTTTTCACAGTTTTTTCAGCATGGCCCTTTAACCGATGGGAAGAGAGACTTCTTTGTAGCGCTGATTTGCCTTTCTAGGTTGCTTGGTTGGCCAAAAAGGGCGTATGCGTTTTTTCCTGAATATATTCAGGAAAAATCGCATACGCCCTTTTTGGCCAAGGATCATTGTCGACGTTCTCCCGCTTTTCATGTGCTTTTAAGTCGATTTGAATCTACCTCCTGAAATCTGTTTCCTGCAATTCTGCCTTGCTTTCAAATCCTCTTCGTTGCCTTCCCTCAATATATTTGTGGACGAGAGTTATCATTTATAACTCAGCAGGTTTGTGAATTGCAGTGCCCCTGAGCTCCATTTTTCAACTGTCTTTTTTGGGAGCTGGCCGCAAAAGCACGGGATTGCCTCAGGCCCTATTCTGCTTCTGGGCGGCAGGCTGAGCCTGTGGTTAATTCTTCTTCCTGATGGGAAAATAGAGTGACCTGTGCCTGTCTCAACACCTAGATCTAGTCTCTCACTGGTTGCCCCTCTTCCCCTTCACCTAAGGACAAATTGCAACCTGTAGGGAACAGGAGCTTAAAGGTGCTGATTCTCCAAGTAGGGAGATTGCTAGTAAAGTAGCTGGAAAGGTGAACCCGAGCACAAGGAGATGAGAAATGAGGTGCGTTTTAGAAACCTTTCAAAATCACACGGTGTAACATCTTCTGGGTTTCTCATGCATGTTTTCGATCTAGGAAGATGCCCTTGAACCTGGAGATGTGGGATCCATGGGATGGGTACGATGCAGTATTACTTTAACGGGTCTGCGTTTGCTCACCCAACCTCACCCAACCTCTCAGCCCCAAGAGTGTCCACCCTTATGTCTCATCCAGGTGTGTGTCTAGATATGGTCAATCCAGGTTGCATCACAGCCCCTGAACGAATTTTGTAAGAATTTCTCTCTTTTTCACTGTCTTTGTTTTACGGGTTTTTAAAAGTAATTTATTTTTATAATGGGGTTTAGCTGCTTTTCACGGCTGTGTTTATGTGGATTTACACCCACTTGACTCACTTCCAGACAGATATCAATACATAGGTTTTATGATTCTTACTAGTCAGATATATTCTTGTGCAGTGAATAGGGGGTGTTGAGTCCAGTTCACTGAGCAAGGAGTAGGTCTTGTCTATTACATATTGGGTGTATGGAATGGTTTCTATGCTAAATTAAAACCCTAGTTTTATGCATCACCCCACCTCACCTTTCCCATTAAGCAGCCATAGTGTGTTTTCTAAACGTGTGACTCTGTTCTGTTTTGTAATTCAGTTCAAGGGTAACGGTTTTTACATTCCCTCTCTAAGTGATATCTTATGATAAGTGTCTTTTTCTGTGTGACTTCTTTCACTTGGAATCGTCGTACCTAAATCCACTCATCATGCTGCTACTAGCCTTATGACATTGATTTCATGGCTGAGTGATATTCCATTGTACATAAGGACCACAACTTCTTTATCCATTTTTCTCTTTCCTGGGATATGTAAGGTGGAATGAAGTGGAGGTTTTTGTCAACAGAGCAGCCCTCAACTTTGGGGTCCCAGTATCTTGCTGATTTTTAGTTTTCCCAATTTATAAGCCCATGAGTGGAAGTGCCCTATGCTCCCTAAACTGTGTTTTTTCGATGTTTCAGAACACACCATACACTTCTCCAGAGTGGCTGTTGGCAATTTACATCCCGCCCTTCAGCGTAGCAAGGCTGCCATTTCTCCATGGCCTGTACTGCATTTCTGGTTTTTACACTTTTTTCAGCATAGCCCTTTTGACCGATGGGAAGCGAGACTTCTTTGTAGCACTGATTTGCCTTTCCAGGTTGCTTGGTTGGCCAAAAAGGGCGTATGCGTTTTTTCCTGAATATATTCAGGAAAAAACGCATACGCACTTTTTGGCCAAGGGCATCATTGTCGACATTTTGCTTCTTTTCATGTGCTTTTAAGTCGATTTGAATCTACCTCCTGAAATCTGTTTCCTGCAATTCTGCCTTGCTTTCAAATCCTCTTCGTTGCCTACTCTCAATATATTTGTGGACGAGAGTTATCATTTATAACTCTGCAGGTTTGTGAATTGCCGTGCCCCTTAGCTCCATTTTTCTACTCGTTTTTTTGAGAGCTGGCCGCAAAAGCGCAGGATTGCTTCAGGTCTTATTCTAGTTCCGGGGTCACTCTGAGCCTGTGCTTAATTCTTCTTCGTGATGGGAAAATAGAGTGACCTGTGCCTGTCCCAACACCTAGAGCTAGTCTCTCATTGGTTCCCCCTCTTCCCGTTCATCCTCAGGACAAATTGCAACCTGTAGAGAAGAGGAGATTAAAGGTGCTGATTCCCCAAGTAGGGAGATTGCTAGTAAAGCGGCTGGAATGGCAAACCCGAGCAAAAGGAGATGAGAAATGACGTGCGTTTTAGAAACCTTTCCCGATCAGACAGTATACCATCTTTTGGGTTTCTCATGCATGTTTTCGATGAAGGAAGATGCCCTTGAACCTGGAGATTTGGGCCCCATGGGATGGGTACCACGCAGTATTACTTTATAGGGTCTGCGTTTGCTCACCCAACCTCAACAAACCTCTCAGCCCCAGGAGTGTCCACCCTTATGTCTCATCTAGCTGTGGGTCTAGATATGGTCAATCCAGGTTGCATCACAGCCCCGGAACGAATTGTGTAAGAATTTCTCTCTCTTTCTCTCTCTTTGTTTCATGGGATTTTAAAAGTAATTGATTTTTATAATGGGCTTTAGCTGCTTTTCACTGCTGTGTTTATGCCGCTTTACACCCACTTGACACACTTCCAGAGAGATATCAATACATAGGTTTTAAGATTCTAACTAGTCAGATATATTCTTGTGGGGTGAATAGGGGGTGTTGAGTCCAGTTCACTGAGCAAGGAGTCGGTCTTGTCTAGTACATATTGGGTTTATGGAACGGTATCTGAGCTAATTTGAAACCCTTGTTTTATGCATCACCCCACCTCACCATTCGCGTTAAGCAGCCATAGTGTGTTTTCAAAATGTGTGACTCTGTTCTGTTTTGTAATTGAGTTCAAGGGTAACGGTTTTTACTTCCCTCTCTAAGTGATATCTTATGATAAGTGTCTTTTTCTGTGTGACTTATTTCACTTAAAATCGTGGTACCTAAATACACTCATCATGCTGCTACTAGCCTTAGGACATTGATTTCATGGCTGATTGATATTCCATTGTACATAAGGACCTCAACTTCTTTATCCATTTTTCTCTATCCTGGGATATTTAAGGTGGAATGAAGAGGAGGTTCTTGTCAACAGAGCAGCTCTAAACCTTGGGGTGCCTGTGTCTTTCTGATCTTTAGTTTTCCCTATTTATACACCCATGAGTGGAAGTGCCCTATGCTCTCCAAGCTGTGTATTTTAGATGTTTCAGGACACACCGTACACTTCTACAGAGTGGCTGTTGGCAATTTGCATCCCGCCCATCAGCGTAGCAAGGCTCGCATTTCTCCATAGCCTGTCCTGCCTTTCTGGTTTTCACACTTTTTTCAGCATGGCCCTTTGACTGATGGGAAGCGAGACTTCTTGGTAGGGCTGCTTTGCCTTTCCAGGTTGCTTGGTTGGCCAAAAAGGGCGTATGCGTTTTTTCCTGAATATATTCAGGAAAAAACGCATACGCCCTTTTTGGCCAAGGACATCATTGTCCACGTTTTGCCGCTTTTCATGTGCTTTATAGGCGATTCGAATCTAACTCCTTAAAGCTGTTTCCTGCAATTCTGCCTTGCTTTCAAATCCTCTTCGTTGCCTTCGCTCAATATATTTGTGGACGAGTGTTATCATTTATAACTCTGCAGGTCTGTGAATTGCCGTGCCCCTGAGCTCCATTTTTCAACTCGGTTTTTTGGGAGCTGGCCGCAAAAGCGCAGGATTGCTTCAGGCCCTCTTCTGGTTCTGGGGGGCAGGCTGAGCCTGTGGTTAATTCTTCTTCCTAATGGGAAAAAAGATTGACCTGTGCCTGTCACAAAACCTAGAGCAAGTCTCTCATTGGTTCCCCCACTTCCCGTTCATTCTCAGGACAAATTGCAACCTGTACAGAACAGGAGGTTAAAGGTGCTGATTCTCCAAGGGGGGAGATTGCTAGTAGAGTGGATGGAATGGCGAACCCGAGCACAAGGAGATGAGAAATGAGGTGCCTTTTAGAAACCTTTCCCAATCAGACGGTGTACCATCTTCTGGGTTTCTAGTGCATGTTTTCGATGTAGGTAGATGCCATTGAACCTGGAGATTTGGGACCCATTGGACGGGTAACACGCAGTATTACTTTAAAGGGTCTGCGTTTGCTCACCCAACCTCACCAAACCTCTCAGCCCCAAGAGGGTCCACCCTTATGTCTCATCTAGCGGTGGGTCTAGATATGGTCAATCCAGGTTGCATCACAGCCCCTGAACGAATTGTGTAAGAATTTCTCTCTCTTTCACTGTCTTTGTTTCATGGGTTTTTAAAAGTAATTGATTTTTATAATGGGGTTTAGCTGCTTTTCACTGCTGTGTTTATGCTGCTTTACACCCACTTGACACACTTCCAGAGAGATATCAATACATAGGTTTTACGATTTTTACTAGTCAGATATATTCTTGTGTGGTGAATAGGGGGTGATGAGTCCAGTTCACTGAGCAAGGAGTAGGTCTTGTCTATTACATATTGGGTGTATGGAACGGTATCTGAGCGAATTTGAAACCCTTGTTTTATGCATCACCCCACCTCACCTTTCCCGTTAAGCAGCCATAGTGTGTTTTCTAAACGTGTGACTCTGTTCTGTTTTGTAATTCAGTTCAAGTGTAGCGGTTTTTACATTCCCTCTATAAGTGATAGCTTATGATAAGTGTCTTTTTCTGTGTGACTTATTTCACTCAGAATCGTCGTACCTAAATCCACTCATCTTGCTTCTACTACCCTTATGACATTGATTTCATGTCTGAGTGATATTCCATTGTACATAAGGACCACAAATTCTGTATCCATTTTTCTCTTTCCTGGGATATTTAAGGTGTCATGAAGTGGAGGTTCTTGTCAACAGAGCAGCCTTAAACTTTGGGGTGCCTGTGTCTTGCTGATTTTTAGTTTTCCCAATTTATACGCATATGAGTGGACGTGCCCTATGCTCCCTAAGCTGTGTTTTTTCGATGTTTCAGGACACACCGTACACTTCTCCAGAGTGGCTGTTGGCAATTTACATCCCGCCCATCAGCGTAGCAAGGCTGCCATTTCTCCATGGCCTGTCCTGCATTTCTGGTTTTGACACTTTTTGCAGCATGGCCCTTTTGACCGATGGGAAGCGAGACTTCTTTGTAGCTCTGATTAGTCTTTCCAGGTTGCTTGGTTGGCCAAAAAGGGCGTATGCGTTTTTTCCTGAATATAATCAGGAAAAAATGCATACGCACTTTTTGGCCAAGGGCATCATTGTCGACGTTTTGCCGCTTTTCATGTGCTTTAAGGGCGATTCGAATCTACCTCCTGAAACCTGTTTCCTGCAATTCTGCCTTGCTTTCAAATCCTCTTCGTTGCCTTCCCTCAATATATTTGTGGACGAGAGTTATCATTTATAACTCAGCAGGTTTGTGAATTGCAGTGCCCCTGAGCTCCATTTTTCAACTGTCTTTTTTGGGAGTTGGCCGCAAAAGCACTGGATTGCCTCAGGCACTATTCTGGTTCCCGGCGGCAGGATTAGCCTGTGGTTAATTCTTCTTCCTGATGGGAAAATACAGTGACCTGTGCCTGTCCCAACACCTAGATCTAGTCTCTCATTCGTTGCCCCTCTTCCCGTTCATCCTCAGGACAAATTGCAACCTGTAGGGAACAGAAGCTTAAAGGTGCTGATTCTCCAAGTAGGGAGATTGCTAGTAAAGTAGCTGGAAAGGCGAACCCGAGCACAAGGAAATGAGACATGAGGTGAGATTTAGAAACCTTTCAAAATCACATGGTATACCATCTTCTGGGTTTCTCATGCATGTTTTCGATGTAGGAAGATGCCCTTGAACCTGGAGATTTTTGACCCATGGGATGGGTACCACGCAGTATTACTTTAAAGGGTCTGCGTTTGCTCACCCAACCTCACCCAAACTCTCAGCCCCAAGAGTGTCCACCCTTATGTCTCATCCAGCTGTGGGTCTAGACATGGTCAATCCAGGTTGCAACACAGCCCCTGAACGAATTTTGTAAGAATTTCTCTCTCTTTCACTGTCTTTGTTTTACGGGTTTTTAAAAGTAATTTATATTTATAATGGGGTTTAGCTGCTTTTCACGGCTGTGTTTATGCGGCTTTACACCCACTTGACTCACTTCCAGACAGATATCAATACATAGGTTTTAAGATTCTTACTACTCAGATATATTCTTGTGCGGTGAATAGGAGGTGTTGAGTCCAGTTCACTGAGCAAGGAGTAGGTCTTGTCTATTACATATAGGGTGTATGGAACGGTATCTGAGCGAATTTGAAACCCTTGTTTTATGCATCACCCCACCTCACCTTTCCCGTTAAGCAGCCATAGTTTGTTTTGTAAACGTGAGACTCTGTTCTGTTTTGTAATTCAGTTCAAGTGTAGCGGTTTTTACATTCCCTCTATAAGTGATAGCTTATGATAAGTGTCTATTTCTATGTGACTTATTTCACTTAGAATCGTCGTACCTAAATCCACTCATCTTGCTTCTACTAGCCTTATGACATTGATTTCATGTCTGAGTGATATTCCATTGTACATAAGGACCACAACTTCTTTATCCATTTTGCTCTTTCCTGGGATATTTAAGGTGTCATGAAGTGGAGGTTCTTGTCAACAGAGCAGCCCTAAACTTTGGGGTGCCTGTGTCTTGCTGATTTTTAGTTTTCCCAATTTATACGCCCATGAGTGGACGTGCCCTATGCTCCCTACGCTGTGTTTTTTCGATGTTTCAGGACACACCGTACACTTCTCCAGAGTGGCTGTTGGCAATTTACATCCCGCCCATCAGCGTAGCAAGGCTGCCATTTCTCCATGGCCTGTCCTGCATTTCTGGTTTTGACACTTTTTGCAGCATGGCCCTTTTGACCGATGGGAAGCGAGACTTCTTTGTAGCGCTGATTTGCCTTTCCAGGTTGCTTGGTTGGCCAAAAAGGGCGTATGTGATTTTTCCTGAATATATTCAGGATAAAACGCATACGCCCTTTTTGGCCAAGGGCATCATTGTCGACGTTTTGCCACTTTTCATGTGCTTTAAAGGCGATTCGAATCTACCTCCTGAAACTTGTTTCCTGCAATTCTGCCTTGCTTTCAAATCTTCTTCGTTGCCTTCCCTCAATATATTTGTGGACGAGAGTTATCATTTATAACTCAGCAGTTTTGTGAATTGCAGTGCCCCTGAGCTCCATTTTTCAACTGTCTTTTTTGGGAGCTGGCCACAAAAGCACGGGATTGCCTCAGGCCCTATTCTGGTTCCTGGCGGCAGGCTGAGCCTGTGGTTAATTCTTCTTCCTGATGGGAAAATAGAGTGACCTGTGCCTGTCTCAACACCTAGATGTAGTCTCTCATTGGTTGCCCCTCTTCCCGTTCACCTCAGGACAAATTGCAACCTGTAGGGAACAGGAGCTTAAAGGTGCTGATTCTCCAATTAGGGAGATTGCTAGTAAAGTAGCTGGAAAGGCGAACCCGAGCACAAGGAGATGAGAAATGAGGTGCGTTTTAGAAACCTTTCAAAATCACACGGTGTACCATCTTCTGCGTTTCTCATGCCTGTTTTCGATGTAGGTAGATGCCCTTGAACCTGGAGATTTGGGACCCATGGGATGGGTACCACGCAGTATTACTTTAAAGGTTCTGCGTTTGCTCACCCAACCTCACCCAAACTCTCAGCCCCAAGAGTGTCCACACTTATGTCTCATCCAGGTGTGGGTCTAGATATGGTCAATCCAGGTTGCATCACAGCCCCTGAACGAATTTTGTAAGAATTTCTCTCTCTTTCACTATCTTTGTTTTACGGGTTTTTAAAAGTAATTTATTTTTATAATGGGGTTTAGCTGCTTTTCAAGGCTTTGTTTATGCGGATTTACACCCACTTGACTCACTTCCAGACAGATATCAATAGATAGGTTTTACGATTCTTACTAGTCAGATATATTCTTGTGCGGTGAATAGGGGGTGTTGATTCTAGTTCACTGAGCAAGGAGTAGGTCTTGTCTATTACATATTGGGTGTATGGAACGGTATCTGAGCGAATTTGAAACCCTTGTTTTATGCATCACCCCACCTCACCTTTCCCGTTAAGCAGCCATAGTGTGTTTTCTAAACGTGTGATTCTGTTCTGTTCTGTAATTCAGTTCAAGTGTAGCGGTTTTTACATTCCCTCTATAAGTGATAGCTTATGATAAGTGTCTTTTTCTGTGTGACTTATTTCACTTAGAATCGTCGTACCTAAGTCCACTCATCTTGCTTCTACTAGCCTTATGACATTGATTTCATGTCTGAGTGATATTCCATTGTACATAAGGACCACAACTTCTTTATCCATTTTTCTCTTTCCTGGGATATTTAAGGTGTCATGAAGTGGAGGTTCTTGTCAACAGAGCAGCCCTAAACTTTGAGGTGCCTGTGTCTTGCTGATTTTTATTTTTCCCAAATTCTACGTCCATGAATGGACGTGCCCTATCCTCCCTAAGCCGTGTTCTTTCGTTGTTTCAGGACACACCGTACACTTCTCCAGAGTGGCAGTTGGCAATTTACATCCCGCCCATCAGCGTAGCAAGGCTGCCATTTCTCCATGGCCTGTCCTGCATTTCTGGTTTTCACAGTTTTTTCAGCATGGCCCTTTAACCGATGGGAAGAGAGACTTCTTTGTAGCGCTGATTTGCCTTTCTAGGTTGCTTGGTTGGCCAAAAAGGGCGTATGCGTTTTTTCCTGAATATATTCAGGAAAAATCGCATACGCCCTTTTTGGCCAAGGATCATTGTCGACGTTCTCCCGCTTTTCATGTGCTTTTAAGTCGATTTGAATCTACCTCCTGAAATCTGTTTCCTGCAATTCTGCCTTGCTTTCAAATCCTCTTCGTTGCCTTCCCTCAATATATTTGTGGACGAGAGTTATCATTTATAACTCAGCAGGTTTGTGAATTGCAGTGCCCCTGAGCTCCATTTTTCAACTGTCTTTTTTGGGAGCTGGCCGCAAAAGCACGGGATTGCCTCAGGCCCTCTTTTGGTTCCTGGCGGCAGGCTGAGCCTGTGGTTAATTCTTCTTCCTGATGGGAAAATAGAGTGACCTGTGCCTGTCTCAACACCTAGATCTAGTCTCTCACTGGTTGCCCCTCTTCCCCTTCACCTAAGGACAAATTGCAACCTGTAGGGAACAGGAGCTTAAAGGTGCTGATTCTCCAAGTAGGGAGATTGCTAGTAAAGTAGCTGGAAAGGTGAACCCGAGCACAAGGAGATGAGAAATGAGGTGCGTTTTAGAAACCTTTCAAAATCACACGGTGTAACATCTTCTGGGTTTCTCATGCATGTTTTCGATCTAGGAAGATGCCCTTGAACCTGGAGATGTGGGATCCATGGGATGGGTACGATGCAGTATTACTTTAACGGGTCTGCGTTTGCTCACCCAACCTCACCCAACCTCTCAGCCCCAAGAGTGTCCACCCTTATGTCTCATCCAGGTGTGTGTCTAGATATGGTCAATCCAGGTTGCATCACAGCCCCTGAACGAATTTTGTAAGAATTTCTCTCTTTTTCACTGTCTTTGTTTTACGGGTTTTTAAAAGTAATTTATTTTTATAATGGGGTTTAGCTGCTTTTCACGGCTGTGTTTATGCGGATTTACACCCACTTGACTCACTTCCAGACAGATATCAATACATAGGTTTTATGATTCTTACTAGTCAGATATATTCTTGTGCAGTGAATAGGGGGTGTTGAGTCCAGTTCACTGAGCAAGGAGTAGGTCTTGTCTATTACATATTGGGTGTATGGAATGGTTTCTATGCTAAATTAAAACCCTAGTTTTATGCATCACCCCACCTCACCTTTCCCATTAAGCAGCCATAGTGTGTTTTCTAAACGTGTGACTCTGTTCTGTTTTGTAATTCAGTTCAAGGGTAACGGTTTTTACATTCCCTCTCTAAGTGATATCTTATGATAAGTGTCTTTTTCTGTGTGACTTCTTTCACTTGGAATCGTCGTACCTAAATCCACTCATCATGCTGCTACTAGCCTTATGACATTGATTTCATGGCTGAGTGATATTCCATTGTACATAAGGACCACAACTTCTTTATCCATTTTTCTCTTTCCTGGGATATGTAAGGTGGAATGAAGTGGAGGTTTTTGTCAACAGAGGAGCCCTCAACTTTGGGGTCCCAGTATCTTGCTGATTTTTAGTTTTCCCAATTTATAAGCCCATGAGTGGAAGTGCCCTATGCTCCCTAAACTGTGTTTTTTCGATGTTTCAGAACACACCATACACTTCTCCAGAGTGGCTGTTGGCAATTTACATCCCGCCCTTCAGCGTAGCAAGGCTGCCATTTCTCCATGGCCTGTACTGCATTTCTGGTTTTTACACTTTTTTCAGCATAGCCCTTTTGACCGATGGGAAGCGAGACTTCTTTGTAGCACTGATTTGCCTTTCCAGGTTGCTTGGTTGGCCAAAAAGGGCGTATGCGTTTTTTCCTGAATATATTCAGGAAAAAACGCATACGCACTTTTTGGCCAAGGGCATCATTGTCGACATTTTGCTTCTTTTCATGTGCTTTTAAGTCGATTTGAATCTACCTCCTGAAATCTGTTTCCTGCAATTCTGCCTTGCTTTCAAATCCTCTTCGTTGCCTACTCTCAATATATTTGTGGACGAGAGTTATCATTTATAACTCTGCAGGTTTGTGAATTGCCGTGCCCCTTAGCTCCATTTTTCTACTCGTTTTTTTGAGAGCTGCCCGCAAAAGCGCAGGATTGCTTCAGTCCTTATTCTAGTTCCGGGGTCACTCTGAGCCTGTGCTTAATTCTTCTTCGTGATGGGAAAATAGAGTGACCTGTGCCTGTCCCAACACCTAGAGCTAGTCTCTCATTGGTTCCCCCTCTTCCCGTTCATCCTCAGGACAAATTGCAACCTGTAGAGAAGAGGAGATTAAAGGTGCTGATTCCCCAAGTAGGGAGATTGCTAGTAAAGCGGCTGGAATGGCAAACCCGAGCAAAAGGAGATGAGAAATGACGTGCGTTTTAGAAACCTTTCCCGATCAGACAGTATACCATCTTTTGGGTTTCTCATGCATGTTTTCGATGAAGGAAGATGCCCTTGAACCTGGAGATTTGGGCCCCATGGGATGGGTACCACGCAGTATTACTTTATAGGGTCTGCGTTTGCTCACCCAACCTCAACAAACCTCTCAGCCCCAGGAGTGTCCACCCTTATGTCTCATCTAGCTGTGGGTCTAGATATGGTCAATCCAGGTTGCATCACAGCCCCGGAACGAATTGTGTAAGAATTTCTCTCTCTTTCACTCTCTTTGTTTCATGGGATTTTAAAAGTAATTGATTTTTATAATGGGCTTTAGCTGCTTTTCACTGCTGTGTTTATGCCGCTTTACACCCACTTGACACACTTCCAGAGAGATATCAATACATAGGTTTTAAGATTCTAACTAGTCAGATATATTCTTGTGCGGTGAATAGGGGGTGTTGAGTCCAGTTCACTGAGCAAGGAGTCGGTCTTGTCTAGTACATATTGGGTTTATGGAACGGTATCTGAGCTAATTTGAAACCCTTGTTTTATGCATCACCCCACCTCACCATTCGCTTTAAGCAGCCATAGTGTGTTTTCAAAATGTGTGACTCTGTTCTGTTTTGTAATTGAGTTCAAGGGTAACGGTTTTTACTTCCCTCTCTAAGTGATATCTTATGATAAGTGTCTTTTTCTGTGTGACTTATTTCACTTAAAATCGTGGTACCTAAATACACTCATCATGCTGCTACTAGCCTTAGGACATTGATTTCATGGCTGATTGATATTCCATTGTACATAAGGACCTCAACTTCTTTATCCATTTTTCTCTATCCTGGGATATTTAAGGTGGAATGAAGAGGAGGTTCTTGTCAACAGAGCAGCTCTAAACTTTGGGGTGCCTGTGTCTTTCTGATTTTTAGTTTTCCCTATTTATACACCCATGAGTGGAAGTGCCCTATGCTCTCCAAGCTGTGTATTTTAGATGTTCCAGGACACACCGTACACTTCTACAGAGTGGCTATTGGCAATTTACATCCCGCCCATCAGCGTAGCAAGGCTCGCATTTCTCCATAGCCTGTCCTGCCTTTCTGGTTTTCACACTTTTTTCAGCATGGCCCTTTGACTGATGGGAAGCGAGACTTCTTGGTAGGGCTGATTTGCCTTTCCAGGTTGCTTGGTTGGCCAAAAAGGGCGTATGCGTTTTTTCCTGAATATATTCAGGAAAAAACGCATACGCCATTTTTGGCCAAGGACATCATTGTCCAGGTTTTGCCGCTTTTCATGTGCTTTAAAGGCGATTCAAATCTAACTCCTTAAAGCTGTTTCCTGCAATTCTGCCTTGCTTTCAAATCCTCTTCGTTGCCTTCGCTCAATATATTTGTGGACGAGTGTTATCATTTATAACTCTGCAGGTCTGTGAATTGCCGTGACCCTGAGCTCCATTTTTCAACTCGGTTTTTTGGGAGCTGGCCGCAAAAGCGCAGGATTGCTTCAGGCCCTCTTCTGGTTCTGGGGGGCAGGCTGGGCCTGTGGTTAATTCTTCTTCCTAATGGGAAAAAGATTGACCTGTGCCTGTCACAAAACCTAGAGCAAGTCTCTCATTGGTTCCCCCACTTCCCGTTCATTCTCAGGACAAATTGCAACCTGTACAGAACAGGAGGTTAAAGGTGCTGATTCTCCAAGGGGGGAGATTGCTAGTAGAGTGGATGGAATGGCGAACCCGAGCACAAGGAGATGAGAAATGAGGTGCCTTTTAGAAACCTTTCCCAATCAGACGGTGTACCATCTTCTGGGTTTCTAGTGCATGTTTTCGATGTAGGTAGATGCCCTTGAACCTGGAGATTTGGGACCCATTGGACGGGTAACACGCAGTATTACTTTAAAGGGTCTGCGTTTGCTCACCCAACCTCACCAAACCTCTCAGCCCCAAGAGTGTCCACCCTTATGTCTCATCTAGCGGTGGGTCTAGATATGGTCAATCCAGGTTGCATCACAGCCCCTGAACGAATTGTGTAAGAATTTCTCTCTCTTTCACTGTCTTTGTTTCATGGGTTTTTAAAAGTAATTGATTTTTATAATGGGGTTTAGCTGCTTTTCACTGCTGTGTTTATGCTGCTTTACACCCACTTGACACACTTCCAGAGAGATATCAATACATAGGTTTTACGATTTTTACTAGTCAGATATATTCTTGTGTGGTGAATAGTGGGTGTTGAGTCCAGTTCACTGAGCAAGGAGTAGGTCTTGTCTAGTACATATTGGGTTTATGGAACGGTATCTGAGCTAATTAGAAACCCTTGTTTTATGCATCACCCCACCTCACCTTTCGCGTTAAGCAACCATAGTGTGTTTTCAAAATGTGTGACTCTGTTCTGTTTTGTAATACAGTTCAAGGGTAACGGTTTTTACATTCCCTCTATAAGTGATATCTTATGATAAGTGTCTTTTTCTGTGTGACTTATTTCACTTAAAATCGTGGTACCTAAATACACTCATCATGCTGCTACTAGCCTTAGGACATTGATTTCATGGCTGAGTGAAAATCCATTGTACATAAGGACCTCAACATCTTTATCCATTTTAATATTTCCTGGGATATTTAAGGAGTCATGAAGTGGAGGTTCTTGTCAACAGAGCAGCCCTAAACTTTGGGGTGCCTGTGTCTTGCTGATTTTTAGTTTTCCCAATTTATACGCCCATGAGTGGACGTGCCCTATGCTCCCTAAGCTGTGTTTTTTCGATGTTTCAGGACACACCGCACACTTCTCCAGAGTGGCTGTTGGCAATTTACATCCCGCCCATCAGCGTAGCAAGGCTGCCATTTCTCCATGGCCTGTCCTGCATTTCTGGTTTTGACACTTTTTTCAGCATGGCCTTTGAACGATGGGAAGCGAGACTTCTTTGTAGCGCTGATTTGCCTTTCCAGGTTGCTTGGTTGGCCAAAAAGGGCGTATGCGTTTTTTCCTGAATATATTCAGGAAAAAACGCATACGCCCTTTTAGGCCAAGGGCATCATTCTCCACGTTTTGCCGCTTTTCATGTGCTTTAAAGGCGATTCGAATCTACCTCCTGATACCTGTTTCCTGCAATTCTGCCTTGCTTTCAAATCCTCTTCATTGCCTTCCCTCAATATATTTGTGGACGAGACTTATCATTTATAACTCTGCAGGTTTGTGAATTGCTGTGTCCCTGACCTCCATTTTTCAACTGGATTTTTTGGGAGCTGGCCGCAAATGCGCAGGATTGCTTCAGGCCCTATTCTGGTTCCGGGGGGCATGCTGAGCCTGTGGTTAATTCTTCTTCCTGATGGGAAAATAGAGTGACCTGTGCCTGTCACAACACCTAGATCTAGTCTCTTATTGGTTCCCCCTCTTCCCGTTCATCCTCAGGACAAATTGCAACCTGTAGAGAAGAGGAGGTTAAAGGTGCTGATTCCCCAAGTAGGGAGATTGCTAGTAAAGCGGCTGGAAAGGCGAACCCGAGCACAAGGAGATGAGAAATGAGGTGCGTTTCAGAAGCCTTTCCCGATCAGACGGTGTACCATCTTCTGGGTTTCTCATGCATGTTTTCGATGTAGGAAGATGCCCTTGAACCTGGAGATTTGGGAGCCATGGGATTGGTTACATGCAGTATTACTTTAAAGGGTCTGCGTTTGCTCACCCAACCTCACCCAAAGTCTCAGCCCCAAGAGTGCCCACCTTTATGTCTCAATCACCTGTGGGTCTAGATATGGTCAATCCAGGTTGCATCACAGCCCCTGCACGAATTTTGTAAGAATTTCTCTCTCTTTCACTGTCTTTGTTTCACGGGTTTTTAAAGGTAATTTATTTTTAAAATGGGGTTTAGGTGCTTTTCACGGCTGTGTTTATGCCGCTTTACACTCACTTGACTCTCTTCCAGAGAGAGATCAATACATAGGTTTTCAGATTCTTACTAGTCCGATATATTCTTGTGCGGTGAATAGGGGGTGTTGAGTCCAGTTCACTGAGCAAGGAGTAGGTCTTGTCTATTACATATTTGGTTTATGGAACGGTATCTGAGCTAATTTGACACCCTTGTTTTATGCATCACCCCACCTCACCTTTCGCGTTAAGCAGCCATAGTGTGTTTTCAAAATGTGTGACTCTGTTCTGTTTTGTAATTCAGTTCAAGGGTATCGGTTTTTACATTCCCTCTCTAAGTGATATCTTATGATAAGTGTGTTTTTCTGTGTGACTTATTTCACTTAGAATCGTCGTACCTAAATCCACTCATCATGCTGCTACTAGCCTTAGGACATTGATTTCATGGCTGAATGATATTCCATTGTACATAAGGACCACAACTTCTTTACCATTTTTTTCATCCCTGGGATATTTAAGATGTACACAAGTGGAGGTTCTTGTAACCAGAGCAGCCCTTTAACTTTGGGGTGCCTGTGTCTTTTTGATTTTTATTTTTCCAATTTATACGCCCATGAATGGATTTGCCCCTTTCTCTCTAGCTGTGTTTTTTAGATGTTTTAGGAAATACCATACCCTTCTCCAGAGTCGCCATTGGCAATTTGCATCCCGACCATCAGTGTAACAATGCTCCCTTTCCTCCCTGGCCTCTCCAGTATTTTTTTTTACACTTTTTTAGGAAGGCGCTTTTGACCGATGGGAAGTGAGACTTCTTTGTAGTGCTGAATTTCATTTCCGGCTTGCTTGGTTGGCCAAAGAGGGCCTATGCGTTTTTTCCTGAATTTATTCAGAAAAAAACACATATGCTCTTTTTGGCCATGTGCATCGTTGTTGACGTTTGGCCGCTTTTCATGTGCTTTAGGGGCTATTCGAATCTAACTCCTAAAAGCTGTTTCCTGCAATTCTGCCTTCCTTTCCAATCCTGTTCATTGCCTTCCCTCAATATAGTTTTGGACGATAGTTATAATTTATAACTCTGCAGGTTTGTGAATTGCAGTGCCCCTGAGCTCCATTTTTCAACTCGCTTTTTTGGGAGCTGTCCGCAGAACCGCTGGTTTGCTTCTGGCCCTACTCTGGTTCCCGGTGGCAGGCTAAGCCTTTGCTTAATTCTTCTTCCTGATTGGAAAGTATAGTGACATGTTCCTGTCCGAACATCTAGGGCTTGGCTCTCCTTGTTTCTCCTCCTTCCCCTTCTTCCTTTGGAAAAATTCCAAATTTTGTGCAACTGGATGTTGAAGGTGCTGACATCCTCAAGTGGGGAGATTTTAAGGAAAAAGGCTGGAGGGGTGAACCCAACAACCAGGAAATTAGGAGTTTTGTGCCTTTTCCAAAATCTCCCTGATCCAACCGTGTTCCATCTTCTGGGTGTCACAGGCATGTTTTAGCTGTAGGAAAGGTCCCGTGTATGTAAGGAGAACACCAGGGATTTTTCCAAATCAGTGTCTCCCCGAACTCCATTCTGGGGAACGTTTAAGCTACTGGTACATGTGTGTTCATTAAGGGACTTGGGCCTTAGTCAGAGTCCGAACTTTAGATGATTGAAGTCTTCAGGTTCAGAAACGCTCACCATCGGCCTCCTTTAGTTTCCATTTTATCTGTAGTTGATAGATGATTTCGATATAGATATCTATTGTTTTTCAGATTATTTCCCCTTAGGGGTCATTACAAAATATTGAGTATAGTTCCCTGTGTTATAAAGTAGTTCCTTGTTGATGATATATTTTATACATAGCAGTGTGTATATGTTAATCTGAAACTGTTAATTTATCCCTCCTCCCACCTTTCCCCTTTGGTAATAAAAAAATATAAGATTTTATACTTCTCAGAAATCTAGGAGCTGAAAGAGAGGTATCATTTTCAATGGAAAATCATTCAAAACAAGGTTGAAACTTCAACCAAGATTATTAGATGTCCATCCTTGGAAAGAAATCACTGCATTTCTCTACTGTTGACCTGACAAATAAGACAAACCCCTCCACTGAACTTGCTTATAATAAAGTGATGGAAATATCAAATGGAAGTGTTAGAAACATCTTATTTTACACGAGCCTTATACACTGCTCTATGTTAATTACAGTTTGGCTCACACATCTGTTCTTTGAAGTTACAATGTTCTCAAATTCTGTTACTGATCCTGCAGAGTGGGTCCCAACAAGGGTCTCCCTGCCCAGTGTCATTGGAGCCAACAGATCGAGACTGACTTTGGTTCAGAAGCAAAGGAAAACTTTATATTTTGATCAGAGAATGGAGAGGTGAGAGTGTGTGCTCCCTTGCGGGTTGTGGGCCGGGCTGCTGTGTAGAGATCCTGGCAGCGTCAGCGGGAGGGAGGGGTAGAGCTCTCGAGGGCCGGGTTGGCTGGAGCTCAGGCTCTATGTCGCAGAGTCTGCACGGGGCCCCACGAGCTGAGGTGTCGGCCCAGCCATTATGCACTAGGAAATCGGGTCTGAAGTGTCGGGTGTGGGACCTCTGCATGTGGAAACCTAGGAGCAAGTGAAATTAGACAAAGCACAAAGGAAAAAATGGTTAGACTTTATTTTATTGCCCAGATTCTATTTTCATCTCCCAGGAATTTTTCATGGGCTTTGCCAGTGACAAAGCCCTCCTCTGCCTTTTGTCCCATTCCTCATTCTTGGGGTTCTGAGGGTGCAGACACCTCTTCTGTAAATGCTTCGTGCTGAGTTGGGTGTCCTCATACCCGGGGCAAGGGGGAGGACTTCTCCCAAGCAGCCTCCGTGTGAGGTTGATTGTCCCCAGGCCTCCTCCCTCACTGCTCGTCTGCCTGAGCACCAGCATTGGAAGTTTTATAGATTCTAATGATCTTTAAGGGTCCAGGAAAGAGATGTGCAGAGACGCTGGGGGGGGGTGGGCCGTTTTACCCTGCTCCACATTGGTTCGGCCCCCTTAGGCTGACGGTTTCTGCCAGCCTAGATGCTCTGACCAGTAGTCTGCGCTTTCTTCAGTTAGGCCACTGAATTAACGTACAAACAGCACCAGGTGTCAGAGCCCTGCTTGCTCAACTCCCAGACAGTCCAGGGCCGGTGGTGATCCAGGACCATGATGGCCACTCAGTCAACGGCCTTTTGAAGTAGCCAGGAGTACAGCCGGTCTCATTGGCCGCCGTCACCGCGGTGTCTGTAGGCTTTTCTATGGTGGCAGCGTTATTTACGGTTCCCCTACCAAGTTTATTAGCTCCGCTCTGGGTGCAGTAAGTCCTGTAAGCAATAGTCTGCTCTTTTGGGGCACACTCTTGTTGTTTTCTGAGAGAAGCTCCAGGTCAAGTGATGGTCACACGAGTCGTCATGGGGGCCCATTGCCCCAGGTTGTCTCTCTGGAGGTTGGGGTTGGAGGGCCTCCTCACTCGAGGTCATTGTGCCCACGGAGCAATCCCTGCAACTTCAGGGCATGGTGGGTGGTTAGGATCACCAAGTGGCGTCCTTTTCCCTTAGGAGGGAGCTGGCCTTGTGGGCTGCTGATTTCCAGGTTTTTAGATACCCCCAGTATCCTGGTCGGATGGGGTGGCTGGCCAATGCCTGGAGGGCATTCTTGCATTGTTCCATTTCAAGTGGTCCCAGTTTTTGCACTAATACTCCAAGGGCGATTCGCCTTGGACCAGGAATGTAAAGGTCAAAGGGTTTAGCTAACTTAGGGAGGTCCAGGGCACGGGTCTGAACTGACTGCTCTTTCCATTCTTGAAAGGCCGCTTCTGGATTCTATTCAAAAGGATCATCATCTTTTCCTTTCAGTGTTTCATATAGAGGCCCAGCTATTAGACTGTAGTTAGGGATTCAGATGCAGCAAACCCCGGTCTCCCCAGGAACCCCTAAGCTGTCTTCTAGTTTCAGGAAGGGTGAGGCTGCAAATGGCTTCTTCCCTTTCCTGGGGTGGGCTTCTCCGACCTTCTGAGCGAATGAAGCCCAGGAAGGTCACCTTAGTTTGTGATATTTGAGCCTTTTTCTTGGACACCTTCTATCTTTTATTGGCTAGGTAGTTCAGAGGCCTCCTTAGTCGGGCTGGTGATCAGAATGTCATCTGCATATTGAAGGAGGGTTCCCTTCTCCAGAGGTAGATCTTTTAGGTCTTTAGCTAACGTTTCCACAAAGATGGTGTGGGAATTTTTGAACCCCTGGGGCAGGACGGCCCAGCAGTATTGTTTTTGTTGTATGTTGAGTCCTGCCACTCACAGCCAAAATTTCTTGTGACTCTGGGACGAATGGAATACAGAAGAAGGCATCATTGAAGTCTAATACAGAATACCATGTCCTGGTGGATGGTAGAATGACCAGCAGGGTGTAGGAATTAGGAACTACTAGATGTATATCCTCTGTGGCTTCACTGACTGTCCTGGCGTCCTCTACCAGGTCCCCAGCAGCCCATGGGGCTCTGGTGGTCAGGCCCCTCCCAGGATATGGAGCTCACCTGGGCAGGTACCCAGCAGCCCACGGGGCTCTGGTGGTTAGGCCCCTCCCAGGATATGGAGCTCACCTGGGCAGGTACCCAGCAGCCCATGGGGCCATCATGGTCAGGCCCCTCCCAGGATATGGAGCTCACCTGGGCAGGTACCCAGCAGCCCACGGGGCTCTCGTGGGCAGGCCCCTCCCTGGATATGGAGCTCCCGTGGACAGGTACCCCGACAGGGCTGGGCACACAGGAACTGTGCACATAGCCCTCATTGCAGAGCACCCCCAGCACACCTGTCACTCAGAGCTGACACAGAGCACCTCAGAGCAGAGCTTGAACTAATAAACAGCAGCTCCAACAGGTCTGTGACCCTAGGCTTCACTCTGTGCGACCTCCCTCTGCCTGGTCTTCCAGGGGCTTCCACAGCAGCCGGGGCACCAGGCCTCTGTCTCCACCCACCACCCCTCCTCTCCCTGACTCCTGGGTTCCTCTCATTAGCAGAGGGTCTTCTTGAAGTTGTCTCCCACTCATGGACCAGATAAAATGATTAGAAAACAAGCCAGGGCTGCCGCCCCTTATCTATCCTGACTCTCGGGACCCTACACCTGTTCCTTGGATCTGGCCGGTGCAGCAAGGCCCATTTTCTGCAAATCTGAGCCCCTGAGGGGCGAGGACTGGCTGACCTGGGCAGCCTGACCCGGCCGGCCAGCCCTTCCCAGGTGTGCCTGGGTTGAGGTCAATATAAACACCCCTCCAGGCAGCAAAAGCCTCTGCAGCTGTGCCTGACGCCATATTCTCTGCCCCGTCAGCAGTCTCGGGGTTGGGCTGGTGGGAGGCAGTAGGGCCCACGGCTCTATGAGTGGCCCGTTGTGACTGGGGCTCTACTGGACTTTCTGCAGGAGTTGCCGGGCTGCCACCTGTTAAAGAAGAGGATGTGTCACCCATACTTGCTGCTGGAATTTCTCCCCGGGCAGAGGTAAGGAAGGAAAAAAGCAGTGGGGGCTGGGACAGGAGGGGTACCTCAGGCAGGGAAATGGAAAGTTTCCAGACGAGCGCCCGGGGCCAGGACCATCCTGGCTGGCCTGCAGGCACCAAGTCGGCCTGCGTGCTGTCGCTGGTGTGACTCCAAGCCCCTTCCTCTAGTTTTTAGTCTTTGCACACATTCAGGTGTTTTACCTGGGAACGGTGGGAAAAGTTCAGCAGCAGCTGGCCTGGGGCTCAGCTCACGTTTAGTCAGAGACGCCTCCTCACGGTCCCCCAGCTTTGCAATGAGGACGCTCCTTGTGTGGGGGCTGCTGGCTGCATGGGAGATGATTCCACACCTGTGACCAACTTAAGAATTGTTTACCACTGGAGCAAGTGCGCTGATAGGGTTTTCCTCTGTATGACCAGTGGGTTCTGTTTTTTTTTTTTTTTTTTTCTTTTTTGGTTCAAGGTAAGTTTTATTCCTCTTTTTGTATTTATGGATATAAGCATGGAAATAATTCATTCATATAAATACGTCTATGGGAAGGACAGAACTTTTTTTTTTCTGTTTTATTTTTTTTAAGTATTATTTATGTTTTAATTTTTGAATTTATTTTATTCATTTTTTTATACAGCAGGCTCTAATTGGTTATCTATTTTATACATATAAGTGTATATATGTCAATCCCAGGGTCGCAATTCATCCCACCACCACCACCCTGCCACTTTCCCCCCTTGGTGTCCATACATTTGTTCTCTACATCTGTGTCTCTATTTCTGCCTTGCAAACCAGTTCATCTTTACCATTTTTCTAGGTTCTACATGTATGCGTTAATATACGATATTTGTTTTTCTCTTTCTGACTTACTTCACTCTGTATGACAGTCTCTAGATCTATCCACGTCTCTACAAATGACCCAATTTCATTCCTTTTTATGGCTGAGTAATATTCCATTTTATATATGTAGCACATCTTTTCCGTTCGTCTGTCTATGGGCATTTAGGTTGCTTCCATGACCTGGCTATTGTAAATAGTGCTGCAATGAATATTGTGGTGAATATGTCTTTTTGAATTATGGTTTTCTCTGGGTATATGGCCAGTAGTGGGATTGCTGGGTCATATGGTAATTCTATTTTTAGTTTTTTAAGGAACCTCCATACTGTTCTCCATAGTGACTGTATCAATTTACATTCCCACAAATAGTGTAAGAGGGTTCCCTTTTCTCCACACCCTCTCCAGCATTTGTTGTTTGTAGATTTTCTGATGATGCCCATTCTAACTCGTGTGAGGTGATACCTCATTGTAGTTTTGGTTTATATTTCTCTAATAATTAGTGATGTTGAGTAGCTATTCATGTGTTTCTTGGTCATCTGTATGTCTTCTTGGGACAAATGTCTATTTACGTCATCTGCCCATTTTTGGATTGGGTTGTTTGTTTTTTTTACTGTTGAGGTGCATGAGCTGTTTATATACATTGGAGATTAATCCTTTGTCCATTGATTCGTTTGCAAATATTTTCTCCCATTCTGAGGGTTGTCTTTTCGTCTTGTTTGTAGTTTCCTTTGCTTTGCAAAAGCTTTTAGGTTTCATTTGCTCCCATTTGTTTTTTTTTTTTTTTTTATTCCATTACTCTAGGAGGTGGATCAAAAAAGATCTTGCTGTGATTTATGTCAAAGAGTATTCTTCCTATGTTTTCCTCTAAGAGTTTTATAGTGTCCGGTCTTACATTTCGGTCTCTAATCCATTTGGAGTTTATTTTTTGTGTATGGTGTTAGGGAGTGTTCTAATTTCATTCTTTTACATGTAGCTGTCCAGTTTTCCCAGCACCACTTACTGAAGACACTGTCTTTTCTCCATTGTATACCCTTGCCTCCTTTGTCATAGATTAGTTAACCATAGGTACGTGGGTTTATCTCTGTGCTTTCTATCCTGTTCTATTGACCTATATTTCTGTTTTTGTGTCAGTACCATATTATCTTGATTACTGTAGCTTTGTAATATAGTCTGAAGTCTGGAAGTCTGATTCCTCCAGCTCTTTTTTTTCCCCCTCAAGACTGCTTTGGCTATCCAGGGTCTTTTGTGTCTCCCTATAAATTTTAAGATTTTTTTTTCTTGTTCTGTAGAAAATGCCAAAGGTATTTTGATCGGGATTGCATTGAATCTGTAGATTGCTTTGGGTAGTATAGTCATTTTCACAATATTGATTCTTCTAATCCAAGAACATGGTATACGTCTCCATCTGTTTATATCATCTTTGATTTCTTTCATCAGTGTCTTATAGTTTTCTGAGTACAGGTCTTTTACTTCCTTAGGTAGGTTTATTCCTAGGTATTTTATTCTTTTTGTTGCAGTGGTAATGGGATTGTTTCCTTAATTTCTCTTTCTGATCTTTCATTGTTAGTGTATAGGAATGCAAGCAATTTCTGTGCATTAATTTTGTATCCTGCAACTTTACCAAATTCATTGATTAGCTCCAGTGGTTTTCTGGTGGCGTCTTTAGGATTCTCTATCTATGATATCATGTCATCTGCAAACAGTGACAATTTTACTTCTTCTTTTCCTTTTTGTATTCCTTTTATTTCTTTTTCTTCTCTGATTGCCATGGCTAGGACCTCCAAAACTATGTTGAATAGCAGTGGTGAGAGTGGGCATCCTCGTCTTGTTTCTGATCTTAGAGGAGACGCTTTCAGTTTTTCACCATTGAGAATGCTGTTTGCTGTGGGTTTGTCATATATGGCCTTTATTATGTTGAGGTAGTTTCCCTCTATGCCCACACTCTGCAGAGTTTTTATCGTAAATGAGTGTTGAATTTTCTCAAAATCTTTTCCTTCATCTATTGAGATGATCATATGGTTTTATTCTACAATTTGTTAATATGGTGTATCACATTGATTTGTGTATATTGAAGAATCCTTGCATCCCTGGGATAAACCCCACTTGATCATGGTGTATGATCCTTTTAATCTGTTGTTCGATTCTGTTTGCTAGTATTTTGTTGAGGATTTTTACATCTATATTCATCAGTGATATTGGTCTATAATTTTCTTTCCTTGTAGTATCTCTGTCTGATTTTGGTATCAGGGTGATGGTGGTCTCATAGAATGAGTTTGGGAGTGTTCCTTCCCCTGCAATTGTTTTGAAGAATTTGAGAAGGTTGGGTGTTAGCTCTTCTCTAAATGTTTGATAGAATTCACCTGTGATGCCATCTGGTTCTGGACTTTTGTTTGTTGGAAGATTTTTAATCACAGTTTCAATTTCATTGCTTGTGATAGGTTTGTTCATATTTTCTATTTCTTCCTGGTTCAATCTTTGAAGGTTATCCCTTTCTAAGAATTTGTCCATTTCTTCCAGATTGTCCATTTTATTGGCATAGAGTTGCTTGTAGTAGTCTCTTAGGATGCTTTGTATTCCTGTGGTGTCTGTTGTAACTTCTCCTTTTTCACTTCTAATTTTGTTGATTTGCGTCCTCTCCCTCTTTTTCTTGAGTCTGGCTAAAGGTTGATCATTTTTGCTTATCTTCTCAAAGAACCAGCTTTTAGTTTTGTTGATCTTTGCTTCCGTTTTCTTTGTTTCTATTTCATTTATTTCTGCTCTGATCTTTAGGATTTCTTTCCTTCTACTAACTTTGGGTTTTGTTCTTCTTTCTCTAGTTCCTCTAGGTGTAAGGTTAGATTGTTTATTTGAGATTTTTCTTGTTTCTTGAGGTAGGCTTGTATTGCTATAAACTTCCCTCTTAGAACTCCTTTTGCTGCATCCCATAGGTTTTGGTCATCGTGTTTTTGTTGTCATTTGTCTCTAGGTAGTTTTTGATTTCCCCTTTGATTTCTTCAGTGATCTCTTGGTTATTTAGTAACGTATTGTTTAGCCTCCATGTGTTTGTGTTTTTTACGGTTTTTTCCGTGTAATTGATTTCTAATCTCATAGCATTGTGGTCGGAACAGCTGCTTGATATGATTTCAGTTTTCCTAAATTTACTGAGGCTTTATCTGTGACCCAAGATGTGATCTATCCTGGAGAATGTTCCGTGTGCAGTTGAGAAGAACGTGTAATCTGCTGTTTTTGGATGGAATGTCCTATAAATATCAATGAACTCTATCTGGTCTATTGTGTCATTTAAAGCTTGTGTTTCCTTATTAATTTTCTGTCTGGCTGATCTCCACTGGTGTAAGTGAGCTGTTAAAGTCCCCCGCTATTATTGTGTTACTGTCGATTTCCTCTTTTATAGCTGTTAGCAGTTGCCTTATACATTGAGGTGCTCCTATGTTGGGTACATATATATTTATAATTGTTATGTCTTCTTCTTGGATTGATCCCTTGACCATTATGTAGTGTCTTTCCTTGTCTCTTGTAACATTCTTTATTTTAAAGTCTATTTTATCTGATATGAGTATTGCTACTCCAGCTTTCTTTTGATTTTCATTAGCATAGAATATATTTTTCCATCGCCTCACTTTCAGTCTGTATGTGTCCCTAGGTCTGAAATGGGTCTCTTGTAGACAGCATATATATGGGTCTTGTTTTTGTATCCATTCAGCCAGTCTATGTCTTTTGGTTGGAACATTTAGTGCATTCACGTTTAAGGTAATTATCGATATGTATGTTCCTACTACTATTTTCTTAATTGTTATGGGTTTGTCTTGGTGGGTCCTTTTCGTCTCTTGTGTTTCCCACTTAGAGAAGTTATTTTAGCATTTGGTGTAGAGCTGGTTGCATGGTGCTGAATTCTCTTAGCTTTTGCTTGTCTGTAAGGCTTTTGATTTCTCCATCAAATCTGAATGAGCTCTTTGCAGGGTGCAGTACTCTTGGTTGTAGGTTCTTCCCTTTCATCACTTTAAATTTATCATGCCACTTCCTTCTGGCTTGTAGATTTTCTGCTGAGAAATCAGCTGTTATCCTTATGGGATTTCCCTTGTATGTTATTTGTCATTTTTCCCTTGCTGCTTTCAATAATTTTTCTTTGTCGTTAATTTTTGTCAATTTGATTACTATGTGTCTTGTCATTTTTCTCCTTTGGTTTCTCCTGCCTGGGACACTCTGTGCTTCTGGACTTGGGTGGCTATTTCTTTTCCCATGCTAGGGAAGTTTTTGACCATAATCTCTTCAAATATATTCTCGGGTCCTTTCTCTCTCTCTTCTCCTTCTGGGACCCCTATAATGCGAATGTTGTTGCGTTTAATGTTGTCCCAGAGGACTCTTGGGGTGTCTTCATTTATTTTCATTCTTTTTCTTTATTCTGTTCCATGGCAGTGATTTCCACCTTTCTGTCTTCCAGGCCACTTATCCGTTCTTCTGCCACAGTTATTCTGCTACTGATTCCTTCTAGTGTATTTTTCATTTCAGTTATTACATTGTTCACCTCTGTTTGTTTGTTCTTTAATTCTTCTAGGTGTTTGTTCCTTAATTCTTCTAGGTCTTTGTTAAGCATTTCTTGTGTCTTCTCGATCTTTGCCTCCTTTCTTTTTCTAAGGTCTTGGCTCAACTTCACTATCATTATTCTGAATTCTTTTTCTGGAAGGTTCCCTATCTCTACCTCATTTCGTTTTTTTTTCTGGGGTTTTATCTTGTTCCTTGATCTGGTATAAAGTCCTCTGCCTTTTCATTTTGTCTATCTTTCTGTGAATGTGGTTTTCCTTCCACAGGCTGCAGAATTGTAGTTCTTCTTGCTTCTGCTGTCTGCTCTCTGGTGGATGAGTCTATCTTAGAGGCTTGTGCAAGCTTCCTGATGGGAGGGACTGGTGGTGGGTAGAGCTGGGTGTTGCTTTGGTGGGCAGAGCTTTATTCCGCTTGTCTACGGATTAAATAAAACTTCAATAAAAAGTTGAATCTGCTTGTCTGCTGATGCATGGGGCTGGGTTCCCTCCCTGTTGGTTGTTTGGCCTGAGGCGACCCAGCACTGGAGCCTACCTTGCTCTTGTTGGGGCTAATGGCGGACTCTGGGAGGGCTCACACCAAGGAGTATTTCCCAGAACTTCTGCTGCCAGTGTCGTTGTCCTCACGGTGAGCCACAGCCACAGCCACCACCTGCCTCTGCAGGAGACCCTCTAAAAGTAGCAGGTAGTTCTGGTCATTCTCCTACGGGGTCACCGCTCCTTCCCCTGGGTCCTGGTGTGCACACTACTTTGTGTGTGCCCTCCAAGAGTGGAGTATCTGAGTGGAGTTGAGACTCTGAGACTCTGTGTGGAGTCGCACAGACTCTGGGTCCTGTGAAGCTTCGATGTTTTGTGATTCTAGAAATCCTATAGGAGACGGTCCACAGCAGGTGAAGCTAATGTTGTCAGTAGAGGTGTTGAAGCCAAAGATCTGCAGTTCCGGCTAGAGGTGCCGATGTACATACAGGACAAAATCATCTCGTGTGAATGTAGTTCAGGCATGTTTAAGATGAATGCAGTCATGTTCATGCCTACCATATTCTATCTTGAGCCTCTCCTCAGGGACCCCCTCCTCAGTTCCTGAGGCTCCTGTAAGTCATGTACAGGGGACTGGAGAGTGGGCTCTGTCCAGTCTGAGCCCTGAGTTACCCTGTGTGTATCTTAGGATACTTTGTATTTCTGTGGTGTCTGTTGTAACATCATCTCTTTCATTTCAGATTTATTTGGGCCCTCTCTTTTTTAACAAAACATACTACTGTTGTCTTTTATTCTTTACAGAAGTTTAATCAGTGTTTGATCTACTATCCTTACCCTATGTATACTTTTTGCAGTGAGATTTTTACTTTTCTTTGTTTCCTTGTTACTATCAATAATTAGTGAGACTTCTTTTAAGCTACCTTCAACATTGCTTATAAAGCTGCTTTATTAGTGATGACAGAGCCTTAATGGAAGTCATGTTCTGGTTGTAAATTAGAATGCAATGTGCCAGCAAAAAGCCCCTTAAGTTTATGTCTCATTACTTCTTGTTCTTTTTTTAATTTAATTTTTATTTTTTGTCAGAGCAAATTTGATTAAAATGTTTTGTTTCTTCTAGGTGTGCAAGATGTGGTTCTTTTAAACATATACATATATCTATTCTTCTTTGGATCATTTTCCCATGTAGGTTATGACACCATGTTGAGTAGTCTTGTCTTGGTATTACGTAGGTCTTTGGTGATTACATATTTCACATGTGTTTCTATATCTATCTTAACCCCAATATCCTAATGTATCCAATCCTCACACCTTTCCAATTGGTGAACCCTAAGTTTGTTTAATGAATCTGTGATTGCATTTCTCTGTGGAAATATCTTCATTGGTATCAATTTTTAGCTAAGACCTATAAGTGATATTATAGGATATGTGTCTTTTGCTTACTGACTTAGTACAATTTGCCTGATTAACTCAAAAATCATACACGGTGCTGCAAATGGCATTGTTTTTTTTTTTCCCTGGCTCATATTCCATCTGTACGTGTACCAGTTCTTCTTTGGCCATGCACCTCTTGATGGACTTTTTGGTTGCCTCCATGTCTTGGTTATTGTAATACTGCTGCAATGCACAATTGCTTGCCTGTGTCTTTCCAGTTCTATCTCCTTATGTTATAGGCCAAGGAGTGGGCTTGCTGTATCATATGGTAGCTCAGTGTGTACATTTTAAAGGCACCACCATTCAGTTCTCATTAGTGGCTCTTTCCAGGTTATGTCCCACTTAAAATTGAGGGTATGCATTTCTCCAAAACACCTTCAATATTTATTGTTTGTAGTTTGCTTGCTGCTGGTTATTCTAACAGGTGCGAGCTGATACCTCTGTGTGGCTGAATTTGCATGTGTCCCATAATCTGTTGAAATTGATCTTTAAAGCATGCTCTTTTTATTTATCAAACTGTGATTACAGCTTAGTTCTTCAAATTGTTTTCTTAAATTAAGTGTCACATTTTGAAAAGTTTTGGCCATTACCTCCCTCAAGACATTTTGAGGGCAGGTTTCATTTACAGCCCTGAAGTACTTGTTCATATGAAGTGACCATTAACACAGGTATTAAAGCTGCTTTTGCAGGTAACGGCCAGAGGGCGGCAGCCTTTTTACGTTCCCCAATCTGGTAACTAGGGAAAGAGACCTTCAGCTGCAAGAGTGTCCAGCTTTATTTCTCATCCAGCTGTGGGTCTAGATATGGTCAAACAAGGTTGCATCACAGCCCAGGAACGAATTATGTAAAATTTCCTCTCTCTATCACTGTCTTAGTTTTTTGTGTTTTTTAAAGTTATTTATTTTCAAATGGGGTTTCGCTGCTTTTCACTGCTGTGTTTATGCCGCTTTACACCCACTTGACTCACTTAAAGAGAGATATCAATATATAGGTTTTAAGATACTTACTAGTCAGATATATTCTTGTGCGGTGAATAGGGGGTGTTGCGTCCAGTTCACTGGGCAAGGAGTAGGTCTTGTCTATTACATATTTGATTTATGGAGTGATATCTGTGCTAATTTCAAATCCCGGGTTTATGCATCACCCACCTCACCTTTCCCGTTAAGCAGCCATAGTGTGTTTTGTAAATGTGTGACTCTGTCCTGTTTTGTAATTCAGTTTAAGTGTAGCGATTTTTACATTCCCCCTATAAGTGATATCTTTGATAAGTGTCTTTTTCTATGTGACTTATTTCACTTAAAATCATCATACCTACATCCACTCATCATGCTGCTAGTAGCCTTATGACATTGATTTCATGGCTGAGTGATATTCCATTGTACATAAGTACCACAACTTCTTTATCAATTTTCCTATTCCTGGGATGTTTAAGGAGTACCGAAGTGGAGGTTCTTGGGAACAGAGCAGCCCTAAATTTTGGGGTGCCTGTGTCTTGATGATTTTTAGTTTTCCCAATTTATACGCCCATGAGTTGAAGTGCCCTATGCTCACTAAGCTGTGTTTTTTAGATGTTTCAGGACACACCGTACACTTCTCCAGAGTGGCTGTTGGCAAATTACATCCCGCCCATCAGCATAGCAAGGCTCCGATTTCTACATGGACTGTCCTGCTTTTCTGGTTTTTACACTTTTTTCAGCATGACCCTTTGACCAATGGGAAGCGAGACTTCTTTATAGCGCTGATTTGCCTTTCCAGGTTGCTTGGTTGGCCAAGAAGGGCATATGCGTTTTTTCCTGAATATATTCGGGAAAAAACGCATACGCCCTTTTGGGCCAAGGGCATCATTGTCCACGTTTTGCCACTTTTCATGTGCTTTAAAGGCGATTCGAATCTACCTCCTGAAATCTGTTTCCTGCAATTCTGCCTTGCTTTAAACTCCTCTTCGTTGCCTTCCCTCAATATATTTGTGGACGAGAGTTATCATTTACAACTCTGCAGGTTTCTGAATTGCAGTGCCCCTGAGCTCCATTTTTCAACTCGCTTTCTTGGGAGCTGGCCGCAAAGCACAGGATTGCTTCAGGCCCTATTCTGGTTCCGGGGGGCAGGCTGAGCCTGTGGTTAATTCTTCTTCCTGATGGGAATATAGAGTGACCTGTGCCTGTCCCAACACCTAGAGCTAGTCTCTCGTTGGTTGCCCCTCTTCCCGTTCATCCTCAGGATAAATTGCAACCTGTACAGAATTGGAGTTTAAAGTTGCGGATTCCCAACGAGGGAGATTGCTAATAAAGCGGCTGGAATGGCAAACCCGAGCACAAGGAGATGAGAAATGAGGTGCGTTTCAGGAACCCTTCCCGATGAGACGGTGTACCATCTTCTGGGTTTCTCACGCATGTTTTCGATGTAGGAAGATGCCCTTGAACCTGGAGATGTGGGATCCATGGGATGGGTACGATGCAGTATTACTTTAAAGGGACTGCGTTTGCCCACCCAGCCTCACCAAACCTCTCAGCCCCAAGAGTGTCCACCCTTATGTCTCATCTAGCTGTGGGTCTAGATATGGTCAGTCCACTTTGCATCACAGCCCCTGAACGAATTATGTAAGAATTTCTCTCTCTTTCACTCTCTTTGTTTAATGGGTTTATAAAAGTAATTTATTTTTAAAATGGGGTTTAGCTGCTTTTCACTGCTGTGTTTATGCTGCTTTACCCCCACTTGACACACGTCCAGTGAAATATCAATACATAGGTTTTAAGATTCTTACTAGTCAGATATATTCTTGTGTGGTGAATAGGGGGTGATGAGTCCAGTTCACTGAGCAAGGAGTAGGTCTTGTCTATTACATATTGGGTGTATGGAACGGTATCTGAGCGAATTTGAAACCCTTGTTTTATGCATCACCCCACCTCACCTTTCCCGTTAAGCAGCCATAGTGTGTTTTCTAAACGTGTGACTCTGTTCTGTTTTGTAATTCAGTTCAAGTGTAGCGGTTTTTACATTCCCTCTATAAGTGATAGCTTATGATAAGTGTCTTTTTCTGTGTGACTTATTTCACTTAGAATCGTCGTACCTAAATCCACTCATCTTGCTTCTACTAGCCTTATGACATTGATTTCATGTCTGAGTGATATTCCATTGTACATAAGGACCACAAATTCTGTATCCATTTTTCTCTTTCCTGGGATATTTAAGGTGTCATGAAGTGGAGGTTCTTGTCAACAGAGCAGCCTTAATCTTTGGGGTGCCTGTGTCTTGCTGATTTTTAGTTTTCCCAATTTATACGCATATGAGTGGACGTGCCCTATGCTCCCTAAGCTGTGTTTTTTCGATGTTTCAGGACACACCGTACACTTCTCCAGAGTGGCTGTTGGCAATTTACATCCCGCCCATCAGCGTAGCAAGGCTGCCATTTCTCCATGGCCTGTCCTGCATTTCTGGTTTTGACTCTTTTTGCAGCATGGCCCTTTTGACCGATGGGAAGCGAGACTTCTTTGTAGCTCTGATTAGCCTTTCCAGGTTGCTTGGTTGGCCAAAAAGGGCGTATGCGTTTTTTCCTGAATATAATCAGGAAAAAATGCATACGCACTTTTTGGCCAAGGGCATCATTGTCGACGTTTTGCCGCTTTTCATGCGCTTTAAGGGCGATTCGAATTTACCTCCTGAAACCTGTTTCCTGCAATTCTGCCTTGCTTTCAAATCCTCTTCGTTGCCTTCCCTCAATATATTTGTGGACGAGAGTTATCATTTATAACTCAGCAGGTTTGTGAATTGCAGTGCCCCTGAGCTCCATTTTTCAACTGTCTTTTTTGGGAGTTGGCCGCAAAAGCACTGGATTGCCTCAGGCACTATTCTGGTTCCCGGCGGCAGGATTAGCCTGTGGTTAATTCTTCTTCCTGATGGGAAAATACAGTGACCTGTGCCTGTCCCAACACCTAGATCTAGTCTCTCATTGGTTGCCCCTCTTCCGTTTCATCCTCAGGACAAATTGCAACCTGTTCGGAACAGGAAGTTAAAGGTGCTGATTCTCCAAGTAGGGAGATTGCTAGTAAAGTAGCTGGAATGACGAACCCGAGCACAAGGAGATGAGAAATGAGGTGCGTTTCAGAAACCTTCCAAAATCACACGGTGTACCATCTTCTTGGTTTCTCATGCATGTTTTCGATGTAGGAAGATGCCCTTGAACCTGGAGATTTGGGACCCATGGGTTGGGTACCTCGCAGTATTACTTTAAAGGGTCTGCGTTTGCTCACCCAACCTCACCAAACCTCTCAGCCCCAAGAGTGTCCACCCTTATGTCTCATCCAGCTGTGGGTCTAGATATGGTCAATCCAGGTTGCATCACAGCCCCTGAACGAATTTTATAAGAATTTCTCTCTCTTTCACTGTCTTCGTTTTACGGGTTTTTAAAAGTAATTTATTTTTATAATGGGGTTTAGCTGCTTTTCACGGCTGTGTTTATGCGGCTTTACACCCACTTGACTCACTTCCAGACAGATATCAATACATAGGTTTTAAGATTCTTACTTATCAGATATATTCTTGTGCGGTGAATAGGGGGTGTTGAGTCCAGTTCACTGAGCAAGGAGTAGGTCTTGTCTATTACATATTGGGTGTATGGAACGGTATTTGAGCGAATTTGAAACCCTTGTTTTATGCATCACCCCACCTCAACTTTCCCGTTAAGCAGGCATAGTGTGTTTTGTAAACGTGAGACTCTGTTCTGTTTTGTAATTCAGTTCAAGTGTAGCGGTTTTTACATTCCCTCTATAAGTGATAGCTTATGATAAGTGTCTTTTTCTGTGTGACTTATTTCACTTAGAATCGTCGTACCTATATCCACTCATCTTGCTTCTACTAGCCTTATGACATTGATTTCATGTCTGAGTGATAATCCATTGTACATAAGGACCACAAATTCTTTATCCATTTTGCTCTTTCCTGGGATATTTAAGGTGTCATGAAGTGGAGGTTCTTGTCAACAGAGCAGCCCTAAACTTTGGGGTGCCTGTGTCTTGCTGATTTTTAGTTTTCCCAATTTATACGCCCATGAGTGGACGTGCCCTATGCTCCCTACGCTGTGTTTTTTCGATGTTTCAGGACACACCGTACACTTCTCCAGAGTGGCTGTTGGCAATTTACATCCCGCCCATCAGCATAGCAAGGCTGCCATTTCTCCATGGCCTGTCCTGCATTTCTGGTTTGCACACTTTTTGCAGCATGGCCCTTTTGACCGATGGGAAGCGAGACTACTTTGTAGCGCTGATTTGCCTTTCCAGGTTGCTTGGTTGGCCAAAAAGGGCGTATGCGTTTTTTCCTGAATATATTCAGGAAAAAACGCATACGCCCTTTTTGGCCAAGGGCATCATTGTTGACGTTTTGCGACTTTTCATATGCTTTAAAGGCGATTCGAATCTACCTCCTGAAACCTGTTTCCTGCAATTCTGCCTTGCTTTCAAATCCTCTTCATTGCCTTCCCTCAATATATTTGTGGACGAGAGTTATCATTTCTAACTCTGCGGTTTTGTGAATGGCAGTGTCCCTGGGCTCCATTTTTCAACTCGCTTTTTTGGGAGCTGGCCGCAAGAGCGCGGGATTGCCTCAGGCCCTATTCTGCTTCTGGGCGGCAGGCTGAGCCTGTGGTTAATTCTTCTTCCCGATGGGAAAATAGAGTGACCTGTGCCTGTCCCAACACCTAGATCTAGTCTCTCATTGGTTGCCCCTCTTCCCGTTCATCCTCAGGACAAATTGCAACCTGTAGGGAACAGGAGGTTAAAGGTGCTGATTCTCCAAGTAGGGAGATTGCTAGTAAAGTACCTGGAATGGCGAACCCGAGCACAAGGAGATGAGAAATGAGGTACGTTTTAGAAACCTTTCAAAATCACACGGTGTACCATCTTCTGGGTTTCTCATGTATGTTTTCGATGTAGGAAGATGCCCTTGAACCTGGAGATTTGGGACCCATGGGATGGGTACCAGGCAGTATTACTTTAAAGGGTCTGTGTTTGCTCACCCAACCTCACCCAACCTCTCAGCCCCAAGTGTGTCCACCCTTATGTCTCATCCAGCTGTGGGTCTAGATATGGTCAATCCAGGTTGCATCACAGCCCCTGAACGAATTTTGTAAGAATTTCTCTCTCTTTCACTGTCTTTGTTTTACGGGTTTTTAAAAGTAATTTATTTTTATAATGGGGTATAGCTGCTTTTCACGGCTGTGTTTTTGCGGCTTTACACCCACTTGACTCACTTCCAGACAGATATCAATACATAGGTTTTAAGATTCTTACTAGTCACATATATTCTTCTGCGGTGAATAGGGGGTGTTGAGTTCAGTTCACTGAGCAAGGAGTCGGTCTTTTCTATTACATATTGGGTGTATGGAACGGTATCTGAGCCAATTTGAAACCCTTGTTTTATGCATCACCCCACCTCACCTTTCCCGTTAAGCAGCCATAGTGTGTTTTCTAAACGTGTGACTCTGTTCTCTTTTGTAATTCAGTTCAAGTGTAGCGGTTTTTACATTCCCTCTATAAGTGATAGCTTATGATAAGTGTCTTTTTCTGCGTGACTTATTTCACTTAGAATCGTCGTACCTAAATCCACTCATCTTGCTTCTCCTAGCCTTACGACATTGATTTCATGTCTGAGTGATATTCCATTGTACTCAAGGACCACAACTTCTTTATCCATTTTTCTCTTTCCTGGGATATTTAAGGTGTCATGAAGTGGAGGTTCTTGTCAACAGAGCAGCCCTAAACTTTGGGGTGCCTGTGTCTTGCTGATTTTTAGTTTTCCCAATTTATACGCCCATGAGTGGACGTGCCCTATGCACCCTAAGCTGTGTTTTAGATGTTTCAGGACACACCGTACACTTCTCCAGAGTGGCTGTTGGCAATTTACATCCCGCCCATCAGCGTAGCAAGGCTGCCATTTCTCCATGGCCTGTCCTGCATTTCTGGTTTTGACACTTTTTGCAGCATGGCCCTTTTGACCGATGGGAAGCGAGACTACTTTGTAGCGCTGATTTGCCTTTCCAGGTTGCTTGGTTGGCCAAAAAGGGCGTATGCGTTTTTTCCTGAATATATTCAGGAAAAAACGCATACGCCCTTTTTGGCCAAGGGCATCATTGTCGACGTTTTGCGACTTTTCATGTGCTTTAAAGGCGATTCGAATCTACCTCCTGAAACCTGTTTCCTGCAATTCTGCCTTGCTTTCAAATCCTCTTCGTTGCCTTCCCTCAATATATTTGTGGACGAGAGTTATCATTTATAACTCAGCAGGTTTGTGAATGGCAGTGTCCCTGGGCTCCATTTTTCAACTCCCTTTTTTGGGAGCTGGCCATAAGAGCGCGGGATTGCCTCAGGCCCTATTCTGCTTCTGGGCGGCAGGCTGAGCCTGTGGTTAATTCTTCTTCCTGATGGGAAAATAGAGTGACCTGTGCCTGTCCCAACACCTAGATCTAGTCTCTCATTGGTTGCCCCTCTTCCCGTTCATCCTCAGGACAAATTGCAACCTGTAGGGAACAGGAGTTTAAAGGTGCTGATTCTCCAAGTAGCGAGATTGCTAGTAAAGTAGCTGGAATTGCGAACCCGAGCACAAGGAGATGAGAAATGAGGTGCGTTTTAGAAACCTTTCAAAATCACATGGTGTACCTTCTTCTGGGTTTCTCATGCATGTTTTCGATATAGGAAGATGCCCTTGAACCTGGAGATTTGGGACCCATGGGATGGGTACCACGCAGTATTACTTTAAATGGTCTGCGTTTGCTCACCCAACCTCACCCAACCTCTCAGCCCCAAGAGTGTCCACCCTTATGTCTCATCTAGCTGTGGGTCTAGATATGGTCAATCCAGGTTGCATCACAACCCCTGAACGAGTTATGTAAGTATTTCTCTCTCTTTCACTGTCTTTGTTTTACGGGTTTTTAAAAGTAATTTATTTTTATAATGGGGTTTAGCTGCCTTTCACGGCTGTGTTTATGCGGCTTTACACCCACTTGACTCACTTCCAGAGAGATATCAATACATAGGTTTTACGATTCTTACTAGTCAGATATATTCTTGTGCGGTGAATAGGGGGTGTTGTGTCCAGTTCACTGAGCAAGGAGTAGGTCTTGTCTATTACATATTGGGTGTATGGAACGGTATCTGAACGAATTTGAAACCCTTGTTTTATGCATCACCCCACCTCACCTTTCCCGTTAAGCAGCCATAGTGTGTTTTCTAAACGTGTGACTCTGTTCTGTTTTGTAATTCAGTTCAAGTGTAGCGGTTTTTACATTCCCTCTATAAGTGATAGCTTATGATAAGTGTCTTTTTCTGTGTGACTTATTTCACTTAGAATCGTCGTTCCTAAAACCACTCATCTTGCTTCTAGTAGCCTTATGACATTGATTTCATGTCTGAGTGATATTCCATTGTACATAAGGACCACAACTTCTTTATCCATTTTTCTCTTTCCTGGGATATTTAAGGTGTAATGAAGTGGAGGTTCTTGTCAACAGAGCAGCCCTAAACTTTGGGGTGCCTGTGTCTTGCTGATTTTTAGTTTTCCCAATTTATACGCCCATGAGTGGATGTGCCCTATGCTCCCTAAGCTGTGTGTTTTAGATGTTTCAGGACACACCGTACACTTCTCCAGAGTGGCTGTTGGCAATTTACATCCCGCCCATCAGCATAGCAAGGCTGCCATTTCTCCATGGCCTGTCCTGCATTTCTGGTTTGCACACTTTTTGCAGCATGGCCCTTTTCACCGATGGGAAGCGAGACTACTTTGTAGCGCTGATTTGCCTTTCCAGGTTGCTTGGTTGGCCAAAAAGGGCGTATGCGTTTTTTCCTGAATATATTCAGGAAACAACGCATACTCCCTTTTTGGCCAAGGGCATCATTGTCGACGTTTTGCGACTTTTCATATGCTTTAAAGGCGATTCGAATCTACCTCATGAAACCTGTTTCCTGCAATTCTGCCTTGCTTTCAAATCCTCTTCATTGCCTTCCCTCAATATATTTGTGGACGAGAGTTATCATTTATAACTCTGCGGTTTTGTGAATGGCAGTGTCCCTGGGCTCCATTTTTCAACTCGCTTTTTTGGGAGCTGGCCGCAAGAGCGCGGGATTGCCTCAGGCCCTATTCTGCTTCTGGGCGGCAGGCTGAGCCTGTGGTTAATTCTTCTTCCCGATGGGAAAATAGAGTGACCTGTGCCTGTCCCAACACCTAGATCTAGTCTCTCATTGGTTGCCCCTCTTCCCGTTCATCCTCAGGACAAATTGCAACCTGTAGGGAACAGGAGGTTAAAGGTGCTGATTCTCCAAGTAGGGAGATTGCTAGTAAAGTACCTGGAATGGCGAACCCGAGCACAAGGAGATGAGAAATGAGGTACGTTTTAGAAACCTTTCAAAATCACACGGTGTACCATCTTCTGGGTTTCTCATGTATGTTTTCTATGTAGGAAGATGCCCTTGAACCTGGAGATTTGGGACCCATGGGATGGGTACCAGGCAGTATTACTTTAAAGGGTCTGTGTTTGCTCACCCAACCTCACCCAAGCTCTCAGCCCCAAGTGTGTCCACCCTTATGTCTCATCCAGCTGTGGGTCTAGATATGGTCAATCCAGGTTGCATCACAGCCCCTGAACGAATTTTGTAAGAATTTCTCTCTCTTTCACTGTCTTTGTTTTACGGGTTTTTAAAAGTAATTTATTTTTATAATGGGGTATAGCTGCTTTTCACGGCTGTGTTTTTGCGGCTTTACACCCACTTGACTCACTTCCAGACAGATATCAATACATAGGTTTTAAGATTCTTACTAGTCACATATATTCTTCTGCGGTGAATAGGGGGTGTTGAGTCCAGTTCACTGAGCAAGGAGTCGGTCTTTTCTATTACATATTGGGTGTATGGAACGGTATCTGAGCCAATTTGAAACCCTTGTTTTATGCATCACCCCACCTCACCTTTCCCGTTAAGCAGCCATAGTGTGTTTTCTAAACGTGTGACTCTGTTCTCTTTTGTAATTCAGTTCAAGTGTAGCGGTTTTTACATTCCCTCTATAAGTGATAGCTTATGATAAGTGTCTTTTTCTGTGTGACTTATTTCACTTAGAATCGTCGTACCTAAATCCACTCATCTTGCTTCTCCTAGCCTTACGACATTGATTTCATGTCTGAGTGATATTCCATTGTACACAAGGACCACAACTTCTTTATCCATTTTTCTCTTTCCTGGGATATTTAAGGTGTCATGAAGTGGAGGTTCTTGTCAACAGAGCAGCCCTAAACTTTGGGGTGCCTGTGTCTTGCTGATTTTTAGTTTTCCCAATTTATACGCCCATGAGTGGACGTGCCCTATGCTCCCTAAGCTGTGTTTTAGATGTTTCAGGACACACCGTACACTTCTCCAGAGTGGCTGTTGGCAATTTACATCCCGCCCATCAGCGTAGCAAGGCTGCCATTTCTCCATGGCCTGTCCTGCATTTCCGGTTTTTACACTTTTTGCAGCATGGCCCTTTTGACCGATGGGAAGCGAGACTACTTTGTAGCGCTGATTTGCCTTTCTAGGTTGCTTGGTTGGCCAAAAAGGGCGTATGCGTTTTTTCCTGAATATATTCAGGAAAAAACGCATACGCCCTTTTTGGACAAGGGCATCATTGTCGACGTTTTGCGACTTTTCATGTGCTTTAAAGGCGATTCGAATCTACCTCCTGAAACCTGTTTCCTGCAATTCTGCCTTGCTTTCAAATCCTCTTCGTTGCCTTCCCTCAATATATTTGTGGACGATAGTTATCATTTATAACTCAGCAGGTTTGTGAATGGCAGTGTCCCTGGGCTCCATTTTTCAACTCCCTTTTTTGGGAGCTGGCCATAAGAGCGCGGGATTGCCTCAGGCCCTATTCTGCTTCGGGGCGGCAGGCTGAGCCTGTGGTTAATTCTTCTTCCTGATGGGAAAATAGAGTGACCTGTGCCTGTCCCAACACCTAGATCTAGTCTCTCATTGGTTGCCCCTCTTCCCGTTCATCCTCAGGACAAATTGCAACCTGTAGGGAACAGGAGGTTAAAGGTGCTGATTCTCCAAGTAGCGAGATTGCTAGTAAAGTAGCTGGAATTGCGAACCCGAGCACAAGGAGATGAGAAATGAGGTGCGTTTTAGAAACCTTTCAAAATCACATGGTGTACCTTCTTCTGGGTTTCTCATGCATGTTTTCGATATAGGAAGATGCCCTTGAACCTGGAGATTTGGGACCCATGGGATGGGTACCACGCAGTATTACTTTAAATGGTCTGCGTTTGCTCACCCAACCTCACCCAACCTCTCAGCCCCAAGAGTGTCCACCCTTATGTCTCATCTAGCTGTGGGTCTAGATATGGTCAATCCAGGTTGCATCACAGCCCCTGAACGAGTTATGTAAGTATTTCTCTCTCTTTCACTGTCTTTGTTTTACGGGTTTTTAAAAGTAATTTATTTTTATAATGGGGTTTAGCTGCCTTTCACGGCTGTGTTTATGCGGCTTTACACCCACTTGACTCACTTCCAGAGAGATATCAATACATAGGTTTTACGATTCTTACTAGTCAGATATATTCTTGTGCGGTGAATAGGGGGTGTTGTGTCCAGTTCACTGAGCAAGGAGTAGGTCTTGTCTATTACATATTGGGTGTATGGAACGGTATCTGAACGAATTTGAAACCCTTGTTTTATGCATCACCCCACCTCACCTTTCCCGTTAAGCAGCCATAGTGTGTTTTCTAAACGTGTGACTCTTTTCTGTTTTGTAATTCAGTTCAAGTGTAGCGGTTTTTACATTCCCTCTATAAGTGATAGCTTATGATAAGTGTCTTTTTCTGTGTGACTTATTTCACTTAGAATCGTCGTTCCTAAAACCACTCATCTTGCTTCTAGTAGCCTTATGACATTGATTTCATGTCTGAGTGATATTCCATTGTACATAAGGACCACAACTTCTTTATCCATTTTTCTCTTTCCTGGGATATTTAAGGTGTATTGAAGTGGAGGTTCTTGTCAACAGAGCAGCCCTAAACTTTGGGGTGCCTGTGTCTTGCTGATTTTTAGTTTTCCCAATTTATACGCCCATGAGTGGACGTGCCCTATGCTCCCTAAGCTGTGTGTTTTAGATATTTCAGGACACACTGTACACTTCTCCAGAGTGGCTGTTGGCAATTTACATCCCGCCCATCAGCGTAGCAAGGCTGCCATTTCTCCATGGCCTGTCCTGCATTTCTGGTTTGCACACTTTTTGCAGCATGGCCCTTTTCACCGATGGGAAGCGAGACTACTTTGTAGCGCTGATTTGCCTTTCCAGGTTGCTTGGTTGGCCAAACAGGGCGTATGCGTTTTTTCCTGAATATATTTAGGAAAAAACGCATACGCCCTTTTTTGCCAAGGGCATCATTGTCGACGTTTTGCGAATTTTCATGTGCTTTAAAGGCGATTCGAATCTACCTCCTGAAACCTGTTTCCTGCAATTCTGCCTTGCTTTCAAATCCTCTTCGTTGCCTTCCCTCAATATATTTGTGGACGAGAGTTATCATTTATAACTTAGCGGGTTTGTGAATGGCAGTGTCCCTGGGCTCCATTTTTCAACTCGCTTTTTTGGGAGCTGGCCGCAGGAGCGCGGTATTGCCTCAGGCCCTATTCTGCTTCTGGGCGGCAGGCTGAGCCTGTGGTTAATTCTTCTTCCTGATGGGAAAATAGAGTGACCTGTGCCGGTCCCAACACCTAGATCTAGTCTCTCATTGGTTGCCCCTCTTCCGTTCATCCTCAGGACAAATTGCAACCTGTAGGGAACAGGAGCTTAAAGGTGCTGATTCTCCAAGTAGGGAGATTGCTAGTAAAGTAGCTGGAATGGCGAACCCGAGCACAAGGAGATGAGAAATGAGGTGCGTTTTAGAAACCTTTCAAAATCACACGGTGTACCACCTTCTGGGTTTCTCATGCATGTTTTCGATGTAGGAATATGCCCTTGAACCTGGAGATTTGGGACCCATGGGATGGGTACCAGGCAGTATTACTTTAAAGGTTCTGTGTTTGCTCACCCAACCTCACCCAAACTCTCAGCCCTAAGTGTGTCCACCCTTATGTCTCATCCAGCTGTGGGTCTAGATATGGTCAATCCAGGTTGCATCACAGCCCCTGAACGAATTTTGTAAGAATTTCTCTCTCTTTCACTGTCTTTGTTTTATGGGTTTTTAAAAGTAATTTATTTTTATAATGGGGTATAGCTGCTTTTCACGGCTGTGTTTATGCGGCTTTACACCCACTTGACTCACTTCCAGACGGATATCAATACATAGGTTTTAAGATTCTTACTAGTCACATATATTCATGTGCGGTGAATAGGGGGTGTTGAGTCCAGTTCACTGAGCAAGGAGTCGGTCTTTTCTATTACATATTGGGTGTATGGAACGGTATCTGAGCCAATTTGTAACCCTTGTTTTATGCATCACCCCACCTCACCTTTCCCGTTAAGCAGCCATAGTGTGTTTTCTAAACGTGTGACTCTGTTCTGTTTTGTAATTCAGTTCAAGTGTAGCGGTTTTTACATTCCCTCTATAAGTGATAGCTTATGATATGTGTCTTTTTCTGTGTGACTTATTTCACTTAGAATCATCGTACCTAAGTCCACTCATCTTGCTTCTTCTAGCCTAATGACATTGCTTTCATGTCTGAGTGATATTCCTTTGTACATAAGGACCACAACTTCTTTATTCATTTTTCTCTTTCCTGGGATATTTAAGGTGTCATGAAGTGGAGGTTCTTGTCAACAGAGCAGCCCTAAACTTTGGGGTGCTTGTGTCTTGCTGATTTTTAGTTTTCCCAATTTATACGCCCATGAGTGGACGTGCCCTATGCTCCCTAAGCTGTGTGTTTTAGATGTTTCAGGACACACCGTACACTTCTCCAGAGTGGCTGTTGGCAATTTACATCCCGCCCATCAGCGTAGCAAGGCTGCCATTTCTCCATGGCCTGTCCTGCATTTCTGGTTTTGACACTTTTTGCAGCATGGCCCTTTTGACCGATGGGAAGCGAGACTACTTTGTAGCGCTGATTTGCCTTTCCAGGTTGCTTGGTTGGCCAAAAAGGGCGAATGCGTTTTTTCCTGAATATATTCAGGAAAAAACGCATACGCCCTTTTTGGCCAAGGGCATCATTGTCGACGTTTTGCGACTTTTCATGTGCTTTAAAGGCGATTCGAATCTACCTCCTGAAACCTGTTTCCTGCAATTCTGCCTTGCTTTCAAATCCTCTTCGTTGCCTTCCCTCAATATATTTGTGGACGAGAGTTATCATTTATAACTCTGCGGTTTTTGAGTGGCAGTGTCCCTTGGCTCCATTTTTCAACTCCCTTTTTTGGGAGCTGGCCTTAAGAGCGCGGGATTGCCTCAGGCCCTATTCTGCTTCTGGGCAGCAGGCTGAGCCTGTGGTTAATTCTTCTTCCTGATGGGAAAATAGAGTGACCTGTGCCTGTCCCAACACCTAGATCTAGTCTCTCATTGGTTGCCCCTCTTCCGTTCATCCTCAGGACAAATTGCAACCTGTAGGGAACAGGAGGTTAAAGGTGCTGATTCTCCAAGTAGGGAGATTGCTAGTAAAGTAGGTGGAATGGCGAACCCGAGCACAAGGAGATGAGAAATGAGGTGCGTTTTAGAAACCTTTCAAAATCACACGGTGTACCACCTTCTGGGTTTCTCATGCATGTTTTCGATGTAGGAATATGCCCTTGAACCTGGAGATTTGGGACCCATGGGATGGGTACCAGGCAGTATTACTTTAAAGGGTCTGTGTTTGCTCACCCAACCTCACCCAACCTCTCAGCCCCAAGTGTGTCCACCCTTATGTCTCATCCAGCTGTGGGTCTAGATATGGTCAATCCAGGTTGCATCACAGCCCCTGAACGAATTTTGTAAGAATTTCTCTCTCTTTCACTGTCTTTGTTTTACGGGTTTTTAAAAGTAATTTATTTTTATAATGGGGTATATCTGCTTTTCACGGCTGTGTTTATGCGGCTTTACACCCACTTGACTCACTTCCAGACAGATATCAATACATAGGTTTTAAGATTCTTACTAGTCACATATATTCTTGTGCGGTGAATAGGGGGTGTTGAGTCCAGTTCACTGAGCAAGGAGTCGGTCTTTTCTATTACATATTGGGTGTATGGAACGGTATCTGAGCCAATTTGAAACCCTTGTTTTATGCATCACCCCACCTCACCTTTCCCGTTAAGCAGCCATAGTGTGTTTTCTAAACGTGTGACTCTGTTCTGTTTTGTAATTCAGTTCAAGTGTAGCGGTTTTTACATTCCCTCTATAAGTGATAGCTTATGATAAGTGTCTTTTTCTGTGTGACTTATTTCACTTAGAATCATCGTACCTAAGTCCACTCATCTTGCTTCTTCTAGCCTTATGACATTGATTTCATGTATGAGTGATATTCCTTTGTACATAAGGACCACAACTTCTTTATCCATTTTTCTCTTTCCTGGGATATTTAAGGTGTCATGAAGTGGAGGTTCTTGTCAACAGAGCATCCCTAAACTTTGGGGTGCCTGTGTCTTGCTGATTTTTAGTTTTCCCAATTTATACGCCCATGAGTGGACGTGCCCTATGCTCCCTAAGCTGTGTGTTTTAGATGTTTCAGGACACACCGTACACTTCTCCAGAGTGGCTGTTGGCAATTTACATCCCGCCCATCAGCGTAGCAAGGCTGCCATTTCTCCATGGCCTGTCCTGCATTTCTGGTTTTGACACTTTTTGCAGCATGGCCCTTTTGACCGATGGGAAGCGAGACTACTTTGTAGCGCTGATTTGCCTTTCCAGGTTGCTTGGTTGGCCAAAAAGGGCGTATGCGTTTTTTCCTGAATATATTCAGGAAAAACGCATACGCCCTTTTTGGCCAAGGGCATCATTGTCGACGTTTTGCGACTTTTCATGTGCTTTAAAGGCGATTCGAATCTACCTCCTGAAACCTGTTTCCTGCAATTCTGCCTTGCTTTCAAATCCTCTTCGTTGCCTTCCCTCAATATATTTGTGGACGAGAGTTATCATTTATAACTCTGCGGGTTTGTGAATGGCAGTGTCCCTGGGCTCCATTTTTCAACTCCCTTTTTTGGGAGCTGGCCTTAAGAGCGCGGGATTGCCTCAGGCCCTATTCTGCTTCTGGGCGGCAGGCTGAGCCTGTGGTTAATTCTTCTTCCTGATGGGAAAATAGAGTGACCTGTGCCTGTCCCAACACCTAGATCTAGTCTCTCATTGGTTGCCCCTCTTCCGTTCATCCTCAGGACAAATTGCAACCTGTAGGGAACAGGAGCTTAAAGGTGCTGATTCTCCAAGTAGGGAGATTGCTAGTAAAGTAGCTGGAATGGCGAACCCGAGCACAAGGAGATGAGAAATGAGGTGCGTTTTAGAAACCTTTCAAAATCACACGGTGTACCACCTTCTGGGTTTCTCATGCATGTTTTCGATGTAGGAATATGCCCTTGAACCTGGAGAATTGGGACCCATGGGATGGGAACCAGGCAGTATTACTTTAAAGGGTCTGTGTTTGTTCACCCAACCTCACCCAACCTCTCAGCCCCAAGTGTGTCCACCCTTATGTCTCATCCAGCTGTGGGTCTAGATATGGTCAATCCAGGTTGCATCACAGCCCCTGAACGAATTTTGTAAAAATTTCTCTCTCTTTCACTGTCTTTGTTTTACGGGTTTTTAAAAGTAATTTATTTTTATAATGGGGTATAGCTGCTTTTCACGGCTGTGTTTATGCGGCTTTACACCCACTTGACTCACTTCCAGACAGATATCAATACATAGGTTTTAAGATTCTTACTAGTCACATATATTCTTGTGCGGTGAATAGGGGGTGTTGAGTCCAGTTCACTGAGCAAGGAGTCGGTCTTTTCTATTACATATTGGGTGTATGGAACGGTATCTGAGCCAATTTGAAACCCTTGTTTTATGCATCACCCCACCTCACCTTTCCCGTTAAGCAGCCATAGTGTGTTTTCTAAACGTGTGACTCTGTTCTGTTTTGTAATTCAGTTCAAGTGTAGCGGTTTTTACATTCCCTCTATAAGTGATAGCTTTTGATAAGTGTCTTTTTCTGTGTGACTTATTTCACTTAGAATCATCGTACCTAAGTCCACTCATCTTGCTTCTTCTAGCCTTATGACATTGATTTCATGTCTGAGTGATATTCCTTTGTACATAAGGACCACAACTTCTTTATCCATTTTTCTCTTTCCTGGGATATTTAAGGTGTCATGAAGTGGAGGTTCTTGTCAACAGAGCAGCCCTAAACTTTGGGGTGCCTGTGTCTTGCTGATTTTTAGTTTTCCCAATTTATACGCCCATGAGTGGACGTGCCCTATGCTCCTTAGCTGTGTGTTTTAGATGTTTCAGGACACACCGTACACTTCTCCTTAGTGGCTGTTGGCAATTTACATCCCGCCCATCAGCATAGCAAGGCTGCCATTTCTCCATGGCCTGTCCTGCATTTCTGGTTTTGACACTTTTTGCAGCATGGCCCTTTTGACCGATGGGAAGCGAGACTACTTTGTAGCGCTGATTTGCCTTTCCAGGTTGCTTCGTTGGCCAAAAAGGGCGTATGCGTTTTTTCCTGAATATATTCAGGAAAAAACGCATACGCCCTTTTTGGCCAAGGGCATCATTGTCGACGTTTTGCGACTTTTCATGTGCTTTAAAGGCGATTCGAATCTACCTCCTGAAACCTGTTTCCTGCAATTCTGCCTTGCTTTCAAATCCTCTTCGTTGCCTTCCCTCAATATATTTGTGGACGACAGTTATCATTTATAACTCTGCGGGTTTGTGAATGGCAGTGTCCCTGGGCTCCATTTTTCAACTCCCTTTTTTGGGAGCTGGCCTTAAGAGCGCGGGATTGCCTCAGGCCCTATTCTGCTTCTGGGCAGCAGGCTAAGCCTGTGGTTAATTCTTCTTCCTGATGGGAAAATAGAGTGACCTGTGCCTGTCCCAACACCTAGATCTAGTCTCTCATTGGTTGCCCCTCTTCCGTTCATCCTCAGGACAAATTGCAACCTGTAGGGAACAGGAGGTTAAAGGTGCTGATTCTCCAAGTAGGGAGATTGCTAGTAAAGTAGCTGGAATGGCGAACCCGAGCACAAGGAGATGAGAAATGAGGTGCGTTTTAGAAACCCTTCAAAATCACACGGTGTACCACCTTCTGGGTTTCTCATTCATGTTTTTGATGTAGGAATATGCCCTTGAACCTGGAGATTTGGGACCCATGGGATGGGTACCTGGCAGTATTACTTTAAAGGGTCTGTGTTTGCTCACCCAACCTCACCCAACCTCTCAGCCCCAAGTGTGTCCACCCTTATGTCTCATCCAGCTCTGGGTCTAGATATGGTCAATCCAGGTTGCATCACACCCCCTGAACGAATTTTGTAAGAATTTCTCTCTCTTTCACTGTCTTTGTTTTACGGGTTTTTAAAAGTAATTTATTTTTATAATGGGGTATAGCTGCTTTTCACGGCTGTGTTTATGCGGCTTTACACCCACTTGACTCACTTCCAGACAGATATCAATACATAGGTTTTAAGATTCTTACTATTCACATATATTCTTGTGCGGTGAATAGGGGGTGTTGAGTCCAGTTCACTGAGCAAGGAGTCGGTCTTTTCTATTACATATTGGGTGTATGGAACGGTATCTGAGCCAATTTGAAACCCTTGTTTTATGCATCACCCCACCTCACCTTTCCCGTTAAGCAGCCATAGTGTGTTTTCTAAACGTGTGACTCTGTTCTGTTTTGTAATTCAGTTCAAGTGTAGCGGTTTTTACATTCCCTCTATAAGTGATAGCTTATGATAAGTGTCTTTTTCTGTGTGACTTATTTCACTTAGAATCATCGTACCTAAGTCCACTCATCTTGCTTCTTCTAGCCTTATGACATTGATTTCATGTCTGAGTGATATTCCTTTGTACATAAGGACCACAACTTCTTTATCCATTTTTCTCTTTCCTGGGATATTTAAGGTGTCATGAAGTGGAGGTTCTTGTCAACAGAGCATCCCTAAAATTTGGGGTGCCTGTGTCTTGCTGATTTTTAGTTTTCCCAATTTATACGCCCATGAGTGGACGTGCCCTATGCTCCCTAAGCTGTGTGTATTAGATGTTTCAGGACACACCGTACACTTCTCCAGAGTGGCTGTTGGCAATTTATATCCCGCCCATCAGTGTAGCAAGGCTGCCATTTCTCTATGGCCTGTCCTGCATTTCTAGTTTTGACACTTTTTGCAGCATGGCCCTTTTGACCGATGGGAAGCGAGACTTCTTTGTAGCGCTGATTTGCCTTTCCAGGTTGCTTGGTTGGCCAAAAAGGGCGTATGCGTTTTTTCCTGAATATATTCAGGAAAAAACGCATACGCCCTTTTTGGCCAAGGGCATCATTGTCGACGTTTTGCGACTTTTCATGTGCTTTAAAGGCGATTCGAATCTGCCTCCTGAAACCTGTTTCCTGCAATTCTGACTTGCTTTCAAATCCTCTTCGTTGCCTTCCCTCAATATATTTGTGGACGAGAGTTATCATTTATAACTCTGCGGGTTTGTGAATGGCAGTGTCCCTGGGCTCCATTTTTCAACTCGCATTTTTGGGAGCTGGCCGCAGGAGCGCGGCATTGCCTCAGGCCCTATTCTGCTCTGGGCGGCAGGCTGAGCCTGTGGTTAATTCTTCTTCCTGATGGGAAAATAGAGTGACATGTGCCTGTCCCTACACCTAGATCTAGTCTCTCATTGGTTGCCCCTCTTCCGTTCATCCTCAGGACAAATTGCAACCTGTAGGGAACAGGAGGTTAAAGGTGCTGATTCTCCAAGTAGGGAGATTGCTAGTAAAGTAGCTGGAATGGCGATCCCGAGCACAAGGAGATGAGAAATGAGGTGCGTTTTAGAAACCTTTCAAAATCACACGGTGTACCACGTTCTGGGTTTCTCATGCATGTTTTCGATGTAGGAATATGCCCTTGAACTTGGAGATTTGGGACCCATGGGATGGGTACCAGGCAGTATTACTTTAAAGGGTCTGTGTTTGCTCACCCAACCTCACCCAACCTCTCAGCCCCAAGTGTGTCCACCCTTATGTCTCATCCAGCTGTGGGTCTAGATATGGTCAATCCAGGTTGCATCACAGCCCCTGAACGAATTTTGTAAGAATTTCTCTCTCTTTCACTGTCTTTGTTTTACGGGTTTTTAAAAGTAATTTATTTTTATAACGGGGTATAGCTGCTTTTCACGGGTGTGTTTATGCGGCTTTACACCCACTTGACTCTCTTCCAGACAGATATCAATACATAGGTTTTAAGATTCTTACTATTCACATATATTCTTGTGCGGTGAATAGGGGGTGTTGAGTCCAGTTAACTGAGCAAGGAGTCGGTCTTTTCTATTACATATTGGGTGTATGGAACGGTATCTGAGCGAATTTGAAACCCTTGTTTTATGCATCACCCCACCTCACCTTTCCCGTTAAGCAGCCATAGTGTGTTTTCTAAACGTGTGACTCTGTTCTGTTTTGTAATTCAGTTCAAGTGTAGCGGTTTTTACATTTCCTCTATAAGTGATAGCTTATGATAAGTGTCTTTTTCTGTGTGACTTATTTCACTTAGAATCATCGTACCTAAATCCACTCATCTTGCTTCTTCTAGCCTTATGACATTGATTTCATGTCTGAGTGATATTCCTTTGTACATAAGGACCACAACTTCTTTATCCATTTTTCTCTTTCCTGGGATATTTAAGGTGTCATGAAGTGGAGGTTCTTGTCAACAGAGCATCCCTAAACTTTGGGGTGCCTGTGTCTTGCTGATTTTTAGTTTTCCCAATTTATACGCCCATGAGTGGACGTGCCCTATGCTCCCTAAGCTGTGTGTTTTAGATGTTTCAGGACACACCGTACACTTCTCCAGAGTGGCTGTTGGCAATTTACATCCCGCCCATCAGCATAGCAAGGCTGCCATTTCTCCATGGCCTGTCCTGCATTTCTGGTTTTGACACTTTTTGCAGCATGGCCCTTTTGACCGATGGGAAGCGAGACTACTTTGTAGCGCTGATTTGCCTTTCCAGGTTGCTTGGTTGGCCAAAAAGGGCGTATGCGTTTTTTCCTGAATATATTCAGGAAAAAACGCATACGCCCTTTTTGGCCAAGGGCATCATTGTCGACGTTTTGCGACTTTTCATGTGCTTTAAAGGCGATTCGAATCTACCTCCTGAAACCTGTTTCCTGCAATTCTGCCTTGCTTTCAAATCCTCTTCGTTTCCTTCCCTCAATATATTTGTGGACGAGAGTTATCATTTATAACTCTGCGGGTTTGTGAATGGCAGTGTCCCTGGGCTCCATTTTTCAACTCCCTTTTTTGGGAGCTGGCCTTAAGAGCGCGGGATTGCCTCAGGCCCTATTCTGCTTCTGGGCGGCAGGCTGAGCCTGTGGTTAATTCTTCTTCCTGATGGGAAAATAGAGTGACCTGTGCCTGTCCCAACACCTAGATCTAGTCTCTCATTGGTTGCCCCTCTTCCATTTCATCCTCAGGACAAATTGCAACCTGTAGGGAACAGGAGGTTAAAGGTGCTGATTCTCCAAGTAGGGAGATTGCTAGTAAAGTAGCTGGAATGGCGAACCCGAGCACAAGGAGATGAGAAATGAGGTGCGTTTGACAAACCTTTCAAAATCACATGGTGTACCATCTTCTGGGTTTCTCATGCATGTTTTCGATGTAGGAAGATGCCCTTGAACCTGGAGATTTGGGACCCATGGGATGGGTACCAGGCAGTATTACTTTAAAGGGTCTGCGTTTGCTCACCCAACCTCACCCAACCTTTCAGCCCCAAGAGTGTCCACCCTTATGTCTCATCCAGATGTGGGTCTAGATATGGTCAATCCAGGTGGCATCACAGCCCCTGAAAGAATTTTGTAAGAATTTCTCTCTCTTTCACTGTCTTTGTTTTACGGATTTTTAAAAGTAATTTATTTTTATAATGGGGTTTAGCTGGTTTTCACGGCTGTGTTTATGCGGCTTTACACCCACTGGACTCACTTCCAGACAGATATCAATACATAGGTTTTAAGATTCTTACTAGTCACATATATTCTTGTGCGGTGAATAGGGGGTGTTGAGTCCAGTTCACTGAGCAAGGAGTAGGTCTTGTCTATTTCATATTGGGTGTATGGAACGGTATCTGAGCGAATTTGAAAACCTTGTTTTATGCATCACCCCACCTCACCTTTCCCATTAAGCAGCCATAGTGTGTTTTCTAAACGTGAGACTCTGTTCTGTTTTGTAATTCAGTTCAAGTGTAGCGGTTTTTACATTCCCTCTATAAGTGATAGCTTATGATAAGTGTCTTTTTCTGTGTGACTTATTTCACTTAGAATCGTTGTACCTAAATCTACTCATCTTGCTTCTACTAGCCTTATGACATTGATTTCATGTCTGAGTGATATTCCATTGTACATAAGGACCACGACTTCTTTATCCATTTTTCTCTTTCCTGGGATATCTAAGATGTCATGAAGTGGAGGTTCTTGTCAACAGAGCAGCCCTAAACTTTGGGGTGCCTGGGTCTTGCTGATTTTTAGTTTTCCCAATTTATACGCCCATGAGTGGACGTGCCCTATGCTCCCTATGTTGTGTTTTTTCGATGTTTCAGGACACACCGTACACTTCTCCAGAGTGGCTGTTGGCAATTTACATCCCGCCCATCAGCGTAGCAAGGCTGCCATTTCTCCATGGCCTGTCCTGCATTTCTGGTTTTGACACTTTTTGCAGCATGGCCCTTTTGACCGATGGGAAGGGAGACTTCTTTGTAGTGCTGATTAGCATTTCCAGGTTGCTTGGTTGGCCAAACAGGGCGTATGCGTTTTTTCCTGAATATATTCAGGAAAAAACACATACGCCCTGTTTAGCCAAGGGCATCATTGTCGACGTTTTGCAACTTTTCATGTGCTTTAAAGGCGATTCGAACCTACCTCCTGAAACCTGTTTCCTGCAATTCTGCCTTGCTTTCAAATCATCTTCGTTGCCTTCCCTCAATATATTTGTGGACGAGAGTTATCATTTATAACTCTGCGGGTTTGTGAATCGCAGTGTCCCTGAGCTCCATTTTTCAACTCACTTTTTTGGGAGCTGCCCGCAAAAGCACGGGATTGCCTCAGGCCCTATTCTGATTCTGGGTGGCAGGCTGATCCTGTGGTTAATTCTTCTTCCTGATGGGAAAATAGAGTGACCTGTGACTGTCCCAACACCTAGATCTAGTCTCTTATTGGTTGCCCCTCTTCCAGTTCATCATCAGGACAAATTGCAACCTGTAGGGAACAGGAGGTTAAAGGTGCTGATTCTCCAAGTAGGGAGATTGCTAGTAAAGTAGCTGGAATGGCAAACCCGAACACAAGGAGATGAGAAATGAGGTGCGTTTTAGAAACCTTTCAAAATCACACGGTGTACCATCTTCTGGGTTTCTCATGCATGTTTTCGATGTAGGAAGATGCCCTTGAACCTGGAGATTTGGGACCCATGGGATGGGTACCACGCAGTATTACTTTAAAGGGTCTGCGTTTGCTCACCCAAACTCTCAACCCCAAGAGTGTCCACCTTTATGTCTCATCCAACTGTGGGTCTAGATATGGTCAATCCAGGTTGCATCACAGCCTCTGAACGAATTTTGTAAGAATTTCTCTCTTTCACTGTCTTTGTTTTACGGGTTTTTAAAAGTAATTTATTTTTATAATGGGGTTTAGCTGCTTTTCATGGCTGTGTTTATGCGGCTTTACACCCAATTGACTCACTTCGAGACAGATATCAATACATAGGTTTGAAGATTCTTACTAGTCACATATATTCTTGTGCGGTGAATAGGGGGTGTTGAGTCCAGTTCACTGAGCAAGGAGTAGGTCTTGTCTATTACATATTGGGTGTATGGAACGGTATCTGAGCGAATTTGAAACCCTTGTTTTATGCCTCACCCCACCTCACTTTTCCCGTTAAGCAGCCATAGTGTGTTTTCTAAACGTGTGACTCTGTTCTGTTTTGTAATTCAGTTCAAGTGTAGCGGTTTTTACATTCCCTCTATAAGTGATAGCTTATGATAAGTGTCTTTTTCTGTGTGACTTATTTCACTTAGAATCGTCGTACCTAAATCCACTCATCTTGCTTCTAGTAGCCTTATGACATTGATTTCATGTCTGAGTGATATTCCATTGTACATAAGGACCACAACTTCTTTATCCATTTTTCTCTTTCCTGGGATATTTAAGGTGTCATGAAGTGGAGGTTCCTGTCAACAGAGCAGCGCTAAACTTTGGGGTGCCTGTGTCTTGCTGATTTTTAGTTTTCCCAATTTATACGCCCATGAGTGGACGTGCCCTATGCTCCCTAAGCTGTGTTTTTTCAATGTTTCAGGACACACAGTACACTTCTGCAGAGCGGCTGTTGGCAATTTACATCCCGCCCATCAGCGTAGCAAGGCTGCCATTTCTCTATGGCCTGTCCTGCATTTCTGGTTTTGACACTTTCTGCAGCATGGCCCTTTTGACCGATGGGAAGCGAGACTTCTTTGTAGCGCTGATTTGCCTTTCCAGGTTGCTTGGTTGGCCAAACAGGGCGTATGCGTTTTTTCCTGAATATATTCAGGAAAAAACGCATACGCCTTTTTTGGCCAAGGGCATCATTGTCGACGTTTTGCGACTTTTCATGTGCTTTAAAGGCGATTCGAATCTGCCTCCTGAAACCTGTTTCCTGCAATTCTGCCTTGCTTTCAAATCCTCTTCGTTGCCTTCCCTCAATATATTTGTGGACGAGAGTTATCATTTATAACTCTGCGGGTTTGTGAATGGCAGTGTCCCTGGGCTCCATTTTTCAACTCGCATTTTTGGGAGCTGGCCGCAGGAGCGCGGCATTGCCTCAGGCCCTATTCTGCTTCTGGGCGGCAGGCTGAGCCTGTGGTTAATTCTTCTTCCTGATGGGAAAATAGAGTGACATGTGCCTGTCCCTACACCTAGATCTAGTCTCTCATTGGTTGCCCCTCTTCCGTTCATCCTCAGGACAAATTGCAACCTGTAGGGAACAGGAGGTTAAAGGTGCTGATTCTCCAAGTAGGGAGATTGCTAGTAAAGTAGCTGGAATGGCGATCCCGAGCACAAGGAGATGAGAAATGAGGTGCGTTTTAGAAACCTTTCAAAATCACACGGTGTACCACGTTCTGGGTTTCTCATGCATGTTTTCGATGTAGGAATATGCCCTTGAACTTGGAGATTTGGGACCCATGGGATGGGTACCAGGCAGTATTACTTTAAAGGGTCTGTGTTTGCTCACCCAACCTCACCCAACCTCTCAGCCCCAAGTGTGTCCACCCTTATGTCTCATCCAGCTGTGGGTCTAGATATGGTCAATCCAGGTTGCATCACAGCCCCTGAACGAATTTTGTAAGAATTTCTCTCTCTTTCACTGTCTTTGTTTTACGGGTTTTTAAAAGTAATTTATTTTTATAACGGGGTATAGCTGCTTTTCACGGGTGTGTTTATGCGGCTTTACACCCACTTGACTCACTTCCAGACAGATATCAATACATAGGTTTTAAGATTCTTACTATTCACATATATTCTTGTGCGGTGAATAGGGGGTGTTGAGTCCAGTTAACTGAGCAAGGAGTCGGTCTTTTCTATTACATATTGGGTGTATGGAACGGTATCTGAGCCAATTTGAAACCCTTGTTTTATGCATCACCCTACCTCACCTTTCCCGTTAAGCAGCCATAGTGTGTTTTCTAAACGTGTGACTCTGTTCTGTTTTGTAATTCAGGTCAAGTGTAGCGGTTTTTACATTCCCTCTATAAGTGATAGCTTATGATAAGTGTCTTTTTCTGTGTGACTTATTTCACTTAGAATCATCGTACCTAAATCCACTCATCTTGCTTCTTCTAGCCTTATGACATTGATTTCATGTCTGAGTGATATTCCTTTGTACATAAGGACCACAACTTCTTTATCCATTTTTCTCTTTCCTGGGATATTTAAGGTGTCATGAAGTGGAGGTTCTTGTCAACAGAGCAGCCCTAAACTTTGGGGTGCCTGTGTCTTGCTGATTTTTAGTTTTCCCAATTTATACGCCCATGAGTGGACGTGCCCTATGCTCCCTAAGCTGTGTGTTTTAGATGTTTCAGGACACACCGTACACTTCTCCAGAGTGGCTGTTGGCAATTTACATCCCGCCCATCAGCATAGCAAGGCTGCCATTTCTCCATGGCCTGTCCTGCATTTCTGGTTTTGACACATTTTGCAGCATGGCCCTTTTGACCGATGGGAAGCGAGACTACTTTGTAGCGCTGATTTGCCTTTCCAGGTTGCTTGGTTGGCCAAAAAGGGCGTATGCGTTTTTTCCTGAATATATTCAGGAAAAAACGCATACGCCCTTTTTGGCCAAGGGCATCATTGTCGACGTTTTGCGACTTTTCATGTGCTTTAAAGGCGATTCGAATCTACCTCCTGAAACCTGTTTCCTGCAATTCTGCCTTGCTTTCAAATCCTCTTCGTTGCCTTCCCTCAATATATTTGTGGACGAGAGTTATCATTTATAACTCTGTGGTTTTGTGAATGGCAGTGTCCCTGGGCTCCATTTTTCAACTCCCTTTTTTGGGAGCTGGCCTTAAGAGCGCGGGATTGCCTCAGGCCCTATTCTGCTTCTGGGCGGCAGGCTGAGCCTGTGGTTAATTCTTCTTCCCGATGGGAAAATAGAGTGACCTGTGCCTGTCCCAACACCTAGATCTAGTCTCTCATTGGTTGCCCCTCTTCCCGTTCATCCTCAGGACAAATTGCAACCTGTAGGGAACAGGAGGTTAAAGGTGCTGATTCTCCAAGTAGGGAGATTGCTAGTAAAGTAGCTGGAATGGCGAACCCGAGCACAAGGAGATGAGAAATGAGTTTCGTTTTAGAAACCCTTCAAAATCACACGGTGTACCATCTTCTGGGTTTCTCATGCATGTTTTCGATGTAGGAAGATGCCCTTGAACCTGGAGAATTGGGACCCATGGGATGGGTACCAGGCAGTATTACTTTAAAGGGTCTGCGTTTGCTCACCCAACCTCACCCAACCTTTCAGCCCCAAGAGTGTCCACCCTTATGTCTCATCCAGCTGTGGGTCTAGATATGGTCAATCCAGGTTGCATCACAGCCCCTGAAAGAATTTTGTAAGAATTTCTCTCTCTTTCACTGTCTTTGTTTTACGGGTTTTTAAAAGTAATTTATTTTTATAATGGGGTTTAGCTGGTTTTCACGTCTGTGTTTATGCGGCTTTACACCCACTGGACTCACTTCCAGACAGATATCAATACATAGGTTTTAAGATTCTTACTAGTCACATATATTCTTCTGCGGTGAATAGGGGGTGTTGAGTCCTGTTCACTGAGCAAGGAGTAGGTCTTGTCTATTTCATATTGGGTGTATGGAACGGTATCTGAGCGAATTTGAAAACCTTGTTTTATGCATCACCCCACCTCACCTTTCCCGTTAAGCAGCCATAGTGTGTTTTCTAAACGTGAGACTCTGTTCTGTTTTGTAATTCAGTTCAAGTGTAGCGGTTTTTACATTCCCTCTATAAGTGATAGCTTATGATAAGTGTCTTTCTGTGTGACTTATTTCGCTTAGAATCGTCGTACCTAAATCCACTCATCTTGCTTCTACTAGCCTTAAGACATTGATTTCATGTCTGAGTGATATTCCATTGTACATAAGGACCACAACTTCTTTATCCATTTTTCTCTTTCCTGGGATATTTAAGGTGTCATGAAGTGGAGGTTCTTGTCAACAGAGCAGCCCTAAACTTTGGGGTGCCTGTGTCTTGCTGATTTTTAGTTTTCCCAATTTATACGCCCATGAGTGGACGTGCCCTATGCTCCCTAAGCTGTGTTTTTTCGATGTTTCAGGACACACCGTACACTTCTCCAGAGTGGCTGTTGGCAATTTACATCCCGCCCATCAGCGTAGCAAGGCTGCCATTTCTCTATGGCCTGTCCTGCATTTCTGGTTTTGACACTTTCTGCAGCATGGCCCTTTTGACCGATGGGAAGCGAGACTACTTTGTAGCGCTGATTTGCCTTTTCAGGTTGCTTGGTTGGCCAAACAGGGCGTATGCGTTTTTTCCTGAATATATTCACGAAAAAACGCATACGCCTTTTTTGGCCAAGGGCATCATTGTCGACGTTTTGCGACTTTTCATGTGCTTTAAAGGCGATTCGAATCTGCCTCCTGAAACCTGTTTCCTGCAATTCTGCCTTGCTTTCAAATCCTCTTCGTTGCCTTCCCTCAATATATTTGTGGACGAGAGTTATCATTTATAACTCTGCGGGTTTGTGAATGGCAGTGTCCCTGGGCTCCATTTTTCAACTCGCATTTTTGGGAGCTGGCCGCAGGAGCGCGGCATTGCCTCAGGCCCTATTCTGCTTCTGGGCGGCAGGCTGAGCCTGTGGTTAATTCTTCTTCCTGATGGGAAAATAGAGTGACCTGTGCCTGTCCCTACACCTAGATCTAGTCTCTCATTGGTTGCCCCTCTTCCGTTCATCCTCAGGACAAATTGCAACCTGTAGGGAACAGGAGGTTAAAGGTGCTGATTCTCCAAGTAGGGAGATTGCTAGTAAAGTAGCTGGAATGGCGATCCCGAGCACAAGGAGATGAGAAATGAGGTGCGTTTTAGAAACCTTTCAAAATCACACGGTGTACCACGTTCTGGTTTTCTCATGCATGTTTTCGATGTAGGAATATGCCCTTGAACTTGGAGATTTGGGACCCATGGGATGGGTACCAGGCAGTATTACTTTAAAGGGTCTGTGTTTGCTCACCCAACCTCACCCAACCTCTCAGCCCCAAGTGTGTCCACCCTTATGTCTCATCCAGCTGTGGGTCTAGATATGGTCAATCCAGGTTGCATCACAGCCTCTGAACGAATTTTGTAAGAATTTGTCTGTCTTTCACTGTCTTTGTTTTACGGGTTTTTAAAAGTAATTTATTTTTATAATGGGGTTTAGCTGCTTTTCACGGGTGTGTTTATGCGGCTTTACACCCACTTGACTCACTTCCAGACAGATATAAATACATAGGTTTTAAGATTCTTACTAGTCACATATATTCTTGTGAGGTGAATAGGGGGTGTTGAGTCCAGTTCACTGAGCAAGGAGTCGGTCTTTTCTATTACATATTGGTTGTATGGAACGGTATCTGAGCGAATTTGAAACCCTTGTTTTATGCATCACCCCACCTCATCTTTCCCGTTAAGCAGCCATAGTGTGTTTTCTAAACGAGTGACTCTGTTCTGTTTTGTAATTCAGTTCAAGTGTAGGGGTTTTTACATTCCCTCTATAAGTGATAGCTTATGATAAGTGTCTTTTTCTGTGTGACTTATTTCACTTAGAATCGTCGTACCTAAATCCACTCATCTTGCTTCTACTAGCCTTATGACATTGATTTCATGTCTGAGTGATATTCCATTGTACATAAGGACCACAACTTCTTTATCCATTTTTCTCTTTCCTGGGATATTTAAGGTGTCATGAAGTGGAGGTTCTTGTCAACAGAGCAGCCCTAAACTTTGGGGTGCCTGTGTCTTGCTGATTTTTAGTTTTCCCAATTTATACGCCCATGAGTGGACGTGCCCTATGCTCCCTAAGCTGTGTGTATTAGATGTTTCAGGACACACCGTACACTTCTCCAGAGTGGCTGTTGGCAATTTATATCCCGCCCATCAGTGTAGCAAGGCTGCCATTTCTCTATGGCCTGTCCTGCATTTCTAGTTTTGACACTTTTTGCAGCATGGCCCTTTTGACCGATGGGAAGCGAGACTTCTTTGTAGCGCTGATTTGCCTTTCCAGGTTGCTTGGTTGGCCAAAAAGGGCGTATGCGTTTTTTCCTGAATATATTCAGGAAAAAACGCATACGCCCTTTTTGGCCAAGGGCATCATTGTCGACGTTTTGCGACTTTTCATGTGCTTTAAAGACGATTCGAATCTGCCTCCTGAAACCTGTTTCCTGCAATTCTGACTTGCTTTCAAATCCTCTTCGTTGCCTTCCCTCAATATATTTGTGGACGAGAGTTATCATTTATAACTCTGCGGGTTTGTGAATGGCAGTGTCCCTGGGCTCCATTTTTCAACTCGCATTTTTGGGAGCTGGCCGCAGGAGCGCGGCATTGCCTCAGGCCCTATTCTGCTCTGGGCGGCAGGCTGAGCCTGTGGTTAATTCTTCTTCCTGATGGGAAAATAGAGTGACATGTGCCTGTCCCTACACCTAGATCTAGTCTCTCATTGGTTGCCCCTCTTCCGTTCATCCTCAGGACAAATTGCAACCTGTAGGGAACAGGAGGTTAAAGGTGCTGATTCTCCAAGTAGGGAGATTGCTAGTAAAGTAGCTGGAATGGCGATCCCGAGCACAAGGAGATGAGAAATGAGGTGCGTTTTAGAAACCTTTCAAAATCACACGGTGTACCACGTTCTGGGTTTCTCATGCATGTTTTCGATGTAGGAATATGCCCTTGAACTTGGAGATTTGGGACCCATGGGATGGGTACCAGGCAGTATTACTTTAAAGGGTCTGTGTTTGCTCACCCAACCTCACCCAACCTCTCAGCCCCAAGTGTGTCCACCCTTATGTCTCATCCAGCTGTGGGTCTAGATATGGTCAATCCAGGTTGCATCACAGCCCCTGAACGAATTTTGTAAGAATTTCTCTCTCTTTCACTGTCTTTGTTTTACGGGTTTTTAAAAGTAATTTATTTTTATAACGGGGTATAGCTGCTTTTCACGGGTGTGTTTATGCGGCTTTACACCCACTTGACTCTCTTCCAGACAGATATCAATACATAGGTTTTAAGATTCTTACTATTCACATATATTCTTGTGCGGTGAATAGGGGGTGTTGAGTCCAGTTAACTGAGCAAGGAGTCGGTCTTTTCTATTACATATTGGGTGTATGGAACGGTATCTGAGCGAATTTGAAACCCTTGTTTTATGCATCACCCCACCTCACCTTTCCCGTTAAGCAGCCATAGTGTGTTTTCTAAACGTGAGACTCTGTTCTGTTTTGTAATTCAGTTCAAGTGTAGCGGTTTTTACATTCCCTCTATAAGTGATAGCTTATGATAAGTGTCTTTCTGTGTGACTTATTTCGCTTAGAATCGTCGTACCTAAATCCACTCATCTTGCTTCTACTAGCCTTAAGACATTGATTTCATGTCTGAGTGATATTCCATTGTACATAAGGACCACAACTTCTTTATCCATTTTTCTCTTTCCTGGGATATTTAAGGTGTCATGAAGTGGAGGTTCTTGTCAACAGAGCAGCCCTAAACTTTGGGGTGCCTGTGTCTTGCTGATTTTTAGTTTTCCCAATTTATACGCCCATGAGTGGACGTGCCCTATGCTCCCTAAGCTGTGTTTTTTCGATGTTTCAGGACACACCGTACACTTCTCCAGAGTGGCTGTTGGCAATTTACATCCCGCCCATCAGCGTAGCAAGGCTGCCATTTCTCTATGGCCTGTCCTGCATTTCTGGTTTTGACACTTTCTGCAGCATGGCCCTTTTGACCGATGGGAAGCGAGACTACTTTGTAGCGCTGATTTGCCTTTTCAGGTTGCTTGGTTGGCCAAACAGGGCGTATGCGTTTTTTCCTGAATATATTCACGAAAAAACGCATACGCCTTTTTTGGCCAAGGGCATCATTGTCGACGTTTTGCGACTTTTCATGTGCTTTAAAGGCGATTCGAATCTGCCTCCTGAAACCTGTTTCCTGCAATTCTGCCTTGCTTTCAAATCCTCTTCGTTGCCTTCCCTCAATATATTTGTGGACGAGAGTTATCATTTATAACTCTGCGGGTTTGTGAATGGCAGTGTCCCTGGGCTCCATTTTTCAACTCGCATTTTTGGGAGCTGGCCGCAGGAGCGCGGCATTGCCTCAGGCCCTATTCTGCTTCTGGGCGGCAGGCTGAGCCTGTGGTTAATTCTTCTTCCTGATGGGAAAATAGAGTGACCTGTGCCTGTCCCTACACCTAGATCTAGTCTCTCATTGGTTGCCCCTCTTCCGTTCATCCTCAGGACAAATTGCAACCTGTAGGGAACAGGAGGTTAAAGGTGCTGATTCTCCAAGTAGGGAGATTGCTAGTAAAGTAGCTGGAATGGCGATCCCGAGCACAAGGAGATGAGAAATGAGGTGCGTTTTAGAAACCTTTCAAAATCACACGGTGTACCACGTTCTGGTTTTCTCATGCATGTTTTCGATGTAGGAATATGCCCTTGAACTTGGAGATTTGGGACCCATGGGATGGGTACCAGGCAGTATTACTTTAAAGGGTCTGTGTTTGCTCACCCAACCTCACCCAACCTCTCAGCCCCAAGTGTGTCCACCCTTATGTCTCATCCAGCTGTGGGTCTAGATATGGTCAATCCAGGTTGCATCACAGCCTCTGAACGAATTTTGTAAGAATTTGTCTGTCTTTCACTGTCTTTGTTTTACGGGTTTTTAAAAGTAATTTATTTTTATAATGGGGTTTAGCTGCTTTTCACGGGTGTGTTTATGCGGCTTTACACCCACTTGACTCACTTCCAGACAGATATAAATACATAGGTTTTAAGATTCTTACTAGTCACATATATTCTTGTGAGGTGAATAGGGGGTGTTGAGTCCAGTTCACTGAGCAAGGAGTCGGTCTTTTCTATTACATATTGGTTGTATGGAACGGTATCTGAGCGAATTTGAAACCCTTGTTTTATGCATCACCCCACCTCATCTTTCCCGTTAAGCAGCCATAGTGTGTTTTCTAAACGAGTGACTCTGTTCTGTTTTGTAATTCAGTTCAAGTGTAGGGGTTTTTACATTCCCTCTATAAGTGATAGCTTATGATAAGTGTCTTTTTCTGTGTGACTTATTTCACTTAGAATCGTCGTACCTAAATCCACTCATCTTGCTTCTACTAGCCTTATGACATTGATTTCATGTCTGAGTGATATTCCATTGTACATAAGGACCACAACTTCTTTATCCATTTTTCTCTTTCCTGGGATATTTAAGGTGTCATGAAGTGGAGGTTCTTGTCAACAGAGCAGCCCTAAACTTTGGGGTGCCTGTGTCTTGCTGATTTTTAGTTTTCCCAATTTATACGCCCATGAGTGGACGTGCCCTATGCTCCCTAAGCTGTGTGTATTAGATGTTTCAGGACACACCGTACACTTCTCCAGAGTGGCTGTTGGCAATTTATATCCCGCCCATCAGTGTAGCAAGGCTGCCATTTCTCTATGGCCTGTCCTGCATTTCTAGTTTTGACACTTTTTGCAGCATGGCCCTTTTGACCGATGGGAAGCGAGACTTCTTTGTAGCGCTGATTTGCCTTTCCAGGTTGCTTGGTTGGCCAAAAAGGGCGTATGCGTTTTTTCCTGAATATATTCAGGAAAAAACGCATACGCCCTTTTTGGCCAAGGGCATCATTGTCGACGTTTTGCGACTTTTCATGTGCTTTAAAGGCGATTCGAATCTGCCTCCTGAAACCTGTTTCCTGCAATTCTGACTTGCTTTCAAATCCTCTTCGTTGCCTTCCCTCAATATATTTGTGGACGAGAGTTATCATTTATAACTCTGCGGGTTTGTGAATGGCAGTGTCCCTGGGCTCCATTTTTCAACTCGCATTTTTGGGAGCTGGCCGCAGGAGCGCGGCATTGCCTCAGGCCCTATTCTGCTCTGGGCGGCAGGCTGAGCCTGTGGTTAATTCTTCTTCCTGATGGGAAAATAGAGTGACATGTGCCTGTCCCTACACCTAGATCTAGTCTCTCATTGGTTGCCCCTCTTCCGTTCATCCTCAGGACAAATTGCAACCTGTAGGGAACAGGAGGTTAAAGGTGCTGATTCTCCAAGTAGGGAGATTGCTAGTAAAGTAGCTGGAATGGCGATCCCGAGCACAAGGAGATGAGAAATGAGGTGCGTTTTAGAAACCTTTCAAAATCACACGGTGTACCACGTTCTGGGTTTCTCATGCATGTTTTCGATGTAGGAATATGCCCTTGAACTTGGAGATTTGGGACCCATGGGATGGGTACCAGGCAGTATTACTTTAAAGGGTCTGTGTTTGCTCACCCAACCTCACCCAACCTCTCAGCCCCAAGTGTGTCCACCCTTATGTCTCATCCAGCTGTGGGTCTAGATATGGTCAATCCAGGTTGCATCACAGCCCCTGAACGAATTTTGTAAGAATTTCTCTCTCTTTCACTGTCTTTGTTTTACGGGTTTTTAAAAGTAATTTATTTTTATAACGGGGTATAGCTGCTTTTCACGGGTGTGTTTATGCGGCTTTACACCCACTTGACTCTCTTCCAGACAGATATCAATACATAGGTTTTAAGATTCTTACTATTCACATATATTCTTGTGCGGTGAATAGGGGGTGTTGAGTCCAGTTAACTGAGCAAGGAGTCGGTCTTTTCTATTACATATTGGGTGTATGGAACGGTATCTGAGCGAATTTGAAACCCTTGTTTTATGCATCACCCCACCTCACCTTTCCCGTTAAGCAGCCATAGTGTGTTTTCTAAACGTGTGACTCTGTTCTGTTTTGTAATTCAGTTCAAGTGTAGCGGTTTTTACATTTCCTCTATAAGTGATAGCTTATGATAAGTGTCTTTTTCTGTGTGACTTATTTCACTTAGAATCATCGTACCTAAATCCACTCATCTTGCTTCTTCTAGCCTTATGACATTGATTTCATGTCTGAGTGATATTCCTTTGTACATAAGGACCACAACTTCTTTATCCATTTTTCTCTTTCCTGGGATATTTAAGGTGTCATGAAGTGGAGGTTCTTGTCAACAGAGCATCCCTAAACTTTGGGGTGCCTGTGTCTTGCTGATTTTTAGTTTTCCCAATTTATACGCCCATGAGTGGACGTGCCCTATGCTCCCTAAGCTGTGTGTTTTAGATGTTTCAGGACACACCGTACACTTCTCCAGAGTGGCTGTTGGCAATTTACATCCCGCCCATCAGCATAGCAAGGCTGCCATTTCTCCATGGCCTGTCCTGCATTTCTGGTTTTGACACTTTTTGCAGCATGGCCCTTTTGACCGATGGGAAGCGAGACTACTTTGTAGCGCTGATTTGCCTTTCCAGGTTGCTTGGTTGGCCAAAAAGGGCGTATGCGTTTTTTCCTGAATATATTCAGGAAAAAACGCATACGCCCTTTTTGGCCAAGGGCATCATTGTCGACGTTTTGCGACTTTTCATGTGCTTTAAAGGCGATTCGAATCTACCTCCTGAAACCTGTTTCCTGCAATTCTGCCTTGCTTTCAAATCCTCTTCGTTGCCTTCCCTCAATATATTTGTGGACGAGAGTTATCATTTATAACTCTGCGGGTTTGTGAATGGCAGTGTCCCTGGGCTCCATTTTTCAACTCCCTTTTTTGGGAGCTGGCCTTAAGAGCGCGGGATTGCCTCAGGCCCTATTCTGCTTCTGGGCGGCAGGCTGAGCCTGTGGTTAATTCTTCTTCCTGATGGGAAAATAGAGTGACCTGTGCCTGTCCCAACACCTAGATCTAGTCTCTCATTGGTTGCCCCTCTTCCATTTCATCCTCAGGACAAATTGCAACCTGTAGGGAACAGGAGGTTAAAGGTGCTGATTCTCCAAGTAGGGAGATTGCTAGTAAAGTAGCTGGAATGGCGAACCCGAGCACAAGGAGATGAGAAATGAGGTGCGTTTGACAAACCTTTCAAAATCACATGGTGTACCATCTTCTGGGTTTCTCATGCATGTTTTCGATGTAGGAAGATGCCCTTGAACCTGGAGATTTGGGACCCATGGGATGGGTACCAGGCAGTATTACTTTAAAGGGTCTGCGTTTGCTCACCCAACCTCACCCAACCTTTCAGCCCCAAGAGTGTCCACCCTTATGTCTCATCCAGATGTGGGTCTAGATATGGTCAATCCAGGTGGCATCACAGCCCCTGAAAGAATTTTGTAAGAATTTCTCTCTCTTTCACTGTCTTTGTTTTACGGATTTTTAAAAGTAATTTATTTTTATAATGGGGTTTAGCTGGTTTTCACGGCTGTGTTTATGCGGCTTTACACCCACTGGACTCACTTCCAGACAGATATCAATACATAGGTTTTAAGATTCTTACTAGTCACATATATTCTTGTGCGGTGAATAGGGGGTGTTGAGTCCAGTTCACTGAGCAAGGAGTAGGTCTTGTCTATTTCATATTGGGTGTATGGAACGGTATCTGAGCGAATTTGAAAACCTTGTTTTATGCATCACCCCACCTCACCTTTCCCATTAAGCAGCCATAGTGTGTTTTCTAAACGTGAGACTCTGTTCTGTTTTGTAATTCAGTTCAAGTGTAGCGGTTTTTACATTCCCTCTATAAGTGATAGCTTATGATAAGTGTCTTTTTCTGTGTGACTTATTTCACTTAGAATCGTTGTACCTAAATCTACTCATCTTGCTTCTACTAGCCTTATGACATTGATTTCATGTCTGAGTGATATTCCATTGTACATAAGGACCACGACTTCTTTATCCATTTTTCTCTTTCCTGGGATATCTAAGATGTCATGAAGTGGAGGTTCTTGTCAACAGAGCAGCCCTAAACTTTGGGGTGCCTGGGTCTTGCTGATTTTTAGTTTTCCCAATTTATACGCCCATGAGTGGACGTGCCCTATGCTCCCTATGTTGTGTTTTTTCGATGTTTCAGGACACACCGTACACTTCTCCAGAGTGGCTGTTGGCAATTTACATCCCGCCCATCAGCGTAGCAAGGCTGCCATTTCTCCATGGCCTGTCCTGCATTTCTGGTTTTGACACTTTTTGCAGCATGGCCCTTTTGACCGATGGGAAGGGAGACTTCTTTGTAGTGCTGATTAGCATTTCCAGGTTGCTTGGTTGGCCAAACAGGGCGTATGCGTTTTTTCCTGAATATATTCAGGAAAAAACACATACGCCCTGTTTAGCCAAGGGCATCATTGTCGACGTTTTGCAACTTTTCATGTGCTTTAAAGGCGATTCGAACCTACCTCCTGAAACCTGTTTCCTGCAATTCTGCCTTGCTTTCAAATCATCTTCGTTGCCTTCCCTCAATATATTTGTGGACGAGAGTTATCATTTATAACTCTGCGGGTTTGTGAATCGCAGTGTCCCTGAGCTCCATTTTTCAACTCACTTTTTTGGGAGCTGCCCGCAAAAGCACGGGATTGCCTCAGGCCCTATTCTGATTCTGGGTGGCAGGCTGATCCTGTGGTTAATTCTTCTTCCTGATGGGAAAATAGAGTGACCTGTGACTGTCCCAACACCTAGATCTAGTCTCTTATTGGTTGCCCCTCTTCCAGTTCATCATCAGGACAAATTGCAACCTGTAGGGAACAGGAGGTTAAAGGTGCTGATTCTCCAAGTAGGGAGATTGCTAGTAAAGTAGCTGGAATGGCAAACCCGAACACAAGGAGATGAGAAATGAGGTGCGTTTTAGAAACCTTTCAAAATCACACGGTGTACCATCTTCTGGGTTTCTCATGCATGTTTTCGATGTAGGAAGATGCCCTTGAACCTGGAGATTTGGGACCCATGGGATGGGTACCACGCAGTATTACTTTAAAGGGTCTGCGTTTGCTCACCCAAACTCTCAACCCCAAGAGTGTCCACCTTTATGTCTCATCCAACTGTGGGTCTAGATATGGTCAATCCAGGTTGCATCACAGCCTCTGAACGAATTTTGTAAGAATTTCTCTCTTTCACTGTCTTTGTTTTACGGGTTTTTAAAAGTAATTTATTTTTATAATGGGGTTTAGCTGCTTTTCATGGCTGTGTTTATGCGGCTTTACACCCAATTGACTCACTTCGAGACAGATATCAATACATAGGTTTGAAGATTCTTACTAGTCACATATATTCTTGTGCGGTGAATAGGGGGTGTTGAGTCCAGTTCACTGAGCAAGGAGTAGGTCTTGTCTATTACATATTGGGTGTATGGAACGGTATCTGAGCGAATTTGAAACCCTTGTTTTATGCCTCACCCCACCTCACTTTTCCCGTTAAGCAGCCATAGTGTGTTTTCTAAACGTGTGACTCTGTTCTGTTTTGTAATTCAGTTCAAGTGTAGCGGTTTTTACATTCCCTCTATAAGTGATAGCTTATGATAAGTGTCTTTTTCTGTGTGACTTATTTCACTTAGAATCGTCGTACCTAAATCCACTCATCTTGCTTCTAGTAGCCTTATGACATTGATTTCATGTCTGAGTGATATTCCATTGTACATAAGGACCACAACTTCTTTATCCATTTTTCTCTTTCCTGGGATATTTAAGGTGTCATGAAGTGGAGGTTCCTGTCAACAGAGCAGCGCTAAACTTTGGGGTGCCTGTGTCTTGCTGATTTTTAGTTTTCCCAATTTATACGCCCATGAGTGGACGTGCCCTATGCTCCCTAAGCTGTGTTTTTTCAATGTTTCAGGACACACAGTACACTTCTGCAGAGCGGCTGTTGGCAATTTACATCCCGCCCATCAGCGTAGCAAGGCTGCCATTTCTCTATGGCCTGTCCTGCATTTCTGGTTTTGACACTTTCTGCAGCATGGCCCTTTTGACCGATGGGAAGCGAGACTTCTTTGTAGCGCTGATTTGCCTTTCCAGGTTGCTTGGTTGGCCAAACAGGGCGTATGCGTTTTTTCCTGAATATATTCAGGAAAAAACGCATACGCCTTTTTTGGCCAAGGGCATCATTGTCGACGTTTTGCGACTTTTCATGTGCTTTAAAGGCGATTCGAATCTGCCTCCTGAAACCTGTTTCCTGCAATTCTGCCTTGCTTTCAAATCCTCTTCGTTGCCTTCCCTCAATATATTTGTGGACGAGAGTTATCATTTATAACTCTGCGGGTTTGTGAATGGCAGTGTCCCTGGGCTCCATTTTTCAACTCGCATTTTTGGGAGCTGGCCGCAGGAGCGCGGCATTGCCTCAGGCTCTATTCTGCTTCTGGGCGGCAGGCTGAGCCTGTGGTTAATTCTTCTTCCTGATGGGAAAATAGAGTGACATGTGCCTGTCCCTACACCTAGATCTAGTCTCTCATTGGTTGCCCCTCTTCCGTTCATCCTCAGGACAAATTGCAACCTGTAGGGAACAGGAGGTTAAAGGTGCTGATTCTCCAAGTAGGGAGATTGCTAGTAAAGTAGCTGGAATGGCGATCCCGAGCACAAGGAGATGAGAAATGAGGTGCGTTTTAGAAACCTTTCAAAATCACACGGTGTACCACGTTCTGGGTTTCTCATGCATGTTTTCGATGTAGGAATATGCCCTTGAACTTGGAGATTTGGGACCCATGGGATGGGTACCAGGCAGTATTACTTTAAAGGGTCTGTGTTTGCTCACCCAACCTCACCCAACCTCTCAGCCCCAAGTGTGTCCACCCTTATGTCTCATCCAGCTGTGGGTCTAGATATGGTCAATCCAGGTTGCATCACAGCCCCTGAACGAATTTTGTAAGAATTTCTCTCTCTTTCACTGTCTTTGTTTTACGGGTTTTTAAAAGTAATTTATTTTTATAACGGGGTATAGCTGCTTTTCACGGGTGTGTTTATGCGGCTTTACACCCACTTGACTCACTTCCAGACAGATATCAATACATAGGTTTTAAGATTCTTACTATTCACATATATTCTTGTGCGGTGAATAGGGGGTGTTGAGTCCAGTTAACTGAGCAAGGAGTCGGTCTTTTCTATTACATATTGGGTGTATGGAACGGTATCTGAGCCAATTTGAAACCCTTGTTTTATGCATCACCCTACCTCACCTTTCCCGTTAAGCAGCCATAGTGTGTTTTCTAAACGTGTGACTCTGTTCTGTTTTGTAATTCAGTTCAAGTGTAGCGGTTTTTACATTCCCTCTATAAGTGATAGCTTATGATAAGTGTCTTTTTCTGTGTGACTTATTTCACTTAGAATCATCGTACCTAAATCCACTCATCTTGCTTCTTCTAGCCTTATGACATTGATTTCATGTCTGAGTGATATTCCTTTGTACATAAGGACCACAACTTCTTTATCCATTTTTCTCTTTCCTGGGATATTTAAGGTGTCATGAAGTGGAGGTTCTTGTCAACAGAGCAGCCCTAAACTTTGGGGTGCCTGTGTCTTGCTGATTTTTAGTTTTCCCAATTTATACGCCCATGAGTGGACGTGCCCTATGCTCCCTAAGCTGTGTGTTTTAGATGTTTCAGGACACACCGTACACTTCTCCAGAGTGGCTGTTGGCAATTTACATCCCGCCCATCAGCATAGCAAGGCTGCCATTTCTCCATGGCCTGTCCTGCATTTCTGGTTTTGACACATTTTGCAGCATGGCCCTTTTGACCGATGGGAAGCGAGACTACTTTGTAGCGCTGATTTGCCTTTCCAGGTTGCTTGGTTGGCCAAAAAGGGCGTATGCGTTTTTTCCTGAATATATTCAGGAAAAAACGCATACGCCCTTTTTGGCCAAGGGCATCATTGTCGACGTTTTGCGACTTTTCATGTGCTTTAAAGGCGATTCGAATCTACCTCCTGAAACCTGTTTCCTGCAATTCTGCCTTGCTTTCAAATCCTCTTCGTTGCCTTCCCTCAATATATTTGTGGACGAGAGTTATCATTTATAACTCTGTGGGTTTGTGAATGGCAGTGTCCCTGGGCTCCATTTTTCAACTCCCTTTTTTGGGAGCTGGCCTTAAGAGCGCGGGATTGCCTCAGGCCCTATTCTGCTTCTGGGCGGCAGGCTGAGCCTGTGGTTAATTCTTCTTCCCGATGGGAAAATAGAGTGACCTGTGCCTGTCCCAACACCTAGATCTAGTCTCTCATTGGTTGCCCCTCTTCCCGTTCATCCTCAGGACAAATTGCAACCTGTAGGGAACAGGAGGTTAAAGGTGCTGATTCTCCAAGTAGGGAGATTGCTAGTAACGTACCTGGAATGGCGAACCCGAGCACAAGGAGATGAGAAATGAGGTGCGTTTTAGAAACCTTTCAAAATCACACGGTGTACCATCTTCTGGGTTTCTCATGCATGTTTTCGATGTAGGAAGATGCCCTTGAACCTGGAGAATTGGGACCCATGGGATGGGTACCAGGCAGTATTACTTTAAAGGGTCTGCGTTTGCTCACCCAACCTCACCCAACCTTTCAGCCCCAAGTGTGTCCACCCTTATGTCTCATCCAGCTGTGGGTCTAGATATGGTCAATCCAGGTTGCATCACAGCCCCTGAAAGAATTTTGTAAGAATTTCTCTCTCTTTCACTGTCTTTGTTTTACGGGTTTTTAAAAGTAATTTATTTTTATAATGGGGTTTAGCTGGTTTTCACGGCTGTGTTTATGCGGCTTTACACCCACTGGACTCACTTCCAGACAGATATCAATACATAGGTTTTAAGATTCTTACTAGTCACATATATTCTTCTGCGGTGAAAAGGGGGTGTTGAATCCTGTTCACTGAGCAAGGAGTAGGTCTTGTCTATTTCATATTGGGTGTATGGAACGGTATCTGAGCGAATTTGAAAACCTTGTTTTATGCATCACCCCACCTCACCTTTCCCGTTAAGCAGCCATAGTGTGTTTTCTAAACGTGAGACTCTGTTCTGTTTTGTAATTCAGTTCAAGTGTAGCGGTTTTTACATTCCCTCTATAAGTGATAGCTTATGATAAGTGTCTTTCTGTGTGACTTATTTCGCTTAGAATCGTCGTACCTAAATCCACTCATCTTGCTTCTACTAGCCTTAAGACATTGATTTCATGTCTGAGTGATATTCCATTGTACATAAGGACCACAACTTCTTTATCCATTTTTCTCTTTCCTGGGATATTTAAGGTGTCATGAAGTGTAGGTTCTTGTCAACAGAGCAGCCCTAAACTTTGGGGTGCCTGTGTCTTGCTGATTTTTAGTTTTCCCAATTTATACGCCCATGAGTGGACGTGCCCTATGCTCCCTAAGCTGTGTTTTTTCGATGTTTCAGGACACACCGTACACTTCTCCAGAGTGGCTGTTGGCAATTTACATCCCGCCCATCAGCGTAGCAAGGCTGCCATTTCTCTATGGCCTGTCCTGCATTTCTGGTTTTGACACTTTCTGCAGCATGGCCCTTTTGACCGATGAGAAGCGAGACTACTTTGTAGCGCTGATTTGCCTTTCCAGGTTGCTTGGTTGGCCAAACAGGGCGTATGCGTTTTTTCCTGAATATATTCAGGAAAAAACGCATACGCCTTTTTTGGCCAAGGGCATCATTGTCGACGTTTTGCGACTTTTCATGTGCTTTAAAGGCGATTCAAATCCGCCTCCTGAAACCTGTTTCCTGCAATTCTGCCTTGCTTTCAAATCCTCTTCGTTGCCTTCCCTCAATATATTTGTGGACGAGAGTTATCATTTATAACTCTGCGGGTTTGTGAATGGCAGTGTCCCTGGGCTCCATTTTTCAACTGGCTTTTTTGCGAGCTGGCCGCAGGAGCGCGGCATTGCCTCAGGCCCTATTCTGCTTCTGGGCGGCAGGCTGAGCCTGTGGTTAATTCTTCTTCCTGATGGGAAAATAGAGTGACCTGTGCCTGTCCCTACACCTAGATCTAGTCTCTCATTGGTTGCCCCTCTTCCGTTCATCCTCAGGACAAATTGCAACCTGTAGGGATCAGGAGGTTAAAGGTGCTGATTCTCCAAGTAGGGAGATTGCTAGTAAAGTTCCTGGAATGGCGAACCCGAGCACAAGGAGATGAGAAATGAGGTGCGTTTTAGAAACCTTTCAAAATCACACGGTGTACCATCTTCTGGGTTTCTCATGTATTTTTTCGATGTAGGAAGATGCCCGTGGACCTGGAGATTTGGGACCCATGGGATGCGTACCACGCAGTATTACTTTAAAGGTTGTGAGTTTGCTCACCCAACCTCACCCAACCTCTCAGCCCCAAGAGTGTCCACCCTTATGTCTCATCCAGCTGTGTGTCTAGAGATGGTCAATCCAGGTTGCATCACAGCCCCTGACCGAATTTTGGAAGAATTTCTCTCTCTTTCACTGTCTTTGTTTTACGGGTTTTTAAAAGTAATTTATTTTTATAATGGGGTTTAGCGGCCTTTCACGGCTGTGTTGATGCGGCTTTACACCCACTTGACTCACTTCCAGAGAGATATCAATACATAGGTTTTACGATTCTTACTAGTCAGATATATTCTTGTGCGGTGAATAGGGGGTGTTGTGTCCAGTTCACTGAGCAAGGAGTAGGTCTTGTTTTATTACATATTGGGTGTATGGAACGGTATGTGAGCGAATTTGAAACCCTTGTTTTATGCATCACCCCACCTCACCTTTCCCGTTAAGCAGCCATAGTGTGTTTTCTAAACGTGTGACTCTGTTCTGTTTTGTAATTCAGTTCAAGTGTAGCGGTTTTTACATGCCCTCTATAAGTGATAGCTTATGATAAGTGTCTTTTTCTGTGTGACTTATTTCACTTAGAATCGTCGTTCCTAAATCCACTCATCTTGCTTCTACTAGCCTTATGACATTTATTTCATGTCTGAGTGATATTCCATTTTACATAAGGACCACAAATTCTTTATCCATTTTTTTCTTTCCTGGGATATTTAAGGTGTCATGAAGTGGAGGTTCTTGTCAACAGAGCAGCCCTAATCATTGGGGTGCCTGTGTCTTGCTGATTTTTAGTTTTCCCAATTTATACGACCATGAGTGGACGTGCCCTATGCTCCCTAAGCTGTGTTTTTTCGATGTTTCAGGACACACCGTACACTTCTCCAGTGTGGCTGTTGGCAATTTACATCCCGCCCATCAGCGTAGCAAGGCTGCCATTTCTCCATGGCCTGTCCTGCATTTCTGGTTTTGAAAATTTTTGCAGCATGGCCCTTTTGACCGATGGGAAGCGAGACTTCTTTGTAGCGCTGATTTGCCTTTCCAGGTTGCTTGGTTGGCCAAAAAGGGCGTATGCGTTTTTTCCTGAATATATTCAGGAAAAAACGCATACGCCCTTTTTGGTCAAGGTCATCATTGTCGACGTATTACCACCTTTCATGTGCTTTAAAGGCGATTCGAATCTACCTCCTGAAATCTGTTTCCTGCAATTCTGCCTTGCATTCAAATCCTCTTCGTTGCCTTCCCTCAATATATTTTTGGACGAGAGTTATCATTTATAACTCAGCAGGTTTGTGAATTGCAGTGCCCCTGAGCTCCATTTTTCAACTGTCTTTTTTGGGAGCTGGCCGCAAACGCACGGGATTGCCTAAGGCCCTATTCTGGTTCCCGGCGGTAGGCTGAGCCTGTGGTTAATTCTTCTTCCTGATGGGAAAATAGAGTGACCTGTGCCTGTCTCAACACCTAGATCTAGTCTCTCATTGGTTGCCCCTCTTCCCTTTCATCCTCAGGACAAATTGGAACCTGTACGGAACAGGAGGTTAAAGGTGCTGATTCTCCAAGTAGGGAGATTGCTAGTAAAGTAGCTGGAATGGCGAACCCGAACACAAGGAGATGAGAAATGAGGTGCGTTTTAGAAACCTTTCAAAATCACACGGTGTACCATCTTCTGGGTTTCTCATGCATGTTTTCGATGTAGGAAGATGCCCTTGAACCTGGAGTTTTGGGACCCATGGGATGGGTACCACGCAGTATTACTTTAAAGGGTCTGTGTTTGCTCACCCAACCTCACCCAACCTCTCAGCCCCAAGTGTGTCCACCCTTATGTCTCATCCAGCTGTGGGTCTAGATATGGTCAATCCAGGTTGCATCACAGCCTCTGAACGAATTTTGTAAGAATTTATCTCCCTTTCACTGTCTTTGTTTTACGGGTTTTTAAAAGTAATTTATTTTTATAATGGGGTTTAGCTGCTTTTCACGGCTGTGTTTATGCGGCTTTACACCCACTTGACTCACTTCCAGACAGATATCAATACATAGGTTTTAAGATTCTTACTAGTCACATATATTCTTGTGCGGTGAATAGGGGGTGTTGAGTCCAGTTCACTGAGCAAGGAGTAGGTCTTGTCTATTACATATTGGGTGTATGGAACGGTATCTGAGCGAATTTGAAACCCTTGTTTTATGCATCACCCCACCTCACCTTTCCCGTTAAGCAGCCATAGTGTGTTTTCTAAACGTGTGACTCTGTTCTGTTTTGTAACTCAGTTCAAGTGTAGCGGTTTTTACATTCCCTCTATAAGTGATAGCTTATGATAAGTGTCTTTTTCTGTGTGACTTATTTCACTTAGAATCATCGTACCTAAGTCCACTCATCTTGCTTCTTCTAGCCTTATGATATTGATTTCATGTCTGCGTGACATTCCATTGTACATAAGGACCACAACTTCTTTATCCATTTTTCTCTTTCCTGGGATATTTAAGGTGTCATGAAGTGGAGGATCTTGTCAACAGGACAGCCCTAAACTTTGGGGTGCCTGTGTCTTGCTGATTTTTAGTTTTCCCAATTTATACGCCCATGAGTGGACGTGCCCTATGCTCCCTAAGCTGTGTGTTTTAGATGTTTCAGGACACACCGTACACTTCTCCAGAGTGGCTGCTGGCAATTTACATCCCGCCCCTCATTGTAGCAAGGCTGCCATTTCTCCGTGGCCTGTCCTGCATTTCTGGTTTTGACACTTTTTGCAGCATGGCCCTTTTGACCGATGGGAAGCGAGACTACTTTGTAGCGCTGATTTGCCTTTCCAGTTTGCTTGGTTGGCCAAAAAGTGCGTATGCGTATTTTCCTGAATATATTCAGGAAAAAACGCATACGCCCTTTTTGGCCAAGGGCATCATTGTCGACGTTTTGCGACTTTTCATGTGCTTTAAAGGCGATTCGAATCTACCTCCTGAAACCTGTTTCCTGCAATTCTGCCTTGCTTTCAAATCCTCTTCGTTGCCTTCCCTCAACATATTTGTGGACGAGAGTTATCATTTATAACTCTGCGGGTTTGTGAATGGCAGTGTCCCTGGGCTCCATTTTTCAACTCGCTTTTTTGGGAGCTGGCCGTAAGAGCGTGGGATTGCCTCAGGCCCTATTCTGCTTCTGGGCGGCAGGCTGAGCCTGTGGTTAATTCTTCTTCCTGATGGGAAAATAGAGTGACCTGTGCCTGTCCCAACACCTAGATCTAGTCTCTCATTGGTTGCCCCTCTTCCCTTTCATCCTCAGGACAAATTGCAACCTGTACGGAACAGGAGGTTAAAGGTGCTGATTCTCCAAGTAGGGAGATTGCTAGTAAAGTAGCTGGAATGGCGAACCCGAACACAAGGAGATGAGAAATGAGGTGCGTTTTAGAAACCTTTCAAAACCACACGGTGTACCATCTTCTGGGTTTCTCATGCATGTTTTCGATGTAGGAAGATGCCCTTGAACCTGGAGATTTGGGACCCATCGGATGGGTACCACGCAGTATTACTTTAAAGGGTCTGTGTTTGCTCACCCAACCTCACCCAACCTCTCAGCCCAAAGTGTGTCCACCCTTATGTCTCATCCAGCTGTGGGTCTAGATATGGTCAATCCAGGTTGCATCACAGCCTCTGAACGAATTTTGTAAGAATTTCTCTCTCTTTCACTGTCTTTGTTTTACGGGTTTTTAAAAGTAATTTATTTTTATAATGGGGTTTAGCTGCTTTTCACGGCTGTGTTTATGCGGCTTTACACCCACTTGACTCACTTCCAGACAGATATCAATACATAGGTTTTAAGATTCTTACTAGTCACATATATTCTTGTGCGGTGAATAGGGGGTGTTGAGTCCAGTTCACTGAGCAATGAGTCGGTGTTGTCTATTACATATTGGGTGTATGGAACGGTATCTGAGCGAATTTGAAACCCTTGTTTTATGCATCACCCCACCTCACCTTTCCCGTTAAGCAGCCATAGTGTGTTTTCTAAACGTGTGACTCTGTTCTGTTTTGTAACTCAGTTCGAGAGTAGCGGTTTTTACATTCCCTCTATAAGTGATAGCTTATGATAAGTGTCTTTTTCTGTGTGACTTATTTCACTTAGAATCATCGTACCTAAGTCCACTCATCTTGCTTCTTCTAGCCTTATGATATTGATTTCATGTCTGCGTGATATTCCATTGTACATAAGGACCACAACTTCTTTATCCATTTTTCTCTTTCCTGGGATATTTAGGGTGTCATGAAGTGGAGGTTCTTGTCAACAGAGCAGCCCTAAACTTTGGGGTGCCTGTGTCTTGCTGATTTTTAGTTTTCCCAATTTATACGACCATGAGTGGACGTGCCCTATGCTCCCTAAGCTGTGTGTTTTAGATGTTTCAGGACACACCTTTCACTTCTTCAGAGTGGCTGTTGGCAATTTACATCCCGACCATCAGCGTAGCAAGGCTGCCATTTCTCCATGGCCTGTCCTGCATTTCTGGTTTTGAAAATTTTTGCAGCATGGCCCTTTTGACCGATGGGAAGCGAGACTTCTTTGTAGCGCTGATTTGCCTTTCCAGGTTGCTTGGTTGGCCAAAAAGAGCGTATGCGTTTTTTCCTGAATATATTCAGGAAAAAACGCATACGCTCTTTTTGGCCAAGGGCATCATTGTCGACGTTTTGCCACCTTTCATGTGCTTTAAAGGCGATTCGAATCTACCTCCTGAAATCTGTTTCCTGCAATTCTGCCTTGCTTTCAAATCCTCTTCGTTGCCTTCCCTCAATATATTTTTGGACGAGAGTTATCATTTATAACTCAGCAGGTTTGTGAATTGCAGTGCCCCTGAGCTCCATTTTTCAACTGTCTTTTTTGGGAGCTGGCCGCAAACGCACGGGATTGCCTAAGGCCCTATTCTGGTTCCCGGCGGTAGGCTGAGCCTGTGGTTAATTCTTCTTCCTGATGGGAAAATAGAGTGACCTGTGCCTGTCCCAACACCTAGACCTAGTCTCTCATTGGTTGCCCCTCTTCCCTTTCATCCTCAGGACAAATTGCAACCTGTACGGAACAGGAGGTTAAAGGTGCTGATTCTCCAAGTAGGGAGATTGCTAGTAAAGTAGCTGGAATGGCGAACCCGAACACAAGGAGATGAGAAATGAGGTGCGTTTTAGAAACCTTTTAAAATCACACGGTGTACCATCTTCTGGGTTTCTCATGCGTGTTTTCGATGTAGGAAGATGCCCTTGAACCTGGAGATTTGGGACCCATGGGATGGGTACCACGCAGTATTACTTTAAAGGGTCTGTGTTTGCTCACCCAACCTCACCCAACCTCTCAGCCCAAAGTGTGTCCACCCTTATGTCTCATCCAGCTGTGGGTCTAGATATGGTCAATCCAGGTTGCATCACAGCCTCTGAACGAATTTTGTAAGAATTTCTCTCTCTTTCACTGTCTTTGTTTTACGGGTTTTTAAAAGTAATTTATTTTTATAATGGGGTTTAGCTGCTTTTCACGGCTGTGTTTATGCGGCTTTACACCCACTTGACTCACTTCCAGACAGATATCAATACATAGGTTTTAAGATTCTTACTAGTCACATATATTCTTGTGCGGTGAATAGGGGGTGTTGAGTCCAGTTCACTGAGCAATGAGTCGGTGTTGTCTATTACTTATTGGGTGTATGGAACGGTATCTGAGCGAATTTGAAACCCTTGTTTTATGCATCACCCCACCTCACCTTTCCCGTTAAGCAGCCATAGTGTGTTTTCTAAACGTGTGATTCTGTTCTGTTTTGTAACTCAGTTCAAGTGTAGCGGTTTTTACATTCCCTCTATAAGTGGTAGCTTATGATAAGTGTCTTTTTCTGTGTGACTTATTTCACTTAGAATCATCGTACCTAAGTCCACTCATCTTGCTTCTTCTAGCCTTATGACATTGATTTCATGTCTGCGTGATATTCCATTGTACATAAGGACCACAACTTCTTTATCCATTTTTCTCTTTCCTGGGATATTTAAGGTGTCATGAAGTGGAGGTTCTTGTCAACAGAGCAGCCCTAAACTTTGGGGTGCCTGTGTCTTGCTGATTTTTAGTTTTCCCAATTTATACGCCCATGAGTGGACGTGCCCTATGCTCCCTAAGCTGTGTTTTTTCGATGTTTCAGGACACACCGTACACTTCTCCAGAGTGGCTGTTGGCAATTTACATCCCGCCCATCAGCGTAGCAAGGCTGCCATTTCTCCATGGCCTGTCCTGCATTTCTGGTTTTGACACTTTTTGCAGCATGGCCCTTTTGACCGATGGGAAGCGAGACTACTTTGTAGCGCTGATTTGCCTTTCCAGGTTGCTTGGTTGGCCAAAAAGGGCGTATGCGTTTTTTCCTGAATATATTCAGGAAAAAACGCATACGCCCTTTTTGGCCAAGGGCATCATTGTCGACGTTTTGCGACTTTTCATGTGCTTTAAAGGTGATTCAAATCTACCTCCTGAAACCTGTTTCCTGCAATTCTGCCTTGCTTTCAAATCCTCTTCGTTGCCTTCCCTCAATATATTTGTGGACGAGAGTTATCATTTATAACTCTGCGGGTTTGTGAATGGCAGTGTCCCTGGGCTCCATTTTTCAACTCGCTTTTTTGGGAGCTGGCCGTAAGAGCGCGGGATTGCCTCAGGCCCTATTCTGCTTCTGGGCGGCAGGCTGAGCCTGTGGTTAATTCTTCTTCCTGATGGGAAAATAGAGTGACCTGTGCCTGTCCCAACACCTAGATCTAGTCTCTCATTGGTTGCCCCTCTTCCCGTTCATCCTCAGGACAAATTGCAACCTGTAGGGAACAGGAGGTTAAAGGTGCTGATTCTCCAAGTAGGGAGATTGCTAGTAACGTACCTGGAATGGCGAACCCGAGCACATGGAGATGAGAAATGAGGTGCGTTTTAGAAACCTTTCAAAATCACACGGTGTACCATCTTCTGGGTTTCTCATGCATGTTTTCGATGTAGGAAGATGCCCTTGAACCTGGAGATTTGGGACCCATGGGATGGGTACCACGCAGTATTACTTTAAAGGGTCTGTGTTTGCTCACCCAACCTCACCCAACCTCTCAGCCCCAAGTGTGTCCACCCTTATGTCTCATCCAGCTGTGGGTCTAGATATGGTCAATCCAAGTTGCATCACAGCCCCTGACCGAATTTTGGAAGAATTTCTCTCTCTTTCACTGTCTTTGTTTTACGGGTTTTTAAAAGTAATTTATTTTTATAATGGGGTTTAGCGGCCTTTCACGGCTGTGTTGATGCGGCTTTACTCCCACTTGACTCACTTCCAGAGAGATAGCAATACATAGGTTTTACGATTCTTACTAGTCAGATATATTCTTGTGCGGTGAATAGGGGTTGTTGTGTCCAGTTCACTGAGCAAGGAGTAGGTCTTGTCTATTACATATTGGGTGTATGGAACGGTATCTGAGCGAATTTGAAACCCTTGTTTTATGCATCACCCCACCTCACCTTTCCCGTTAAGCAGCCATAGTGTGTTTTCTAAACGTGTGACTCTGTTCTGTTTTGTAATTCAGTTCAAGTGTAGCGGTTTTTACATTCCCTCTATAAGTGATAGCTTATGATAAGTGTCTTTTTCTGTGTGACTTATTTCAGTTAGAATCGTCGTTCCTACATCCACTCATCTTGCTTCTACTAGCCTTATGACATTTATTTCATGTCTGAGTGATATTCCATTTTACATAAGGACCACAACTTCTTTATCCATTTTTTTTCTTTCCTGGGATATTTAAGGTGTCATGAAGTGGAGGTTCTTGTCAACAGAGCAGCCCTAATCATTGGGGTGCCTGTGTCTTGCTGATTTTTAGTTTTCCCAATTTATACGACCATGAGTGGACGTGCCCTATGCTCCCTAAGCTGTGTTTTTTCGAAGTTTTAGGACACACCGTACACTTCTCCAGTGTGGCTGTTGGCAATTTACATCCCTCCCATCAGCGTAGCAAGGCTGCCATTTCTCCATGGCCTGTCCTGCCTTTCTTGTTTTGAAAATTTTTGCAGCATGGCCCTTTTGACCGATGGGAAGCGAGACTTCTTTGTAGCGCTGATTTGCCTTTCCAGGTTGCTTGGTTGGCCAAAAAGAGCGTATGCGTTTTTTCCTGAATATATTCAGGAAAAAACGCATACGCCCTTTTTGGCCAAGTTCATCATTGTCGACGTTTTGCCACCTTTCATGTGCTTTAAAGGCGATTCGAATCTACCTCCTGAAATCTGTTTCCTGCAATTCTGCCTTGCTTTCAAATCCTCTTCGTTGCCTTCCCTCAATATATTTTTGGACGAGAGTTATCATTTATAACTCAGCAGGTTTGTGAATTGCAGTGCCCCTGAGCTCCATTTTTCAACTGTCTTTTTTGGGAGCTGGCCGCAAACGCACGGGATTGCCTAAGGCCCTATTCTGGTTCCCGGCGGTAGGCTGAGCCTGTGGTTAATTCTTCTTCCTGATGGGAAAATAGAGTGACCTGTGCCTGTCCCAACACCTAGACCTAGTCTCTCATTGGTTGCCCCTCTTCCCGTTCATCCTCAGGACAAATTGCAACCTGTACGGAACAGGAGGTTAAAGGTGCTGATTCTCCAAGTAGGGAGATTGCTAGTAACGTACCTGGAATGGCGAACCCGAACACAAGGAGATGAGAAATGAGGTGCGTTTTAGAAACCTTTCAAAACCACATGGTGTACCATCTTCTGGGTTTCTCATGCATGTTTTCGATGTAGGAAGATGCCCTTGAACCTGGAGATTTGGGACCCATGGGATGGGTACCACGCAGTATTACTTTAAAGGGTCTGTGTTTGCTCACCCAACCTCACCCAACCTCTCAGCCCCAAGTGTGTCCACCCTTATGTCTCATCCAGCTGTGTGTCTAGATATGGTCAATCCAGGTTGCATCACAGCCCCTGACCGAATTTTGGAAGAATTTCTCTCTCTTTCACTGTCTTTGTTTTACGGGTTTTTAAAAGTAATTTATTTTTATAATGGGGTTTAGCGGCCTTTCACGGCTGTGTTGATGCGGCTTTACACCCACTTGACTCACTTCCAGAGAGATATCAATACATAGGTTTTACGATTCTTACTAGTCAGATATATTCTTGTGCGGTGAATAGGGGTTGTTTTGTCCAGTTCACTGAGCAAGGAGTAGGTCTTGTCTATTACATATTGGGTGTATGGAACGGTATCTGAGCGAATTTGAAACCCTTGTTTTATGCATCACCCCACCTCACCTTTCCCGTTAAGCAGCCATAGTGTGTTTTCTAAACGTGTGACTCTGTTCTGTTTTGTAATTCAGTTCAAGTGTAGCGGTTTTTACATTCCCTCTATAAGTGATAGCTTATGATAAGTGTCTTTTTCTGTGTGACTTATTTCAGTTAGAATCGTCATTCCTAAATGCACTCATCTTGCTTCTACTAGCCTTATGACATTTATTTCATGTCTGAGTGATATTCCATTTTACATAAGGACCACAACTTCTTTATCCATTTTTTTCTTTCCTGGGATATTTAAGGTGTCATGAAGTGGAGGTTCTTGTCAACAGAGCAGCCCTAATCATTGGGGTGCCTGTGTCTTGCTGATTTTTAGTTTTCCCAATTTATACGACCATGAGTGGACGTGCCCTATGCTCCCTAAGCTGTGTTTTTTCGAAGTTTCAGGACACACCGTACACTTCTCCAGTGTGGCTGTTGGCAATTTACATCCCTCCCATCAGCGTAGCAAGGCTGCCATTTCTCCATGGCCTGTCCTGCCTTTCTGGTTTTGAAAATTTTTGCAGCATGGCCCTTTTGACCGATGGGAAGCGAGACTTCTTTGTAGCGCTGATTTGCCTTTCCAGGTTGCTTGGTTGGCCAAAAAGGGCGTATGCGTTTTTTCCTGAATATATTCAGGAAAAAACGCATACGCTCTTTTTGGCCAAGTTCATCATTGTTGACGTTTTGCCACCTTTCATGTGCTTTAAAGGCGATTCGAATCTACCTCCTGAAATCTGTTTCCTGCAATTCTGCCTTGCTTTCAAATCCTCTTCGTTGCCTTCCCTCAATATATTTTTGGACGAGAGTTATCATTTATAACTCAGCAGGTTTGTGAATTGCAGTGCCCCTGAGCTCCATTTTTCAACTGTCTTTTTTGGGAGCTGGCCGCAAACGCACGGGATTGCCTAAGGCCCTATTCTGGTTCCCGGCGGTAGGCTGAGCCTGTGGTTAATTCTTCTTCCTGATGGGAAAATAGAGTGACCTGTGCCTGTCCCAACACCTAGACCTAGTCTCTCATTGGTTGCCCCTCTTCCCTTTCATCCTCAGGACAAATTGCAACCTGTACGGAACAGGAGGTTAAAGGTGCTGATTCTCCAAGTAGGGAGATTGCTAGTAAAGTAGCTGGAATGGCGAACCCGAACACAAGGAGATGAGAAATGAGGTGCGTTTTAGAAACCTTTTAAAATCACACGGTGTACCATCTTCTGGGTTTCTCATGCATGTTTTCGATGTAGGAAGATGCCCTTGAACCTGGAGATTTGGGACCCATGGGATGGGTACCACGCAGTATTACTTTAAAGGGTCTGTGTTTGCTCACCCAACCTCACCCAACCTCTCAGCCCAAAGTGTGTCCACCCTTATGTCTCATCCAGCTGTGGGTCTAGATATGGTCAATCCAGGTTGCATCACAGCCTCTGAACGAATTTTGTAAGAATTTCTCTCTCTTTCACTGTCTTTGTTTTACGGGTTTTTAAAAGTAATTTATTTTTATAATGGGGTTTAGCTGCTTTTCACGGCTGTGTTTATGCGGCTTTACACCCACTTGACTCACTTCCAGACAGATATCAATACATAGGTTTTAAGATTCTTACTAGTCACATATATTCTTGTGCGGTGAATAGGGGGTGTTGAGTCCAGTTCACTGAGCAATGAGTCGGTGTTGTCTATTACTTATTGGGTGTATGGAACTGTATCTGAGCGAATTTGAAACCCTTGTTTTATGCATCACCCCACCTCACCTTTCCCGTTAAGCAGCCATAGTGTGTTTTCTAAACGTGTGATTCTGTTCTGTTTTGTAACTCAGTTCAAGTGTAGCGGTTTTTACATTCCCTCTATAAGTGGTAGCTTATGATAAGTGTCTTTTTCTGTGTGACTTATTTCACTTAGGATCATCGTACCTAAGTCCACTCATCTTGCTTCTTCTAGCCTTATGACATTGATTTCATGTCTGCGTGATATTCCATTGTACATAAGGACCACAACTTCTTTATCCATTTTTCTCTTTCCTGGGATATTTAAGGTGTCATGAAGTGGAGGTTCTTGTCAACAGAGCAGCCCTAAAATTTGGGGTGCCTGTGTCTTGCTGATTTTTAGTTTTCCCAATTTATACGCCCATGAGTGGACGTGCCCTATGCTCCCTAAGCTGTGTGTTTTAGATGTTTCAGGACACACCTTTCACTTCTTCAGAGTGGCTGTTGGCAATTTACATCCCGCCCATCAGCGTAGCAAGGCTGCCATTTCTCCATGGCCTGTCCTGCATTTCTGGTTTTGAAAATTTTTGCAGCATGGCCCTTTTGACCGATGGGAAGCGAGACTTCTTTGTAGCGCTGATTTGCCTTTCCAGGTTGCTTGGTTGGCCAAAAAGAGCGTATGCGTTTTTTCCTGAATATATTCAGGAAAAAACGCATACGCTCTTTTTGGCCAAGGGCATCATTGTCGACGTTTTGCCACCTTTCATGTGCTTTAAAGGCGATTCGAATCTACCTCCTGAAATCTGTTTCCTGCAATTCTGCCTTGCTTTCAAATCCTCTTCGTTGCCTTCCCTCAATATATTTTTGGACGAGAGTTATCATTTATAACTCAGCAGGTTTGTGAATTGCAGTGCCCCTGAGCTCCATTTTTCAACTGTCTTTTTTGGGAGCTGGCCGCAAACGCACGGGATTGCCTAAGGCCCTATTCTGGTTCCCGGCGGTAGGCTGAGCCTGTGGTTAATTCTTCTTCCTGATGGGAAAATAGAGTGACCTGTGCCTGTCCCAACACCTAGACCTAGTCTCTCATTGGTTGCCCCTCTTCCCTTTCATCCTCAGGACAAATTGCAACCTGTACGGAACAGGAGGTTAAAGGTGCTGATTCTCCAAGTAGGGAGATTGCTAGTAAAGTAGCTGGAATTGCGAACCCGAACACAAGGAGATGAGAAATGAGGTGCGTTTTAGAAACCTTTTAAAATCACACGGTGTACCATCTTCTGGGTTTCTCATGCGTGTTTTCGATGTAGGAAGATGCCCTTGAACCTGGAGATTTGGGACCCATGGGATGGGTACCACGCAGTATTACTTTAAAGGGTCTGTGTTTGCTCACCCAACCTCACCCAACCTCTCAGCCCAAAGTGTGTCCACCCTTATGTCTCATCCAGCTGTGGGTCTAGATATGGTCAATCCAGGTTGCATCACAGCCTCTGAACGAATTTTGTAAGAATTTCTCTCTCTTTCACTGTCTTTGTTTTACGGGTTTTTAAAAGTAATTTATTTTTATAATGGGGTTTAGCTGCTTTTCACGGCTGTGTTTATGCGGCTTTACACCCACTTGACTCACTTCCAGACAGATATCAATACATAGGTTTTAAGATTCTTACTAGTCACATATATTCTTGTGCGGTGAATAGGGGGTGTTGAGTCCAGTTCACTGAGCAATGAGTCGGTGTTGTCTATTACTTATTGGGTGTATGGAACGGTATCTGAGCGAATTTGAAACCCTTGTTTTATGCATCACCCCACCTCACCTTTCCCGTTAAGCAGCCATAGTGTGTTTTCTAAACGTGTGATTCTGTTCTGTTTTGTAACTCAGTTCAAGTGTAGCGGTTTTTACATTCCCTCTATAAGTGGTAGCTTATGATAAGTGTCTTTTTCTGTGTGACTTATTTCACTTAGAATCATCGTACCTAAGTCCACTCATCTTGCTTCTTCTAGCCTTATGACATTGATTTCATGTCTGCGTGATATTCCATTGTACATAAGGACCACAACTTCTTTATCCATTTTTCTCTTTCCTGGGATATTTAAGGTGTCATGAAGTGGAGGTTCTTGTCAACAGAGCAGCCCTAAACTTTGGGGTGCCTGTGTCTTGCTGATTTTTAGTTTTCCCAATTTATACGCCCATGAGTGGACGTGCCCTATGCTCCCTAAGCTGTGTTTTTTCGATGTTTCAGGACACACCGTACACTTCTCCAGAGTGGCTGTTGGCAATTTACATCCCGCCCATCAGCGTAGCAAGGCTGCCATTTCTCCATGGCCTGTCCTGCATTTCTGGTTTTGACACTTTTTGCAGCATGGCCCTTTTGACCGATGGGAAGCGAGACTACTTTGTAGCGCTGATTTGCCTTTCCAGGTTGCTTGGTTGGCCAAAAAGGGCGTATGCGTTTTTTCCTGAATATATTCAGGAAAAAACGCATACGCCCTTTTTGGCCAAGGGCATCATTGTCGACGTTTTGCGACTTTTCATGTGCTTTAAAGGTGATTCAAATCTACCTCCTGAAACCTGTTTCCTGCAATTCTGCCTTGCTTTCAAATCCTCTTCGTTGCCTTCCCTCAATATATTTGTGGACGAGAGTTATCATTTATAACTCTGCGGGTTTGTGAATGGCAGTGTCCCTGGGCTCCATTTTTCAACTCGCTTTTTTGGGAGCTGGCCGTAAGAGCGCGGGATTGCCTCAGGCCCTATTCTGCTTCTGGGCGGCAGGCTGAGCCTGTGGTTAATTCTTCTTCCTGATGGGAAAATAGAGTGACCTGTGCCTGTCCCAACACCTAGATCTAGTCTCTCATTGGTTGCCCCTCTTCCCGTTCATCCTCAGGACAAATTGCAACCTGTACGGAACAGGAGGTTAAAGGTGCTGATTCTCCAAGTAGGGAGATTGCTAGTAAAGTAGCTGGAATGGCGAACCCGAACACAAGGAGATGAGAAATGAGGTGCGTTTTAGAAACCTTTCAAAACCACACGGTGTACCATCTTCTGGGTTTCTCATGCATGTTTTCGATGTAGGAAGATGCCCTTGAACCTGGAGATTTGGGACCCATCGGATGGGTACCACGCAGTATTACTTTAAAGGGTCTGTGTTTGCTCACCCAACCTCACCCAACCTCTCAGCCCAAAGTGTGTCCACCCTTATGTCTCATCCAGCTGTGGGTCTAGATATGGTCAATCCAGGTTGCATCACAGCCTCTGAACGAATTTTGTAAGAATTTCTCTCTCTTTCACTGTCTTTGTTTTACGGGTTTTTAAAAGTAATTTATTTTTATAATGGGGTTTAGCTGCTTTTCACGGCTGTGTTTATGCGGCTTTACACCCACTTGACTCACTTCCAGACAGATATCAATACATAGGTTTTAAGATTCTTACTAGTCACATATATTCTTGTGCGGTGAATAGGGGGTGTTGAGTCCAGTTCACTGAGCAATGAGTCGGTGTTGTCTATTACATATTGGGTGTATGGAACGGTATCTGAGCGAATTTGAACCCCTTGTTTTATGCATCGCCCCACCTCACCTTTCCCGTTAAGCAGCCATAGTGTGTTTTCTAAACGTGTGACTCTGTTCTGTTTTGTAACTCAGTTCAAGAGTAGCGGTTTTTACATTCCCTCTATAAGTGATAGCTTATGATAAGTGTCTTTTTCTGTGTGACTTATTTCACTTAGAATCATCGTACCTAAGTCCACTCATCTTGCTTCTTCTAGCCTTATGATATTGATTTCATGTCTGCGTGATATTCCATTGTACATAAGGACCACAACTTCTTTATCCATTTTTCTCTTTCCTGGGATATTTAGGGTGTCATGAAGTGGAGGTTCTTGTCAACAGAGCAGCCCTAAACTTTGGGGTGCCTGTGTCTTGCTGATTTTTAGTTTTCCCAATTTATACGACCATGAGTGGACGTGCCCTATGCTCCCTAAGCTGTGTGTTTTAGATGTTTCAGGACACACCTTTCACTTCTTCAGAGTGGCTGTTGGCAATTTACATCCCGCCCATCAGCGTAGCAAGGCTGCCATTTCTCCATGGCCTGTCCTGCATTTCTGGTTTTGAAAATTTTTGCAGCATGGCCCTTTTGACCGATGGGAAGCGAGACTTCTTTGTAGCGCTGATTTGCCTTTCCAGGTTGCTTGGTTGGCCAAAAAGAGCGTATGCGTTTTTTCCTGAATATATTCAGGAAAAAACGCATACGCTCTTTTTGGCCAAGGGCATCATTGTCGACGTTTTGCCACCTTTCATGTGCTTTAAAGGCGATTCGAATCTACCTCCTGAAATCTGTTTCCTGCAATTCTGCCTTGCTTTCAAATCCTCTTCGTTGCCTTCCCTCAATATATTTTTGGACGAGAGTTATCATTTATAACTCAGCAGGTTTGTGAATTGCAGTGCCCCTGAGCTCCATTTTTCAACTGTCTTTTTTGGGAGCTGGCCGCAAACGCACGGGATTGCCTAAGGCCCTATTCTGGTTCCCGGCGGTAGGCTGAGCCTGTGGTTAATTCTTCTTCCTGATGGGAAAATAGAGTGACCTGTGCCTGTCCCAACACCTAGACCTAGTCTCTCATTGGTTGCCCCTCTTCCCTTTCATCCTCAGGACAAATTGCAACCTGTACGGAACAGGAGGTTAAAGGTGCTGATTCTCCAAGTAGGGAGATTGCTAGTAAAGTAGCTGGAATGGCGAACCCGAACACAAGGAGATGAGAAATGAGGTGCGTTTTAGAAACCTTTTAAAATCACACGGTGTACCATCTTCTGGGTTTCTCATGCGTGTTTTCGATGTAGGAAGATGCCCTTGAACCTGGAGATTTGGGACCCATGGGATGGGTACCACGCAGTATTACTTTAAAGGGTCTGTGTTTGCTCACCCAACCTCACCCAACCTCTCAGCCCAAAGTGTGTCCACCCTTATGTCTCATCCAGCTGTGGGTCTAGATATGGTCAATCCAGGTTGCATCACAGCCTCTGAACGAATTTTGTAAGAATTTCTCTCTCTTTCACTGTCTTTGTTTTACGGGTTTTTAAAAGTAATTTATTTTTATAATGGGGTTTAGCTGCTTTTCACGGCTGTGTTTATGCGGCTTTACACCCACTTGACTCACTTCCAGACAGATATCAATACATAGGTTTTAAGATTCTTACTAGTCACATATATTCTTGTGCGGTGAATAGGGGGTGTTGAGTCCAGTTCACTGAGCAATGAGTCGGTGTTGTCTATTACTTATTGGGTGTATGGAACGGTATCTGAGCGAATTTGAAACCCTTGTTTTATGCATCACCCCACCTCACCTTTCCCGTTAAGCAGCCATAGTGTGTTTTCTAAACGTGTGATTCTGTTCTGTTTTGTAACTCAGTTCAAGTGTAGCGGTTTTTACATTCCCTCTATAAGTGGTAGCTTATGATAAGTGTCTTTTTCTGTGTGACTTATTTCACTTAGAATCATCGTACCTAAGTCCACTCATCTTGCTTCTTCTAGCCTTATGACATTGATTTCATGTCTGAGTGATATTCCTTTGTACATAAGGACCACAACTTCTTTATCCATTTTTCTCTTTCCTGGGATATTTAAGGTGTCATGAAGTGGAGGTTCTTGTCAACAGAGCAGCCCTAAACTTTGGGGTGCCTGTGTCTTGCTGATTTTTAGTTTTCCCAATTTATACGCCCATGAGTGGACGTGCCCTATGCTCCCTAAGCTGTGTTTTTTCGATGTTTCAGGACACACCGTACACTTCTCCAGAGTGGCTGTTGGCAATTTACATCCCGCCCATCAGCGTAGCAAGGCTGCCATTTCTCCATGGCCTGTCCTGCATTTCTGGTTTTGACACTTTTTGCAGCATGGCCCTTTTGACCGATGGGAAGCGAGACTACTTTGTAGCGCTGATTTGCCTTTCCAGGTTGCTTGGTTGGCCAAAAAGGGCGTATGCGTTTTTTCCTGAATATATTCAGGAAAAAACGCATACGCCCTTTTTGGCCAAGGGCATCATTGTCGACGTTTTGCGACTTTTCATGTGCTTTAAAGGTGATTCAAATCTACCTCCTGAAACCTGTTTCCTGCAATTCTGCCTTGCTTTCAAATCCTCTTCGTTGCCTTCCCTCAATATATTTGTGGACGAGAGTTATCATTTATAACTCTGCGGGTTTGTGAATGGCAGTGTCCCTGGGCTCCATTTTTCAACTCGCTTTTTTGGGAGCTGGCCGTAAGAGCGTGGGATTGCCTCAGGCCCTATTCTGCTTCTGGGCGGCAGGCTGAGCCTGTGGTTAATTCTTCTTCCTGATGGGAAAATAGAGTGACCTGTGCCTGTCCCAACACCTAGATCTAGTCTCTCATTGGTTGCCCCTCTTCCCGTTCATCCTCAGGACAAATTGCAACCTGTAGGGAACAGGAGGTTAAAGGTGCTGATTCTCCAAGTAGGGAGATTGCTAGTAACATACCTGGAATGGCGAACCCGAGCACATGGAGATGAGAAATGAGGTGCGTTTTAGAAACCTTTCAAAATCACACGGTGTACCATCTTCTGGGTTTCTCATGCATGTTTTCGATGTAGGAAGATGCCCTTGAACCTGGAGATTTGGGACCCATGGGATGGGTACCACGCAGTATTACTTTAAAGGGTCTGTGTTTGCTCACCCAACCTCACCCAACCTCTCAGCCCCAAGTGTGTCCACCCTTATGTCTCATCCAGCTGTGGGTCTAGATATGGTCAATCCAAGTTGCATCACAGCCCCTGACCGAATTTTGGAAGAATTTCTCTCTCTTTCACTGTCTTTGTTTTACGGGTTTTTAAAAGTAATTTATTTTTATAATGGGGTTTAGCGGCCTTTCACGGCTGTGTTGATGCGGCTTTACACCCACTTGACTCACTTCCAGAGAGATAGCAATACATAGGTTTTACGATTCTTACTAGTCAGATATATTCTTGTGTGGTGAATAGGGGTTGTTGTGTCCAGTTCACTGAGCAAGGAGTAGGTCTTGTCTATTACATATTGGGTGTATGGAACGGTATCTGAGCGAATTTGAAACCCTTGTTTTATGCATCACCCCACCTCACCTTTCCCGTTAAGCAGCCATAGTGTGTTTTCTAAACGTGTGACTCTGTTCTGTTTTGTAATTCAGTTCAAGTGTAGCGGTTTTTACATTCCCTCTATAAGTGATAGCTTATGATAAGTGTCTTTTTCTGTGTGACTTATTTCAGTTAGAATCGTCGTTCCTACATCCACTCATCTTGCTTCTACTAGCCTTATGACATTTATTTCATGTCTGAGTGATATTCCATTTTACATAAGGACCACAACTTCTTTATCCATTTTTTTTCTTTCCTGGGATATTTAAGGTGTCATGAAGTGGAGGTTCTTGTCAACAGAGCAGCCCTAATCATTGGGGTGCCTGTGTCTTGCTGATTTTTAGTTTTCCCAATTTATACGACCATGAGTGGACGTGCCCTATGCTCCCTAAGCTGTGTTTTTTCGAAGTTTTAGGACACACCGTACACTTCTCCAGTGTGGCTGTTGGCAATTTACATCCCTCCCATCAGCGTAGCAAGGCTGCCATTTCTCCATGGCCTGTCCTGCCTTTCTTGTTTTGAAAATTTTTGCAGCATGGCCCTTTTGACCGATGGGAAGCGAGACTTCTTTGTAGCGCTGATTTGCCTTTCCAGGTTGCTTGGTTGGCCAAAAAGAGCGTATGCGTTTTTTCCTGAATATATTCAGGAAAAAACGCATACGCTCTTTTTGGCCAAGTTCATCATTGTCGACGTTTTGCCACCTTTCATGTGCTTTAAAGGCGATTCGAATCTACCTCCTGAAATCTGTTTCCTGCAATTCTGCCTTGCTTTCAAATCCTCTTCGTTGCCTTCCCTCAATATATTTTTGGACGAGAGTTATCATTTATAACTCATCAGGTTTGTGAATTGCAGTGCCCCTGAGCTCCATTTTTCAACTGTCTTTTTTGGGAGCTGGCCGCAAACGCACGGGATTGCCTAAGGCCCTATTCTGGTTCCCGGCGGTAGGCTGAGCCTGTGGTTAATTCTTCTTCCTGATGGGAAAATAGAGTGACCTGTGCCTGTCCCAACACCTAGATCTAGTCTCTCATTGGTTGCCCCTCTTCCCGTTCATCCTCAGGACAAATTGCAACCTGTACGGAACAGGAGGTTAAAGGTGCTGATTCTCCAAGTAGGGAGATTGCTAGTAAAGTAGCTGGAATGGCGAACCCGAACACAAGGAGATGAGAAATGAGGTGCGTTTTAGAAACCTTTCAAAACCACATGGTGTACCATCTTCTGGGTTTCTCATGCATGTTTTCGATGTAGGAAGATGCCCTTGAACCTGGAGATTTGGGACCCATTGGATGGGTACCACGCAGTATTACTTTAAAGGGTCTGTGTTTGCTCACCCAACCTCACCCAACCTCTCAGCCCCAAGTGTGTCCACCCTTATGTCTCATCCAGCTGTGTGTCTAGATATGGTCAATCCAGGTTGCATCACAGCCCCTGACCGAATTTTGGAAGAATTTCTCTCTCTTTCACTGTCTTTGTTTTACGGGTTTTTAAAAGTAATTTATTTTTATAATGGGGTTTAGCGGCCTTTCACGGCTGTGTTTATGCGGCTTTACACCCACTTGACTCACTTCCAGAGAGATATCAATACATAGGTTTTACGATTCTTACTAGTCAGATATATTCTTGTGCGTTGAATAGGGGTTGTTTTGTCCAGTTCACTGAGCAAGGAGTAGGTCTTGTCTATTACATATTGGGTGTATGGAACGGTATCTGAGCGAATTTGAAACCCTTGTTTTATGCATCACCCCACCTCACCTTTCCCGTTAAGCAGCCATAGTGTGTTTTCTAAACGTGTGACTCTGTTCTGTTTTGTAATTCAGTTCAAGTGTAGCGGTTTTTACATTCCCTCTATAAGTGATAGCTTATGATAAGTGTCTTTTTCTGTGTGACTTATTTCAGTTAGAATCGTCATTCCTAAATGCACTCATCTTGCTTCTACTAGCCTTATGACATTTATTTCATGTCTGAGTGATATTCCATTTTACATAAGGACCACAACTTCTTTATCCATTTTTTTCTTTCCTGGGATATTTAAGGTGTCATGAAGTGGAGGTTCTTGTCAACAGAGCAGCCCTAATCATTGGGGTGCCTGTGTCTTGCTGATTTTTAGTTTTCCCAATTTATACGACCATGAGTGGACGTGCCCTATGCTCCCTAAGCTGTGTTTTTTCGATGTTTCAGGACACACCGTACACTTCTCCAGTGTGGCTGTTGGCAATTTACATCCCTCCCATCAGCGTAGCAAGGCTGCCATTTCTCCATGGCCTGTCCTGCCTTTCTGGTTTTGAAAATTTTTGCAGCATGGCCCTTTTGACCGATGGGAAGCGAGACTTCTTTGTAGCGCTGATTTGCCTTTCCAGGTTGCTTGGTTGGCCAAAAAGGGCGTATGCGTTTTTTCCTGAATATATTCAGGAAAAAACGCATACGCTCTTTTTGGCCAAGTTCATCATTGTCGACGTTTTGCCACCTTTCATGTGCTTTAAAGGCGATTCGAATCTACCTCCTGAAATCTGTTTCCTGCAATTCTGCCTTGCTTTCAAATCCTCTTCGTTGCCTTCCCTCAATATATTTTTGGACGAGAGTTATCATTTATAACTCAGCAGGTTTGTGAATTGCAGTGCCCCTGAGCTCCATTTTTCAACTGTCTTTTTTGGGAGCTGGCCGCAAACGCACGGGATTGCCTAAGGCCCTATTCTGGTTCCCGGCGGTAGGCTGAGCCTGTGGTTAATTCTTCTTCCTGATGGGAAAATAGAGTGACCTGTGCCTGTCCCAACACCTAGACCTAGTCTCTCATTGGTTGCCCCTCTTCCCTTTCATCCTCAGGACAAATTGCAACCTGTACGGAACAGGAGGTTAAAGGTGCTGATTCTCCAAGTAGGGAGATTGCTAGTAAAGTAGCTGGAATGGCGAACCCGAACACAAGGAGATGAGAAATGAGGTGCGTTTTAGAAACCTTTTAAAATCACACGGTGTACCATCTTCTGGGTTTCTCATGCATGTTTTCGATGTAGGAAGATGCCCTTGAACCTGGAGATTTGGGACCCATGGGATGGGTACCACGCAGTATTACTTTAAAGGGTCTGTGTTTGGTCACCCAACCTCACCCAACCTCTCAGCCCAAAGTGTGTCCACCCTTATGTCTCATCCAGCTGTGGGTCTAGATATGGTCAATCCAGGTTGCATCACAGCCTCTGAACGAATTTTGTAAGAATTTCTCTCTCTTTCACTGTCTTTGTTTTACGGGTTTTTAAAAGTAATTTATTTTTATAATGGGGTTTAGCTGCTTTTCACGGCTGTGTTTATGCGGCTTTACACCCACTTGACTCACTTCCAGACAGATATCAATACATAGGTTTTAAGATTCTTACTAGTCACATATATTCTTGTGCGGTGAATAGGGGGTGTTGAGTCCAGTTCACTGAGCAATGAGTCGGTGTTGTCTATTACTTATTGGGTGTATGGAACGGTATCTGAGCGAATTTGAAACCCTTGTTTTATGCATCACCCCACCTCACCTTTCCCGTTAAGCAGCCATAGTGTGTTTTCTAAACGTGTGATTCTGTTCTGTTTTGTAACTCAGTTCAAGTGTAGCGGTTTTTACATTCCCTCTATAAGTGGTAGCTTATGATAAGTGTCTTTTTCTGTGTGACTTATTTCACTTAGAATCATCGTACCTAAGTCCACTCATCTTGCTTCTTCTAGCCTTATGACATTGATTTCATGTCTGCGTGATATTCCATTGTACATAAGGACCACAACTTCTTTATCCATTTTTCTCTTTCCTGGGATATTTAAGGTGTCATGAAGTGGAGGTTCTTGTCAACAGAGCAGCCCTAAACTTTGGGGTGCCTGTGTCTTGCTGATTTTTAGTTTTCCCAATTTATACGCCCATGAGTGGACGTGCCCTATGCTCCCTAAGCTGTGGTTTTTCGATGTTTCAGGACACACCGTACACTTCTCCAGAGTGGCTGTTGGCAATTTACATCCCGCCCATCAGCGTAGCAAGGCTGCCATTTCTCCATGGCCTGTCCTGCATTTCTGGTTTTGACACTTTTTGCAGCATGGCCCTTTTGACCGATGGGAAGCGAGACTACTTTGTAGCGCTGATTTGCCTTTCCAGGTTGCTTGGTTGGCCAAAAAGGGCGTATGCGTTTTTTCCTGAATATATTCAGGAAAAAACGCATACGCCCTTTTTGGCCAAGGGCATCATTGTCGACGTTTTGCGACTTTTCATGTGCTTTAAAGGTGATTCAAATCTACCTCCTGAAACCTGTTTCCTGCAATTCTGCCTTGCTTTCAAATCCTCTTCGTTGCCTTCCCTCAATATATTTGTGGACGAGAGTTATCATTTATAACTCTGCGGGTTTGTGAATGGCAGTGTCCCTGGGCTCCATTTTTCAACTCGCTTTTTTGGGAGCTGGCCGTAAGAGCGCGGGATTGCCTCAGGCCCTATTCTGCTTCTGGGCGGCAGGCTGAGCCTGTGGTTAATTCTTCTTCCTGATGGGAAAATAGAGTGACCTGTGCCTGTCCCAACACCTAGATCTAGTCTCTCATTGGTTGCCCCTCTTCCCGTTCATCCTCAGGACAAATTGCAACCTGTAGGGAACAGGAGGTTAAAGGTGCTGATTCTCCAAGTAGGGAGATTGCTAGTAACGTACCTGGAATGGCGAACCCGAGCACAAGGAGATGAGAAATGAGGTGCGTTTTAGAAACCTTTCAAAATCACACGGTGTACCATCTTCTGGGTTTCTCATGCATGTTTTCGATGTAGGAAGATGCCCTTGAACCTGGAGATTTGGGACCCATGGGATGGGTACCACGCAGTATTACTTTAAAGGGTCTGTGTTTGCTCACCCAACCTCACCCAACCTCTCAGCCCCAAGTGTGTCCACCCTTATGTCTCATCCAGCTGTGTGTCTAGATATGGTCAATCCAAGTTGCATCACAGCCCCTGACCGAATTTTGGAAGAATTTCTCTCTCTTTCACTGTCTTTGTTTTACGGGTTTTTAAAAGTAATTTATTTTTATAATGGGGTTTAGCGGCCTTTCACGGCTGTGTTGATGCGGCTTTACACCCACTTGACTCACTTCCAGAGAGATATCAATACATAGGTTTTACGATTCTTACTAGTCAGATATATTCTTGTGTGGTGAATAGGGGTTGTTGTGTCCAGTTCACTGAGCAAGGAGTAGGTCTTGTCTATTACATATTGGGTGTATGGAACGGTATCTGAGCGAATTTGAAACCCTTGTTTTATGCATCACCCCACCTCACCTTTCCCGTTAAGCAGCCATAGTGTGTTTTCTAAACGTGTGACTCTGTTCTGTTTTGTAATTCAGTTCAAGTGTAGCGGTTTTTACATTCCCTCTATAAGTGATAGCTTATGATAAGTGTCTTTTTCTGTGTGACTTATTTCAGTTAGAATCGTCGTTCCTACATCCACTCATCTTGCTTCTACTAGCCTTATGACATTTATTTCATGTCTGAGTGATATTCCATTTTACATAAGGACCACAACTTCTTTATCCATTTTTTTTCTTTCCTGGGATATTTAAGGTGTCATGAAGTGGAGGTTCTTGTCAACAGAGCAGCCCTAATCATTGGGGTGCCTGTGTCTTGCTGATTTTTAGTTTTCCCAATTTATACGACCATGAGTGGACGTGCCCTATGCTCCCTAAGCTGTGTTTTTTCGAAGTTTTAGGACACACCGTACACTTCTCCAGTGTGGCTGTTGGCAATTTACATCCCTCCCATCAGCGTAGCAAGGCTGCCATTTCTCCATGGCCTGTCCTGCCTTTCTTGTTTTGAAAATTTTTGCAGCATGGCCCTTTTGACCGATGGGAAGCGAGACTTCTTTGTAGCGCTGATTTGCCTTTCCAGGTTGCTTGGTTGGCCAAAAAGAGCGTATGCGTTTTTTCCTGAATATATTCAGGAAAAAACGCATACGCTCTTTTTGGCCAAGTTCATCATTGTCGACGTTTTGCCACCTTTCATGTGCTTTAAAGGCGATTCGAATCTACCTCCTGAAATCTGTTTCCTGCAATTCTGCCTTGCTTTCAAATCCTCTTCGTTGCCTTCCCTCAATATATTTTTGGACGAGAGTTATCATTTATAACTCAGCAGGTTTGTGAATTGCAGTGCCCCTGAGCTCCATTTTTCAACTGTCTTTTATGGGAGCTGGCCGCAAACGCACGGGATTGCCTAAGGCCCTATTCTGGTTCCCGGCGGTAGGCTGAGCCTGTGGTTAATTCTTCTTCCTGATGGGAAAATAGAGTGACCTGTGCCTGTCCCAACACCTAGATCTAGTCTCTCATTGGTTGTCCCTCTTCCCGTTCATCCTCAGGACAAATTGCAACCTGTACGGAACAGGAGGTTAAAGGTGCTGATTCTCCAAGTAGGGAGATTGCTAGTAAAGTAGCTGGAATGGCGAACCCGAACACAAGGAGATGAGAAATGAGGTGCGTTTTAGAAACCTTTCAAAACCACATGGTGTACCATCTTCTGGGTTTCTCATGCATGTTTTCGATGTAGGAAGATGCCCTTGAACCTGGAGATTTGGGACCCATTGGATGGGTACCACGCAGTATTACTTTAAAGGGTCTGTGTTTGCTCACCCAACCTCACCCAACCTCTCAGCCCCAAGTGTGTCCACCCTTATGTCTCATCCAGCTGTGTGTCTAGATATGGTCAATCCAGGTTGCATCACAGCCCCTGACCGAATTTTGGAAGAATTTCTCTCTCTTTCACTGTCTTTGTTTTACGGGTTTTTAAAAGTAATTTATTTTTATAATGGGGTTTAGCGGCCTTTCACGGCTGTGTTGATGCGGCTTTACACCCACTTGACTCACTTCCAGAGAGATATCAATACATAGGTTTTACGATTCTTACTAGTCAGATATATTCTTGTGCGTTGAATAGGGGTTGTTTTGTCCAGTTCACTGAGCAAGGAGTAGGTCTTGTCTATTACATATTGGGTGTATGGAACGGTATCTGAGCGAATTTGAAACCCTTGTTTTATGCATCACCCCACCTCACCTTTCCCGTTAAGCAGCCATAGTGTGTTTTCTAAACGTGTGACTCTGTTCTGTTTTGTAATTCAGTTCAAGTGTAGCGGTTTTTACATTCCCTCTATAAGTGATAGCTTATGATAAGTGTCTTTTTCTGTGTGACTTATTTCAGTTAGAATCGTCATTCCTAAATGCACTCATCTTGCTTCTACTAGCCTTATGACATTTATTTCATGTCTGAGTGATATTCCATTTTACATAAGGACCACAACTTTTTTATCCATTTTTTTCTTTCCTGGGATATTTAAGGTGTCATGAAGTGGAGGTTCTTGTCAACAGAGCAGCCCTAATCATTGGGGTGCCTGTGTCTTGCTGATTTTTAGTTTTCCCAATTTATACGACCATGAGTGGACGTGCCCTATGCTCCCTAAGCTGTGTTTTTTCGATGTTTCAGGACACACCGTACACTTCTCCAGTGTGGCTGTTGGCAATTTACATCCCTCCCATCAGCGTAGCAAGGCTGCCATTTCTCCATGGCCTGTCCTGCCTTTCTGGTTTTGAAAATTTTTGCAGCATGGCCCTTTTGACCGATGGGAAGCGAGACTTCTTTGTAGCGCTGATTTGCCTTTCCAGGTTGCTTGGTTGGCCAAAAAGGGCGTATGCGTTTTTTCCTGAATATATTCAGGAAAAAACGCATACGCTCTTTTTGGCCAAGTTCATCATTGTCGACGTTTTGCCACCTTTCATGTGCTTTAAAGGCGATTCGAATCTACCTCCTGAAATCTGTTTCCTGCAATTCTGCCTTGCTTTCAAATCCTCTTCGTTGCCTTCCCTCAATATATTTTTGGACGAGAGTTATCATTTATAACTCAGCAGGTTTGTGAATTGCAGTGCCCCTGAGCTCCATTTTTCAACTGTCTTTTTTGGGAGCTGGCCGCAAACGCACGGGATTGCCTAAGGCCCTATTCTGGTTCCCGGCGGTAGGCTGAGCCTGTGGTTAATTCTTCTTCCTGATGGGAAAATAGAGTGACCTGTGCCTGTCCCAACACCTAGACCTAGTCTCTCATTGGTTGCCCCTCTTCCCTTTCATCCTCAGGACAAATTGCAACCTGTACGGAACAGGAGGTTAAAGGTGCTGATTCTCCAAGTAGGGAGATTGCTAGTAAAGTAGCTGGAATGGCGAACCCGAACACAAGGAGATGAGAAATGAGGTGCGTTTTAGAAACCTTTTAAAATCACACGGTGTACCATCTTCTGGGTTTCTCATGCATGTTTTCGATGTAGGAAGATGCCCTTGAACCTGGAGATTTGGGACCCATGGGATGGGTACCACGCAGTATTACTTTAAAGGGTCTGTGTTTGGTCACCCAACCTCACCCAACCTCTCAGCCCAAAGTGTGTCCACCCTTATGTCTCATCCAGCTGTGGGTCTAGATATGGTCAATCCAGGTTGCATCACAGCCTCTGAACGAATTTTGTAAGAATTTCTCTCTCTATCACTGTCTTTGTTTTACGGGTTTTTAAAAGTAATTTATTTTTATAATGGGGTTTAGCTGCTTTTCACGGCTGTGTTTATGCGGCTTTACACCCACTTGACTCACTTCCAGACAGATATCAATACATAGGTTTTAAGATTCTTACTAGTCACATATATTCTTGTGCGGTGAATAGGGGGTGTTGAGTCCAGTTCACTGAGCAATGAGTCGGTGTTGTCTATTACTTATTGGGTGTATGGAACGGTATCTGAGCGAATTTGAAACCCTTGTTTTATGCATCACCCCACCTCACCTTTCCCGTTAAGCAGCCATAGTGTGTTTTCTAAACGTGTGATTCTGTTCTGTTTTGTAACTCAGTTCAAGTGTAGCGGTTTTTACATTCCCTCTATAAGTGGTAGCTTATGATAAGTGTCTTTTTCTGTGTGACTTATTTCACTTAGAATCATCGTACCTAAGTCCACTCATCTTGCTTCTTCTAGCCTTATGACATTGATTTCATGTCTGCGTGATATTCCATTGTACATAAGGACCACAACTTCTTTATCCATTTTTCTCTTTCCTGGGATATTTAAGGTGTCATGAAGTGGAGGTTCTTGTCAACAGAGCAGCCCTAAACTTTGGGGTGCCTGTGTCTTGCTGATTTTTAGTTTTCCCAATTTATACGCCCATGAGTGGACGTGCCCTATGCTCCCTAAGCTGTGTTTTTTCGATGTTTCAGGACACACCGTACACTTCTCCAGAGTGGCTGTTGGCAATTTACATCCCGCCCATCAGCGTAGCAAGGCTGCCATTTCTCCATGGCCTGTCCTGCATTTCTGGTTTTGACACTTTTTGCAGCATGGCCCTTTTGACCGATGGGAAGCGAGACTACTTTGTAGCGCTGATTTGCCTTTCCAGGTTGCTTGGTTGGCCAAAAAGGGCGTATGCGTTTTTTCCTGAATATATTCAGGAAAAAACGCATACGCCCTTTTTGGCCAAGGGCATCATTGTCGACGTTTTGCGACTTTTCATGTGCTTTAAAGGTGATTCAAATCTACCTCCTGAAACCTGTTTCCTGCAATTCTGCCTTGCTTTCAAATCCTCTTCGTTGCCTTCCCTCAATATATTTGTGGACGAGAGTTATCATTTATAACTCTGCGGGTTTGTGAATGGCAGTGTCCCTGGGCTCCATTTTTCAACTCGCTTTTTTGGGAGCTGGCCGTAAGAGCGCGGGATTGCCTCAGGCCCTATTCTGCTTCTGGGCGGCAGGCTGAGCCTGTGGTTAATTCTTCTTCCTGATGGGAAAATAGAGTGACCTGTGCCTGTCCCAACACCTAGATCTAGTCTCTCATTGGTTGCCCCTCTTCCCGTTCATCCTCAGGACAAATTGCAACCTGTAGGGAACAGGAGGTTAAAGGTGCTGATTCTCCAAGTAGGGAGATTGCTAGTAACGTACCTGGAATGGCGAACCCGAGCACAAGGAGATGAGAAATGAGGTGCGTTTTAGAAACCTTTCAAAATCACACGGTGTACCATCTTCTGGGTTTCTCATGCATGTTTTCGATGTAGGAAGATGCCCTTGAACCTGGAGAATTGGGACCCATGGGATGGGTACCACGCAGTATTACTTTAAAGGGTCTGTGTTTGCTCACCCAACCTCACCCAACCTCTCAGCCCCAAGTGTGTCCACCCTTATGTCTCATCCAGCTGTGTGTCTAGATATGGTCAATCCAAGTTGCATCACAGCCCCTGACCGAATTTTGGAAGAATTTCTCTCTCTTTCACTGTCTTTGTATTACGGGTTTTTAAAAGTAATTTATTTTTATAATGGGGTTTAGCGGCCTTTCACGGCTGTGTTGATGCGGCTTTACACCCACTTGACTCACTTCCAGAGAGATATCAATACATAGGTTTTACGATTCTTACTAGTCAGATATATTCTTGTGCGGTGAATAGGGGTTGTTGTGTCCAGTTCACTGAGCAAGGAGTAGGTCTTGTCTATTACATATTGGGTGTATGGAACGGTATCTGAGCGAATTTGAAACCCTTGTTTTATGCATCACCCCACCTCACCTTTCCCGTTAAGCAGCCATAGTGTGTTTTCTAAACGTGTGACTCTGTTCTGTTTTGTAATTCAGTTCAAGTGTAGCGGTTTTTACATTCCCTCTATAAGTGATAGCTTATGATAAGTGTCTTTTTCTGTGTGACATATTTCACTTAGAATCGTCGTACCTAAATCCACTAATCTTGCTTCTACTAGCCTTATGACATTGATTTCATGTCTGAGTGATATTCCATTGTACATAAGGACCACAACTTCTTTATCCATTTTTCTCTTTCCTGGGATATTTAAGGTGTCATGAAGTGGAGGTTCTTGTCAACAGAGCAGCCCTAAACTTTGGGGTGCCTGTGTCTTGCTGATTTTTAGTTTTCCCAATTTATACGCCCATGAGTGGACGTGCCCTATGCTCCCTAAGCTGTGTTTTTTCGATGTTTCAGGACACACCGTACACTTCTCCAGTGTGGCTGTTGGCAATTTACATCCCTCCCATCAGCGTAGCAAGGCTGCCATTTCTCCATGGCCTGTCCTGCCTTTCTTGTTTTGAAAATTTTTGCAGCATGGCCCTTTTGACCGATGGGAAGCGAGACTTCTTTGTAGCGCCGATTTGCCTTTCCAGGTTGCTTGGTTGGCCAAAATGAGCGTATGCGTTTTTTCCTGAATATATTCAGGAAAAAACGCATACGCTCTTTTTGGCCAAGTTCATCATTGTCGACGTTTTGCCACCTTTCATGTGCTTTAAAGGCGATTCGAATCTACCTCCTGAAATCTGTTTCCTGCAATTCTGCCTTGCTTTCAAATCCTCTTCGTTGCCTTCCCTCAATATATTTTTGGACGAGAGTTATCATTTATAACTCAGCAGGTTTGTGAATTGCAGTGCCCCTGAGCTCCATTTTTCAACTGTCTTTTATGGGAGCTGGCCGCAAACGCACGGGATTGCCTAAGGCCCTATTCTGGTTCCCGGCGGTAGGCTGAGCCTGTGGTTAATTCTTCTTCCTGATGGGAAAATAGAGTGACCTGTGCCTGTCCCAACACCTAGATCTAGTCTCTCATTGGTTGTCCCTCTTCCCGTTCATCCTCAGGACAAATTGCAACCTGTACGGAACAGGAGGTTAAAGGTGCTGATTCTCCAAGTAGGGAGATTGCTAGTAAAGTAGCTGGAATGGCGAACCCGAACACAAGGAGATGAGAAATGAGGTGCGTTTTAGAAACCTTTCAAAACCACATGGTGTACCATCTTCTGGGTTTCTCATGCATGTTTTCGATGTAGGAAGATGCCCTTGAACCTGGAGATTTGGGACCCATGGGATGGGTACCACGCAGTATTACTTTAAAGGGTCTGTGTTTGCTCACCCAACCTCACCCAACCTCTCAGCCCCAAGTGTGTCCACCCTTACGTCTCATCCAGCTGTGTGTCTAGATATGGTCAATCCAGGTTGCATCACAGCCCCTGACCGAATTTTGGAAGAATTTCTCTCTCTTTCACTGTCTTTGTTTTACGGGTTTTTAAAAGTAATTTATTTTTATAATGGGGTTTAGCGGCCTTTCACGGCTGTGTTGATGCGGCTTTACACCCACTTGACTCACTTCCAGAGAGATATCAATACATAGGTTTTACGATTCTTACTAGTCAGATATATTCTTGTGCGTTGAATAGGGGTTGTTTTGTCCAGTTCACTGAGCAAGGAGTAGGTCTTGTCTATTACATATTGGGTGTATGGAACGGTATCTGAGCGAATTTGAAACCCTTGTTTTATGCATCACCCCACCTCACCTTTCCCGTTAAGCAGCCATAGTGTGTTTTCTAAACGTGTGACTCTGTTCTGTTTTGTAAATCAGTTCAAGAGTAGCGGTTTTTACATTCCCTCTATAAGTGATAGCTTATGATAAGTGTCTTTTTCTGTGTGACTTATTTCACTTAGAATCATCGTACCTAAGTCCACTCATCTTGCTTCTTCTAGCCTTATGATATTGATTTCATGTCTGCGTGATATTCCATTGTACATAAGGACCACAACTTCTTTATCCATTTTTCTCTTTCCTGGGATATTTAGGGTGTCATGAAGTGGAGGTTCTTGTCAACAGAGCAGCCCTAAACTTTGGGGTGCCTGTGTCTTGCTGATTTTTAGTTTTCCCAATTTATACGCCCATGAGTGGACGTGCCCTATGCTCCCTAAGCTGTGTGTTTTAGATGTTTCAGGACACACCTTTCACTTCTTCAGAGTGGCTGTTGGCAATTTACATCCCGCCCATCAGCGTAGCAAGGCTGCCATTTCTCCATGGCCTGTCCTGCATTTCTGGTTTTGAAAATTTTTGCAGCATGGCCCTTTTGACCGATGGGAAGCGAGACTTCTTTGTAGCGCTGATTTGCCTTTCCAGGTTGCTTGGTTGGCCAAAAAGAGCGTATGCGTTTTTTCCTGAATATATTCAGGAAAAAACGCATACGCTCTTTTTGGCCAAGGTCATCATTGTCGACGTTTTGCCACCTTTCATGTGCTTTAAAGGCGATTCGAATCTACCTCCTGAAATCTGTTTCCTGCAATTCTGCCTTGCTTTCAAATCCTCTTCGTTGCCTTCCCTCAATATATTTTTGGACGAGAGTTATCATTTATAACTCAGCAGGTTTGTGAATTGCAGTGCCCCTGAGCTCCATTTTTCAACTGTCTTTTTTGGGAGCTGGCCGCAAACGCACGGGATTGCCTAAGGCCCTATTCTGTTTCCCGGCGGTAGGCTGAGCCTGTGGTTAATTCTTCTTCCTGATGGGAAAATAGAGTGACCTGTGCCTGTCCCAACACCTAGATCTAGTCTCTCATTGGTTGCCCCTCTTCCCTTTCATCCTCAGGACAAATTGCAACCTGTACGGAACAGGAGGTTAAAGGTGCTGATTCTCCAAGTAGGGAGATTGCTAGTAAAGTAGCTGGAATGGCGAACCCGAACACAAGGAGATGAGAAATGAGGTGCGTTTTAGAAACCTTTTAAAATCACACGGTGTACCATCTTCTGGGTTTCTCATGCATGTTTTCGATGTAGGAAGATGCCCTTGAACCTGGAGATTTGGGACCCATGGGATGGGTACCACGCAGTATTACTTTAAAGGGTCTGTGTTTGCTCACCCAACCTCACCCACCCTCTCAGCCCCAAGTGTGTCCACCCTTATGTCTCATCCAGCTGTGGGTCTAGATATGGTCAATCCAGGCTGCATCACAGCCTCTGAACGAATTTTGTAAGAATTTCTCTCTCTTTCACTGTCTTTGTTTTACGGGTTTTTAAAAGTAATTTATTTTTATAATGGGGTTTAGCTGCTTTTCACGGCTGTGTTTATGCGGCTTTACACCCACTTGACTCACTTCCAGACAGATATCAATACATAGGTTTTAAGATTCTTACTAGTCACATATATTCTTGTGCGGTGAATAGGGGGTGTTGAGTCCAGTTCACTGAGCAATGAGTCGGTGTTGTCTATTACATATTGGGTGTATGGAACGGTATCTGAGCGAATTTGAAACCCTTGTTTTATGCATCACCCCACCTCACCTTTCCCGTTAAGCAGCCATAGTGTGTTTTCTAAACGTGTGACTCTGTTCTGTTTTGTAACTCAGTTCAAGAGTAGCGGTTTTTACATTCCCTCTATAAGTGATAGCTTATGATAAGTGTCTTTTTCTGTGTGACTTATTTCACTTAGAATCATCGTACCTAAGTCCACTCATCTTGCTTCTTCTAGCCTTATGATATTGATTTCATGTCTGCGTGATATTCCATTGTACATAAGGACCACAACTTCTTTATCCATTTTTCTCTTTCCTGGGATATTTAGGGTGTCATGAAGTGGAGGTTCTTGTCAACAGAGCAGCCCTAAACTTTGGGGTGCCTGTGTCTTGCTGATTTTTAGTTTTCCCAATTTATACGCCCATGAGTGGACGTGCCCTATGCTCCCTAAGCTGTGTGTTTTAGATGTTTCAGGACACACCTTTCACTTCTTCAGAGTGGCTGTTGGCAATTTACATCCCGCCCATCAGCGTAGCAAGGCTGCCATTTCTCCATGGCCTGTCCTGCATTTCTGGTTTTGAAAATTTTTGCAGCATGGCCCTTTTGACCGATGGGAAGCGAGACTTCTTTGTAGCGCTGATTTGCCTTTCCAGGTTGCTTGGTTGGCCAAAAAGAGCGTATGCGTTTTTTCCTGAATATATTCAGGAAAAAACGCATACGCTCTTTTTGGCCAAGGTCATCATTGTCGACGTTTTGCCACCTTTCATGTGCTTTAAAGGCGATTCGAATCTACCTCCTGAAATCTGTTTCCTGCAATTCTGCCTTGCTTTCAAATCCTCTTCGTTGCCTTCCCTCAATATATTTTTGGACGAGAGTTATCATTTATAACTCATCAGGTTTGTGAATTGCAGTGCCCCTGAGCTCCATTTTTCAACTGTCTTTTTTGGGAGCTGGCCGCAAACGCACGGGATTGCCTAAGGCCCTATTCTTTTTCCCGGCTGTAGGCTGATCCTGTGGTTAATTCTTCTTCCTGATGGGAAAATAGAGTGACCTGTGCCTGTCCCAACACCTAGATCTAGTCTCTCATTGGTTGCCCCTCTTCCCTTTCATCCTCAGGACAAATTGCAACCTGTACGGAACAGGAGGTTAAAGGTGCTGATTCTCCAAGTAGGGAGATTGCTAGTAAAGTAGCTGGAATGGCGAACCCGAACACAAGGAGATGAGAAATGAGGTGCGTTTTAGAAATCTTTTAAAATCACACGGTGTACCATCTTCTGGGTTTCTCATGCATGTTTTCGATGTAGGAAGATGCCCTTGAACCTGGAGATTTGGGACCCATGGGATGGGTACCACGCAGTATTACTTTAAAGGTTCTGTGTTTACTCACCCAACCTCACCCAAACTCTCAGCCCAAAGTGTGTCCACCCTTATGTCTCATCCAGCTGTGGGTCTAGATATGGTCAATCCAGGTTGCATCACAGCCTCTGAACGAATTTTGTAAGAATTTCTCTCTCTTTCACTGTCTTTGTTTTACGGGTTTTTAAAAGTAATTTATTTTTATAATGGGGTTTAGCTGCTTTTCACGGCTGTGTTTATGCGGCTTTACACCCACTTGACTCACTTCCAGACAGATATCAATACATAGGTTTTAAGATTCTTACTAGTCACATATATTCTTGTGCGGTGAATAGGGGGTGTTGAGTCCAGTTCACTGAGCAATGAGTCGGTGTTGTCTATTACATATTGGGTGTATGGAACGGTATCTGAGCGAATTTGAAACCCTTGTTTTATGCATCACCCCACCTCACCTTTCCCGTTAAGCAGCCATAGTGTGTTTTCTAAACGTGTGACTCTGTTCTGTTTTGTAAATCAGTTCAAGAGTAGCGGTTTTTACATTCCCTCTATAAGTGATAGCTTATGATAAGTGTCTTTTTCTGTGTGACTTATTTCACTTAGAATCATCGTACCTAAGTCCACTCATCTTGCTTCTTCTAGCCTTATGATATTGATTTCATGTCTGCGTGATATTCCATTGTACATAAGGACCACAACTTCTTTATCCATTTTTCTCTTTCCTGGGATATTTAGGGTGTCATGAAGTGGAGGTTCTTGTCAACAGAGCAGCCCTAAACTTTGGGGTGCCTGTGTCTTGCTGATTTTTAGTTTTCCCAATTTATACGCCCATGAGTGGACGTGCCCTATGTTCCCTAAGCTGTGTGTTTTAGATGTTTCAGGACACACCTTTCACTTCTTCAGAGTGGCTGTTGGCAATTTACATCCCGCCCATCAGCGTAGCAAGGCTGCCATTTCTCCATGGCCTGTCCTGCATTTCTGGTTTTGAAAATTTTTGCAGCATGGCCCTTTTGACCGATGGGAAGCGAGACTTCTTTGTAGCGCTGATTTGCCTTTCCAGGTTGCTTGGTTGGCCAAAAAGAGCGTATGCGTTTTTTCCTGAATATATTCAGGAAAAAACGCATACGCTCTTTTTGGCCAAGGTCATCATTGTCGACGTTTTGCCACCTTTCATGTGCTTTAAAGGCGATTCGAATCTACCTCCTGAAATCTGTTTCCTGCAATTCTGCCTTGCTTTCAAATCCTCTTCGTTGCCTTCCCTCAATATATTTTTGGACGAGAGTTATCATTTATAACTCAGCAGGTTTGTGAATTGCAGTGCCCCTGAGCTCCATTTTTCAACTGTCTTTTTTGGGAGCTGGCCGCAAACGCACGGGATTGCCTTAGGCCCTATTCTGTTTCCCGGCGGTAGGCTGAGCCTGTGGTTAATTCTTCTTCCTGATGGGAAAATAGAGTGACCTGTGCCTGTCCCAACACCTAGATCTAGTCTCTCATTGGTTGCCCCTCTTCCCTTTCATCCTCAGGACAAATTGCAACCTGTACGGAACAGGAGGTTAAAGGTGCTGATTCTCCAAGTAGGGAGATTGCTAGTAAAGTAGCTGGAATGGCGAACCCGAACACAAGGAGATGAGAAATGAGGTGCGTTTTAGAAACCTTTTAAAATCACACGGTGTACCATCTTCTGGGTTTCTCATGCATGTTTTCGATGTAGGAAGATGCCCTTGAACCTGGAGATTTGGGACCCATGGGATGGGTACCACGCAGTATTACTTTAAAGGGTCTGTGTTTGCTCACCCAACCTCACCCACCCTCTCAGCCCCAAGTGTGTCCACCCTTATGTCTCATCCAGCTGTGGGTCTAGATATGTTCAATCCAGGCTGCATCACAGCCTCTGAACGAATTTTGTAAGAATTTCTCTCTCTTTCACTGTCTTTGTTTTACGGGTTTTTAAAAGTAATTTATTTTTATAATGGGGTTTAGCTGCTTTTCACGGCTGTGTTTATGCGGCTTTACACCCACTTGACTCACTTCCAGACAGATATCAATACATAGGTTTTAAGATTCTTACTAGTCACATATATTCTTGTGCGGTGAATAGGGGGTGTTGAGTCCAGTTCACTGAGCAATGAGTCGGTGTTGTCTATTACATATTGGGTGTATGGAACGGTATCTGAGCGAATTTGAAACCCTTGTTTTATGCATCACCCCACCTCACCTTTCCCGTTAAGCAGCCATAGTGTGTTTTCTAAACGTGTGACTCTGTTCTGTTTTGTAAATCAGTTCAAGAGTAGCGGTTTTTACATTCCCTCTATAAGTGATAGCTTATGATAAGTGTCTTTTTCTGTGTGACTTATTTCACTTAGAATCATCGTACCTAAGTCCACTCATCTTGCTTCTTCTAGCCTTATGATATTGATTTCATGTCTGCGTGATATTCCATTGTACATAAGGACCACAACTTCTTTATCCATTTTTCTCTTTCCTGGGATATTTAGGGTGTCATGAAGTGGAGGTTCTTGTCAACAGAGCAGCCCTAAACTTTGGGGTGCCTGTGTCTTGCTGATTTTTAGTTTTCCCAATTTATACGCCCATGAGTGGACGTGCCCTATGCTCCCTAAGCTGTGTGTTTTAGATGTTTCAGGACACACCTTTCACTTCTTCAGAGTGGCTGTTGGCAATTTACATCCCGCCCATCAGCGTAGCAAGGCTGCCATTTCTCCATGGCCTGTCCTGCATTTCTGGTTTTGAAAATTTTTGCAGCATGGCCCTTTTGACCGATGGGAAGCGAGACTTCTTTGTAGCGCTGATTTGCCTTTCCAGGTTGCTTGGTTGGCCAAAAAGAGCGTATGCGTTTTTTCCTGAATATATTCAGGAAAAAACGCATACGCTCTTTTTGGCCAAGGTCATCATTGTCGACGTTTTGCCACCTTTCATGTGCTTTAAAGGCGATTCGAATCTACCTCCTGAAATCTGTTTCCTGCAATTCTGCCTTGCTTTCAAATCCTCTTCGTTGCCTTCCCTCAATATATTTTTGGACGAGAGTTATCATTTATAACTCATCAGGTTTGTGAATTGCAGTGCCCCTGAGCTCCATTTTTCAACTGTCTTTTTTGGGAGCTGGCCGCAAACGCACGGGATTGCCTAAGGCCCTATTCTGTTTCCCGGCTGTAGGCTGATCCTGTGGTTAATTCTTCTTCCTGATGGGAAAATAGAGTGACCTGTGCCTGTCCCAACACCTAGATCTAGTCTCTCATTGGTTGCCCCTCTTCCCGTTCATCCTCAGGACAAATTGCAACCTGTACGGAACAGGAGGTTAAAGGTGCTGATTCTCCAAGTAGGGAGATTGCTAGTAAAGTAGCTGGAATGGCGAACCCGAACACAAGGAGATGAGAAATGAGGTGCGTTTTAGAAACCTTTCAAAACCACACGGTGTACCATCTTCTGGGTTTCTCATGCATGTTTTCGATGTAGGAAGATGCCCTTGAACCTGGAGATTTGGGACCCATCGGATGGGTACCACGCAGTATTACTTTAAAGGGTCTGTGTTTGCTCACCCAACCTCACCCAACCTCTCAGCCCAAAGTGTGTCCACCCTTATGTCTCATCCAGCTGTGGGTCTAGATATGGTCAATCCAGGTTGCATCACAGCCTCTGAACGAATTTTGTAAGAATTTCTCTCTCTTTCACTGTCTTTGTTTTACGGGTTTTTAAAAGTAATTTATTTTTATAATGGGGTTTAGCTGCTTTTCACGGCTGTGTTTATGCGGCTTTACACCCACTTGACTCACTTCCAGACAGATATCAATACATAGGTTTTAAGATTCTTACTAGTCACATATATTCTTGTGCGGTGAATAGGGGGTGTTGAGTCCAGTTCACTGAGCAATGAGTCGGTGTTGTCTATTACATATTGGGTGTATGGAACGGTATCTGAGCGAATTTGAAACCCTTGTTTTATGCATCACCCCACCTCACCTTTCCCGTTAAGCAGCCATAGTGTGTTTTCTAAACGTGTGACTCTGTTCTGTTTTGTAACTCAGTTCAAGAGTAGCGGTTTTTACATTCCCTCTATAAGTGATAGCTTATGATAAGTGTCTTTTTCTGTGTGACTTATTTCACTTAGAATCATCGTACCTAAGTCCACTCATCTTGCTTCTTCTAGCCTTATGATATTGATTTCATGTCTGCGTGATATTCCATTGTACATAAGGACCACAACTTCTTTATCCATTTTTCTCTTTCCTGGGATATTTAGGGTGTCATGAAGTGGAGGTTCTTGTCAACAGAGCAGCCCTAAACTTTGGGGTGCCTGTGTCTTGCTGATTTTTAGTTTTCCCAATTTATACGACCATGAGTGGACGTGCCCTATGCTCCCTAAGCTGTGTGTTTTAGATGTTTCAGGACACACCTTTCACTTCTTCAGAGTGGCTGTTGGCAATTTACATCCCGCCCATCAGCGTAGCAAGGCTGCCATTTCTCCATGGCCTGTCCTGCATTTCTGGTTTTGAAAATTTTTGCAGCATGGCCCTTTTGACCGATGGGAAGCGAGACTTCTTTGTAGCGCTGATTTGCCTTTCCAGGTTGCTTGGTTGGCCAAAAAGAGCGTATGCGTTTTTTCCTGAATATATTCAGGAAAAAACGCATACGCTCTTTTTGGCCAAGGGCATCATTGTCGACGTTTTGCCACCTTTCATGTGCTTTAAAGGCGATTCGAATCTACCTCCTGAAATCTGTTTCCTGCAATTCTGCCTTGCTTTCAAATCCTCTTCGTTGCCTTCCCTCAATATATTTTTGGACGAGAGTTATCATTTATAACTCAGCAGGTTTGTGAATTGCAGTGCCCCTGAGCTCCATTTTTCAACTGTCTTTTTTGGGAGCTGGCCGCAAACGCACGGGATTGCCTAAGGCCCTATTCTGTTTCCCGGCTGTAGGCTGATCCTGTGGTTAATTCTTCTTCCTGATGGGAAAATAGAGTGACCTGTGCCTGTCCCAACACCTAGATCTAGTCTCTCATTGGTTGCCCCTCTTCCCGTTCATCCTCAGGACAAATTGCAACCTGTACGGAACAGGAGGTTAAAGGTGCTGATTCTCCAAGTAGGGAGATTGCTAGTAAAGTAGCTGGAATGGCGAACCCGAACACAAGGAGATGAGAAATGAGGTGCGTTTTAGAAACCTTTCAAAACCACACGGTGTACCATCTTCTGGGTTTCTCATGCATGTTTTCGATGTAGGAAGATGCCCTTGAACCTGGAGATTTGGGACCCATCGGATGGGTACCACGCAGTATTACTTTAAAGGGTCTGTGTTTGCTCACCCAACCTCACCCAACCTCTCAGCCCAAAGTGTGTCCACCCTTATGTCTCATCCAGCTGTGGGTCTAGATATGGTCAATCCAGGTTGCATCACAGCCTCTGAACGAATTTTGTAAGAATTTCTCTCTCTTTCACTGTCTTTGTTTTACGGGTTTTTAAAAGTAATTTATTTTTATAATGGGGTTTAGCTGCTTTTCACGGCTGTGTTTATGCGGCTTTACACCCACTTGACTCACTTCCAGACAGATATCAATACATAGGTTTTAAGATTCTTACTAGTCACATATATTCTTGTGCGGTGAATAGGGGGTGTTGAGTCCAGTTCACTGAGCAATGAGTCGGTGTTGTCTATGACATATTGGGTGTATGGAACGGTATCTGAGCGAATTTGAAACCCTTGTTTTATGCATCACCCCACCTCACCTTTCCCGTTAAGCAGCCATAGTGTGTTTTCTAAACGTGTGACTCTGTTCTGTTTTGTAACTCAGTTCAAGAGTAGCGGTTTTTACATTCCCTCTATAAGTGATAGCTTATGATAAGTGTCTTTTTCTGTGTGACTTATTTCACTTAGAATCATCGTACCTAAGTCCACTCATCTTGCTTCTTCTAGCCTTATGATATTGATTTCATGTCTGCGTGATATTCCATTGTACATAAGGACCACAACTTCTTTATCCATTTTTCTCTTTCCTGGGATATTTAGGGTGTCATGAAGTGGAGGTTCTTGTCAACAGAGCAGCCCTAAACTTTGGGGTGCCTGTGTCTTGCTGATTTTTAGTTTTCCCAATTTATACGACCATGAGTGGACGTGCCCTATGCTCCCTAAGCTGTGTGTTTTAGATGTTTCAGGACACACCTTTCACTTCTTCAGAGTGGCTGTTGGCAATTTACATCCCGCCCATCAGCGTAGCAAGGCTGCCATTTCTCCATGGCCTGTCCTGCATTTCTGGTTTTGAAAATTTTTGCAGCATGGCCCTTTTGACCGATGGGAAGCGAGACTTCTTTGTAGCGCTGATTTGCCTTTCCAGGTTGCTTGGTTGGCCAAAAAGAGCGTATGCGTTTTTTCCTGAATATATTCAGGAAAAAACGCATACGCTCTTTTTGGCCAAGGGCATCATTGTCGACGTTTTGCCACCTTTCATGTGCTTTAAAGGCGATTCGAATCTACCTCCTGAAATCTGTTTCTTGCAATTCTGCCTTGCTTTCAAATCCTCTTCGTTGCCTTCCCTCAATATATTTTTGGACGAGAGTTATCATTTATAACTCAGCAGGTTTGTGAATTGCAGTGCCCCTGAGCTCCATTTTTCAACTGTCTTTTTTGGGAGCTGGCCGCAAACGCACGGGATTGCCTAAGGCCCTATTCTGGTTCCCGGCGGTAGGCTGAGCCTGTGGTTAATTCTTCTTCCTGATGGGAAAATAGAGTGACCTGTGCCTGTCCCAACACCTAGACCTAGTCTCTCATTGGTTGCCCCTCTTCCCTTTCATCCTCAGGACAAATTGCAACCTGTACGGAACAGGAGGTTAAAGGTGCTGATTCTCCAAGTAGGGAGATTGCTAGTAAAGTAGCTGGAATGGCGAACCCGAACACAAGGAGATGAGAAATGAGGTGCGTTTTAGAAACCTTTTAAAATCACACGGTGTACCATCTTCTGGGTTTCTCATGCGTGTTTTCGATGTAGGAAGATGCCCTTGAACCTGGAGATTTGGGACCCATGGGATGGGTACCACGCAGTATTACTTTAAAGGGTCTGTGTTTGCTCACCCAACCTCACCCAACCTCTCAGCCCAAAGTGTGTCCACCCTTATGTCTCATCCAGCTGTGGGTCTAGATATGGTCAATCCAGGTTGCATCACAGCCTCTGAACGAATTTTGTAAGAATTTCTCTCTCTTTCACTGTCTTTGTTTTACGGGTTTTTAAAAGTAATTTATTTTTATAATGGGGTTTAGCTGCTTTTCACGGCTGTGTTTATGCGGCTTTACACCCACTTGACTCACTTCCAGACAGATATCAATACATAGGTTTTAAGATTCTTACTAGTCACATATATTCTTGTGCGGTGAATAGGGGGTGTTGAGTCCAGTTCACTGAGCAATGAGTCGGTGTTGTCTATTACTTATTGGGTGTATGGAACGGTATCTGAGCGAATTTGAAACCCTTGTTTTATGCATCACCCCACCTCACCTTTCCCGTTAAGCAGCCATAGTGTGTTTTCTAAACGTGTGATTCTGTTCTGTTTTGTAACTCAGTTCAAGTGTAGCGGTTTTTACATTCCCTCTATAAGTGGTAGCTTATGATAAGTGTCTTTTTCTGTGTGACTTATTTCACTTAGAATCATCGTACCTAAGTCCACTCATCTTGCTTCTTCTAGCCTTATGACATTGATTTCATGTCTGCGTGATATTCCATTGTACATAAGGACCACAACTTCTTTATCCATTTTTCTCTTTCCTGGGATATTTAAGGTGTCATGAAGTGGAGGTTCTTGTCAACAGAGCAGCCCTAAACTTTGGGGTGCCTGTGTCTTGCTGATTTTTAGTTTTCCCAATTTATACGCCCATGAGTGGACGTGCCCTATGCTCCCTAAGCTGTGTTTTTTCGATGTTTCAGGACACACCGTACACTTCTCCAGAGTGGCTGTTGGCAATTTACATCCCGCCCATCAGCGTAGCAAGGCTGCCATTTCTCCATGGCCTGTCCTGCATTTCTGGTTTTGACACTTTTTGCAGCATGGCCCTTTTGACCGATGGGAAGCGAGACTACTTTGTAGCGCTGATTTGCCTTTCCAGGTTGCTTGGTTGGCCAAAAAGGGCGTATGCGTTTTTTCCTGAATATATTCAGGAAAAAACGCATACGCCCTTTTTGGCCAAGGGCATCATTGTCGACGTTTTGCGACTTTTCATGTGCTTTAAAGGTGATTCAAATCTACCTCCTGAAACCTGTTTCCTGCAATTCTGCCTTGCTTTCAAATCCTCTTCGTTGCCTTCCCTCAATATATTTGTGGACGAGAGTTATCATTTATAACTCTGCGGGTTTGTGAATGGCAGTGTCCCTGGGCTCCATTTTTCAACTCGCTTTTTTGGGAGCTGGCCGTAAGAGCGTGGGATTGCCTCAGGCCCTATTCTGCTTCTGGGCGGCAGGCTGAGCCTGTGGTTAATTCTTCTTCCTGATGGGAAAATAGAGTGACCTGTGCCTGTCCCAACACCTAGATCTAGTCTCTCATTGGTTGCCCCTCTTCCCGTTCATCCTCAGGACAAATTGCAACCTGTAGGGAACAGGAGGTTAAAGGTGCTGATTCTCCAAGTAGGGAGATTGCTAGTAACGTACCTGGAATGGCGAACCCGAGCACATGGAGATGAGAAATGAGGTGCGTTTTAGAAACCTTTCAAAATCACACGGTGTACCATCTTCTGGGTTTCTCATGCATGTTTTCGATGTAGGAAGATGCCCTTGAACCTGGAGATTTGGGACCCATGGGATGGGTACCACGCAGTATTACTTTAAAGGGTCTGTGTTTGCTCACCCAACCTCACCCAACCTCTCAGCCCCAAGTGTGTCCACCCTTATGTCTCATCCAGCTGTGGGTCTAGATATGGTCAATCCAAGTTGCATCACAGCCCCTGACCGAATTTTGGAAGAATTTCTCTCTCTTTCACTGTCTTTGTTTTACGGGTTTTTAAAAGTAATTTATTTTTATAATGGGGTTTAGCGGCCTTTCACGGCTGTGTTGATGCGGCTTTACAACCACTTGACTCACTTCCAGAGAGATAGCAATACATAGGTTTTACGATTCTTACTAGTCAGATATATTCTTGTGTGGTGAATAGGGGTTGTTGTGTCCAGTTCACTGAGCAAGGAGTAGGTCTTGTCTATTACATATTGGGTGTATGGAACGGTATCTGAGCGAATTTGAAACCCTTGTTTTATGCATCACCCCACCTCACCTTTCCCGTTAAGCAGCCATAGTGTGTTTTCTAAACGTGTGACTCTGTTCTGTTTGGTAATTCAGTTCAAGTGTAGCGGTTTTTACATTCCCTCTATAAGTGATAGCTTATGATAAGTGTCTTTTTCTGTGTGACTTATTTCAGTTAGAATCGTCGTTCCTACATCCACTCATCTTGCTTCTACTAGCCTTATGACATTTATTTCATGTCTGAGTGATATTCCATTTTACATAAGGACCACAACTTCTTTATCCATTTTTTTTCTTTCCTGGGATATTTAAGGTGTCATGAAGTGGAGGTTCTTGTCAACAGAGCAGCCCTAATCATTGGGGTGCCTGTGTCTTGCTGATTTTTAGTTTTCCCAATTTATACGACCATGAGTGGACGTGCCCTATGCTCCCTAAGCTGTGTTTTTTCGAAGTTTTAGGACACACCGTACACTTCTCCAGTGTGGCTGTTGGCAATTTACATCCCTCCCATCAGCGTAGCAAGGCTGCCATTTCTCCATGGCCTGTCCTGCCTTTCTTGTTTTGAAAATTTTTGCAGCATGGCCCTTTTGACCGATGGGAAGCGAGACTTCTTTGTAGCGCTGATTTGCCTTTCCAGGTTGCTTGGTTGGCCAAAAAGAGCGTATGCGTTTTTTCCTGAATATATTCAGGAAAAAACGCATACGCTCTTTTTGGCCAAGTTCATCATTGTCGACGTTTTGCCACCTTTCATGTGCTTTAAAGGCGATTCGAATCTACCTCCTGAAATCTGTTTCCTGCAATTCTGCCTTGCTTTCAAATCCTCTTCGTTGCCTTCCCTCAATATATTTTTGGACGAGAGTTATCATTTATAACTCATCAGGTTTGTGAATTGCAGTGCCCCTGAGCTCCATTTTTCAACTGTCTTTTTTGGGAGCTGGCCGCAAACGCACGGGATTGCCTAAGGCCCTATTCTGTTTCCCGGCTGTAGGCTGATCCTGTGGTTAATTCTTCTTCCTGATGGGAAAATAGAGTGACCTGTGCCTGTCCCAACACCTAGATCTAGTCTCTCATTGGTTGCCCCTCTTCCCGTTCATCCTCAGGACAAATTGCAACCTGTACGGAACAGGAGGTTAAAGGTGCTGATTCTCCAAGTAGGGAGATTGCTAGTAAAGTAGCTGGAATGGCGAACCCGAACACAAGGAGATGAGAAATGAGGTGCGTTTTAGAAACCTTTCAAAACCACACGGTGTACCATCTTCTGGGTTTCTCATGCATGTTTTCGATGTAGGAAGATGCCCTTGAACCTGGAGATTTGGGACCCATCGGATGGGTACCACGCAGTATTACTTTAAAGGGTCTGTGTTTGCTCACCCAACCTCACCCAACCTCTCAGCCCAAAGTGTGTCCACCCTTATGTCTCATCCAGCTGTGGGTCTAGATATGGTCAATCCAGGTTGCATCACAGCCTCTGAACGAATTTTGTAAGAATTTCTCTCTCTTTCACTGTCTTTGTTTTACGGGTTTTTAAAAGTAATTTATTTTTATAATGGGGTTTAGCTGCTTTTCACGGCTGTGTTTATGCGGCTTTACACCCACTTGACTCACTTCCAGACAGATATCAATACATAGGTTTTAAGATTCTTACTAGTCACATATATTCTTGTGCGGTGAATAGGGGGTGTTGAGTCCAGTTCACTGAGCAATGAGTCGGTGTTGTCTATTACATATTGGGTGTATGGAACGGTATCTGAGCGAATTTGAAACCCTTGTTTTATGCATCACCCCACCTCACCTTTCCCGTTAAGCAGCCATAGTGTGTTTTCTAAACGTGTGACTCTGTTCTGTTTTGTAACTCAGTTCAAGAGTAGCGGTTTTTACATTCCCTCTATAAGTGATAGCTTATGATAAGTGTCTTTTTCTGTGTGACTTATTTCACTTAGAATCATCGTACCTAAGTCCACTCATCTTGCTTCTTCTAGCCTTATGATATTGATTTCATGTCTGCGTGATATTCCATTGTACATAAGGACCACAACTTCTTTATCCATTTTTCTCTTTCCTGGGATATTTAGGGTGTCATGAAGTGGAGGTTCTTGTCAACAGAGCAGCCCTAAACTTTGGGGTGCCTGTGTCTTGCTGATTTTTAGTTTTCCCAATTTATACGACCATGAGTGGACGTGCCCTATGCTCCCTAAGCTGTGTGTTTTAGATGTTTCAGGACACACCTTTCACTTCTTCAGAGTGGCTGTTGGCAATTTACATCCCGCCCATCAGCGTAGCAAGGCTGCCATTTCTCCATGGCCTGTCCTGCATTTCTGGTTTTGAAAATTTTTGCAGCATGGCCCTTTTGACCGATGGGAAGCGAGACTTCTTTGTAGCGCTGATTTGCCTTTCCAGGTTGCTTGGTTGGCCAAAAAGAGCGTATGCGTTTTTTCCTGAATATATTCAGGAAAAAACGCATACGCTCTTTTTGGCCAAGGGCATCATTGTCGACGTTTTGCCACCTTTCATGTGCTTTAAAGGCGATTCGAATCTACCTCCTGAAATCTGTTTCCTGCAATTCTGCCTTGCTTTCAAATCCTCTTCGTTGCCTTCCCTCAATATATTTTTGGACGAGAGTTATCATTTATAACTCAGCAGGTTTGTGAATTGCAGTGCCCCTGAGCTCCATTTTTCAACTGTCTTTTTTGGGAGCTGGCCGCAAACGCACGGGATTGCCTAAGGCCCTATTCTGTTTCCCGGCTGTAGGCTGATCCTGTGGTTAATTCTTCTTCCTGATGGGAAAATAGAGTGACCTGTGCCTGTCCCAACACCTAGATCTAGTCTCTCATTGGTTGCCCCTCTTCCCGTTCATCCTCAGGACAAATTGCAACCTGTACGGAACAGGAGGTTAAAGGTGCTGATTCTCCAAGTAGGGAGATTGCTAGTAAAGTAGCTGGAATGGCGAACCCGAACACAAGGAGATGAGAAATGAGGTGCGTTTTAGAAACCTTTCAAAACCACACGGTGTACCATCTTCTGGGTTTCTCATGCATGTTTTCGATGTAGGAAGATGCCCTTGAACCTGGAGATTTGGGACCCATCGGATGGGTACCACGCAGTATTACTTTAAAGGGTCTGTGTTTGCTCACCCAACCTCACCCAACCTCTCAGCCCAAAGTGTGTCCACCCTTATGTCTCATCCAGCTGTGGGTCTAGATATGGTCAATCCAGGTTGCATCACAGCCTCTGAACGAATTTTGTAAGAATTTCTCTCTCTTTCACTGTCTTTGTTTTACGGGTTTTTAAAAGTAATTTATTTTTATAATGGGGTTTAGCTGCTTTTCACGGCTGTGTTTATGCGGCTTTACACCCACTTGACTCACTTCCAGACAGATATCAATACATAGGTTTTAAGATTCTTACTAGTCACATATATTCTTGTGCGGTGAATAGGGGGTGTTGAGTCCAGTTCACTGAGCAATGAGTCGGTGTTGTCTATGACATATTGGGTGTATGGAACGGTATCTGAGCGAATTTGAAACCCTTGTTTTATGCATCACCCCACCTCACCTTTCCCGTTAAGCAGCCATAGTGTGTTTTCTAAACGTGTGACTCTGTTCTGTTTTGTAACTCAGTTCAAGAGTAGCGGTTTTTACATTCCCTCTATAAGTGATAGCTTATGATAAGTGTCTTTTTCTGTGTGACTTATTTCACTTAGAATCATCGTACCTAAGTCCACTCATCTTGCTTCTTCTAGCCTTATGATATTGATTTCATGTCTGCGTGATATTCCATTGTACATAAGGACCACAACTTCTTTATCCATTTTTCTCTTTCCTGGGATATTTAGGGTGTCATGAAGTGGAGGTTCTTGTCAACAGAGCAGCCCTAAACTTTGGGGTGCCTGTGTCTTGCTGATTTTTAGTTTTCCCAATTTATACGACCATGAGTGGACGTGCCCTATGCTCCCTAAGCTGTGTGTTTTAGATGTTTCAGGACACACCTTTCACTTCTTCAGAGTGGCTGTTGGCAATTTACATCCCGCCCATCAGCGTAGCAAGGCTGCCATTTCTCCATGGCCTGTCCTGCATTTCTGGTTTTGAAAATTTTTGCAGCATGGCCCTTTTGACCGATGGGAAGCGAGACTTCTTTGTAGCGCTGATTTGCCTTTCCAGGTTGCTTGGTTGGCCAAAAAGAGCGTATGCGTTTTTTCCTGAATATATTCAGGAAAAAACGCATACGCTCTTTTTGGCCAAGGGCATCATTGTCGACGTTTTGCCACCTTTCATGTGCTTTAAAGGCGATTCGAATCTACCTCCTGAAATCTGTTTCCTGCAATTCTGCCTTGCTTTCAAATCCTCTTCGTTGCCTTCCCTCAATATATTTTTGGACGAGAGTTATCATTTATAACTCAGCAGGTTTGTGAATTGCAGTGCCCCTGAGCTCCATTTTTCAACTGTCTTTTTTGGGAGCTGGCCGCAAACGCACGGGATTGCCTAAGGCCCTATTCTGGTTCCCGGCGGTAGGCTGAGCCTGTGGTTAATTCTTCTTCCTGATGGGAAAATAGAGTGACCTGTGCCTGTCCCAACACCTAGACCTAGTCTCTCATTGGTTGCCCCTCTTCCCTTTCATCCTCAGGACAAATTGCAACCTGTACGGAACAGGAGGTTAAAGGTGCTGATTCTCCAAGTAGGGAGATTGCTAGTAAAGTAGCTGGAATGGCGAACCCGAACACAAGGAGATGAGAAATGAGGTGCGTTTTAGAAACCTTTTAAAATCACACGGTGTACCATCTTCTGGGTTTCTCATGCGTGTTTTCGATGTAGGAAGATGCCCTTGAACCTGGAGATTTGGGACCCATGGGATGGGTACCACGCAGTATTACTTTAAAGGGTCTGTGTTTGCTCACCCAACCTCACCCAACCTCTCAGCCCAAAGTGTGTCCACCCTTATGTCTCATCCAGCTGTGGGTCTAGATATGGTCAATCCAGGTTGCATCACAGCCTCTGAACGAATTTTGTAAGAATTTCTCTCTCTTTCACTGTCTTTGTTTTACGGGTTTTTAAAAGTAATTTATTTTTATAATGGGGTTTAGCTGCTTTTCACGGCTGTGTTTATGCGGCTTTACACCCACTTGACTCACTTCCAGACAGATATCAATACATAGGTTTTAAGATTCTTACTAGTCACATATATTCTTGTGCGGTGAATAGGGGGTGTTGAGTCCAGTTCACTGAGCAATGAGTCGGTGTTGTCTATTACTTATTGGGTGTATGGAACGGTATCTGAGCGAATTTGAAACCCTTGTTTTATGCATCACCCCACCTCACCTTTCCCGTTAAGCAGCCATAGTGTGTTTTCTAAACGTGTGATTCTGTTCTGTTTTGTAACTCAGTTCAAGTGTAGCGGTTTTTACATTCCCTCTATAAGTGGTAGCTTATGATAAGTGTCTTTTTCTGTGTGACTTATTTCACTTAGAATCATCGTACCTAAGTCCACTCATCTTGCTTCTTCTAGCCTTATGACATTGATTTCATGTCTGCGTGATATTCCATTGTACATAAGGACCACAACTTCTTTATCCATTTTTCTCTTTCCTGGGATATTTAAGGTGTCATGAAGTGGAGGTTCTTGTCAACAGAGCAGCCCTAAACTTTGGGGTGCCTGTGTCTTGCTGATTTTTAGTTTTCCCAATTTATACGCCCATGAGTGGACGTGCCCTATGCTCCCTAAGCTGTGTTTTTTCGATGTTTCAGGACACACCGTACACTTCTCCAGAGTGGCTGTTGGCAATTTACATCCCGCCCATCAGCGTAGCAAGGCTGCCATTTCTCCATGGCCTGTCCTGCATTTCTGGTTTTGACACTTTTTGCAGCATGGCCCTTTTGACCGATGGGAAGCGAGACTACTTTGTAGCGCTGATTTGCCTTTCCAGGTTGCTTGGTTGGCCAAAAAGGGCGTATGCGTTTTTTCCTGAATATATTCAGGAAAAAACGCATACGCCCTTTTTGGCCAAGGGCATCATTGTCGACGTTTTGCGACTTTTCATGTGCTTTAAAGGTGATTCAAATCTACCTCCTGAAACCTGTTTCCTGCAATTCTGCCTTGCTTTCAAATCCTCTTCGTTGCCTTCCCTCAATATATTTGTGGACGAGAGTTATCATTTATAACTCTGCGGGTTTGTGAATGGCAGTGTCCCTGGGCTCCATTTTTCAACTCGCTTTTTTGGGAGCTGGCCGTAAGAGCGTGGGATTGCCTCAGGCCCTATTCTGCTTCTGGGCGGCAGGCTGAGCCTGTGGTTAATTCTTCTTCCTGATGGGAAAATAGAGTGACCTGTGCCTGTCCCAACACCTAGATCTAGTCTCTCATTGGTTGCCCCTCTTCCCGTTCATCCTCAGGACAAATTGCAACCTGTAGGGAACAGGAGGTTAAAGGTGCTGATTCTCCAAGTAGGGAGATTGCTAGTAACGTACCTGGAATGGCGAACCCGAGCACATGGAGATGAGAAATGAGGTGCGTTTTAGAAACCTTTCAAAATCACACGGTGTACCATCTTCTGGGTTTCTCATGCATGTTTTCGATGTAGGAAGATGCCCTTGAACCTGGAGATTTGGGACCCATGGGATGGGTACCACGCAGTATTACTTTAAAGGGTCTGTGTTTGCTCACCCAACCTCACCCAACCTCTCAGCCCCAAGTGTGTCCACCCTTATGTCTCATCCAGCTGTGGGTCTAGATATGGTCAATCCAAGTTGCATCACAGCCCCTGACCGAATTTTGGAAGAATTTCTCTCTCTTTCACTGTCTTTGTTTTACGGGTTTTTAAAAGTAATTTATTTTTATAATGGGGTTTAGCGGCCTTTCACGGCTGTGTTGATGCGGCTTTACAACCACTTGACTCACTTCCAGAGAGATAGCAATACATAGGTTTTACGATTCTTACTAGTCAGATATATTCTTGTGTGGTGAATAGGGGTTGTTGTGTCCAGTTCACTGAGCAAGGAGTAGGTCTTGTCTATTACATATTGGGTGTATGGAACGGTATCTGAGCGAATTTGAAACCCTTGTTTTATGCATCACCCCACCTCACCTTTCCCGTTAAGCAGCCATAGTGTGTTTTCTAAACGTGTGACTCTGTTCTGTTTGGTAATTCAGTTCAAGTGTAGCGGTTTTTACATTCCCTCTATAAGTGATAGCTTATGATAAGTGTCTTTTTCTGTGTGACTTATTTCAGTTAGAATCGTCGTTCCTACATCCACTCATCTTGCTTCTACTAGCCTTATGACATTTATTTCATGTCTGAGTGATATTCCATTTTACATAAGGACCACAACTTCTTTATCCATTTTTTTTCTTTCCTGGGATATTTAAGGTGTCATGAAGTGGAGGTTCTTGTCAACAGAGCAGCCCTAATCATTGGGGTGCCTGTGTCTTGCTGATTTTTAGTTTTCCCAATTTATACGACCATGAGTGGACGTGCCCTATGCTCCCTAAGCTGTGTTTTTTCGAAGTTTTAGGACACACCGTACACTTCTCCAGTGTGGCTGTTGGCAATTTACATCCCTCCCATCAGCGTAGCAAGGCTGCCATTTCTCCATGGCCTGTCCTGCCTTTCTTGTTTTGAAAATTTTTGCAGCATGGCCCTTTTGACCGATGGGAAGCGAGACTTCTTTGTAGCGCTGATTTGCCTTTCCAGGTTGCTTGGTTGGCCAAAAAGAGCGTATGCGTTTTTTCCTGAATATATTCAGGAAAAAACGCATACGCTCTTTTTGGCCAAGTTCATCATTGTCGACGTTTTGCCACCTTTCATGTGCTTTAAAGGCGATTCGAATCTACCTCCTGAAATCTGTTTCCTGCAATTCTGCCTTGCTTTCAAATCCTCTTCGTTGCCTTCCCTCAATATATTTTTGGACGAGAGTTATCATTTATAACTCATCAGGTTTGTGAATTGCAGTGCCCCTGAGCTCCATTTTTCAACTGTCTTTTTTGGGAGCTGGCCGCAAACGCACGGGATTGCCTAAGGCCCTATTCTGGTTCCCGGCGGTAGGCTGAGCCTGTGGTTAATTCTTCTTCCTGATGGGAAAATAGAGTGACCTGTGCCTGTCCCAACACCTAGATCTAGTCTCTCATTGGTTGCCCCTCTTCCCGTTCATCCTCAGGACAAATTGCAACCTGTACGGAACAGGAGGTTAAAGGTGCTGATTCTCCAAGTAGGGAGATTGCTAGTAAAGTAGCTGGAATGGCGAACCCGAACACAAGGAGATGAGAAATGAGGTGCGTTTTAGAAACCTTTCAAAACCACATGGTGTACCATCTTCTGGGTTTCTCATGCATGTTTTCGATGTAGGAAGATGCCCTTGAACCTGGAGATTTGGGACCCATTGGATGGGTACCACGCAGTATTACTTTAAAGGGTCTGTGTTTGCTCACCCAACCTCACCCAACCTCTCAGCCCCAAGTGTGTCCACCCTTATGTCTCATCCAGCTGTGTGTCTAGATATGGTCAATCCAGGTTGCATCACAGCCCCTGACCGAATTTTGGAAGAATTTCTCTCTCTTTCACTGTCTTTGTTTTACGGGTTTTTAAAAGTAATTTATTTTTATAATGGGGTTTAGCGGCCTTTCACGGCTGTGTTGATGCGGCTTTACACCCACTTGACTCACTTCCAGAGAGATATCAATACATAGGTTTTACGATTCTTACTAGTCAGATATATTCTTGTGCGTTGAATAGGGGGTGTTGAGTCCAGTTCACTGAGCAAGGAGTAGGTCTTGTCTATTACATATTGGGTGTATGGTACGGTATCTGAGCGAATTTGAAACCCTTGTTTTATGCATCACCCCACCTCACCTTTCCCGTTAAGCAGCCATAGTGTGTTTTCTAAACGTGTGACTCTGTTCTGTTTTGTAATTCTGTTCAAGTGTAGCGGTTTTTACATTCCCTCTATAAGTGATAGCTTATGATAAGTGTCTTTTTCTGTGTGACTTATTTCAGTTAGAATCGTCGTTCCTACATCCACTCATCTTGCTTCTACTAGCCTTATGACATTTATTTCATGTCTGAGTGATATTCCATTTTACATAAGGACCACAAATTCTTTATCCATTTTTTTTCTTTCCTGGGATATTTAAGGTGTCATGAAGTGGAGGTTCTTGTCAACAGAGCAGCCCTAATCATTGGGGTGCCTGTGTCTTGCTGATTTTTAGTTTTCCCAATTTATACGACCATGAGTGGACGTGCCCTATGCTCCCTAAGCTGTGTTTTTTCGAAGTTTTAGGACACACCGTACACTTCTCCAGTGTGGCTGTTGGCAATTTACATCCCTCCCATCAGCGTAGCAAGGCTGCCATTTCTCCATGGCCTGTCCTGCCTTTCTTGTTTTGAAAATTTTTGCAGCATGGCCCTTTTGACCGATGGGAAGCGAGACTTCTTTGTAGCGCCGATTTGCCTTTCCAGGTTGCTTGGTTGGCCAAAAAGAGCGTATGCGTTTTTTCCTGAATATATTCAGGAAAAAACGCATACGCTCTTTTTGGCCAAGTTCATCATTGTCGACGTTTTGCCACCTTTCATGTGCTTTAAAGGCGATTCGAATCTACCTCCTGAAATCTGTTTCCTGCAATTCTGCCTTGCTTTCAAATCCTCTTCGTTGCCTTCCCTCAATATATTTTTGGACGAGAGTTATCATTTATAACTCAGCAGGTTTGTGAATTGCAGTGCCCCTGAGCTCCATTTTTCAACTGTCTTTTATGGGAGCTGGCCGCAAACGCACGGGATTGCCTAAGGCCCTATTCTGGTTCCCGGCGGTAGGCTGAGCCTGTGGTTAATTCTTCTTCCTGATGGGAAAATAGAGTGACCTGTGCCTGTCCCAACACCTAGATCTAGTCTCTCATTGGTTGTCCCTCTTCCCGTTCATCCTCAGGACAAATTGCAACCTGTACGGAACAGGAGGTTAAAGGTGCTGATTCTCCAAGTAGGGAGATTGCTAGTAAAGTAGCTGGAATGGCGAACCCGAACACAAGGAGATGAGAAATGAGGTGCGTTTTAGAAACCTTTCAAAACCACATGGTGTACCATCTTCTGGGTTTCTCATGCATGTTTTCGATGTAGGAAGATGCCCTTGAACCTGGAGATTTGGGACCCATGGGATGGGTACCACGCAGTATTACTTTAAAGGGTCTGTGTTTGCTCACCCAACCTCACCCAACCTCTCAGCCCCAAGTGTGTCCACCCTTACGTCTCATCCAGCTGTGTGTCTAGATATGGTCAATCCAGGTTGCATCACAGCCCCTGACCGAATTTTGGAAGAATTTCTCTCTCTTTCACTGTCTTTGTTTTACGGGTTTTTAAAAGTAATTTATTTTTATAATGCGGTTTAGCGGCCTTTCACGGCTGTGTTGATGCGGCTTTACACCCACTTGACTCACTTCCAGAGAGATATCAATACATAGGTTTTACGATTCTTACTAGTCAGATATATTCTTGTGCGTTGAATAGGGGTTGTTTTGTCCAGTTCACTGAGCAAGGAGTAGGTCTTGTCTATTACATATTGGGTGTATGGAACGGTATCTGAGCGAATTTGAAACCCTTGTTTTATGCATCACCCCACCTCACCTTTCCCGTTAAGCAGCCATAGTGTGTTTTCTAAACGTGTGACTCTGTTCTGTTTTGTAAATCAGTTCAAGAGTAGCGGTTTTTACATTCCCTCTATAAGTGATAGCTTATGATAAGTGTCTTTTTCTGTGTGACTTATTTCACTTAGAATCATCGTACCTAAGTCCACTCATCTTGCTTCTTCTAGCCTTATGATATTGATTTCATGTCTGCGTGATATTCCATTGTACATAAGGACCACAACTTCTTTATCCATTTTTCTCTTTCCTGGGATATTTAGGGTGTCATGAAGTGGAGGTTCTTGTCAACAGAGCAGCCCTAAACTTTGGGGTGCCTGTGTCTTGCTGATTTTTAGTTTTCCCAATTTATACGCCCATGAGTGGACGTGCCCTATGTTCCCTAAGCTGTGTGTTTTAGATGTTTCAGGACACACCTTTCACTTCTTCAGAGTGGCTGTTGGCAATTTACATCCCGCCCATCAGCGTAGCAAGGCTGCCATTTCTCCATGGCCTGTCCTGCATTTCTGGTTTTGAAAATTTTTGCAGCATGGCCCTTTTGACCGATGGGAAGCGAGACTTCTTTGTAGCGCTGATTTGCCTTTCCAGGTTGCTTGGTTGGCCAAAAAGAGCGTATGCGTTTTTTCCTGAATATATTCAGGAAAAAACGCATACGCTCTTTTTGGCCAAGGTCATCATTGTCGACGTTTTGCCACCTTTCATGTGCTTTAAAGGCGATTCGAATCTACCTCCTGAAATCTGTTTCCTGCAATTCTGCCTTGCTTTCAAATCCTCTTCGTTGCCTTCCCTCAATATATTTTTGGACGAGAGTTATCATTTATAACTCAGCAGGTTTGTGAATTGCAGTGCCCCTGAGCTCCATTTTTCAACTGTCTTTTTTGGGAGCTGGCCGCAAACGCACGGGATTGCCTAAGGCCCTATTCTGTTTCCCGGCGGTAGGCTGAGCCTGTGGTTAATTCTTCTTCCTGATGGGAAAATAGAGTGACCTGTGCCTGTCCCAACACCTAGATCTAGTCTCTCATTGGTTGCCCCTCTTCCCTTTCATCCTCAGGACAAATTGCAACCTGTACGGAACAGGAGGTTAAAGGTGCTGATTCTCCAAGTAGGGAGATTGCTAGTAAAGTAGCTGGAATGGCGAACCCGAACACAAGGAGATGAGAAATGAGGTGCGTTTTAGAAACCTTTTAAAATCACACGGTGTACCATCTTCTGGGTTTCTCATGCATGTTTTCGATGTAGGAAGATGCCCTTGAACCTGGAGATTTGGGACCCATGGGATGGGTACCACGCAGTATTACTTTAAAGGGTCTGTGTTTGCTCACCCAACCTCACCCACCCTCTCAGCCCCAAGTGTGTCCACCCTTATGTCTCATCCAGCTGTGGGTCTAGATATGGTCAATCCAGGCTGCATCACAGCCTCTGAACGAATTTTGTAAGAATTTCTCTCTCTTTCACTGTCTTTGTTTTACGGGTTTTTAAAAGTAATTTATTTTTATAATGGGGTTTAGCTGCTTTTCACGGCTGTGTTTATGCGGCTTTACACCCACTTGACTCACTTCCAGACAGATATCAATACATAGGTTTTAAGATTCTTACTAGTCACATATATTCTTGTGCGGTGAATAGGGGGTGTTGAGTCCAGTTCACTGAGCAATGAGTCGGTGTTGTCTATTACATATTGGGTGTATGGAACGGTATCTGAGCGAATTTGAAACCCTTGTTTTATGCATCACCCCACCTCACCTTTCCCGTTAAGCAGCCATAGTGTGTTTTCTAAACGTGTGACTCTGTTCTGTTTTGTAAATCAGTTCAAGAGTAGCGGTTTTTACATTCCCTCTATAAGTGATAGCTTATGATAAGTGTCTTTTTCTGTGTGACTTATTTCACTTAGAATCATCGTACCTAAGTCCACTCATCTTGCTTCTTCTAGCCTTATGATATTGATTTCATGTCTGCGTGATATTCCATTGTACATAAGGACCACAACTTCTTTATCCATTTTTCTCTTTCCTGGGATATTTAGGGTGTCATGAAGTGGAGGTTCTTGTCAACAGAGCAGCCCTAAACTTTGGGGTGCCTGTGTCTTGCTGATTTTTAGTTTTCCCAATTTATACGCCCATGAGTGGACGTGCCCTATGCTCCCTAAGCTGTGTGTTTTAGATGTTTCAGGACACACCTTTCACTTCTTCAGAGTGGCTGTTGGCAATTTACATCCCGCCCATCAGCGTAGCAAGGCTGCCATTTCTCCATGGCCTGTCCTGCATTTCTGGTTTTGAAAATTTTTGCAGCATGGCCCTTTTGACCGATGGGAAGCGAGACTTCTTTGTAGCGCTGATTTGCCTTTCCAGGTTGCTTGGTTGGCCAAAAAGAGCGTATGCGTTTTTTCCTGAATATATTCAGGAAAAAACGCATACGCTCTTTTTGGCCAAGGTCATCATTGTCGACGTTTTGCCACCTTTCATGTGCTTTAAAGGCGATTCGAATCTACCTCCTGAAATCTGTTTCCTGCAATTCTGCCTTGCTTTCAAATCCTCTTCGTTGCCTTCCCTCAATATATTTTTGGACGAGAGTTATCATTTATAACTCATCAGGTTTGTGAATTGCAGTGCCCCTGAGCTCCATTTTTCAACTGTCTTTTTTGGGAGCTGGCCGCAAACGCACGGGATTGCCTAAGGCCCTATTCTGTTTCCCGGCTGTAGGCTGATCCTGTGGTTAATTCTTCTTCCTGATGGGAAAATAGAGTGACCTGTGCCTGTCCCAACACCTAGATCTAGTCTCTCATTGGTTGCCCCTCTTCCCTTTCATCCTCAGGACAAATTGCAACCTGTACGGAACAGGAGGTTAAAGGTGCTGATTCTCCAAGTAGGGAGATTGCTAGTAAAGTAGCTGGAATGGCGAACCCGAACACAAGGAGATGAGAAATGAGGTGCGTTTTAGAAATCTTTTAAAATCACACGGTGTACCATCTTCTGGGTTTCTCATGCATGTTTTCGATGTAGGAAGATGCCCTTGAACCTGGAGATTTGGGACCCATGGGATGGGTACCACGCAGTATTACTTTAAAGGTTCTGTGTTTACTCACCCAACCTCACCCAAACTCTCAGCCCAAAGTGTGTCCACCCTTATGTCTCATCCAGCTGTGGGTCTAGATATGGTCAATCCAGGTTGCATCACAGCCTCTGAACGAATTTTGTAAGAATTTCTCTCTCTTTCACTGTCTTTGTTTTACGGGTTTTTAAAAGTAATTTATTTTTATAATGGGGTTTAGCTGCTTTTCACGGCTGTGTTTATGCGGCTTTACACCCACTTGACTCACTTCCAGACAGATATCAATACATAGGTTTTAAGATTCTTACTAGTCACATATATTCTTGTGCGGTGAATAGGGGGTGTTGAGTCCAGTTCACTGAGCAATGAGTCGGTGTTGTCTATTACATATTGGGTGTATGGAACGGTATCTGAGCGAATTTGAAACCCTTGTTTTATGCATCACCCCACCTCACCTTTCCCGTTAAGCAGCCATAGTGTGTTTTCTAAACGTGTGACTCTGTTCTGTTTTGTAAATCAGTTCAAGAGTAGCGGTTTTTACATTCCCTCTATAAGTGATAGCTTATGATAAGTGTCTTTTTCTGTGTGACTTATTTCACTTAGAATCATCGTACCTAAGTCCACTCATCTTGCTTCTTCTAGCCTTATGATATTGATTTCATGTCTGCGTGATATTCCATTGTACATAAGGACCACAACTTCTTTATCCATTTTTCTCTTTCCTGGGATATTTAGGGTGTCATGAAGTGGAGGTTCTTGTCAACAGAGCAGCCCTAAACTTTGGGGTGCCTGTGTCTTGCTGATTTTTAGTTTTCCCAATTTATACGCCCATGAGTGGACGTGCCCTATGTTCCCTAAGCTGTGTGTTTTAGATGTTTCAGGACACACCTTTCACTTCTTCAGAGTGGCTGTTGGCAATTTACATCCCGCCCATCAGCGTAGCAAGGCTGCCATTTCTCCATGGCCTGTCCTGCATTTCTGGTTTTGAAAATTTTTGCAGCATGGCCCTTTTGACCGATGGGAAGCGAGACTTCTTTGTAGCGCTGATTTGCCTTTCCAGGTTGCTTGGTTGGCCAAAAAGAGCGTATGCGTTTTTTCCTGAATATATTCAGGAAAAAACGCATACGCTCTTTTTGGCCAAGGTCATCATTGTCGACGTTTTGCCACCTTTCATGTGCTTTAAAGGCGATTCGAATCTACCTCCTGAAATCTGTTTCCTGCAATTCTGCCTTGCTTTCAAATCCTCTTCGTTGCCTTCCCTCAATATATTTTTGGACGAGAGTTATCATTTATAACTCAGCAGGTTTGTGAATTGCAGTGCCCCTGAGCTCCATTTTTCAACTGTCTTTTTTGGGAGCTGGCCGCAAACGCACGGGATTGCCTAAGGCCCTATTCTGTTTCCCGGCGGTAGGCTGAGCCTGTGGTTAATTCTTCTTCCTGATGGGAAAATAGAGTGACCTGTGCCTGTCCCAACACCTAGATCTAGTCTCTCATTGGTTGCCCCTCTTCCCTTTCATCCTCAGGACAAATTGCAACCTGTACGGAACAGGAGGTTAAAGGTGCTGATTCTCCAAGTAGGGAGATTGCTAGTAAAGTAGCTGGAATGGCGAACCCGAACACAAGGAGATGAGAAATGAGGTGCGTTTTAGAAACCTTTTAAAATCACACGGTGTACCATCTTCTGGGTTTCTCATGCATGTTTTCGATGTAGGAAGATGCCCTTGAACCTGGAGATTTGGGACCCATGGGATGGGTACCACGCAGTATTACTTTAAAGGGTCTGTGTTTGCTCACCCAACCTCACCCACCCTCTCAGCCCCAAGTGTGTCCACCCTTATGTCTCATCCAGCTGTGGGTCTAGATATGTTCAATCCAGGCTGCATCACAGCCTCTGAACGTATTTTGTAAGAATTTCTCTCTCTTTCACTGTCTTTGTTTTACGGGTTTTTAAAAGTAATTTATTTTTATAATGGGGTTTAGCTGCTTTTCACGGCTGTGTTTATGCGGCTTTACACCCACTTGACTCACTTCCAGACAGATATCAATACATAGGTTTTAAGATTCTTACTAGTCACATATATTCTTGTGCGGTGAATAGGGGGTGTTGAGTCCAGTTCACTGAGCAATGAGTCGGTGTTGTCTATTACATATTGGGTGTATGGAACGGTATCTGAGCGAATTTGAAACCCTTGTTTTATGCATCACCCCACCTCACCTTTCCCGTTAAGCAGCCATAGTGTGTTTTCTAAACGTGTGACTCTGTTCTGTTTTGTAAATCAGTTCAAGAGTAGCGGTTTTTACATTCCCTCTATAAGTGATAGCTTATGATAAGTGTCTTTTTCTGTGTGACTTATTTCACTTAGAATCATCGTACCTAAGTCCACTCATCTTGCTTCTTCTAGCCTTATGATATTGATTTCATGTCTGCGTGATATTCCATTGTACATAAGGACCACAACTTCTTTATCCATTTTTCTCTTTCCTGGGATATTTAGGGTGTCATGAAGTGGAGGTTCTTGTCAACAGAGCAGCCCTAAACTTTGGGGTGCCTGTGTCTTGCTGATTTTTAGTTTTCCCAATTTATACGCCCATGAGTGGACGTGCCCTATGCTCCCTAAGCTGTGTGTTTTAGATGTTTCAGGACACACCTTTCACTTCTTCAGAGTGGCTGTTGGCAATTTACATCCCGCCCATCAGCGTAGCAAGGCTGCCATTTCTCCATGGCCTGTCCTGCATTTCTGGTTTTGAAAATTTTTGCAGCATGGCCCTTTTGACCGATGGGAAGCGAGACTTCTTTGTAGCGCTGATTTGCCTTTCCAGGTTGCTTGGTTGGCCAAAAAGAGCGTATGCGTTTTTTCCTGAATATATTCAGGAAAAAACGCATACGCTCTTTTTGGCCAAGGTCATCATTGTCGACGTTTTGCCACCTTTCATGTGCTTTAAAGGCGATTCGAATCTACCTCCTGAAATCTGTTTCCTGCAATTCTGCCTTGCTTTCAAATCCTCTTCGTTGCCTTCCCTCAATATATTTTTGGACGAGAGTTATCATTTATAACTCATCAGGTTTGTGAATTGCAGTGCCCCTGAGCTCCATTTTTCAACTGTCTTTTTTGGGAGCTGGCCGCAAACGCACGGGATTGCCTAAGGCCCTATTCTGTTTCCCGGCTGTAGGCTGATCCTGTGGTTAATTCTTCTTCCTGATGGGAAAATAGAGTGACCTGTGCCTGTCCCAACACCTAGATCTAGTCTCTCATTGGTTGCCCCTCTTCCCGTTCATCCTCAGGACAAATTGCAACCTGTACGGAACAGGAGGTTAAAGGTGCTGATTCTCCAAGTAGGGAGATTGCTAGTAAAGTAGCTGGAATGGCGAACCCGAACACAAGGAGATGAGAAATGAGGTGCGTTTTAGAAATCTTTTAAAATCACACGGTGTACCATCTTCTGGGTTTCTCATGCATGTTTTCGATGTAGGAAGATGCCCTTGAACCTGGAGATTTGGGACCCATGGGATGGGTACCACGCAGTATTACTTTAAAGGTTCTGTGTTTACTCACCCAACCTCACCCAACCTCTCAGCCCAAAGTGTGTCCACCCTTATGTCTCATCCAGCTGTGGGTCTAGATATGGTCAATCCAGGTTGCATCACAGCCTCTGAACGAATTTTGTAAGAATTTCTCTCTCTTTCACTGTCTTTGTTTTACGGGTTTTTAAAAGTAATTTATTTTTATAATGGGGTTTAGCTGCTTTTCACGGCTGTGTTTATGCGGCTTTACACCCACTTGACTCACTTCCAGACAGATATCAATACATAGGTTTTAAGATTCTTACAAGTCACATATATTCTTGTGCGGTGAATAGGGGGTGTTGAGTCCAGTTCACTGAGCAATGAGTCGGTGTTGTCTATTACATATTGGGTGTATGGAACGGTATCTGAGCGAATTTGAAACCCTTGTTTTATGCATCACCCCACCTCACCTTTCCCGTTAAGCAGCCATAGTGTGTTTTCTAAACGTGTGACTCTGTTCTGTTTTGTAAATCAGTTCAAGAGTAGCGGTTTTTACATTCCCTCTATAAGTGATAGCTTATGATAAGTGTCTTTTTCTGTGTGACTTATTTCACTTAGAATCATCGTACCTAAGTCCACTCATCTTGCTTCTTCTAGCCTTATGATATTGATTTCATGTCTGCGTGATATTCCATTGTACATAAGGACCACAACTTCTTTATCCATTTTTCTCTTTCCTGGGATATTTAGGGTGTCATGAAGTGGAGGTTCTTGTCAACAGAGCAGCCCTAAACTTTGGGGTGCCTGTGTCTTGCTGATTTTTAGTTTTCCCAATTTATACGCCCATGAGTGGACGTGCCCTATGTTCCCTAAGCTGTGTGTTTTAGATGTTTCAGGACACACCTTTCACTTCTTCAGAGTGGCTGTTGGCAATTTACATCCCGCCCATCAGCGTAGCAAGGCTGCCATTTCTCCATGGCCTGTCCTGCATTTCTGGTTTTGAAAATTTTTGCAGCATGGCCCTTTTGACCGATGGGAAGCGAGACTTCTTTGTAGCGCTGATTTGCCTTTCCAGGTTGCTTGGTTGGCCAAAAAGAGCGTATGCGTTTTTTCCTGAATATATTCAGGAAAAAACGCATACGCTCTTTTTGGCCAAGGTCATCATTGTCGACGTTTTGCCACCTTTCATGTGCTTTAAAGGCGATTCGAATCTACCTCCTGAAATCTGTTTCCTGCAATTCTGCCTTGCTTTCAAATCCTCTTCGTTGCCTTCCCTCAATATATTTTTGGACGAGAGTTATCATTTATAACTCAGCAGGTTTGTGAATTGCAGTGCCCCTGAGCTCCATTTTTCAACTGTCTTTTTTGGGAGCTGGCCGCAAACGCACGGGATTGCCTAAGGCCCTATTCTGTTTCCCGGCGGTAGGCTGAGCCTGTGGTTAATTCTTCTTCCTGATGGGAAAATAGAGTGACCTGTGCCTGTCCCAACACCTAGATCTAGTCTCTCATTGGTTGCCCCTCTTCCCTTTCATCCTCAGGACAAATTGCAACCTGTACGGAACAGGAGGTTAAAGGTGCTGATTCTCCAAGTAGGGAGATTGCTAGTAAAGTAGCTGGAATGGCGAACCCGAACACAAGGAGATGAGAAATGAGGTGCGTTTTAGAAACCTTTTAAAATCACACGGTGTACCATCTTCTGGGTTTCTCATGCATGTTTTCGATGTAGGAAGATGCCCTTGAACCTGGAGATTTGGGACCCATGGGATGGGTACCACGCAGTATTACTTTAAAGGGTCTGTGTTTGCTCACCCAACCTCACCCACCCTCTCAGCCCCAAGTGTGTCCACCCTTATGTCTCATCCAGCTGTGGGTCTAGATATGGTCAATCCAGGCTGCATCACAGCCTCTGAACGAATTTTGTAAGAATTTCTCTCTCTTTCACTGTCTTTGTTTTACGGGTTTTTAAAAGTAATTTATTTTTATAATGGGGTTTAGCTGCTTTTCACGGCTGTGTTTATGCGGCTTTACACCCACTTGACTCACTTCCAGACAGATATCAATACATAGGTTTTAAGATTCTTACTAGTCACATATATTCTTGTGCGGTGAATAGGGGGTGTTGAGTCCAGTTCACTGAGCAATGAGTCGGTGTTGTCTATTACATATTGGGTGTATGGAACGGTATCTGAGCGAATTTGAAACCCTTGTTTTATGCATCACCCCACCTCACCTTTCCCGTTAAGCAGCCATAGTGTGTTTTCTAAACGTGTGACTCTGTTCTGTTTTGTAAATCAGTTCAAGAGTAGCGGTTTTTACATTCCCTCTATAAGTGATAGCTTATGATAAGTGTCTTTTTCTGTGTGACTTATTTCACTTAGAATCATCGTACCTAAGTCCACTCATCTTGCTTCTTCTAGCCTTATGATATTGATTTCATGTCTGCGTGATATTCCATTGTACATAAGGACCACAACTTCTTTATCCATTTTTCTCTTTCCTGGGATATTTAGGGTGTCATGAAGTGGAGGTTCTTGTCAACAGAGCAGCCCTAAACTTTGGGGTGCCTGTGTCTTGCTGATTTTTAGTTTTCCCAATTTATACGCCCATGAGTGGACGTGCCCTATGCTCCCTAAGCTGTGTGTTTTAGATGTTTCAGGACACACCTTTCACTTCTTCAGAGTGGCTGTTGGCAATTTACATCCCGCCCATCAGCGTAGCAAGGCTGCCATTTCTCCATGGCCTGTCCTGCATTTCTGGTTTTGAAAATTTTTGCAGCATGGCCCTTTTGACCGATGGGAAGCGAGACTTCTTTGTAGCGCTGATTTGCCTTTCCAGGTTGCTTGGTTGGCCAAAAAGAGCGTATGCGTTTTTTCCTGAATATATTCAGGAAAAAACGCATACGCTCTTTTTGGCCAAGGTCATCATTGTCGACGTTTTGCCACCTTTCATGTGCTTTAAAGGCGATTCGAATCTACCTCCTGAAATCTGTTTCCTGCAATTCTGCCTTGCTTTCAAATCCTCTTCGTTGCCTTCCCTCAATATATTTTTGGACGAGAGTTATCATTTATAACTCAGCAGGTTTGTGAATTGCAGTGCCCCTGAGCTCCATTTTTCAACTGTCTTTTTTGGGAGCTGGCCGCAAACGCACGGGATTGCCTAAGGCCCTATTCTGTTTCCCGGCGGTAGGCTGAGCCTGTGGTTAATTCTTCTTCCTGATGGGAAAATAGAGTGACCTGTGCCTGTCCCAACACCTAGATCTAGTCTCTCATTGGTTGCCCCTCTTCCCTTTCATCCTCAGGACAAATTGCAACCTGTACGGAACAGGAGGTTAAAGGTGCTGATTCTCCAAGTAGGGAGATTGCTAGTAAAGTAGCTGGAATGGCGAACCCGAACACAAGGAGATGAGAAATGAGGTGCGTTTTAGAAACCTTTTAAAATCACACGGTGTACCATCTTCTGGGTTTCTCATGCATGTTTTCGATGTAGGAAGATGCCCTTGAACCTGGAGATTTGGGACCCATGGGATGGGTACCACGCAGTATTACTTTAAAGGGTCTGTGTTTGCTCACCCAACCTCACCCACCCTCTCAGCCCCAAGTGTGTCCACCCTTATGTCTCATCCAGCTGTGGGTCTAGATATGGTCAATCCAGGCTGCATCACAGCCTCTGAACGAATTTTGTAAGAATTTCTCTCTCTTTCACTGTCTTTGTTTTACGGGTTTTTAAAAGTAATTTATTTTTATAATGGGGTTTAGCTGCTTTTCACGGCTGTGTTTATGCGGCTTTACACCCACTTGACTCACTTCCAGACAGATATCAATACATAGGTTTTAAGATTCTTACTAGTCACATATATTCTTGTGCGGTGAATAGGGGGTGTTGAGTCCAGTTCACTGAGCAATGAGTCGGTGTTGTCTATTACATATTGGGTGTATGGAACGGTATCTGAGCGAATTTGAAACCCTTGTTTTATGCATCACCCCACCTCACCTTTCCCGTTAAGCAGCCATAGTGTGTTTTCTAAACGTGTGACTCTGTTCTGTTTTGTAAATCAGTTCAAGAGTAGCGGTTTTTACATTCCCTCTATAAGTGATAGCTTATGATAAGTGTCTTTTTCTGTGTGACTTATTTCACTTAGAATCATCGTACCTAAGTCCACTCATCTTGCTTCTTCTAGCCTTATGATATTGATTTCATGTCTGCGTGATATTCCATTGTACATAAGGACCACAACTTCTTTATCCATTTTTCTCTTTCCTGGGATATTTAGGGTGTCATGAAGTGGAGGTTCTTGTCAACAGAGCAGCCCTAAACTTTGGGGTGCCTGTGTCTTGCTGATTTTTAGTTTTCCCAATTTATACGCCCATGAGTGGACGTGCCCTATGCTCCCTAAGCTGTGTGTTTTAGATGTTTCAGGACACACCTTTCACTTCTTCAGAGTGGCTGTTGGCAATTTACATCCCGCCCATCAGCGTAGCAAGGCTGCCATTTCTCCATGGCCTGTCCTGCATTTCTGGTTTTGAAAATTTTTGCAGCATGGCCCTTTTGACCGATGGGAAGCGAGACTTCTTTGTAGCGCTGATTTGCCTTTCCAGGTTGCTTGGTTGGCCAAAAAGAGCGTATGCGTTTTTTCCTGAATATATTCAGGAAAAAACGCATACGCTCTTTTTGGCCAAGGTCATCATTGTCGACGTTTTGCCACCTTTCATGTGCTTTAAAGGCGATTCGAATCTACCTCCTGAAATCTGTTTCCTGCAATTCTGCCTTGCTTTCAAATCCTCTTCGTTGCCTTCCCTCAATATATTTTTGGACGAGAGTTATCATTTATAACTCATCAGGTTTGTGAATTGCAGTGCCCCTGAGCTCCATTTTTCAACTGTCTTTTTTGGGAGCTGGCCGCAAACACACGGGATTGCCTAAGGCCCTATTCTGTTTCCCGGCTGTAGGCTGATCCTGTGGTTAATTCTTCTTCCTGATGGGAAAATAGAGTGACCTGTGCCTGTCCCAACACCTAGATCTAGTCTCTCATTGGTTGCCCCTCTTCCCTTTCATCCTCAGGACAAATTGCAACCTGTACGGAACAGGAGGTTAAAGGTGCTGATTCTCCAAGTAGGGAGATTGCTAGTAAAGTAGCTGGAATGGCGAACCCGAACACAAGGAGATGAGAAATGAGGTGCGTTTTAGAAATCTTTTAAAATCACACGGTGTACCATCTTCTGGGTTTCTCATGCATGTTTTCGATGTAGGAAGATGCCCTGGAACCTGGAGATTTGGGACCCATGGGATGGGTACCACGCAGTATTACTTTAAAGGTTCTGTGTTTACTCACCCAACCTCACCCAACCTCTCAGCCCAAAGTGTGTCCACCCTTATGTCTCATCCAGCTGTGGGTCTAGATATGGTCAATCCAGGTTGCATCACAGCCTCTGAACGAATTTTGTAAGAATTTCTCTCTCTTTCACTGTCTTTGTTTTACGGGTTTTTAAAAGTAATTTATTTTTATAATGGGGTTTAGCTGCTTTTCACGGCTGTGTTTATGCGGCTTTACACCCACTTGACTCACTTCCAGACAGATATCAATACATAGGTTTTAAGATTCTTACAAGTCACATATATTCTTGTGCGGTGAATAGGGGGTGTTGAGTCCAGTTCACTGAGCAATGAGTCGGTGTTGTCTATTACATATTGGGTGTATGGAACGGTATCTGAGCGAATTTGAAACCCTGGTTTTATGCATCACCCCACCTCACCTTTCCCGTTAAGCAGCCATAGTGTGTTTTCTAAACGTGTGACTCTGTTCTGTTTTGTAACTCAGTTCAAGTGTAGCGGTTTTTACATTCCCTCTATAAGTGGTAGCTTATGATAAGTGTCTTTTTCTGTGTGACTTATTTCACTTAGAATCATCGTACCTAAATCCACTCATCTTGCTTCTTCTAGCCTTATGACATTGATTTCATGTCTGCGTGATATTCCATTGTACATAAGGACCACAACTTCTTTATCCATTTTTCTCTTTCCTGGGATATTTAAGGTGTCATGAAGTGGAGGTTCTTGTCAACAGAGCAGCCCTAAACTTTGGGGTGCCTGTGTCTTTCTGATTTTTAGTTTTCCCAATTTATACGCCCATGAGTGGACGTGCCCTATGCTCCCTAAGCTGTGTTTTTTCGATGTTTCAGGACACACCGTACACTTCTCCAGAGTGGCTGTTGGCAATTTACATCCTGCCCATCAGCGTAGCAAGGCTGCCATTTCTCCATGGCCTGTCCTGCATTTCTGGTTTTGACACTTTTTGCAGCATGGCCCTTTTGACCGATGGGAAGCGAGACTACTTTGTAGCGCTGATTTGCCTTTCCAGGTTGCTTGGTTGGCCAAAAAGGGCGTATGCGTTTTTTCCTGAATATATTCAGGAAAAAACGCATACGCCCTTTTTGGCCAAGGGCATCATTGTCGACGTTTTGCGACTTTTCATGTGCTATAAAGGTGATTCGAATCTACCTCCAGAAACCTGTTTCCTGCAATTCTGCCTTGCTTTCAAATCCTCTTCGTTGCCTTCCCTCAATATATTTGTGGACGAGAGTTATCATTTATAACTCTGCGGGTTTGTGAATGGCAGTGTCCCTGGGCTCCATTTTTCAACTCGCTTTTTTGGGAGCTGGCCGTAAGAGCGCGGGATTGCCTCAGGCCCTATTCTGCTTCTGGGCGGCACGCTGAGCCTGTGGTTAATTCTTCTTCCTGATGGGAAAATAGAGTGACCTGTGCCTGTCCCAACACCTAGATCTAGTCTCTCATTGGTTGCCCCTCTTCCCGTTCATCCTCAGGACAAATTGCAACCTGTAGGGAACAGGAGGTTAAAGGTGCTGATTCTCCAAGTAGGGAGATTGCTAGTAACGTACCTGGAATGGCGAACCCGAGCACATGGAGATGAGAAATGAGGTGCGTTTTAGAAACCTTTCAAAATCACACGGTGTACCATCTTCTGGGTTTCTCATGCATGTTTTCGATGTAGGAAGATGCCCTTGAACCTGGAGATTTGGGACACATGGGATGGGTACCACGCAGTATTACTTTAAAGGGTCTGTGTTTGCTCACCCAACCTCACCCAACCTCTCAGCCCCAAGTGTGTCCACCCTTATGTCTCATCCAGCTGTGTGTCTAGATATGGTCAATCCAGGTTGCATCACAGCCCCTGACCGAATTTTGGAAGAATTTCTCTCTCTTTCACTGTCTTTGTTTTACGGGTTTTTAAAAGTAATTTATTTTTATAATGGGGTTTAGCGGCCTTTCACGGCTGTGTTGATGCGGTTTTACACCCACTTGACTCACTTCCAGAGAGATATCAATACATAGGTTTTACGATTCTTACTAGTCAGATATATTCTTGTGCGGTGAATAGGGGGTGTTGTGTCCAGTTCACTGAGCAAGGAGTAGGTCTTGTCTATTACATATTGGGTGTATGGAACGGTATCTGAGCGAATTTGAAACCCTTGTTTTATGCATCACCCCACCTCACCTTTCCCGTTAAGCAGCCATAGTGTGTTTTCTAAACGTGTGACTCTGTTCTGTTTTGTAATTCAGTTCAAGTGTAGCGGTTTTTACATTCCCTCTATAAGTGATAGCTTATGATAAGTGTCTTTTTCTGTGTGACTTATTTCAGTTAGAATCGTCGTTCCTAAATCCACTCATCTTGCTTCTACTAGCCTTATGACATTTATTTCATGTCTGAGTGATATTCCATTTTACATAAGGACCACAACTTCTTTATCCATTTTTTTCTTTCCTGGGATATTTAAGGTGTCATGAAGTGGAGGTTCTTGTCAACAGAGCAGCCCTAATCATTGGGGTGCCTGTGTCTTGCTGATTTTTAGTTTTCCCAATTTATACGACCATGAGTGGACGTGCCCTATGCTCCCTAAGCTGTGTTTTTTCAAAGTTTCAGGACACACCGTACACTTCTCCAGTGTGGCTGTTGGCAATTTACATCCCTCCCATCAGCGTAGCAAGGCTGCCATTTCTCCATGGCCTGTCCTGCCTTTCTGGTTTTGAAAATTTTTGCAGCATGGCCCTTTTGACCGATGGGAAGCGAGACTTCTTTGTAGCGCTGATTTGCCTTTCCAGGTTGCTTGGTTGGCCAAAAAGGGCGTATGCGTATTTTCCTGAATATATTCAGGAAAAAACGCATACGCTCTTTTTGGCCAAGGTCATCATTGTCGACGTTTTGCGACTTTTCATGTGCTTTAAATGCGATTCGAATCTACCTCCTGAAATCTGTTTCCTGCAATTCTGCCTTGCTTTCAAATCCTCTTCGTTGCCTTCCCTCAATATATTTGTGGACGAGAGTTATCATTTATAACTCTGCGGGTTTGTGAATGGCAGTGTCCCTGGGCTCCATTTTTCAACTCGCTTTTTTGGGAGCTGGACATAAGAGCGCGGGATTGCCTCAGGCCCTATTCTGCTTCTGGGCGGCAGGCTGAGCCTGTGGTTAATTCTTCTTCCTGATGGGAAAATAGAGTGACCTGTGCCTGTCCCAACACCTAGATCTAGTCTCTCATTGGTTGCCCCTCTTCCCGTTCATCCTCAGGACAAATTGCAATCTGTAGGGAACAGGAGGTTAAAGGTGCTGATTCTCCAAGTAGGGAGATTGCTAGTAACGTACCTGGAATGGCGAACCCGAGCACAAGGAGATGAGAAATGAGGTGCGTTTTAGAAACCTTTCAAAATCACACGGTGTACCATCTTCTGGGTTTCTCATGCATGTTTTCGATGTAGGAAGATGCCCTTGAACCTGGAGATTTGGGACCCATGGGATGGGTACCACGCAGTATTACTTTAAAGGGTCTGTGTTTGCTCACCCAACCTCACCCAACCTCTCAGCCCCAAGTGTGTCCACCCTCATGTCTCATCCAGCTGTGGGTCTAGATATGTTCAATCCAGGTTGCATCACAGCCTCTGAACGAATTTTGAAAGAATTTCTCTCTCTTTCACTGTCTTTTTTTTACGGGTTTTTAAAAGGAATTTATTTTTATAATGGGGTTTAGCTGCTTTTCACGGCTGTGTTTATGCGGCTTTACACCCACTTGACTCACTTCCAGACAGATATCAATACATAGGTTTTAAGATTCTTACTAGTCACATATATTCTTGTGCGGTGAATAGGGGGTGTTGAGTCCAGTTCACTGAGCAAGGAGTCGTTCTTTTCTATTACATATTGGGTGTATGGAACGGTATGTGAGCGAATTTGAAACCCTTGTTTTATGCATCACCCCACCTCACCTTTCCCGTTAAGCAGCCATAGTGTGTTTTCTAAACGTGTGACTCTGTTCTGTTTTGTAACTCAGTTCAAGTGTAGCGGTTTTTACATTCCCTCTTTAAGTGATAGCTTATGATAAGTGTCTTTTTCTGTGTGACTTATTTCACTTAGAATCATCGTACCTAAGTCCACTCATCTTGCTTCTTCTAGCCTTATGATATTGATTTCATGTCTGCGTGATATTCCATTGTACATAAGGACCACAACTTCTTTATCCATTTTTCTCTTTCCTGGGATATTTAAGGTGTCATGAAGTGGAGGTTCTTGTCAACAGAGCAGCCCTAAACTTTGGGGTGCCTGTGTCTTGCTGATTTTTAGTTTTCCCAATTTATACGCCCATGAGTGGACGTGCCCTATGCTCCCTAAGCTGTGTGTTTTCGATGTTTCAGGACACACCGTACACTTCTTCAGAGTGGCTGTTGGCAATTTACATCCCGCCCATCAGCGTAGCAAGGCTGCCATTTCTCCATGGCCTGTCCTGCATTTCTGGTTTTGACACTTTTTGCAGCATGGCCCTTTTGACCGATGGGAAGCGAGACTACTTTGTAGCGCTGATTTGCCTTTCCAGGTTGCTTGGTTGGCCAAAAAGGGCGTATGCGTTTTTTCCTGAATATATTCAGGAAAAAACGCATACGCCCTTTTTGGCCAAGGGCATCATTGTCGAAGTTTTGCCACTTTTCATGTGCTTTAAATGCGATTCGAATCTACCTCCTGAAACCTGTTTCCTGCAATTCTGCCTTGCTTTCAAATCCTCTTCATTGCCTTCCCTCAATATATTTGTGGACGAGAGTTATCATTTATAACTCTGCGGGTTTGTGAAAGGCAGTGTCCCTGGGCTCCATTTTGCAACTCGCTTTTTTGGGAGCTGGCCGCAAGAGCGCGGGATTGCCTCAGGCCCTATTCTGCTTCTGGGCGGCACGCTGAGCCTGTGGTTAATTCTTCTTCCTGATGGGAAAATAGAGTGACCTGTGCCTGTCCCAACACCTAGATCTAGTCTCTCATTGGTTGCCCCTCTTCCCGTTCATCCTCAGGACAAATTGCAACCTGTAGGGAACAGCAGGTTAAAGGTGCTGATTCTCCAAGTAGGGAGATTGCTAGTAAAGTACGTGGAATGGCGAACCCGAGCACAAGGAGATGAGAAATGAGGTGCGTTTTAGAAACCTTTCAAAATCACACGGTGTACCATCTTCTGGGTTTCTCATGTATGTTTTCGATGTAGGAAGATGCCCTTGAACCTGGAGATTTGGGACCCATGGGATGCGTACCACGCAGTATTACTTTAAAGGTTGTGCGTTTGCTCACCCAACCTCACCCAACCTCTCAGCCCCAAGAGTGTCCACCCTTATGTCTCATCAAGCTGTGTGTCTAGATATGGTCAATCCAGGTTGCATCACAGCCCCTGACCGAATTTTGGAAGAATTTCTCTCTCTTTCACTGTCTTTGTTTTACGGGTTTTTAAAAGTAATTTATTTTTATAATGGGGTTTAGCGGCCTTTCACGGCTGTGTTGATGCGGCTTTACACCCACTTGACTCACTTCCAGACAGATATCAATACATAGGTTTTACGATTCTTACTAGTCAGATATATTCTTGTGCGGTGAATAGGGGGTGTTGTGTCCAGTTCACTGAGCAAGGAGTAGGTCTTGTCTATTACATATTGGGTGTATGGAACGGTATCTGAGCGAATTTGAAACCCTTGTTTTATGCATCACGCCACCTCACCTTTCCCGTTAAGCAGCCATAGTGTGTTTTCTAAACGTGTGACTCTGTTCTGTTTTGTAACTCAGTTCAAGTGTAGCGGTTTTTACATTCCCTCTATAAGTGAAAGCTTATGATAAGTGTCTTTTTCTGTGTGACTTATTTCACTTAGAATCATCGTACCTAAGTCCACTCATCTTGCTTCTTCTAGCCTTATGATATTGATTTCATGTCTGCGTGATATTCCATTGTACATAAGGACCAAAACTTCTTTATCCATTTTTCTCTTTCCTGGGATATTTAAGGTGTCATGAAGTGGAGGTTCTTGTCAACAGAGCAGCCCTAAACTTTGGGGTGCCTGTGTCTTGCTGATTTTTAGTTTTCCCAATTTATACGCCCATGAGTGGACGTGCCCTATGCTCCCTAAGCTGTTTTTTTTTCGATGTTTCAGGACACACCGTACACTTCTCCAGAGTGGCTGTTGGCAATTTACATCCCGCCCATCAGCGTAGCAAGGCTGCCATTTCTCCATGGCCTGTCCTGCATTTCTGGTTTTGACACTTTTTGCAGCATGGCCCTTTTGACCGATGGGAAGCGAGACTTCTTTGTAGCGCTGATTTGCATTTCCAGGTTGCTTGGTTGGCCAAAAAGGGCGTATGCGTTTTTTCCTGAATATATTCAGGAAAAAACGCATACGCCCTTTTTGGCCAAGGGCATCACTGTCGACGTTTTGCGACTTTTCATGTGCTTTAAAGGCGCTTCGAATCTACCTCCTGAAACCTGTTTCCTGCAATTCTGCCTTGCATTCAAATCCTCTTCGTTGCCTTCCCTCAATATATTTGTGGACGAGAGTTATCATTTATAACTCTGCGGGTTTGTGAATGGCAGTGTCCCTGGGCTCCATTTTTCAACTCGCTTTTTTGGGAGCTGGCCGTAAGAGCTCGGGATTGCCTCAGGCCCTATTCTGCTTCTGGGCGGCAGGCTGAGCCTGTGGTTAATTCTTCTTCCTGATGGGAAAATAGAGTGACCTGTGCCTGTCCCAACACCTAGATCTAGTCTCTCATTGGTTGCCCCTCTTCCCGTTCATCCTCAGGACAAATTGCAACCTGTAGGGAACAGGAGGTTAAAGGTGCTGATTCTCCAAGTAGGGAGATTGCTAGTAACGTACCTGGAATGGCGAACCCGAGCACAAGGAGATGAGAAATGAGGTGCGTTTTAGAAACCTTTCAAAATCACACGGTGTACCATCTTCTGGGTTTCTCATGCATGTTTTCGATGTAGGAAGATGCCCTTGAACCTGGAGATTTGGGACCCATGGGATGGGTACCACGCAGTATTACTTTAAAGGGTCTGTGTTTGCTCACCCAACCTCACCCAACCTCTCAGCCCCAAGAGTGTCCACCCTTATGCCTCATCCAGCTGTGGGTCTAGATATGGTCAATCCAGGTTGCATCACAGCCCCTGACCGAATTTTGGAAGAATTTCTCTCTCTTTCACTGTCTTTGTTTTACGGGTTTTTAAAAGTAATTTATTTTTATAATGGGGTTTAGCGGCCTTTCACGGCTGTGTTGATGCTGTTTTACACCCACTTGACTCACTTCCAGAGAGATATCAATACATAGGTTTTACGATTCTTACTAGTCAGATATATTCTTGTGCGGTGAATAGGGGGTGTTGAGTCCAGTTCACTGAGCAAGGAGTCGTTCTTTTCTATTACATATTGGGTGTATGGAACGGTATGTGAGCGAATTTGAAACCCTTGTTTTATGCCTCACCCCACCTCACCTTTCCCATTAAGCAGCCATAGTGTGTTTTCTAAACGTGTGACTCTGTTCTGTTTTGTAATTCAGTTCAAGTGTAGCGGTTTTTACATTCCCTCTATAAGTGATAGCTTATGATAAGTGTCTTTTACTGTGTGACTTATTTCAGTTAGAATTGTCGTTCCTAAATCCACTCATCTTGCTTCTACTAGCCTTATGACATTTATTTCATGTCTGAGTGATATTCCATTTTACATAAGGACCACAACTTCTTTATCCATTTTTTTCTTTCCTGGGATATTTAAGGTGTCATGAAGTGGAGGTTCTTGTCAACAGAGCAGCCCTAATCATTGGGGTGCCTGTGTCTTGCTGATTTTTAGTTTTCCCAATTTATACGACCATGAGTGGACGTGCCCTATGCTCCCTTATCTGTGTTTTTTCGAAGTTTCAGGACACACCGTACACTTCTCCAGTGTGGCTGTTGGCAATTTACATCCCTCCCATCAGCGTAGCAAGGCTGCCATTTCTCCATGGCCTGTCCTGCATTTCTGGTTTTGAAAATTTTTGCAGCATGACCCTTTTGACCGATGGGAAGCGAGACTACTTTGTAGCGCTGATTTGCCTTTCCAGGTTGCTTGGTTGGCCAAAAAGGGCGTATGCGTTTTTCCCTGAATATATTCAGGAAAAAATGCATACGCTCTTTTTGTCCAAGGTCATCATTGTCGACGTTTTGCCACCTTTCATGTGCTTTAAATGCGAATCGAATCTACCTCCTGAAATCTGTTTCCTGCAATTCTGCCTTGCTTTCAAATCCTCTTCGTTGCCTTCCATCAATATATTTTTGGACGAGAGTTATCATTTATAACTCAGCAGGTTTGTGAATTGCAGTGCCCCTGAGCTCCATTTTTCAACTGTCTTTTTTGGGAGCTGGCCGCAAACGCACGGGATTGCCTAAGGCCCTATTCTGGTTCCCGGCGGTAGGCTGAGCCTGTGGTTAATTCTTCTTCCTGATGGGAAAATAGAGTGACCTGTGCCTGTCCCAACACCTAGATCTAGTCTCTCATTGGTTGCCCCTCTTCCCGTTCATCCTCAGGACAAATTGCAACCTGTAGGGAACAGGAGCTTAAAGGTGCTGATTCTCCAAGTAGGGAGATTGCTAGTAAAGTAGCTGGAAATGCGAACCCTAGCACAAGGAGATGAGAAATGGGGTGCGTTTTAGAAACCTTTCAAAACCACATGGTGTACCATCTTCTGGGTTTCTCATGCATGTTTTCGATGTAGGAAGATGCCCTTGAACCTGGAGATTTGGGACCCATGGGATGGGTACCACGCAGTATTACTTTAAAGGGTCTGTGTTTGCTCACCCAACCTCACCCAACCTCTCAGCCCCAAGTGTGTCCACCCTTATGTCTCATCCAGCTGTGTGTCTAGATATGGTCAATCCAGGTTGCATCACAGCCCCTGACCGAATTTTGGAAGAATTTCTCTCTCTTTCACTGTCTTTGTTTTACGGGTTTTTAAAAGTAATTTATTTTTATAATGGGGTTTAGCGGCCTTTCACGGCTGTGTTGATGCGGCTTTACACCCACTTGACTCACTTCCAGAGAGATATCAATACATAGGTTTTACGATTCTTACTAGTCAGATATATTCTTGTGCGTTGAATAGGGGTTGTTTTGTCCAGTTCACTGAGCAAGGAGTAGGTCTTGTCTATTACATATTGGGTGTATGGAACGGTATCTGAGCGAATTTGAAACCCTTGTTTTATGCATCACCCCACCTCACCTTTCCCGTTAAGCAGCCATAGTGTGTTTTCTAAACGTGTGACTCTGTTCTGTTTTGTAATTCAGTTCAAGTGTAGCGGTTTTTACATTCCCTCTATAAGTGATAGCTTATGATAAGTGTCTTTTTCTGTGTGACTTATTTCAGTTAGAATCGTCATTCCTAAATGCACTCATCTTGCTTCTACTAGCCTTATGACATTTATTTCATGTCTGAGTGATATTCCATTTTACATAAGGACCACAACTTCTTTATCCATTTTTTTCTTTCCTGGGATATTTAAGGTGTCATGAAGTGGAGGTTCTTGTCAACAGAGCAGCCCTAATCATTGGGGTGCCTGTGTCTTGCTGATTTTTAGTTTTCCCAATTTATACGACCATGAGTGGACGTGCCCTATGCTCCTTAAGCTGTGTTTTTTCGAAGTTTCAGGACACACCGTACACTTCTCCAGTGTGGCTGTTGGCAATTTACATCCCTCCCATCAGCGTAGCAAGGCTGCCATTTCTCCATGGCCTGTCCTGCCTTTCTGGTTTTGAAAATTTTTGCAGCATGGCCCTTTTGACCGATGGGAAGCGAGACTTCTTTGTAGCGCTGATTTGCCTTTCCAGGTTGCTTGGTTGGCCAAAAAGGGCGTATGCGTTTTTTCCTGAATATATTCAGGAAAAAACGCATACGCTCTTTTTGGCCAAGTTCATCATTGTCGACGTTTTGCCACCTTTCATGTGCTTTAAAGGCGATTCGAATCTACCTCCTGAAATCTGTTTCCTGCAATTCTGCCTTGCTTTCAAATCCTCTTCGTTGCCTTCCCTCAATATATTTTTGGACGAGAGTTATCATTTATAACTCAGTAGGTTTGTGAATTGCAGTGCCCCTGAGCTCCATTTTTCAACTGTCTTTTTTGGGAGCTGGCCGCAAACGCACGGGATTGCCTAAGGCCCTATTCTGGTTCCCGGCGGTAGGCTGAGCCTGTGGTTAATTCTTCTTCCTGATGGGAAAATAGAGTGACCTGTGCCTGTCCCAACACCTAGACCTAGTCTCTCATTGGTTGCCCCTCTTCCCTTTCATCCTCAGGACAAATTGCAACCTGTACGGAACAGGAGGTTAAAGGTGCTGATTCTCCAAGTAGGGAGATTGCTAGTAAAGTAGCTGGAATGGCGAACCCGAACACAAGGAGATGAGAAATGAGGTGCGTTTTAGAAACCTTTTAAAATCACACGGTGTACCATCTTCTGGGTTTCTCATGCATGTTTTCGATGTAGGAAGATGCCCTTGAACCTGGAGATTTGGGACCCATGGGATGGGTACCACGCAGTATTACTTTAAAGGGTCTGTGTTTGCTCACCCAACCTCACCCAACCTCTCAGCCCAAAGTGTGTCCACCCTTATGTCTCATCCAGCTGTGGGTCTAGATATGGTCAATCCAGGTTGCATCACAGCATCTGAACGAATTTTGTAAGAATTTCTCTCTCTTTCACTGTCTTTGTTTTATGGGTTTTTAAAAGTAATTTATTTTTATAATGGGGTTTAGCTGCTTTTCACGGCTGTGTTTATGCGGCTTTACACCCACTTGACTCACTTCCAGACAGATATCAATACATAGGTTTTAAGATTCTTACTAGTCACATATATTCTTGTGCGGTGAATAGGGGGTGTTGAGTCCAGTTCACTGAGCAATGAGTCGGTGTTGTCTATTACTTATTGGGTGTATGGAACGGTATCTGAGCGAATTTGAAACCCTTGTTTTATGCATCACCCCACCTCACCTTTCCCGTTAAGCAGCCATAGTGTGTTTTCTAAACGTGTGATTCTGTTCTGTTTTGTAACTCAGTTCAAGTGTAGCGGTTTTTACATTCCCTCTATAAGTGGTAGCTTATGATAAGTGTCTTTTTCTGTGTGACTTATTTCACTTAGAATCATCGTACCTAAGTCCACTCATCTTGCTTCTTCTAGCCTTATGACATTGATTTCATGTCTGCGTGATATTCCATTGTACATAAGGACCACAACTTCTTTATCCATTTTTCTCTTTCCTGGGATATTTAAGGTGTCATGAAGTGGAGGTTCTTGTCAACAGAGCAGCCCTAAACTTTGGGGTGCCTGTGTCTTGCTGATTTTTAGTTTTCCCAATTTATACGCCCATGAGTGGACGTGCCCTATGCTCCCTAAGCTGTGTTTTTTCGATGTTTCAGGACACACCGTACACTTCTCCAGAGTGGCTGTTGGCAATTTACATCCCGCCCATCAGCGTAGCAAGGCTGCCATTTCTCCATGGCCTGTCCTGCATTTCTGGTTTTGACACTTTTTGCAGCATGGCCCTTTTGACCGATGGGAAGCGAGACTACTTTGTAGCGCTGATTTGCCTTTCCAGGTTGCTTGGTTGGCCAAAAAGGGCGTATGCGTTTTTTCCTGAATATATTCAGGAAAAAACGCATACGCCCTTTTTGGCCAAGGGCATCATTGTCGACGTTTTGCGACTTTTCATATGCTTTAAAGGTGATTCAAATCTACCTCCTGAAACCTGTTTCCTGCAATTCTGCCTTGCTTTCAAATCCTCTTCGTTGCCTTCCCTCAATATATTTGTGGACGAGAGTTATCATTTATAACTCTGCGGGTTTGTGAATGGCAGTGTCCCTGGGCTCCATTTTTCAACTCGCTTTTTTGGGAGCTGGCCGTAAGAGCGCGGGATTGCCTCAGGCCCTATTCTGCTTCTGGGCGGCAGGCTGAGCCTGTGGTTAATTCTTCTTCCTGATGGGAAAATAGAGTGACCTGTGCCTGTCCCAACACCTAGATCTAGTCTCTCATTGGTTGCCCCTCTTCCCGTTCATCCTCAGGACAAATTGCAACCTGTAGGGAACAGGAGGTTAAAGGTGCTGATTCTCCAAGTAGGGAGATTGCTAGTAACGTACCTGGAATGGCGAACCCGAGCACAAGGAGATGAGAAATGAGGTGCGTTTTAGAAACCTTTCAAAATCACATGGTGTACCATCTTCTGGGTTTCTCATGCATGTTTTCGATGTAGGAAGATGCCCTTGAACCTGGAGATTTGGGACCCATGGGATGGGTACCACGCAGTATTACTTTAAAGGGTCTGTGTTTGCTCACCCAACCTCACCCAACCTCTCAGCCCCAAGTGTGTCCATCCTCATGTCTCATCCAGCTGTGGGTCTAGATATGTTCAATCCAGGTTGCATCACAGCCTCTGAACGAATTTTGTAAGAATTTCTCTCTCTTTCACTGTCTTTGTTTTACGGGTTTTTAAAAGGAATTTATTTTTATAATGGGGTTTAGCTGCTTTTCACGGCTGTGTTTATGCGGCTTTACACCCACTTGACTCACTTCCAGACAGATATCAATACATAGGTTTTAAGATTCTTACTAGTCACATATATTCTTGTGCGGTGAATAGGGGGTGTTGAGTCCAGTTCACTGAGCAAGGAGTCGTTCTTTTCTATTACATATTGGGTGTATGGAACGGTATGTGAGCGAATTTGAAACCCTTGTTTTATGCCTCACCCCACCTCACCTTTCCCATTAAGCAGCCATAGTGTGTTTTCTAAACGTGTGACTCTGTTCTGTTTTGTAATTCAGTTCAAGTGTAGCGGTTTTTACATTCCCTCTATAAGTGATAGCTTATGATAAGTGTCTTTTACTGTGTGACTTATTTCAGTTAGAATTGTCGTTCCTAAATCCACTAATCTTGCTTCTACTAGCCTTATGACATTTATTTCATGTCTGAGTGATATTCCATTTTACATAAGGACCACAACTTCTTTATCCATTTTTTTCTTTCCTGGGATATTTAAGGTGTCATGAAGTGGAGGTTCTTGTCAACAGAGCAGCCCTAATCATTGGGGTGCCTGTGTCTTGCTGATTTTTAGTTTTCCCAATTTATACGACCATGAGTGGACGTGCCCTATGCTCCCTTATCTGTGTTTTTTCGAAGTTTCAGGACACACCGTACACTTCTCCAGTGTGGCTGTTGGCAATTTACATCCCTCCCATCAGCGTAGCAAGGCTGCCATTTCTCCATGGCCTGTCCTGCATTTCTGGTTTTGAAAATTTTTGCAGCATGACCCTTTTGACCGATGGGAAGCGAGACTACTTTGTAGCGCTGATTTGCCTTTCCAGGTTGCTTGGTTGGCCAAAAAGGGCGTATGCGTTTTTCCCTGAATATATTCAGGAAAAAACGCATACGCTCTTTTTGTCCAAGGTCATCATTGTCGACGTTTTGCCACCTTTCATGTGCTTTAAATGCGAATCGAATCTACCTCCTGAAATCTGTTTCCTGCAATTCTGCCTTGCTTTCAAATCCTCTTCGTTGCCTTCCATCAATATATTTTTGGACGAGAGTTATCATTTATAACTCAGCAGGTTTGTGAATTGCAGTGCCCCTGAGCTCCATTTTTCAACTGTCTTTTTTGGGAGCTGGCCGCAAACACACGGGATTGCCTAAGGCCCTATTCTGGTTCCCGGCGGTAGGCTGAGCCTGTGGTTAATTCTTCTTCCTGATGGGAAAATAGAGTGACCTGTGCCTGTCCCAACACCTAGATCTAGTCTCTCATTGGTTGCCCCTCTTCCCGTTCATCCTCAGGACAAATTGCAACCTGTAGGGAACAGGAGCTTAAAGGTGCTGATTCTCCAAGTAGGGAGATTGCTAGTAAAGTAGCTGGAAATGCGAACCCTAGCACAAGGAGATGAGAAATGGGGTGCGTTTTAGAAACCTTTCAAAACCACATGGTGTACCATCTTCTGGGTTTCTCATGCATGTTTTCGATGTAGGAAGATGCCCTTGAACCTGGAGATTTGGGACCCATGGGATGGGTACCACGCAGTATTACTTTAAAGGGTCTGTGTTTGCTCACCCAACCTCACCCAACCTCTCAGCCCCAAGTGTGTCCACCCTTATGTCTCATCCAGCTGTGTGTCTAGATATGGTCAATCCAGGTTGCATCACAGCCCCTGACCGAATTTTGGAAGAATTTCTCTCTCTTTCACTGTCTTTGTTTTACGGGTTTTTAAAAGTAATTTATTTTTATAATGGGGTTTAGCGGCCTTTCACGGCTGTGTTGATGCGGCTTTACACCCACTTGACTCACTTCCAGAGAGATATCAATACATAGGTTTTACGATTCTTACTAGTCAGATATATTCTTGTGCGTTGAATAGGGGTTGTTTTGTCCAGTTCACTGAGCAAGGAGTAGGTCTTGTCTATTACATATTGGGTGTATGGAACGGTATCTGAGCGAATTTGAAACCCTTGTTTTATGCATCACCCCACCTCACCTTTCCCGTTAAGCAGCCATAGTGTGTTTTCTAAACGTGTGACTCTGTTCTGTTTTGTAATTCAGTTCAAGTGTAGCGGTTTTTACATTCCCTCTATAAGTGATAGCTTATGATAAGTGTCTTTTACTGTGTGACTTATTTCAGTTAGAATTGTCGTTCCTAAATCCACTAATCTTGCTTCTACTAGCCTTATGACATTTATTTCATGTCTGAGTGATATTCCATTTTACATAAGGACCACAACTTCTTTATCCATTTTTTTCTTTCCTGGGATATTTAAGGTGTCATGAAGTGGAGGTTCTTGTCAACAGAGCAGCCCTAATCATTGGGGTGCCTGTGTCTTGCTGATTTTTAGTTTTCCCAATTTATACGACCATGAGTGGACGTGCCCTATGCTCCCTTATCTGTGTTTTTTCGAAGTTTCAGGACACACCGTACACTTCTCCAGTGTGGCTGTTGGCAATTTACATCCCTCCCATCAGCGTAGCAAGGCTGCCATTTCTCCATGGCCTGTCCTGCATTTCTGGTTTTGAAAATTTTTGCAGCATGACCCTTTTGACCGATGGGAAGCGAGACTACTTTGTAGCGCTGATTTGCCTTTCCAGGTTGCTTGGTTGGCCAAAAAGGGCGTATGCGTTTTTCCCTGAATATATTCAGGAAAAAACGCATACGCTCTTTTTGTCCAAGGTCATCATTGTCGACGTTTTGCCACCTTTCATGTGCTTTAAATGCGAATCGAATCTACCTCCTGAAATCTGTTTCCTGCAATTCTGCCTTGCTTTCAAATCCTCTTCGTTGCCTTCCATCAATATATTTTTGGACGAGAGTTATCATTTATAACTCAGCAGGTTTGTGAATTGCAGTGCCCCTGAGCTCCATTTTTCAACTGTCTTTTTTGGGAGCTGGCCGCAAACACACGGGATTGCCTAAGGCCCTATTCTGGTTCCCGGCGGTAGGCTGAGCCTGTGGTTAATTCTTCTTCCTGATGGGAAAATAGAGTGACCTGTGCCTGTCCCAACACCTAGATCTAGTCTCTCATTGGTTGCCCCTCTTCCCGTTCATCCTCAGGACAAATTGCAACCTGTAGGGAACAGGAGCTTAAAAGTGCTGATTCTCCAAGTAGGGAGATTGCTAGTAAAGTAGCTGGAAATGCGAACCCTAGCACAAGGAGATGAGAAATGGGGTGCGTTTTAGAAACCTTTCAAAACCACATGGTGTACCATCTTCTGGGTTTCTCATGCATGTTTTCGATGTAGGAAGATGCCCTTGAACCTGGAGATTTGGGACCCATGGGATGGGTACCACGCAGTATTACTTTAAAGGGTCTGTGTTTGCTCACCCAACCTCACCCAACCTCTCAGCCCCAAGTGTGTCCACCCTTATGTCTCATCCAGCTGTGTGTCTAGATATGGTCAATCCAGGTTGCATCACAGCCCCTGACCGAATTTTGGAAGAATTTCTCTCTCTTTCACTGTCTTTGTTTTACGGGTTTTTAAAAGTAATTTATTTTTATAATGGGGTTTAGCGGCCTTTCACGGCTGTGTTGATGCGGCTTTACACCCACTTGACTCACTTCCAGAGAGATATCAATACATAGGTTTTACGATTCTTACTAGTCAGATATATTCTTGTGCGTTGAATAGGGGTTGTTTTGTCCAGTTCACTGAGCAAGGAGTAGGTCTTGTCTATTACATATTGGGTGTATGGAACGGTATCTGAGCGAATTTGAAACCCTTGTTTTATGCATCACCCCACCTCACCTTTCCCGTTAAGCAGCCATAGTGTGTTTTCTAAACGTGTGACTCTGTTCTGTTTTGTAATTCAGTTCAAGTGTAGCGGTTTTTACATTCCCTCTATAAGTGATAGCTTATGATAAGTGTCTTTTTCTGTGTGACTTATTTCAGTTAGAATCGTCATTCCTAAATGCACTCATCTTGCTTCTACTAGCCTTATGACATTTATTTCATGTCTGAGTGATATTCCATTTTACATAAGGACCACAACTTCTTTATCCATTTTTTTCTTTCCTGGGATATTTAAGGTGTCATGAAGTGGAGGTTCTTGTCAACAGAGCAGCCCTAATCATTGGGGTGCCTGTGTCTTGCTGATTTTTAGTTTTCCCAATTTATACGACCATGAGTGGACGTGCCCTATGCTCCCTAAGCTGTGTTTTTTCGAAGTTTCAGGACACACCGTACACTTCTCCAGTGTGGCTGTTGGCAATTTACATCCCTCCCATCAGCGTAGCAAGGCTGCCATTTCTCCATGGCCTGTCCTGCCTTTCTGGTTTTGAAAATTTTTGCAGCATGGCCCTTTTGACCGATGGGAAGCGAGACTTCTTTGTAGCGCTGATTTGCCTTTCCAGGTTGCTTGGTTGGCCAAAAAGGGCGTATGCGTTTTTTCCTGAATATATTCAGGAAAAAACGCATACGCTCTTTTTGGCCAAGTTCATCATTGTCGACGTTTTGCCACCTTTCATGTGCTTTAAAGGCGATTCGAATCTACCTCCTGAAATCTGTTTCCTGCAATTCTGCCTTGCTTTCAAATCCTCTTCGTTGCCTTCCCTCAATATATTTTTGGACGAGAGTTATCATTTATAACTCAGCAGGTTTGTGAATTGCAGTGCCCCTGAGCTCCATTTTTCAACTGTCTTTTTTGGGAGCTGGCCGCAAACGCACGGGATTGCCTAAGGCCCTATTCTGGTTCCCGGCGGTAGGCTGAGCCTGTGGTTAATTCTTCTTCCTGATGGGAAAATAGAGTGACCTGTGCCTGTCCCAACACCTAGACCTAGTCTCTCATTGGTTGCCCCTCTTCCCTTTCATCCTCAGGACAAATTGCAACCTGTACGGAACAGGAGGTTAAAGGTGCTGATTCTCCAAGTAGGGAGATTGCTAGTAAAGTAGCTGGAATGGCGAACCCGAACACAAGGAGATGAGAAATGAGGTGCGTTTTAGAAACCTTTCAAAATCACACGGTGTACCATCTTCTGGGTTTCTCATGCATGTTTTCGATGTAGGAAGATGCCCTTGAACCTGGAGATTTGGGACCCATGGGATGGGTACCACGCAGTATTACTTTAAAGGGTCTGTGTTTGCTCACCCAACCTCACCCAACCTCTCAGCCCAAAGTGTGTCCACCCTTATGTCTCATCCAGCTGTGGGTCTAGATATGGTCAATCCAGGTTGCATCACAGCCTCTGAACGAATTTTGTAAGAATTTCTCTCTCTTTCACTGTCTTTGTTTTACGGGTTTTTAAAAGTAATTTATTTTTATAATGGGGTTTAGCTGCTTTTCACGGCTGTGTTTATGCGGCTTTACACCCACTTGACTCACTTCCAGACAGATATCAATACATAGGTTTTAAGATTCTTACTAGTCACATATATTCTTGTGCGGTGAATACGGGGTGTTGAGTCCAGTTCACTGAGCAATGAGTCGGTGTTGTCTATTACTTATTGGGTGTATGGAACGGTATCTGAGCGAATTTGAAACCCTTGTTTTATGCATCACCCCACCTCACCTTTCCCGTTAAGCAGCCATAGTGTGTTTTCTAAACGTGTGATTCTGTTCTGTTTTGTAACTCAGTTCAAGTGTAGCGGTTTTTACATTCCCTCTATAAGTGGTAGCTTATGATAAGTGTCTTTTTCTGTGTGACTTATTTCACTTAGAATCATCGTACCTAAGTCCACTCATCTTGCTTCTTCTAGCCTTATGACATTGATTTCATGTCTGCGTGATATTCCATTGTACATAAGGACCACAACTTCTTTATCCATTTTTCTCTTTCCTGGGATATTTAAGGTGTCATGAAGTGGAGGTTCTTGTCAACAGAGCAGCCCTAAACTTTGGGGTGCCTGTGTCTTGCTGATTTTTAGTTTTCCCAATTTATACGCCCATGAGTGGACGTGCCCTATGCTCCCTAAGCTGTGTTTTTTCGATGTTTCAGGACACACCGTACACTTCTCCAGAGTGGCTGTTGGCAATTTACATCCCGCCCATCAGCGTAGCAAGGCTGCCATTTCTCCATGGCCTGTCCTGCATTTCTGGTTTTGACACTTTTTGCAGCATGGCCCTTTTGACCGATGGGAAGCGAGACTACTTTGTAGCGCTGATTTGCCTTTCCAGGTTGCTTGGTTGGCCAAAAAGGGCGTATGCGTTTTTTCCTGAATATATTCAGGAAAAAACGCATACGCCCTTTTTGGCCAAGGGCATCATTGTCGACGTTTTGCGACTTTTCATGTGCTTTAAAGGTGTTTCAAATCTACCTCCTGAAACCTGTTTCCTGCAATTCTGCCTTGCTTTCAAATCCTCTTCGTTGCCTTCCCTCAATATATTTGTGGACGAGAGTTATCATTTATAACTCTGCGGGTTTGTGAATGGCAGTGTCCCTGGGCTCCATTTTTCAACTCGCTTTTTTGGGAGCTGGCCGTAAGAGCGCGGGATTGCGTCAGGCCCTATTCTGCTTCTGGGCGGCAGGCTGAGCCTGTGGTTAATTCTTCTTCCTGATGGGAAAATAGAGTGACCTGTGCCTGTCCCAACACCTAGATCTAGTCTCTCATTGGTTGCCCCTCTTCCCGTTCATCCTCAGGACAAATTGCAACCTGTAGGGAACAGGAGGTTAAAGGTGCTGATTCTCCAAGTAGGGAGATTGCTAGTAACGTACCTGGAATGGCGAACCCGAGCACAAGGAGATGAGAAATGAGGTGCGTTTTAGAAACCTTTCAAAATCACACGGTGTACCATCTTCTGGGTTTCTCATGCATGTTTTCGATGTAGGAAGATGCCCTTGAACCTGGAGATTTGGGACCCATGGGATGGGTACCACGCAGTATTACTTTAAAGGGTCTGTGTTTGCTCACCCAACCTCACCCAACCTCTCAGCCCCAAGTGTGTCCACCCTTATGTCTCATCCAGCTGTGTGTCTAGATATGGTCAATCCAAGTTGCATCACAGCCCCTGACCGAATTTTGGAAGAATTTCTCTCTCTTTCACTGTCTTTGTTTTACGGGTTTTTAAAAGTAATTTATTTTTATAATGGGGTTTAGCGGCCTTTCACGGCTGTGTTGATGCGGCTTTACACCCACTTGACTCACTTCCAGAGAGATATCAATACATAGGTTTTACGATTCTTACTAGTCAGATATATTCTTGTGCGGTGAATAGGGGTTGTTGTGTCCAGTTCACTGAGCAAGGAGTAGGTCTTGTCTATTACATATTGGGTGTATGGAACGGTATCTGAGCGAATTTGAAACCCTTGTTTTATGCATCACCCCACCTCACCTTTCCCGTTAAGCAGCCATAGTGTGTTTTCTAAACGTGTGACTCTGTTCTGTTTTGTAATTCAGTTCAAGTGTAGCGGTTTTTACATTCCCTCTATAAGTGATAGCTTATGATAAGTGTCTTTTTCTGTGTGACTTATTTCAGTTAGAATCGTCGTTCCTACATCCACTCATCTTGCTTCTACTAGCCTTATGACATTTATTTCATGTCTGAGTGATATTCCATTTTACATAAGGACCACAACTTCTTTATCCATTTTTTTTCTTTCCTGGGATATTTAAGGTGTCATGAAGTGGAGGTTCTTGTCAACAGAGCAGCCCTAATCATTGGGGTGCCTGTGTCTTGCTGATTTTTAGTTTTCCCAATTTATACGACCATGAGTGGACGTGCCCTATGCTCCCTAAGCTGTGTTTTTTCGAAGTTTTAGGACACACCGTACACTTCTCCAGTGTGGCTGTTGGCAATTTACATCCCTCCCATCAGCGTAGCAAGGCTGCCATTTCTCCATGGCCTGTCCTGCCTTTCTTGTTTTGAAAATTTTTGCAGCATGGCCCTTTTGACCGATGGGAAGCGAGACTTCTTTGTAGTGCTGATTTGCCTTTCCAGGTTGCTTGGTTGGCCAAAAAGAGCGTATGCGTTTTTTCCTGAATATATTCAGGAAAAAACGCATACGCTCTTTTTGGCCAAGTTCATCATTGTCGACGTTTTGCCACCTTTCATGTGCTTTAAAGGCGATTCGAATCTACCTCCTGAAATCTGTTTCCTGCAATTCTGCCTTGCTTTCAAATCCTCTTCGTTGCCTTCCCTCAATATATTTTTGGACGAGAGTTATCATTTATAACTCAGCAGGTTTGTGAATTGCAGTGCCCCTGAGCTCCATTTTTCAACTGTCTTTTATGGGAGCTGGCCGCAAACGCACGGGATTGCCTAAGGCCCTATTCTGGTTCCCGGCGGTAGGCTGAGCCTGTGGTTAATTCTTCTTCCTGATGGGAAAATAGAGTGACCTGTGCCTGTCCCAACACCTAGATCTAGTCTCTCATTGGTTGCCCCTCTTCCCGTTCATCCTCAGGACAAATTGCAACCTGTACGGAACAGGAGGTTAAAGGTGCTGATTCTCCAAGTAGGGAGATTGCTAGTAAAGTAGCTGGAATGGCGAACCCGAACACAAGGAGATGAGAAATGAGGTGCGTTTTAGAAACCTTTCAAAACCACATGGTGTACCATCTTCTGGGTTTCTCATGCATGTTTTCGATGTAGGAAGATGCCCTTGAACCTGGAGATTTGGGACCCATGGGATGGGTACCACGCAGTATTACTTTAAAGGGTCTGTGTTTGCTCACCCAACCTCACCCAACCTCTCAGCCCCAAGTGTGTCCACCCTTACGTCTCATCCAGCTGTGTGTCTAGATATGGTCAATCCAGGTTGCATCACAGCCCCTGACCGAATTTTGGAAGAATTTCTCTCTCTTTCACTGTCTTTGTTTTACGGGTTTTTAAAAGTAATTTATTTTTATAATGGGGTTTAGCGGCCTTTCACGGCTGTGTTGATGCGGCTTTACACCCACTTGACTCACTTCCAGAGAGATATCAATACATAGGTTTTACGATTCTTACTAGTCAGATATATTCTTGTGCGTTGAATAGGGGTTGTTTTGTCCAGTTCACTGAGCAAGGAGTAGGTCTTGTCTATTACATATTGGGTGTATGGAACGGTATCTGAGCGAATTTGAAACCCTTGTTTTATGCATCACCCCACCTCACCTTTCCCGTTAAGCAGCCATAGTGTGTTTTCTAAACGTGTGACTCTGTTCTGTTTTGTAATTCAGTTCAAGTGTAGCGGTTTTTACATTCCCTCTATAAGTGATAGCTTATGATAAGTGTCTTTTTCTGTGTGACTTATTTCAGTTAGAATCGTCGTTCCTAAATGCACTCATCTTGCTTCTACTAGCCTTATGACATTTATTTCATGTCGGAGTGATATTCCATTTTACATAAGGACCACAACTTCTTTATCCATTTTTTTCTTTCCTGGGATATTTAAGGTGTCATGAAGTGGAGGTTCTTGTCAACAGAGCAGCCCTAATCATTGGGGTGCCTGTGTCTTGCTGATTTTTAGTTTTCCCAATTTATACGACCATGAGTGGACGTGCCCTATGCTCCCTAAGCTGTGTTTTTTCGAAGTTTCAGGACACACCGTACACTTCTCCAGTGTGGCTGCTTGGCAATTTACATCCCTCCCATCAGCGTAGCAAGGCTGCCATTTCTCCATGGCCTGTCCTGCCTTTCTGGTTTTGAAAATTTTTGCAGCATGGCCCTTTTGACCGATGGGAAGCGAGACTTCTTTGTAGCGCTGATTTGCCTTTCCAGGTTGCTTGGTTGGCCAAAAAGGGCGTATGCGTTTTTTCCTGAATATATTCAGGAAAAAACGCATACGCTCTTTTTGGCCAAGTTCATCATTGTCGACGTTTTGCCACCTTTCATGTGCTTTAAAGGCGATTCGAATCTACCTCCTGAAATCTGTTTCCTGCAATTCTGCCTTGCTTTCAAATCCTCTTCGTTGCCTTCCCTCAATATATTTTTGGACGAGAGTTATCATTTATAACTCAGCAGGTTTGTGAATTGCAGTGCCCCTGAGCTCCATTTTTCAACTGTCTTTTTTGGGAGCTGGCCGCAAACGCACGGGATTGCCTAAGGCCCTATTCTGGTTCCCGGCGGTAGGCTGAGCCTGTGGTTAATTCTTCTTCCTGATGGGAAAATAGAGTGACCTGTGCCTGTCCCAACACCTAGATCTAGTCTCTCATTGGTTGTCCCTCTTCCCGTTCATCCTCAGGACAAATTGCAACCTGTACGGAACAGGAGGTTAAAGGTGCTGATTCTCCAAGTAGGGAGATTGCTAGTAAAGTAGCTGGAATGGCGAACCCGAACACAAGGAGATGAGAAATGAGGTGCGTTTTAGAAACCTTTCAAAACCACACGGTGTACCATCTTCTGGGTTTCTCATGCATGTTTTCGATGTAGGAAGATGCCCTTGAACCTGGAGATTTGGGACCCATGGGATGGGTACCACGCAGTATTACTTTAAAGGTTCTGTGTTTGCTCACCCAACCTCACCCAACCTCTCAGCCCCAAGTGTGTCCACCCTTATGTCTCATCCAGCTGTGGGTCTAGATATGGTCAATCCAGGCTGCATCACAGCCTCTGAACGAATTTTGTAAGAATTTCTCTCTCTTTCACTGTCTTTGTTTTACGGGTTTTTAAAAGTAATTTATTTTTATAATGGGGTTTAGCTGCTTTTCACGGCTGTGTTTATGCGGCTTTACACCCACTTGACTCACTTCCAGACAGATATCAATACATAGGTTTTAAGATTCTTACTAGTCACATATATTCTTGTGCGGTGAATAGGGGGTGTTGAGTCCAGTTCACTGAGCAATGAGTCGGTGTTGTCTATTACATATTGGGTGTATGGAACGGTATCTGAGCGAATTTGAAACCCTTGTTTTATGCATCACCCCACCTCACCTTTCCCGTTAAGCAGCCATAGTGTGTTTTCTAAACGTGTGACTCTGTTCTGTTTTGTAAATCAGTTCAAGAGTAGCGGTTTTTACATTCCCTCTATAAGTGATAGCTTATGATAAGTGTCTTTTTCTGTGTGACTTATTTCACTTAGAATCATCGTACCTAAGTCCACTCATCTTGCTTCTTCTAGCCTTATGATATTGATTTCATGTCTGCGTGATATTCCATTGTACATAAGGACCACAACTTCTTTATCCATTTTTCTCTTTCCTGGGATATTTAGGGTGTCATGAAGTGGAGGTTCTTGTCAACAGAGCAGCCCTAAACTTTGGGGTGCCTGTGTCTTGCTGATTTTTAGTTTTCCCAATTTATACGCCCATGAGTGGACGTGCCCTATGTTCCCTAAGCTGTGTGTTTTAGATGTTTCAGGACACACCTTTCACTTCTTCAGAGTGGCTGTTGGCAATTTACATCCCGCCCATCAGCGTAACAAGGCTGCCATTTCTCCATGGCCTGTCCTGCATTTCTGGTTTTGAAAATTTTTGCAGCATGGCCCTTTTGACCGATGGGAAGCGAGACTTCTTTGTAGGGCTGATTTGCCTTTCCAGGTTGCTTGGTTGGCCAAAAAGAGCGTATGCGTTTTTTCCTGAATATATTCAGGAAAAAACGCATACGCTCTTTTTGGCCAAGGTCATCATTGTCGACGTTTTGCCACCTTTCATGTGCTTTAAAGGCGATTCGAGTCTACCTCCTGAAATCTGTTTCCTGCAATTCTGCCTTGCTTTCAAATCCTCTTCGTTGCCTTCCCTCAATATATTTTTGGACGAGAGTTATCATTTATAACTCAGCAGGTTTGTGAATTGCAGTGCCCCTGAGCTCCATTTTTCAACTGTCTTTTTTGGGAGCTGGCCGCAAACGCACGGGATTGCCTAAGGCCCTATTCTGTTTCCCGGCGGTAGGCTGAGCCTGTGGTTAATTCTTCTTCCTGATGGGAAAATAGAGTGACCTGTGCCTGTCCCAACACCTAGATCTAGTCTCTCATTGGTTGCCCCTCTTCCCTTTCATCCTCAGGACAAATTGCAACCTGTACGGAACAGGAGGTTAAAGGTGCTGATTCTCCAAGTAGGGAGATTGCTAGTAAAGTAGCTGGAATGGCGAACCCGAACACAAGGAGATGAGAAATGAGGTGCGTTTTAGAAATCTTTTAAAATCACACGGTGTACCATCTTCTGGGTTTCTCATGCATGTTTTCGATGTAGGAAGATGCCCTTGAACCTGGAGATTTGGGACCCATGGGATGGGTACCACGCAGTATTACTTTAAAGGTTCTGTGTTTACTCACCCAACCTCACCCAACCTCTCAGCCCAAAGTGTGTCCACCCTTATGTCTCATCCAGCTGTGGGTCTAGATATGGTCAATCCAGGTTGCATCACAGCCTCTGAACGAATTTTGTAAGAATTTCTCTCTCTTTCACTGTCTTTGTTTTACGGGTTTTTAAAAGTAATTTATTTTTATAATGGGGTTTAGCTGCTTTTCACGGCTGTGTTTATGCGGCTTTACACCCACTTGACTCACTTCCAGACAGATATCAATACATAGGTTTTAAGATTCTTACAAGTCACATATATTCTTGTGCGGTGAATAGGGGGTGTTGAGTCCAGTTCACTGAGCAATGAGTCGGTGTTGTCTATTACATATTGGGTGTATGGAACGGTATCTGAGAGAATTTGAAACCCTGGTTTTATGCATCACCCCACCTCACCTTTCCCGTTAAGCAGCCATAGTGTGTTTTCTAAACGTGTGACTCTGTTCTGTTTTGTAAATCAGTTCAAGTGTAGCGGTTTTAACATTCCCTCTATAAGTGGTAGCTTATGATAAGTGTCTTTTTCTGTGTGACTTATTTCACTTAGAATCATCGTACCTAAATCCACTCATCTTGCTTCTTCTAGCCTTATGACATTGATTTCATGTCTGCGTGATATTCCATTGTACATAAGGACCACAACTTCTTTATCCATTTTTCTCTTTCCTGGGATATTTAAGGTGTCATGAAGTGGAGGTTCTTGTCAACAGAGCAGCCCTAAACTTTGGGGTGCCTGTGTCTTTCTGATTTTTAGTTTTCCCAATTTATACGCCCATGAGTGGACGTGCCCTATGCTCCCTAAGCTGTGTTTTTTCGATGTTTCAGGACACACCGTACACTTCTCCAGAGTGGCTGTTGGCAATTTACATCCTGCCCATCAGCGTAGCAAGGCTGCCATTTCTCCATGGCCTGTCCTGCATTTCTGGTTTTGACACTTTTTGCAGCATGGCCCTTTTGACCGATGGGAAGCGAGACTACTTTGTAGCGCTGATTTGCCTTTCCAGGTTGCTTGGTTGGCCAAAAAGGGCGTATGCGTTTTTTCCTGAATATATTCAGGAAAAAACGCATACGCCCTTTTTGGCCAAGGGCATCATTGTCGACGTTTTGCGACTTTTCATGTGCTATAAATGTGATTCGAATCTACCTCCAGAAACCTGTTTCCTGCAATTCTGCCTTGCTTTCAAATCCTCTTCGTTGCCTTCCCTCAATATATTTGTGGACGAGAGTTATCATTTATAACTCTGCGGGTTTGTGAATGGCAGTGTCCCTGGGCTCCATTTTTCAACTCGCTTTTTTGGGAGCTGGCCGTAAGAGCGCGGGATTGCCTCAGGCCCTATTCTGCTTCTGGGCGGCACGCTGAGCCTGTGGTTAATTCTTCTTCCTGATGGGAAAATAGAGTGACCTGTGCCTGTCCCAACACCTAGATCTAGTCTCTCATTGGTTGCCCCTCTTCCCGTTCATCCTCAGGACAAATTGCAACCTGTAGGGAACAGGAGGTTAAAGGTGCTGATTCTCCAAGTAGGGAGATTGCTAGTAACGTACCTGGAATGGCGAACCCGAGCACATGGAGATGAGAAATGAGGTGCGTTTTAGAAACCTTTCAAAATCACACGGTGTACCATCTTCTGGGTTTCTCATGCATGTTTTCGATGTAGGAAGATGCCCTTGAACCTGGAGATTTGGGACCCATGGGATGGGTACCACGCAGTATTACTTTAAAGGGTCTGTGTTTGCTCACCCAACCTCACCCAACCTCTCAGCCCCAAGTGTGTCCACCCTTATGTCTCATCCAGCTGTGTGTCTAGATATGGTCAATCCAGGTTGCATCACAGCCCCTGACCGAATTTTGGAAGAATTTCTCTCTCTTTCACTGTCTTTGTTTTACGGGTTTTTAAAAGTAATTTATTTTTATAATGGGGTTTAGCGGCCTTTCACGGCTGTGTTGATGCGGTTTTACACCCACTTGACTCACTTCCAGAGAGATATCAATACATAGGTTTTACGATTCTTACTAGTCAGATATATTCTTGTGCGGTGAATAGGGGGTGTTGTGTCCAGTTCACTGAGCTAGGAGTAGGTCTTGTCTATTACATATTGGGTGTATGGAACGGTATCTGAGCGAATTTGAAACCCTTGTTTTATGCATCACCCCACCTCACCTTTCCCGTTAAGCAGCCATAGTGTGTTTTCTAAACGTGTGACTCTGTTCTGTTTTGTAATTCAGTTCAAGTGTAGCGGTTTTTACATTCCCTCTATAAGTGATAGCTTATGATAAGTGTCTTTTTCTGTGTGACTTATTTCAGTTAGAATCGTCGTTCCTAAATCCACTCATCTTGCTTCTACTAGCCTTATGACATTTATTTCATGTCTGAGTGATATTCCATTTTACATAAGGACCACAACTTCTTTATCCATTTTTTTCTTTCCTGGGATATTTAAGGTGTCATGAAGTGGAGGTTCTTGTCAACAGAGCAGCCCTAATCATTGGGGTGCCTGTGTCTTGCTGATTTTTAGTTTTCCCAATTTATACGACCATGAGTGGACGTGCCCTATGCTCCCTAAGCTGTGTTTTTTCAAAGTTTCAGGACACACCGTACACTTCTCCAGTGTGGCTGTTGGCAATTTACATCCCTCCCATCAGCGTAGCAAGGCTGCCATTTCTCCATGGCCTGTCCTGCCTTTCTGGTTTTGAAAATTTTTGCAGCATGGCCCTTTTGACCGATGGGAAGCGAGACTTCTTTGTAGCGCTGATTTGCCTTTCCAGGTTGCTTGGTTGGCCAAAAAGGGCGTATGCGTTTTTTCCTGAATATATTCAGGAAAAAACGCATACGCTCTTTTTGGCCAAGGTCATCATTGTCGACGTTTTGCGACTTTTCATGTGCTTTAAATGCGATTCGAATCTACCTCCTGAAATCTGTTTCCTGCAATTCTGCCTTGCTTTCAAATCCTCTTCGTTGCCTTCCCTCAATATATTTGTGGACGAGAGTTATCATTTATAACTCTGCGTGTTTGTGAATGGCAGTGTCCCTGGGCTCCATTTTTCAACTCGCTTTTTTGGGAGCTGGACATAAGAGCGCGGGATTGCCTCAGGCCCTATTCTGCTTCTGGGCGGCAGGCTGAGCCTGTGGTTAATTCTTCTTCCTGATGGGAAAATAGAGTGACCTGTGCCTGTCCCAACACCTAGATCTAGTCTCTCATTGGTTGCCCCTCTTCCCGTTCATCCTCAGGACAAATTGCAACCTGTAGGGAACAGGAGGTTAAAGGTGCTGATTCTCCAAGTAGGGAGATTGCTAGTAACGTACCTGGAATGGCGAACCCGAGCACAAGGAGATGAGAAATGAGGTGCGTTTTAGAAACCTTTCAAAATCACACGGTGTACCATCTTCTGGGTTTCTCATGCATGTTTTCGATGTAGGAAGATGCCCTTGAACCTGGAGATTTGGGACCCATGGGATGGGTACCACGCAGTATTACTTTAAAGGGTCTGTGTTTGCTCACCCAACCTCACCCAACCTCTCAGCCCCAAGTGTGTCCACCCTCATGTCTCATCCAGCTGTGGGTCTAGATATGTTCAATCCAGGTTGCATCACAGCCTCTGAACGAATTTTGAAAGAATTTCTCTCTCTTTCACTGTCTTTGTTTTACGGGTTTTTAAAAGGAATTTATTTTTATAATGGGGTTTAGCTGCTTTTCACGGCTGTGTTTATGCGGCTTTACACCCACTTGACTCACTTCCAGACAGATATCAATACATAGGTTTTAAGATTCTTACTAGTCACATATATTCTTGTGCGGTGAATAGGGGGTGTTGAGTCCAGTTCAATGAGCAAGGAGTCGTTCTTTTCTATTACATATTGGGTGTATGGAACGGTATGTGAGCGAATTTGAAACCCTTGTTTTATGCATCACCCCACCTCACCTTTCCCGTTAAGCAGCCATAGTGTGTTTTCTAAACGTGTGACTCTGTTCTGTTTTGTAACTCAGTTCAAGTGTAGCGGTTTTTACATTCCCTCTTTAAGTGATAGCTTATGATAAGTGTCTTTTTCTGTGTGACTTATTTCACTTAGAATCATCGTACCTAAGTCCACTCATCTTGCTTCTTCTAGCCTTATGATATTGATTTCATGTCTGCGTGATATTCCATTGTACATAAGGACCACAACTTCTTTATCCATTTTTCTCTTTCCTGGGATATTTAAGGTGTCATGAAGTGGAGGTTCTTGTCAACAGAGCAGCCCTAAACTTTGGGGTGCCTGTGTCTTGCTGATTTTTAGTTTTCCCAATTTATACGCCCATGAGTGGACGTGCCCTATGCTCCCTAAGCTGTGTGTTTTCGATGTTTCAGGACACACCGTACACTTCTTCAGAGTGGCTGTTGGCAATTTACATCCCGCCCATCAGCGTAGCAAGGCTGCCATTTCTCCATGGCCTGTCCTGCATTTCTGGTTTTGACACTTTTTGCAGCATGGCCCTTTTGACCGATGGGAAGCGAGACTACTTTGTAGCGCTGATTTGCCTTTCCAGGTTGCTTGGTTGGCCAAAAAGGGCGTATGCGTTTTTTCCTGAATATATTCAGGAAAAAACGCATACGCCCTTTTTGGCCAAGGGCATCATTGTCGACGTTTTGCCACTTTTCATGTGCTTTAAATGCGATTCGAATCTACCTCCTGAAACCTGTTTCCTGCAATTCTGCCTTGCTTTCAAATCCTCTTCATTGCCTTCCCTCAATATATTTGTGGACGAGAGTTATCATTTATAACTCTGCGGGTTTGTGAAAGGCAGTGTCCCTGGGCTCCATTTTGCAACTCGCTTTTTTGGGAGCTGGCCGCAAGAGCGCGGGATTGCCTCAGGCCCTATTCTGCTTCTGGGCGGCACGCTGAGCCTGTGGTTAACTCTTCTTCCTGATGGGAAAATAGAGTGACCTGTGCCTGTCCCAACACCTAGATCTAGTCTCTCATTGGTTGCCCCTCTTCCCGTTCATCCTCAGGACAAATTGCAACCTGTAGGGAACAGGAGCTTAAAGGTGCTGATTCTCCAAGTAGGGAGATTGCTAGTAAAGTAGCTGGAAAGGCGAACCCGAGCACAAGGAGATGAGAAATGAGGTGCGTTTTAGAAACCTTTCAAAATCACACGGTGTACCATCTTCTGGGTTTCTCATGTATGTTTTCGATGTAGGAAGATGCCCTTGAACCTGGAGATTTGGGACCCATGGGATGCGTACCACGCAGTATTACTTTAAAGGTTGTGCATTTGCTCACCCTACCTCACCCAACCTCTCAGCCCCAAGAGTGTCCACCCTTTATCTCATCCAGCTGTGTGTCTAGATATGGTCAATCCAGGTTGCATCACAGCCCCTGACCGAATTTTGGAAGAATTTCTCTCTCTTTCACTGTCTTTGTTTTACGGGTTTTTAAAAGTAATTTATTTTTATAATGGGGTTTAGCGGCCTTTCACGGCTGTGTTGATGCGGCTTTACACCCACTTGACTCACTTCCAGAGAGATATCAATACATAGGTTTTACGATTCTTACTAGTCAGATATATTCTTGTGCGGTGAATAGGGGGTGTTGTGTCCAGTTCACTGAGCAAGGAGTAGGTCTTGTCTATTACATATTGGGTGTATGGAACGGTATCTGAGCGAATTTGAAACCCTTGTTTTATGCATCACGCCACCTCACCTTTCCCGTTAAGCAGCCATAGTGTGTTTTCTAAACGTGTGACTCTGTTCTGTTTTGTAACTCAGTTCAAGTGTAGCGGTTTTTACATTCCCTCTATAAGTGATAGCTTATGATAAGTGTCTTTTTCTGTGTGACTTATTTCACTTAGAATCATCGTACCTAAGTCCACTCATCTTGCTTCTTCTAGCCTTATGATATTGATTTCATGTCTGCGTGATATTCCATTGTACATAAGGACCAAAACTTCTTTATCCATTTTTCTCTTTCCTGGGATATTTAAGGTGTCATGAAGTGGAGGTTCTTGTCAACAGAGCAGCCCTAAACTTTGGGGTGCCTGTGTCTTGCTGATTTTTAGTTTTCCCAATTTATACGCCCATGAGTGGACGTGCCCTATGCTCCCTAAGCTGTGTTTTTTCGATGTTTCAGGACACACCGTACACTTCTCCAGAGTGGCTGTTGGCAATTTACATCCCGCCCATCAGCGTAGCAAGGCTGCCATTTCTCCATGGCCTGTCCTGCATTTCTGGTTTTGACACTTTTTGCAGCATGGCCCTTTTGACCGATGGGAAGCGAGACTTCTTTGTAGCGCTGATTTGCATTTCCAGGTTGCTTGGTTGGCCAAAAAGGGCGTATGCGTTTTTTCCTGAATATATTCAGGAAAAAACGCATACGCCCTTTTTGGCCAAGGGCATCATTGTCGACGTTTTGCGACTTTTCATGTGCTTTAAAGGCGCTTCGAATCTACCTCCTGAAACCTGTTTCCTGCAATTCTGCCTTGCATTCAAATCCTCTTCGTTGCCTTCCCTCAATATATTTGTGGACGAGAGTTATCATTTATAACTCTGCGGGTTTGTGAATGGCAGTGTCCCTGGGCTCCATTTTTCAACTCGCTTTTTTGGGAGCTGGCCGTAAGAGCTCGGGATTGCCTCAGGCCCTATTCTGCTTCTGGGCGGCAGGCTGAGCCTGTGGTTAATTCTTCTTCCTGATGGGAAAATAGAGTGACCTGTGCCTGTCCCAACACCTAGATCTAGTCTCTCATTGGTTGCCCCTCTTCCCGTTCATCCTCAGGACAAATTGCAACCTGTAGGGAACAGGAGGTTAAAGGTGCTGATTCTCCAAGTAGGGAGATTGCTAGTAACGTACCTGGAATGGCGAACCCGAGCACAAGGAGATGAGAAATGAGGTGCGTTTTAGAAACCTTTCAAAATCACACGGTGTACCATCTTCTGGGTTTCTCATGCATGTTTTCGATGTAGGAAGATGCCCTTGAAGCTGGAGATTTGGGACCCATGGGATGGGTACCACGCAGTATTACTTTAAAGGGTCTGTGTTTGCTCACCCAACCTCACCCAACCTCTCAGCCCCAAGAGTGTCCACCCTTATGTCTCATCCAGCTGTGGGTCTAGATATGGTCAATCCAGGTTGCATCACAGCCCCTGACCGAATTTTGGAAGAATTTCTCTCTCTTTCACTGTCTTTGTTTTACGGGTTTTTAAAAGTAATTTATTTTTATAATGGGGTTTAGCGGCCTTTCACGGCTGTGTTGATGCGGTTTTACACCCACTTGACTCACTTCCAGAGAGATATCAATACATAGGTTTTACGATTCTTACTAGTCAGATATATTCTTGTGCGGTGAATAGGGGGTGTTGTGTCCAGTTCACTGAGCAAGGAGTAGGTCTTGTCTATTACATATTGGGTGTATGGAACGGTATCTGAGCGAATTTGAAACCCTTGTTTTATGCATCACCCCACCTCACCTTTCCCGTTAAGCAGCCATAGTGTGTTTTCTAAACGTGTGACTCTGTTCTGTTTTGTAATTCAGTTCAAGTGTAGCGGTTTTTACATTCCCTCTATAAGTGATAGCTTATGATAAGTGTCTTTTTCTGTGTGACTTATTTCAGTTAGAATCGTCGTTCCTAAATGCACTCATCTTGCTTCTACTAGCCTTATGACATTTATTTCATGTCTGAGTGATATTCCATTTTACATAAGGACCACAACTTCTTTATCCATTTTTTTCTTTCCTGGGATATTTAAGGTGTCATGAAGTGGAGGTTCTTGTCAACAGAGCAGCCCTAATCATTGGGGTGCCTGTGTCTTGCTGATTTTTAGTTTTCCCAATTTATACGACCATGAGTGGACGTGCCCTATGCTCCCTAAGCTGTGTTTTTTCAAAGTTTCAGGACACACCGTACACTTCTCCAGTGTGGCTGTTGGCAATTTACATCCCTCCCATCAGCGTAGCAAGGCTGCCATTTCTCCATGGCCTGTCCTGCCTTTCTGGTTTTGAAAATTTTTGCAGCATGGCCCTTTTGACCGATGGGAAGCGAGACTTCTTTGTAGCGCTGATTTGCCTTTCCAGGTTGCTTGGTTGGCCAAAAAGAGCGTATGCGTTTTTTCCTGAATATATTCAGGAAAAAACGCATACGCCCTTTTTGGCCAAGGTCATCATTGTCGACGTTTTGCGACTTTTCATGTGCTTTAAATGCGATTCGAATCTACCTCCTGAAATCTGTTTCCTGCAATTCTGCCTTGCTTTCAAATCCTCTTCGTTGCCTTCCCTCAATATATTTGTGGACGAGAGTTATCATTTATAACTCTGCGGGTTTGTGAATGGCAGTGTCCCTGGGCTCCATTTTTCAACTCGCTTTTTTGGGAGCTGGACATAAGAGCGCGGGATTGCCTCAGGCCCTATTCTGCTTCTGGGCGGCAGGCTGAGCCTGTGGTTAATTCTTCTTCCTGATGGGAAAATAGAGTGACCTGTGCCTGTCCCAACACCTAGATCTAGTCTCTCATTGGTTGCCCCTCTTCCCGTTCATCCTCAGGACAAATTGCAACCTGTAGGGAACAGGAGGTTAAAGGTGCTGATTCTCCAAGTAGGGAGATTGCTAGTAACGTACCTGGAATGGCGAACCCGAGCACAAGGAGATGAGAAATGAGGTGCGTTTTAGAAACCTTTCAAAATCACATGGTGTACCATCTTCTGGGTTTCTCATGCATGTTTTCGATGTAGGAAGATGCCCTTGAACCTGGAGATTTGGGACCCATGGGATGGGTACCACGCAGTATTACTTTAAAGGGTCTGTGTTTGCTCACCCAACCTCACCCAACCTCTCAGCCCCAAGTGTGTCCATCCTCATGTCTCATCCAGCTGTGGGTCTAGATATGTTCAATCCAGGTTGCATCACAGCCTCTGAACGAATTTTGTAAGAATTTCTCTCTCTTTCACTGTCTTTGTTTTACGGGTTTTTAAAAGGAATTTATTTTTATAATGGGGTTTAGCTGCTTTTCACGGCTGTGTTTATGCGGCTTTACACCCACTTGACTCACTTCCAGACAGATATCAATACATAGGTTTTAAGATTCTTACTAGTCACATATATTCTTGTGCGGTGAATAGGGGGTGTTGAGTCCAGTTCACTGAGCAAGGAGTCGTTCTTTTCTATTACATATTGGGTGTATGGAACGGTATGTGAGCGAATTTGAAACCCTTGTTTTATGCCTCACCCCACCTCACCTTTCCCATTAAGCAGCCATAGTGTGTTTTCTAAACGTGTGACTCTGTTCTGTTTTGTAATTCAGTTCAAGTGTAGCGGTTTTTACATTCCCTCTATAAGTGATAGCTTATGATAAGTGTCTTTTTCTGTGTGACTTATTTCAGTTAGAATCGTCGTTCCTAAATGCACTCATCTTGCTTCTACTAGCCTTATGACATTTATTTCATGTCTGAGTGATATTCCATTTTACATAAGGACCACAACTTCTTTATCCATTTTTTTCTTTCCTGGGATATTTAAGGTGTCATGAAGTGGAGGTTCTTGTCAACAGAGCAGCCCTAATCATTGGGGTGCCTGTGTCTTGCTGATTTTTAGTTTTCCCAATTTATACGACCATGAGTGGACGTGCCCTATGCTCCCTAAGCTGTGTTTTTTCAAAGTTTCAGGACACACCGTACACTTCTCCAGTGTGGCTGTTGGCAATTTACATCCCTCCCATCAGCGTAGCAAGGCTGCCATTTCTCCATGGCCTGTCCTGCCTTTCTGGTTTTGAAAATTTTTGCAGCATGGCCCTTTTGACCGATGGGAAGCGAGACTTCTTTGTAGCGCTGATTTGCCTTTCCAGGTTGCTTGGTTGGCCAAAAAGGGCGTATGCGTTTTTTCCTGAATATATTCAGGAAAAAACGCATACGCCCTTTTTGGCCAAGGTCATCATTGTCGACGTTTTGCGACTTTTCATGTGCTTTAAATGCGATTCGAATCTACCTCCTGAAATCTGTTTCCTGCAATTCTGCCTTGCTTTCAAATCCTCTTCGTTGCCTTCCCTCAATATATTTGTGGACGAGAGTTATCATTTAATACTCTGCGGGTTTGTGAATGGCAGTGTCCCTGGGCTCCATTTTTCAACTCGCTTTTTTGGGAGCTGGACATAAGAGCGCGGGATTGCCTCAGGCCCTATTCTGCTTCTGGGCGGCAGGCTGAGCCTGTGGTTAATTCTTCTTCCTGATGGGAAAATAGAGTGACCTGTGCCTGTCCCAACACCTAGATCTAGTCTCTCATTGGTTGCCCCTCTTCCCGTTCATCCTCAGGACAAATTGCAACCTGTAGGGAACAGGAGGTTAAAGGTGCTGATTCTCCAAGTAGGGAGATTGCTAGTAACGTACCTGGAATGGCGAACCCGAGCACAAGGAGATGAGAAATGAGGTGCGTTTTAGAAACCTTTCAAAATCACATGGTGTACCATCTTCTGGGTTTCTCATGCATGTTTTCGATGTAGGAAGATGCCCTTGAACCTGGAGATTTGGGACCCATGGGATGGGTACCACGCAGTATTACTTTAAAGGGTCTGTGTTTGCTCACCCAACCTCACCCAACCTCTCAGCCCCAAGTGTGTCCATCCTCATGTCTCATCCAGCTGTGGGTCTAGATATGGCCAATCCAGGTTGCATGACAGCCTCTGAACGAAATTTATAAGAATTTCTCTCTTTCACTGTCTTTATTTTAAGGGTTTTTAAAAGTAATTAATTTTTATAATGGGGTTTAGCTGCTTTTCACGGCTGTGTTTATGCGGCCTTACACCCACTTGACTCACTTCCAGACAGATATCAATACATAGGTTTTAAGATTCTTACTAGTCACATATATTCTTGTGCGGTGAATAGGGGGTGTTGAGTCCAGTTCACTGAGCAAGGGGTATGTCTTGTCTATTACATATTGGGTGTATGGAACGGTATCTGAGCGAATTTGAAACCCTTGTTTTATGCATCACCCAACCTCACCTTTCCCGTTATGCAGCCATAGTGTGTTTTCTAAACGTGTGACTCTGTTCTGTTTTGTAATTCAGTTCAAGTGTAGCGGTTTTTACATTCCCTCTATAAGTGATATCTTATGATAAGTGTCTTTTTCTGTGTGACTTATTTCACTTAGAATCGTCATACCTAAATCCACTCATCTTGCTTCTACTAGCCTTATGACATTGATTTCATGTCTGAGTGATATTCCTTTGTACATAAGGACCACAACTTCTTTATCCATTTTTCTCTTTCCTGGGATATTTAAGGTGTCATGAAGTGGAGGTTCTTGTCAACATAGCAGCCCTAAACATTGGGGTGCCTGTGTCTTGCTGATTTTTAGTTTTCCTAATTTATACGCCCATGAGTGGACGTGCCCTATGCTCCCTAAGCTGTGTTTTTTCGATGTTTCAGGACACACCGTACACTTCTCCAGAGTGGCTGTTGGCAATTTACATCCCGCCCATCAGCGTAGCAAGGCTGCCATTTCTCCATGGCCTGTCCTGCATTTCTGGTTTTGACACTTTTTGCAGCATGGCCCTTTTGACCGATGGGAAGCGAGACTTCTTTGTAGCGCTGATTTGCCTTTCCAGGTTGCTTGGTTGGCCAAAAAGGGCGTATGCGTTTTTTCCTGAATATATTCAGGAAAAAACGCATACGCCCTTTTTGTCCAAGGGCATCATTGTCGACGTTTTGCCACTTTTCATGTGCTTTAAAGGTGATTCGAATCTACCTCCTGAAACCTGTTTCCTGCAATTCTGCCTTGCTTTCAAATCCTCTTCGTTGCCTTCCCTCAATATATTTGTGGACGAGAGTTATCATTTATAACTCAGCAGGTTTGTGAATGGCAGTGCCCCTGAGCTCCATTTTTCAACTGTCTTTTTTGGGAGCTGGCTGCAAAAGCACGGGATTGCCTGAGGCCCTATTCTGGTTCCCAGCGGCAGGCTGAGCCTGTGGTTAATTCTTCTTTCTGATGGGAAAATAGAGTGACCTGTGCATGTCCCAACACCTAGATCTAGTTTCTCATTGGTTGCCCCTCTTCCCTTTCATCCTCAGGACAAATTGCAACCTGTACTGAACAGGAGGTTAAAGGTGCTGATTTTCCAAGTAGGGAGATTGCTAGTAAATTAGCTGGAATGGCGAACCCGAACACAAGGAGATGAGAAATGAGGTGCGTTTTAAAAACCTTTCAAAATCACACGGTGTACCATTTTCTGGGTTTCTCATGCATGTTTTCGATGTAGGAAGATGCCCTTGAACCTGGAGTTTTGGGACCCATGGGATGGGTACCAAGCAGTATTACTTTAAAGGGTCTGGGTTTGCTCACCCAACCTCACCCAACCTCTCAGCCCCAAGAGTGTCCACCCTTATGTCTCATCCAGCTGTGGGTCTAGATATGGTCAATCCAGGTTGCATCACAGCCTCTGAACGAATTTTGTAAGAATTTCTCTCTCTTTCACTGTCTTTGTTTTACGGGTTTTTAAAAGTAATTTATTTTTATAATGGGGTTTAGCTGCTTTTCACGGCTGTGTTTATGAGGCTTTACAACCACTTGACTCACTTCCAGAGAGATATCAATACATAGGTTTTATGATTCTTACTAGTCACATATATTCTTGTGTGGTGAATAGGGGGTGTTGAGTCCAGTTCACTGAGCAAGGAGTAGGTCTTGTCTATTACATATTGGGTGTATGGAACGGTATCTGAGCGAATTTGAAACCCTTGTTTTATGCATCACCCCACCTCACCTTTCCCGTTAAGCAGCCATAATGTATTTTCTAAACGTGAGACTCTGTTCTGTTTTGTAATTCAGTTCAAGTGTAGCGGTTTTTACATTCCCTCTATAAGTGATAGCTTATGATAAGTGTCTTTTTCTGTGTGACTTATTTCACTTAGAATCGTCGTGCCTAAATCCACTCATCTTTCTTCTACTAGCCTTATAACATTGATTTCATGTCTGAGTGATATTCCATTGTACATAAGGACCACTACTTCTTTAACCATTTTTCTCTTTCCTGGGATATTTAAGGTGTCATTAAGTGGAAGTTCTTGTCAACAGAGAGGCCCTAAACTTTGGGGCGGCTGTGTCTTGGTGATTTTTAGTTTTCCTAATTTATACGCCCATGAGTGGACGTGCCCTATGCTCCCTAAGCTGTGTTTTTTCGATGTTTCAGGACACACCGTACACTTCTCCAGAGAGGCTGTTGGCAATTTACATCCCGCCCATCAGCGTAGCAAGGCTGCCATTTCTCCATGGCCTGTCCTGTATTTCTGGTTTTGACACTTTTTGCAGCATGGCCCTTTTGACCGATGGGAAGCGAGACTTCTTTGTAGCGCTGATTTGCCTTTCCAGGTTGCTTGGTTGGCCAAAAAGGGCGTATGCGTTTTTTCCTGAATATATTCAGGAAAAAACGCATACGCCCTTTTTGGCCAAGGGCATCATTGTCGAAGTTTTGCCACTTTTCATGTGCTTTAAAGGCGATTCGAATCTACCTCCTGAAACCTGTTTCCTGCAATTCTGCCTTGCATTCAAATCCTCTTCGTTGCCTTCCCTCAATATATTTGTGGACGAGAGTTATCATTTATAACTCAGCAGGTTTGTGAATGGCAGTGCCCCTGAGCTCCATTTTTCAACAGTCTTTTTTGGGAGCTGGCCGCAAAAGCACGGGATTGCCTGAGGCCCTATTCTGGTTCCCAGCGGCAGGCTGAGCCTGTGGTTAATTCTTCTTTCTGATGGGAAAATAGAGTAACCTCTGCATGTCCCAACACCTAGATCTAGTCTCTCATTGGTTGCCCCTCTTCCCTTTCATCCTCAGGAAAAATTGCAACCTGTACGGAACAGGAGGTTAAAGGTTCTGCTTCTCCAAGTAGGGAGATTGTTAGTAAAGTAGCTGGAATGGCGAACCCGAACACAAGGAGATGAGAAATGAGGTGCGTTTTAGAAACCTTTCAAAATCACGCGGTGTACCATCATGTGGGTTTCTCATGCATGTTTTCGATGTAGGAAGATGCCCTTGAACCTGGAGATTTGGGACCCATGGGATGGGTACCACGCAGTATTACTTTAAAGGGTCTGCGTTTGCTCACCCAACCTCACCCAACCTCTCAACCCCAAGACTGTCCACCCTTATGTCTCATCCAACTGTGTGTTTAGATCTGGCCAATCCAGGTTGCATCCCAGCCTCTGAACGAATTTTATAAGAATTTCTCTCTTTCACTGTCTTTATTTTAAGGGTTTTTAAAAGGAATTTATTTTTATAATGGGGTTTAGCTGCTTTTCACGGCTGTGTTTATGCGGCTTTACACCCATTTGACTCACTTCCAGACAGATATCAATACATAGGTTTTAAGATTCTTACTAGTCACATATATTCTTGTGCGGTGAATAGGGGGTGTTGAGTCCAGTTCACTTAGCAAGGAGTCGGTCTTTTCTATTACATATTGGGTGTATGGAACGGTATCTGAGCGAATTTGAAACCCTTGTTTTATGCATCACCCCACCTCACCTTTCCCGTTAAGCAGACATAGTGTGTTTTCTAAACGTGTGACTCTGTTCTGTTTTGTAATTCAGTTCAATTGTAGCGGTTTTTACATTCCCTCTATAAGTGATAGCTTATTATAAGTGTCTTTTTCTGTGTGACTTATTTCACTTAGAATCGTCGTACCTAAGTCCACTCATCTTGCTTCTAGTAGCCTTATGACATTGATTTCATGTCTGAGTTATATTCCATTGTACATAAGGACCACAACTTCTTTATCCTTTTTTCTATTTCCTGGGATATTTAAGGTGTCATGAAGTGGAGGTTCTTGTCAACAGAGAAGCCCTAAACTTTGGGGTGCCTGTGTCTTGCTGATTTTTAGTTTTCCCAATTTATACGCCCATGAGTGGACGTGCCCTATGCTCCCTAAGCTGTGTTTTTTCGATGTTTCAGGATACACCGTACACTTCTCCAGAGTGGCTGTTGGCAATTTACATCGCGCCCATCAGCGTAGCAAGGCTGCCATTTCTCCATGGCCTGTCCTGCATTTCTGGTTTTGACACTTTTTGCAGCATGGCCCTTTTGACCGATGGGAAGCGAGACTTCCTTGTAGCGCTGATTTGCCTTTCCAGGTTGCTTGGTTGGCCAAAACGGGCGTATGCGTTTTTTCCTGAATATATTCTGGAAAAAACGCATACGCCCTTTTTGGACAAGGGCATCATTGTCGACGTTTTGCCACTTTTCATGTGCTTTAAAGGCGATTCAAATCTACCTCCTGAAACCTGTTTCCTGCAATTCTGCCTTGCTTTCAAATCCTCTTCGTTGCCTTCCTTCAATATATTTGTGGACGAGAGTTATCATTTATAACTCAGCAGGTTTGTGAATGGCAGTGCCCCTGAGCTCCATTTTTCAACTGTCTTTTTGGGAGCTGGCCGCAAAAGCACTGGATTCCCTCAGGCCCTATTCTGGTTCCCGGCGGCAGGCTGAGCCTGTGGTTAATTCTTCTTCCTGATGGGAAAATAGAGTGACCTGTGCCTGTCCCAACACCTAGATCTAGTCTCTCATTGGTTGCCCCTATTCCCTTTCATCCTCAGGACAAATTGCAACCTGTACGGAACAGGAGGTTAAAGGTGCTGATTCTCCAAGTAGGGAGATTGTTAGTAAAGTAGCTGGAATGGCGAACCCGAACACAAGGAGATGAGAAATGAGGTGCGTTTTAAAACCTTTCCCGATCACACGGTGTACCATCGTCTGGGTTACTCATGCATGTTTTCGATGTAGGAAGATGCCCTTGAACCTGGAGATTTGGGACCCATGGGATGGGTACCACGCAGTATTACTTTAAAGGGTCTGCGTTTGCTCACCCAACCTCACCCAACCTCTCAGCCCCAAGAGTTTCCGCCCTTATGTCTCATCCAGCTGTCGGTCTAGATATGGTCAATCCAGGTTGTATCACAGCCTCTGAACGAATTTTGTAAGAATTTCTCTCTTTCACTGTCTTTATTTTAAGGGTTTTTAAAAGTAATTTATTTTTATAATGGGGTTTAGCTGCTTTTCACGGCTGTGATTATGCGGCTTTACACCCACTTGACTCACTTCCAGACAGATATCAATACATAGGTTTTAAGATTCTTACTACTCACATATATTCTTGTGCGGTGAATAGGGGGTGTTGAGTCCAGTTCACTGAGCAAGGAGTACGTCTTGTCTATTACATATTGGGTGTATGGAACGGTATCTGAGCGAATTTGAAACCCTTGTTTTATGCATCACCCCACCTCACCTTTCCCGTTAAGCAGCCATAGTGTGTTTTCTAAACGTGTGACTCTATTCTCTTTTGTAATTCAGTTCAAGTGTAGCGGTTTTTACATTCCCTCTATAAGTGATAGCTTATGATAAGTGTCTTTTTCTGTGTGACTTATTTCACTTAGAATCGTCGTACCTAAGTACACTCATCTTGCTTCTACTAGCCTTATGACATTGATTTCATGTCTGAGTGATATTCCATTGTACATAGTACCACAAATTCTTTAACCTTTTTTCTCTTTCCTGGGATATTTAAGGTGTCATGAAGTGGAGGTTCTTGTCAACAGAGCAGCCCTAAACTTTGGGGTGCCTGTGTCTTGCTGATTTTTAGTTTTCCCAATTTATACGCCCATGAGTGGACGTGCCCTATGCTCCCTAAGCTGTGTTTTTTCGATGTTTCAGGACACACCGTACACTTCTCCAGAGTGGCTGTTGGCAATTTACATCCCGCCCATCAGCGTAGCAAGGCTGCCATTTCTCCATGGCCTGTCCTGCATTTCTGGTTTTGACACATTTTGCAGCATGACCCTTTTGACCGATGGGAAGCGAGACTTCTTTGTAGCGCTGATTTGCCTTTCCAGGTTGCTTGCTTGGCCAAAACGGGCGTATGCGTTTTTTCCTGAATATATTCAGGAAAAAACGCATACGCCCTTTTTGGACAAGGGCATCATTGTCGACGTTTTGCCACTTTTCATGTGCTTTAAAGGCGATTCGAATCTACCTCCTGAAACCTGTTTCTTGCAATTCTGCCTTGCTTTCAAATCCTCTTCGTTGCCTTCCTTCAATATATTTGTGGACGAGAGTTATCATTTATAACTCAGCAGGTTTGTGAATGGCAGTGCCCCTGAGCTCCATTTTTCAACTGTCTTTTTGGGAGCTGGCCGCAAAAGCACGGTATTCCCTCAGGCCCTATTCTGCTTCTGGGCGGCAGGCTGAGCCTGTGTTTAATTCTTCTTCCTGAATGGAAAATAGAGTTACCTGTGCCTGTCCCAACACCTAGATCTAGTCTCTCATTGGTTGCCCCTCTTCCCGTTCATCCTCAGGACAAATTGCAACCTGTAGGGAACAGGAGGTTAAAGGTGCTGATTCTCCAAGTAGGGAGATTGCTGGTAAAGTAGCTGGAATGGCGAACCCGAGCACAAGGAGATGAGAAATGAGGTGCGTATTAGAAACCTTTCAAAATCACACGGTGTACCATCTTCTGGGTTTCTCATGCATGTTTTCGATGTAGGAAGATGCCCTTGAACCTGGAGATTTGGGACCCATTGGATGGGTACCAGGCAGTATTATTTTAAAGGGTCTGCGTTTGCTCACCCAACCTCACCCAACCTTTCAGCCCCAAGAGTGTCCACCCTTATGTCTCATCCAGCTGTGGGTCTAGATATGGTCAATCCAGGTTGCATCACAGCCTCTGAACGAATTTTGTAAGAATTTCTCTCTCTTTCACTGTCTTTGTTTTACGGGTTTTCAAAAGTAATTTATTTTTATAATCGGGTTTAGCTGCTTTTCACGGCTGTGTTTATGCGGCTTTACACCCACTTGACTCACTTCCAGACAGATATCAATACATAGGTTTTAAGATTCTTACTAGTCACATATATTCTTGTGTGGTGAATAGGGGGTGTTGAGTCCAGTTCTCTGAGCAAGGAGTAGGTCTTGTCTATTACATATTGGGTGTATGGAACGGTATCTGAGCGAATTTGAACCCCTTGTTTTATGCATCACCCCACCTCACCTTTCCCGTTAAGCAGCCATAGTGTGTTTTCTAAACGTGTGACTATGTTCTGTTCTGTAATTCAGTTCAAGTGTAGCGGTTTTTACATTCCCTCTATAAGTGATAGCTTATGATAAGTGTCTTTTTCTGTGTGACTTATTTCACTTACAATCGTCGTTCCTAAATCCACTCATCTTGCTTCTACTAGCCTTATGACATTGATTTCATGTCTGAGTGATATTCCATTGTACATAAGGACCACAACTTCTTTATCCATTTTTCTCTTTCCTGGGATATTTAAGTTGTCATGAAGTGGAGGTTCTTGTCAACAAAGCAGCCCTAAACTTTGGGGTGCCTGTGTCTTGCTGATTTTTAGTTTTCCCAATTTATACGCCCATGAGTGGACGTGTCCTATGCTCCCTAAGCTGTGTTTTTTCGATGTTTCAGGACACACCGTATACTTATCCAGAGTGGCTGTTGGCAATTTACATCCCGCCCATCAGCGTAGCAAGGCTGCCATTTCTCCATAGCCTGTCCTTCATTTCTGGTTTTGACACTTTTTGCAGCATGGCCCTTTTGACCGATGGGAAGCGAGACTTCTTTGTAGCGCTGATTTGCATTTTCAGGTTGCTTGGTTGGCCAAAAAGGGCGTATGCGTTTTTTCCTGAATATATTCAGGAAAAAACGCATACGCCCTTTTTGGACAAGGGCATCATTGTCGACGTTTTGCCACTTTTCATGTGCTTTAAAGGCGATTCGTATCTACCTCCTGAAACCTGTTTCCTGCAATTCTGCCTTGCTTTCAAATCCTCTTCGTTGCCTTCCCTCAATATATTTGTGGACTGGAGTAATCATTTATAACTCAGCAGGTTTGTGAATGGCAGTGCCCCTGAGCTCCATTTTTCAACTGTATTTTTTGTTAGCTGGCCGCTAAAGCACGGGATTGCCTCAGGCCCTATTCTGGTTCCCGGCGGCAGGCTGAGCCTGTGGTTAATTCTTCTTCCCGATGGTAAAATAGAGTGACCTGTGCCTGTCCCAACACCTAGATCTAGTCTCTCATTGGTTGCCCCTCTTCCCTTTCATCCTCAGGACAAATTGCAACCTGTACGGAACAGGAGGTTAAAGGTGCTGATTCTCCAAGTAGGGAGATTGCTAGTAAAGTAGCTGGAAAGGCGAACCCGATCACATGGAGATGAGAAATGAGGTGCGTTTTAGAAACCTTTCAAAATCACACGGTGTACCATCGTCTGGGTTCCTCATGCATGTTTTCGATGTAGGAAGATGCCCTTGAACCTGGAGATTTGGGACCCATGGGATGGGTACCAGGCAGTATTACTTTAAAGGGTCTGCGTTTGCTCACCCAACCTCACCCAACCTCTCAGCCCAAGAGTGTCCACCCTTAGGTCTCATCCAGCTGTGGGTCTAGATATGGTCAATCCAGGTTGCATCACAGCCCCTGAACGAATTTTGTAAGAATTTCTCTCTCTTTCACTGTCTTTGTTTTACGGGTTTTTAAATGTAATTTATTTTTATAATGGGGTTTAGCTGCTATTCACGGCAGTGTTTATGCGGCTTTACACCCACTTGACTCACTTTCAGACAGATATCAATACATAGGTTTTAAGATTCTTACTACTCACATATATTCTTGTGCGGTGAATAGGGGGTGTTGAGTCCAGTTCACTGAGCAAGGAGTAGGTCTTGTCTATTACATATTCGGTGTATGGAACGGTATCTGAGCGAATTTGAAACCCTTGTTTTATGCATCACCCCACCTCACCTTTCCCGTTAAGCAGCCTTAGTGTGTTTTCTAAACGTGTGACTCTGTTCTGTTTTGTAATTCAGTTCAAGTGTAGCGGTTTTTACATTCCCTCTATAAGTGATAGCTTATGATAAGTGTCTTTTTCTGTGTGACTTATTTCACTTAGAATTGTCGTACCTAAGTCCACTCATCTTGCTTCTACTAGCCTTATGACATTGATTTCATGTCTGAGTGATATTCTATTGTACATAAGGACCACAACTTCTTTATCCATTTTTCTCTTTCCTGGGATATTTAAGGTGTCATGAAGTGGAGGTTCTTGTCAACAGAGCAGCCCTAAACTTTGGGGTGCCTGTGTCTTGCTGATTTTTGGTTTTCCCAATTTATACGCCCATGAGTGGACGTGCCCTATGCTCCCTAAGCTGTGTTTTTTCGATGTTTCAGGACACACCGTACACTTCTCCAGAGTGGCTGTTGGCAATTTACATCCCGCCCATCAGCGTAGCAAGGCTGCCATTTCTCCATGGCCTGTCCTGCATTTCTGGTTTTGACACATTTTGCAGCATGACCCTTTTGACCGATGGGAAGCGAGACTTCTTTGTAGCTCTGATTTGCCTTTACAGGTTGCTTGGTTGGCCAAAAAGGGCGTATGCGTTTTTTCCTGAATATATTCAGGAAAAAACGCATACGCCCTTTTTGGCCAAGGGCATCATTGTCAAAGTTTTGCCACTTTTCATGTGCTTTAAAGTTGATTCGAATCTACCTCCTGAAATCTGTTTCCTACAATTCTGCCTTGCTTTCAAATCCTCTTCGTTGCCTTCCCTCAATATATCTGTGGATGAGAGTTATCATTTATAACTCTGCGGGTTTGTGAATTGCAGTATCCCTGAGGTCCATTTTTCAACTCGCTTTTTTGGGAGCTGGCCGCAAAAGCGCGGGATTGCCTCAGGCCCTATTCTGCTTCTGGGCGGCAGGCTGAGCCTGTGGTTAACTCTTCTTCCTGATGGGAAAATAGAGTGACCTGTGCCTGTCCCAACACCTAGATCTAGTCTCTCATTGGTTGCCCCTCTTCCCGTTCATCCTCAGGACAAATTGCAACCTGTAGGGAACAGGAGCTTAAAGGTGCTGATTCTCCAAGTAGGGAGATTGCTAGTAAAGTAGCTGGAAAGGCGAACCCGAGCACAAGGAGATGAGAAATGAGGTGCGTATTACAAACCTTTCAAAATCACACGGTGTACCATCTTCTGGGTTTCTCATGCATGTTTTCGATGTAGGAAGATGCCCTTGAACCTGGAGATTTGGGGCCCATGGGATGGGTGCCAGTCAGTATTACTTTAAAGGGTCTGCGTTTGCTCACCCAACCTCACCCAACCTTTCAGCCCCAAGAGTGTCCACCCTTATGTCTCATCCAGCTGTGGGTCTAGATATGGTCAATCCAGGTTGCATCACAGCCTCTGAACGAATTTTGTAAGAATTTCTCTCTCTTTCACTGTCTTTCTTTTACGGATTTTCAAAAGTAATTTATTTTTATAATCGGGTTTAGCTGCTTTTCATGGCTGTGTTTATGCGGCTTTACACCCACTTGACTCACTTCCAGACAGATATCAATACATAGGTTTTAAGATTCTTACTAGTCACATATATTCTTGTGCGGTGAATAGGGGGTGTTGAGTCCAGTTCACTGAGCAAGGAGTAGGTCTTGTCTATTACATATTGGGTGTATGGAACGGTATCTGAGCGAATTTGAACCACTTGTTTTATGCATCACCCCACCTCACCTTTCCCGTTAAGCAGCCATAGTGTGTTTTCTAAACGTGTGACTCTGTTCTGTTCTGTAATTCAGTTCAAGTGTAGCGGTTTTTACATTCCCTCTATAAGTGATAGCTTATGATAAGTGTCTTTTTCTGTGTGACTTATTTCACTTACAATCGTCGTTCCTAAATCCACTCATCTTGCTTCTACTAGCCTTATGACATTGATTTCATGTCTGAGTGATATTCCATTGTACATAAGGACCACAACTTCTTTATCCATTTTTCTCTTTCCTGGGATATTTAAGGTGTCATGAAGTGGAGGTTCTTGTCAACAAAGCAGCCCTAAACTTTGGGGTGCCTGTGTCTTGCTGATTTTTAGTTTTCCCAATTTATATGCCCATGAGTGGACGTGCCCTATGCTCCCTAAGCTGTGTTTTTTCGATGTTTCAGGACACACCGTATACTTCTCCAGAGTGGCTGTTGGCAATTTACATCGCGCCCATCAGTGTAGCAAGGCTGCCATTTCTCCATGGCCTGTCCTGCATTTCTGGTTTTGACACTTTTTGCAGCATGGCCCTTTTGACCGATGGGAAGCGAGACTTCTTTGTAGCGCTGATTTGCATTTACAGGTTGCTTGGTTGGCCAAAAAGGGCGTATGCGTTTTTTCCTGAATATATTCAGGAAAAAACTCATACGCCCTTTTTGGCCAAGGGCATCATTGTTGACGTTTTGCCACTTTTCATGTGCTTTAAAGGCGATTCGTATCTACCTCTTGAAACCTGTTTCCTGCAATTCTGCCTTGCTGTCAAATCCTCTTCGTTGCCTTCCCTCAATATATTTGTGGACTGGAGTAATCATTTATAACTCAGCAGGTTTGTGAATGGCAGTTCCCCTGAGCTCCATTTTTCAACTGTCTTTTTTGGGAGCTGGCCGCTAAAGCACGGGATTGCCTCAGGCCCTATTCTGGTTCCCGGCGGCAGGCTGAGCCTGTGGTTAATTCTTCTTCCTGATGGTAAAATAGAGTGACCTGTGCCTGTCCCAACACCTAGATCTAGTCTCTCATTGGTTGCCCCTCTTCCCTTTCATCCTCAGGACAAATTGCAACCTGTACGGAACAGGAGGTTAAAGGTGCTGATTCTCCAAGTAGGGAGATTGTTAGTAAAGTAGCTGGAATGGCGAACCCGAACACAAGGAGATGAGAAATGAGGTGCGTTTTAGAAACCTTTCAAAATCACACGGTGTACCATCGTCTGGGTTTCTCATGCATGTTTTCGATGTAGGAAGATGCCCTTGAACCTGGAGATTTGGGACCCATGGGATGGGTACCAGGCAGTATTACTTTAAAGGGTCTGCGTTTGCTCACCCAACCTCACCCAACCTTTCAGCCCAAGAGTGTCCACCCTTAGGTCTCATCCAGCTGTGGGTCTAGATATGGTCAATCCAGGTTGCATCACAGCCCCTGAACGAATTTTGTAAGAATTTCTCTCTCTTTCACTGTCTTTGTTTTACGGGTTTTTAAAAGTAATTTATTTTTATAATGGGGTTTAGCTGCTATTCACGGCTGTGTTTATGCGGCTTTACACCCACTTGACTCACTTTCAGACAGATATCAATAAATAGGTTTTAAGATTCTTACTACTCACATATATTCTTGTGCGGTGAATAGGGGGTGTTGAGTCCAGTTCACTGAGCAAGGAGTAGGTCTTGTCTATTACATATTCGGTGTATGGAACGGTATCTGAGCGAATATGAAACCCTTGTTTTATGCATCACCCCACCTCACCTTTCCCGTTAAGCAGCCATAGTGTGTTTTCTAAACGTGTGACTCTATTCTGTTTTGTAATTCAGTTCAAGTGTAGCGGTTTTTACATTCCCTCTATAAGTGATAGCTTATGATAAGTGTCTTTTTCTGTGTGACTTATTTCACTTAGAATTGTCGTACCTAAATCCACTCATCTTGCTTCTACTAGCCTTATGACATTGATTTCATGTCTGAGTGATATTCTGTTGTACATAAGGACCACAACTTCTTTATCCATTTTTCACTTTCCTGGGATATTTAAGGTGTCATGAAGTGGAGGTTCTTGTCAACAGAGCAGCCCTAAACTTTGGGGTGCCTGTGTCTTGCTGATTTTTAGTTTTCCCAATTTATACGCCCATGAGTGGACGTGCCCTATGCTCCCTAAACTGTGTTTTTTCGATGTTTCAGGACACACCGTACACTTCTCCAGAGTGGCTGTTGGCAATTTACATCCCGCCCATCAGCGTAGCAAGGCTGCCATTTCTCCATGGCCTGTCCTGCATTTCTGGTTTTGACACATTTTGCAGCATGACCCTTTTGACCGATGGGAAGCGAGACCTCTTTGTAGCGCTGATTTGCCTTTCCAGGTTGCTTGGTTGGCCAAAAAGCGCGTATGCGTTTTTTCCTGAATATATTCAGGAAAAAACGCATACGCCCCTTTTGGCCAAGGGCATCATTGTCGAAGTTTTGTCACTTTTCATGTGCTTTAAAGTTGATTCGAATCTACCTCCTGAAATCTGTTTCCTAAAATTCTGCCTTGCTTTCAAATCCTCTTCGTTGCCTTCCCTCAATATATCTGTGGATGAGAGTTATCATTTATAACTCTGCGGGTTTGTGAATTGCAGTGTCCCTGAGGTCCATTTTTCAACTCGCTTTTTTGGGAGCTGGCCGCAAAAACGCGGGATTGCCTCAGGCCCTATTCTGCTTCTGGGCGGCAGGCTGAGCCTGTGGTTAACTCTTCTTCCTGATGGGAAAATAGAGTGACCTGTCTCTGTCCCAACACCTAGATCTAGTCTCTCATTGGTTGCCCCTCTTCCCGTTCATCCTCAGGACAAATTGCAACCTGTAGGGAACAGGAGCTTAAAGGTGCTGATTCTCCAAGTAGGGAGATTGCTAGTAAAGTAGCTGGAAAGGCGAACCCGAGCACAAGGAGATGAGAAATGAGGTGCGTATTAGAAACCTTTCAAAATCACACGGTGTACCATCTTCTGGGTTTCTCATGCATGTTTTCGATGTAGGAAGATGCCCTTGAACCTGGAGATTTGGGGCCCATGGGATGGGTGCCAGGCAGTATTACTTTAAAGGGTCTGCGTTTGCTCACCCAACCTCACCCAAACTTTCAGCCCCAAGAGTGTCCACCCTTATGTCTCATCCAGCTGTGGGTCTAGATATGGTCAATCCAGGTTGCATCACAGCCTCTGAACGAATTTTGTAAGAATTTCTCTCTCTTTCACTGTCTTTCTTTTACGGGTTTTCAAAAGTAATTTATTTTTATAATCGGGTTTAGCTGCTTTTCACGGCTGTGTTTATGCGGCTTTACTCCCACTTGACTCACTTCCAGACAGATATCTATACATAGGTTTTAAGATTCTTACTAGTCACATATATTCTTGTGCGGTGAATAGGGGGTGTTGAGTCCAGTTCACTGAGCAAGGAGTTGGTCTTGTCTATTACATATTGGGTGTATGGAACGGTATCTGAGCGAATTTGAAACCCTTGTTTTATGCATCACCCCATTTCACCTTTCCCGTTAAGCAGCCATAGTGTGTTTTCTAAACGTGTTACTCTGTTCTGTTTTGTAATTCAGTTCAAGTGTAGCGGTTTTTACATTCCATCTATAAGTGATAGCTTATGATAAGTGTCTTTTTCTGTGTGACTTATTTCACTTAGAATCGTCGTACCTAAATCCACTCATCTTGCTTCTACTAGCCTTATGACATTGATTTCATGTCTGAGTGATATTCCATTGTACATAAGGACCACAACTTCTTTATCCATTTTTCTCTTTCCTGGGATATTTAAGGTGTCATGAAGTGGAGGTTCTTTTCAACAGAGCAGCCCTAAACTTTGGTGTGCTTGTGTCTTGCTGATTTTTAGTTTTCCCAATTTATACGCCCATGAGTGGACGTGCCCTATGCTCCCTAAGCTGTGCTTTTTCGATGTTTCAGGACACACCGTACACTTCTCCAGAGTGGCTGTTGGCAATGTACATCCCGTCCATCAGCGTAGCAAGGCTGCCATTTCTCCATGGCCTGTCCTGCATTTCTGGTTTTGACACTTTTGGCAGCATGGCCCTTTTGACCGATGGGAAGCGAGACTTCTTTGTAGCGCTGATTAGCCTTTCAAGGTTGCTTGGTTGGCCAAACAGGGCGTATGCGTTTTTTCCTGAATATATTCAGGAAAAAACGCATACGCCCTGTTTGGCCAAGGGCATCATTGTCGACGTTTTGCCGCTTTTCATGTGCTTTAAAGGCGATTCAAATCTACCTCCTGAAACCTGTTTCCTGCAATTCTGCCTTGCTTTCAAATCCTCTTCGTTGCCTTCCCTGAATATATCTGTGGATGAGAGTTATCATTTATAGCTCTGCGGGTTTGTGAATTGCAGTGTCCCTGAGCTCCATTTTTCAACTGGCTTTTTTGGAAGCTGGCCGCAAAAGCGCGCGATTGCCTCAGGCCCTATTCTGCTTCTGGGCGGCAGGCTGAGCCTGTGGTTAATTCTTCTTCCCGATGGGAAAATAGAGTGACCTGTGCCTGTCCCAACACCTAGATCTAGTCTCTCATTGGTTGCCCCTCTTCCCGTTCATCCTCAGGACAAATTGCAACCTTTAGGGAACAGGAGGTTAAAGGTGCTGATTCTCCAAGTAGGCATATTGCTAGTAAAGTAGCTGGAAAGGCGAACCCTAGCACAAGGAGATAAGAAATCAGGTGCGTATTAGAAACCTTTCAAAATCACACGGTGTACCATCTTCTGGGTTTCTCATGCATGTTTTCGATGTAGGAAGATGCCCTTGAACCTGGAGATTTGGGACCCATGGGATGGGTACCAGGCAGTATTACTTTAAAGGGTCTGCGTCTGCTCACCCAACCTCACGCAATATTTCAGCCCCAAGAGTGTCCACCCTTATGTCTCATCCAACTGTGGGTCTAGATATGGTCAATCCAGGTTGCATCACAGCCTCTGAACGAATTTTGTAAGAATTTCTCTCTCTTTCACTGTCTTTGTTTTACGGGTTTTTAAAAGTAATTTATTTTTATAATGGGGTTTATCTGCTTTTCACGGCTGTGTTTATGCGGCTTTACACCCAGTTGACTCACTTCCAGACAGATATCTATACATAGGTTTTAAGATTCTTACTAGTCACATATATTCTTGTGCGGTGAATAGGGGGTGTTGAGTCCAGTTCACTGAGCAAGGAGTAGGTCTTGTCTATTACATATTGGGTGTATGGAACGGTATCTGAGCGAATTTGAAACCCTTGTTTTATGCCTCACCCCACCTCACCTTTCCCGTTAAGCAGCCATAGTGTGTTTTCTAAACGTGTGACTCTGTTCTGTTTTGTAATTCAGTTCAAGTGTAGCGGTTTTTACATTCCCTCTATAAGTGATAGCTTATGATAAGTGTCTTTTTCTGTGTGACTTATTTCACTTAGAATCGTCGTACCTAAATCCACTCATCTTGCTTCTACTAGCCTTATGACATTGATTTCATGTCTGAGTGATATTCCATTGTACATAAGGACCACAACTTCTTTATCCATTTTTCTCTTTCCTGGGATATTTAAGTTGTCATGAAGTGGAGGTTCTTGTCAACAGAGCAGCCCTAAACTTTGGGGTGCCTGTGTCTTGCTGATTTTTAGTTTTCCCAATTTATACGCCCATGAGTGGACGTGCCCTATGCTCCCTAAGCTGTGTTTTTTCGATGTTTCAGGACACACCGTACACTTCTCCAGAGTGGCTGTTGGCAATTTACATCCCGCCCATCAGCGTAGCAAGGCTGCCATTTCTCCATGGCCTGTCCTGCATTTCTGGTTTTGACACTTTTTGCAGCATGGCCCTTTTGACCGATGGGAAGCGAGACTTCTTTGTAGCGCTGATTAGCCTTTCCAGGTTGCTTGGTTGGCCAAACAGGGCGTATGCGTTTTTTCATGAATATATTCAGGAAAAAACGCATACGCCCTGTTTGGCCAAGGGCATCATTGTCGACGTTTTGCCACTTTTCATGTGCTTTAAAGGCGATTCGAATCTACCTCCTGAAACCTGTTTCCTGCAATTCTGCCTTGCTTTCAAATCCTCTTCGTTGCCTTCCCTCAATATATCTGTGGATGAGAGTTATCATTTATAGCTCTGCGGGTTTGTGAATCGCAGTGTCCCTGAGCTCCATTTTTCAACTGGCTTTTTTGGGAGCCGGCCGCAAAAGCGCGGGATTGCCTCAGGCCCTATTCTGCTTCTGGGCGGCAGGCTGAGCCTGTGGTTAATTCTTCTTCCCGATGGGAAAATAGAGTGACCTGTGCCTGTCCCAACACCTAGATCTAGTTTCTCATTGGTTGCCCCTCTTCCCGTTCATCCTCAGGACAAATTGCAACCTGTAGGGAACAGGAGCTTAAAGGTGCTGATTCTCCAAGTAGGGAGATTGCTAGTAAAGTAGCTGGAAAGGCGAACCCGAGCACAAGGAGATGAGAAATCAGGTGCGTATTAGAAACCTTTCAAAATCACACGGTGTACCATCTTCTGGGTTCCTCATGCATGTTTTCGATGTAGGAAGATGCCATTGAACCTGGAGATTTGGGACCCATGGGATGGGTACCAGGCAGTATTACTTTAAAGGGTCTGCGTCTGCTCACCCAACCTCACGCAACCTTTCAGCCCCAAGAGTGTCCACCCTTATGTCTCATCCAGCTGTGGGTCTAGATATGGTCAATCCAGGTTGCATCACAGCCTCTGAACGAATTGTGTAAGAATTTCTCTCTCTTTCACTGTCTTTGTTTTACGGGTTTTTAAAAGTAATTTATTTTTATAATGGGGTCTAGCTGCTTTTCACGGCTGTGTTTATGCGGCTTTACACCCACTTGACTCACTTCCAGACACATATCAATACATAGGTTTTAAGATTCTTACTAGTCACATATATTCTTGTGCGGTGAATAGGGGGTGTTGAGTCCAGTTCACTTAGCAAGGAGTAGGTCTTGTCTATTACATATTGGGTGTATGGAACGGTATCTGAGCGAATTTGAAACCCTTGTTTTATGCCTCACCCCTCCTCAGCTTTCCCGTTAAGCAGCCATAGTGTGTTTTCTAAACGTGTGACTCTGTTCTGTTTTGTAATTCAGTTCAAGTGTAGCGGTTTTTACATTCCCTCTATAAGTGATAGCTAATGATAAGTGTCTTTTTCTGTGTGACTTATTTCACTTAGAATCATCGTACCTAAATCCACTCATCTTGCTTCTACTAGCCTTATGGCCTTGATTTCATGTCTGAGTGATATTCCATTGTACATAAGGACCACAACTTCTTTATCCATTTTTCTCTTTCCTGGGATATTTAAGGTGTCATGAAGTGGAGGTTCTTCTCAACAGAGCAGCCCTAAACTTTGGAGTGCCTGTGTCTTGCTGATTTTTAGTTTTCCCAATTTATACGCCCATGAGTGGACGTGCCCTATGCTCCCTAAGCTGTGTTTTTTCGATGTTTCAGGACACACCGTACACTTCTCTAGAGTGGCTGTTGGCAATTTACATCCCGCCCATCAGCGTAGCAAGGTTGCCATTTCTCCATGGCCTGTCCTGCATTTCTGGTTTTGACACTTTTTGCAGCATGGCCCTTTTGACCGATGGGAAGCGAGACTTCTTTGTAGCGCTGATTAACCTTTCCAGGTTGCTTGGTTGGCCAAACAGGGCGTATGCGTTTTTTCCTGAATATATTCAGGAAAAAACGCATACGCCCTGTTTGGCCAAGGGCATCATTGTCGAAGTTTTGCCGCTTTTCATGTGCTTTAAAGGCGATTCGAATCTACCTCATGAAACCTGTTTCCTGCAATTCTGCGTTGCTTTCAAATCCTCTTCGTTGCCTTCCCTCAATATATCTGTGGATGAGAGTTATTATTTATAGCTCTGCGGGTTTGTGAATTGCAGTGTCCCTGAGCTCCATTTTTCAACTGGCTTTTTTGGGAGCTGGCCGCAAAAGCGCGGGATTGCCTCAGGCCCTATTCTGCTTCTGGGCGGCAGGCTGAGCCTGTGGTTAATTCTTCTTCCCGATGGGAAAATAGAGTGACCTGTGCCTTTCCCAACACCTAGATCTAGTCTCTCATTGGTTGCCCCTCTTCCCGTTCATCCTCAGGACAAATTGCAACCTGTAGGGAACAGGAGCTTAAAGGTGCTGATTCTCAAAGTACGGAGATTGCTAGTAAAGTAGCTGGAAAGGCGAACCCGAGCACAAGGAGATGAGAAATGAGTAGCGTATTAGAAACCTTTCAAAATCACACGGTGTACCATCTTCTGGGTTTTTCATGCATGTTTTCGATGTAGGAAGATTCCCTTGAACCTGGAGATTTGGACCCATGGGATGGTTACCAGGCAGTATTACTTTAAAGGGTCTGCGTTTGCTCACCCAACCTCACCCATCCTTTCAGCCCCAAGAGTGTCCACCCTTATGTCTCATCCAGCTGTGTGTCTAGATATGGTCAATCCAGGTTGCATCACAGCCTTTGAACGAATTTTGTAAGAATTTCTCTCTCTTTCACTGTCTTTGTTTTACGGGTTTTTAAAAGTTATTTATTTTTATAATGGGGTTTATCTGCTTTTCACGGCTGTGTTTATGCGGCTTTACACCCAGTTGACTCACTTCCAGACAGATATCTATACATAGGTTTTAAGATTCTTACTAGTCACATATATTCTTGTGCGGTGAATAGGGGGTGTTGAGTCCAGTTCACTGAGCAAGGAGTAGGTCTTGTCTATTACATATTGGGTGCATGGAACGGTATCTGAGCGAATTTGAAACCCTTGTTTTATGCCTCACCCCACCTCACCTTTCCCGTTAAGCAGCCATAGTGTGTTTTCTAAACGTGTGACTCTGTTCTGTTTTGTAATTCAGTTCAAGTGTAGCGGTTTTTACATTCCCTCTATAAGTGATAGCTTATGATAAGTGTCTTTTTCTGTGTGACTTATTTCACTTAGAATCGTCGTACCTAAATCCACTCATCTTGCTTCTACTAGCCTTATGACATTGATTTCATGTCTGAGTGATATTCCATTGTACATAAGGACCACAACTTCTTTATCCATTTTTCTCTTTCCTGGGATATTTAAGGTGTCATGAAGTGGAGGTTCTTGTCAACAGAACAGCCCTAAACTTTGGCGTGCCTGTGTCTTGCTGATTTTTAGTTTTCCCAATTTATACGCCCATGAGTGGACGTGCCCTATGCTCCCTAAGCTGTGTTTTTTCGATGTTTCAGGACACACCGTACACTTCTCCAGAGTGGCTGTTGGCAATTTACATCCCGCCCATCAGCGTAGCAAGGCTGCCATTTCTCCATGGCCTGTCCTGCATTTCTGGTTTTGACACTTTTTGCAGCATGGCCCTTTTGACCGATGGGAAGCGAGACTTCTTTGTAGCGCTGATTAGCCTTTCCAGGTTGCTTGGTTGGCCAAACAGGGCGTATGCGTTTTTTCCTGAATATATTCAGGAAAAAACGCATACGCCCTGTTTGGCCAAGGGCATCATTGTCAACGTTTTGCCACTTTTCATGTGCTTTAAAGGCGATTCGAATCTACCTCCTGAAACCTGTTTCCTGCAATTCTGCCTTGCTTTCAAATCCTCTTCGTTGCCTTCCCTCAATATATCTGTGGATGAGAGTTATCATTTATAGCTCTGCGGGTTTGTGAATCGCAGTGTCCCTGAGCACCATTTTTCAACTGGCTTTTTTGGGAGCCGGCCGCAAAAGCGCGGGATTGCCTCAGGCCCTATTCTGCTTCTGGGCGGCAGGCTGAGCCTGTGGTTAATTCTTCTTCCCGATGGGAAAATAGAGTGACCTGTGCCTGTCCCAACACCTAGATCTAGTCTCTCATTGGTTGCCCCTCTTCCCGTTCATCCTCAGGACAAATTGCAACCTGTAGGGAACAGGAGCTTAAAGGTGCTGATTCTCCAAGTAGGGAGATTGCTAGTAAAGTAGCTGGAAAGGCGAACCCGAGCACAAGGAGATGAGAAATCAGGTGCGTATTAGAAACCTTTCAAAATCACACGGTGTACCATCTTCTGGGTTCCTCATGCATGTTTTCGATGTAGGAAGATGCCATTGAACCTGGAGATTTGGGACCCATGGGATGGGTACCAGGCAGTATTACTTTAAAGGGTCTGCGTCTGCTCACCCAACCTCACCCAACCTTTCAGCCCCAAGAGTGTCCACCCTTATGTCTCATCCAGCTGTGGGTCTAGATATGGTCAATCCAGGTTGCATCACAGCCTCTGAACGAATTGTGTAAGAATTTCTCTCTCTTTCACTGTCTTTGTTTTACGGGTTTTTAAAAGTAATTTATTTTTATAATGGGGTCTAGCTGCTTTTCACGGCTGTGTTTATGCGGCTTTACACCCACTTGACTCACTTCCAGACACATATCAATACATAGGTTTTAAGATTCTTACTAGTCACATATATTCTTGTGCGGTGAATAGGGGGTGTTGAGTCCAGTTCACTTAGCAAGGAGTAGGTCTTGTCTATTACATATTGGGTGTATGGAACGGTATCTGAGCGAATTTGAAACCCTTGTTTTATGCCTCACCCCTCCTCACCTTTCCCGTTAAGCAGCCATAGTGTGTTTTCTAAACGTGTGACTCTGTTCTGTTTTGTAATTCAGTTCAAGTGTAGCGGTTTTTACATTCCCTCTATAAGTGATAGCTAATGATAAGTGTCTTTTTCTGTGTGACTTATTTCACTTAGAATCATCGTACCTAAATCCACTCATCTTGCTTCTACTAGCCTTATGGCCTTGATTTCATGTCTGAGTGATATTCCATTGTACATAAGGACCACAACTTCTTTATCCATTTTTCTCTTTCCTGGGATATTTAAGGTGTCATGAAGTGGAGGTTCTTCTCAACAGAGCAGCCCTAAACTTTGGAGTGCCTGTGTCTTGCTGATTTTTAGTTTTCCCAATTTATACGCCCATGAGTGGACGTGCCCTATGCTCCCTAAGCTGTGTTTTTTCGATGTTTCAGGACACACCGTACACTTCTCCAGAGTGGCTGTTGGCAATTTACATCCCGCCCATTAGCGTAGCAAGGCTGCCATTTCTCCATGGCCTGTCCTGCATTTCTGGTTTTGACACTTTTTGCAGCATGGCCCTTTTGACCGATGGGAAGCGAGACTTCTTTGTAGCGCTGATTAACCTTTCCAGGTTGCTTGCTTGGCCAAACAGGGCGTATGCGTTTTTTCCTGAATATATTCAGGAAAAAACGCATACGCCCTGTTTGGCCAAGGGCATCATTGTCGAAGTTTTGCCGCTTTTCATGTGCTTTAAAGGCGATTCGAATCTACCTCATGAAACCTGTTTCCTGCAATTCTGCCTTGCTTTCAAATCCTCTTCGTTGCCTTCCCTCAATATATCTGTGGATGAGAGTTATTATTTATAGCTCTGCGGGTTTGTGAATTGCAGTGTCCCTGAGCTCCATTTTTCAACTGGTTTTTTTGGGAGCTGGCCGCAAAAGCGCGGGATTGCCTCAGGCCCTATTCTGCTTCTGGGCGGCAGGCTGAGCCTGTGGTTAATTCTTCTTCCCGATGGGAAAATAGAGTGACCTGTGCCTTTCCCAACACCTAGATCTAGTCTCTCATTGGTTGCCCCTCTTCCCGTTCATCCTCAGGACAAATTGCAACCTGTAGGGAACAGGAGCTTAAAGGTGCTGATTCTCAAAGTACGGAGATTGCTAGTAAAGTAGCTGGAAAGGCGAACCCGAGCACAAGGAGATGAGAAATGAGTAGCGTATTAGAAACCTTTCAAAATCACACGGTGTACCATCTTCTGGGTTTTTCATGCATGTTTTCGATGTAGGAAGATTCCCTTGAACCTGGAGATTTGGACCCATGGGATGGGTACCAGGCAGTATTACTTTAAAGGGTCTGCGTTTGCTCACCCAACCTCACCCATCCTTTCAGCCCCAAGAGTGTCCACCCTTATGTCTCATCCAGCTGTGTGTCTAGATATGGTCAATCCAGGTTGCATCACAGCCTCTGAACGAATTTTGTAAGAATTTCTCTCTCTTTCACTGTCTTTGTTTTACGGGTTTTTAAAAGTAATTTATTTTTATAATGGGGTTTAGCTGCTTTTCACGGCTGTGTTTATGCGGCTTTACACCCACTTGACTCACTTCCAGACACATATCAATACATAGGTTTTAAGATTCTTACTAGTCACATATATTCTTGTGCGGTGAATAGGGGGTGTTGAGTCCAGTTCACTGAGCAAGGAGTAGGTCTTGTCTATTACATATTGGGTGTATGGAACGGTATCTGAGCGAATTTGAAACCCTTGTTTTATGCCTCACCCCTCCTCACCTTTCCCGTTAAGCAGCCATAGTGTGTTTTCTAAACGTGTGACTCTGTTCTGTTTTGTAATTCAGTTCAAGTGTAGCGGTTTTTACATTCCCTCTATAAGTGATATGTAATGATAAGTGTCTTTTTCTCTGTGACTTATTTCACTTAGAATCATCGTACCTAAATCCACTCATCTTGCTTCTACTAGCCTTATGACCTTGATTTCATGTCTGAGTGATATTCCATTGTACATAAGGACCACAACTTCTTTATCCATTTTTCTCTTTCCTGGGATATTTAAGGTGTCATGAAGTGGAGGTTCTTGTCAACAGAACAGCCCTAAACTTTGGGGTGCCTGTGTCTTGCTGATTTTTAGTTTTCCCAATTTATACGCCCATGAGTGGACGTGCCCTATGCTCCCTAAGCTGTGTTTTTTCGATGTTTCAGGACACACCGTACACTTCTCCAGAGTGGCTGTTGGCAATTTACATCCCGCCCATCAGCGTAGCAAGGCTGCCATTTCTCCATGGCCTGTCCTGCATTTCTGGTTTTGACACTTTTTGCAGCATGGCCCTTTTGACCGATGGGAAGCGAAACTTCTTTGTAGCGCTGATTAGCCTTTCCAGGTTGCTTGGTTGGCCAAACAGGGCGTATGCGTTTTTTCCTGAATATATTCAGGAAAAAACGCATACGCCCTGTTTGGCCAAGGGCATCATTGTCGACGTTTTGCCACTTTTCATGTGCTTTAAAGGCGATTCGAATCTACCTCCTGAAACCTGTTTCCTGCAATTCTGCCTTGCTTTCAAATCCTCTTCCTTGCCTTCCCTCAATATATCTGTGGATGAGAGTTATCATTTATAGCTCTGCGGGTTTGTGAATCACAGTGTCCCTGAGCTCCATTTTTCAACTGGCTTTTTTGGGAGCTGGCCGCAAAAGCGCGGGATTGCCTCAGGCCCTATTCTGCTTCTGGGCGGCAGGCTGAGCCTGTGGTTAATTCTTCTTCCCGATGGGAAAATAGAGTGACCTGTGCCTGTCCCAACACCTAGCTCTAGTCTCTCATTGGTTGCCCCTCTTCCCGTTCATCCTCAGGACAAATTGCAACCTGTAGGGAACAGGAGCTTAAAGGTGCTGATTCTCCAAGTAGGGAGATTGCTAGTAAAGTAGCTGGAAAGGCGAACCCTAGCACAAGGAGATGAGAAATCAGGTGCGTATTAGAAACCTTTCAAAATCACACGGTGTACCATCTTCTGGGTTTCTCATGCATGTTTTCGATGTAGGAAGATGCCCTTGAACCTGGAGATTTGGGACCCATGGGATGGGTACCAGGCAGTATTACTTTAAAGGGTCTGCGTTTGCTCACCCAACCTCACCCAACCTTTCAGCCCCAAGAGTGTCCACCCTTATGTCTCATCCAGCTGTGGGTCTAGATATGGTCAATCCAGGTTGCATCACAGCCTCTGAACGAATTTTGTAAGAATTTCTCTCTCTTTCACTGTCTTTGTTTTACGGGTTTTTAAAAGTTATTTATTTTTATAATGGGGTTTATCTGCTTTTCACGGCTGTGTTTATGCGGCTTTACACCCAGTTGACTCACTTCCAGACAGATATCTATACATAGGTTTTAAGATTCTTACTAGTCACATATATTCTTGTGCGGTGAATAGGGGGTGTTGAGTCCAGTTCACTGAGCAAGGAGTAGGTCTTGTCTATTACATATTGGGTGTATGGAACGGTATCTGAGCGAATTTGAAACCCTTGTTTTATGCCTCACCCCACCTCACCTTTCCCGTTAAGCAGCCATAGTGTGTTTTCTAAACGTGTGACTCTGTTCTGTTTTGTAATTCAGTTCAAGTGTAGCGGTTTTTACATTCCATCTATAAGTGATAGCTTATGATAAGTGTCTTTTTCTGTGTGACTTATTTCACTTAGAATCGTCGTACCTAAATCCACTCATCTTGCTTCTACTAGCCTTATGACATTGATTTCATGTCTGAGTGATATTCCATTGTACATAAGGACCACAACTTCTTTATCCATTTTTCTCTTTCCTGGGATATTTAAGGTGTCATGAAGTGGAGGTTCTTGTCAACAGAGCAGCCCTAAACTTTGGTGTGCTTGTGTCTTGCTGATTTTTAGTTTTCCCAATTTATACGCCCATGAGTGGACGTGCCCTATGCTCCCTAAGCTGTGTTTTTTCGATGTTTCAGGAAACACCGTACACTTCTCCAGAGTGGCTGTTGTCAATGTACATCCCGTCCATCAGCGTAGCAAGGCTGCCATTTCTCCATGGCCTGTCCTGCATTTCTGGTTTTGACACTTTTGGCAGCATGGCCCTTTTGACCGATGGGAAGCGAGACTTCTTTGTAGCGCTGATTAGCCTTTCAAGTTTGCTTGGTTGGCCAAACAGGGCGTATGCGTTTTTTCCTGAATATATTCAGGAAAAAACGCATACGCCCTGTTTGGCCAAGGGCATCATTGTCGACGTTTTGCCGCTTTTCATGTGCTTTAAAGGCGATTCGAATCTACCTCCTGAAACCTGTTTCCTGCAATTCTGCCTTGCTTTCAAATCCTCTTCGTTGCCTTCCCTGAATATATCTGTGGATGAGAGTTATCATTTATAGCTCTGCGGGTTTGTGAATTGCAGTGTCCCTGAGCTCCATTTTTCAACTGGCTTTTTTGGGAGCTGGCCGCAAAAGCGCGCGATTGCCTCAGGCCCTATTCTGCTTCTGGGCGGCAGGCTGAGCCTGTGGTTAATTCTTCTTCCCGATGGGAAAATAGAGTGACCTGTGCCTGTCCCAACACCTAGATCTAGTCTCTCATTGGTTGCCCCTCTTCCCGTTCATCCTCAGGACAAATTGCAACCTTTAGGGAACAGGAGGTTAAAGGTGCTGATTCTCCAAGTAGGCATATTGCTAGTAAAGTAGCTGGAAAGGCGAACCCGAGCACAAGGAGATGAGAAATGAGGTGCGTATTAGAAACCTTTCAAAATCACACGGTGTACCATCTTCTGGGTTTCTCATGCATGTTTTCGATGTAGGAAGATGCCCTTGAACCTGGAGATTTGGGACCCATGGGATGGGTACCAGGCAGTATTACTTTAAAGGGTCTGCGTCTGCTCACCCAACCTCACCCAGCCTTTCAGCCCCAAGAGTGTCCACCCTTATGTCTCATCCAGCTGTGGGTCTAGATATGGTCAATCCAGGTTGCATCACAGCCTCTGAACGAATTTTGTAAGAATTTCTCTCTCTTTCACTGTCTTTGTTTTACGGGTTTTTAAAAGTAATTTATTTTTATAATGGGGTTTAGCTGCTTTTCATGGCTGTGTTTATGCAGCTTTACACCCACTTGACTCACTTCCAGACAGATATCAATACATAGGTTTTAAGATTTTTACTAGTCACATATACTCTTGTGCGGTGAATAGGGGGTGTTGAGTCCAGTTCACTGAGCAAGGAGTAGGTCTTGTCTATTACATATTGGGTGTATGGAACGGTATCTGAGCAAATTTGAAACCCTTGTTTTATGCCTCACCCCACCTCACCTTTCCCGTTAAGCAGCCATAGTGTGTTTTCTAAACGTGTGACTCTGTTCTGTTTTGTAATTCAGTTCAAGTGTAGCGGTTTTTACATTCCCTCTATAAGTGATAGCTTATGATAAGTGTCTTTTTCTGTGTGACTTATTTCACTTAGAATCGTCGTACCTAAATCCACTCATCTTGCTTCTACTAGCCTTATGACATTGATTTCATGTCTGAGTGATATTCCATTGTACATAAGGACCACAACTTCTTTATCCATTTTTCTCTTTCCTGGGATATTTAAGTTGTCATGAAGTGGAGGTTCTTGTCAACAGAGCAGCCCTAAACTTTGGGGTGCCTGTGTCTTGCTGATTTTTAGTTTTCCCAATTTATACGCCCATGAGTGGACGTGCCCTATGCTCCCTAAGCTGTGTTTTTTCGATGTTTCAGGACACACCGTACACTTCTCCAGAGTGGCTGTTGGCAATTTACATCCCGCCCATCAGCGTAGCAAGGCTGCCATTTCTCCATGGCCTGTCCTGCATTTCTGGTTTTGACACTTTTTGCAGCATGGCCCTTTTGACCGATGGGAAGCGAGACATCTTTGTAGCGCTGATTAGCCTTTCCAGGTTGCTTGGTTGGCCAAACAGGGCGTATGCGTTTTTTCCTGAATATATTCAGGAAAAAACGCATACGCCCTGTTTGGCCAAGGGCATCATTGTCGACGTTTTGCCACTTTTCATGTGCTTTAAAGGCGATTCGAATCTACCTCCTGAAACCTGTTTCCTGCAATTCTGCCTTGCTTTCAAATCCTCTTCGTTGCCTTCCCTCAATATATCTGTGGATGAGAGTTATCATTTATAGCTCTGCGGGTTTGTGAATCGCAGTGTCCCTGAGCTCCATTTTTCAACTGGCTTTTTTGGGAGCTGGCCGCAAAAGCGCGGGATTGCCTCAGGCCCTATTCTGCTTCTGGGCGGCAGGCTGAGCCTGTGGTTAATTCTTCTTCCCGATGGGAAAATAGAGTGACCTGTGCCTGTCCCAACACCTAGATCTAGTCTCTCATTGGTTGCCCCTCTTCCCGTTCATCCTCAGGACAAATTGCAACCTGTAGGGAACAGGAGCTTAAAGGTGCTGATTCTCCAAGTAGGGAGATTGCTAGTAAAGTAGCTGGAAAGGCGAACCCGAGCACAAGGAGATGAGAAATCAGGTGCGTATTAGAAACCTTTCAAAATCACACGGTGTACCATCTTCTGGGTTCCTCATGCATGTTTTCGATGTAGGAAGATGCCATTGAACCTGGAGATTTGGGACCCATGGGATGGGTACCAGGCAGTATTACTTTAAAGGGTCTGCGTCTGCTCACCCAACCTCACCCAACCTTTCAGCCCCAAGAGTGTCCACCCTTATGTCTCATCCAGCTGTGGGTCTAGATATGGTCAATCCAGGTTGCATCACAGCCTCTGAACGAATTGTGTAAGAATTTCTCTCTCTTTCACTGTCTTTGTTTTACGGGTTTTTAAAAGTAATTTATTTTTATAATGGGGTCTAGCTGCTTTTCACGGCTGTGTTTATGCGGCTTTACACCCACTTGACTCACTTCCAGACACATATCAATACATAGGTTTTAAGATTCTTACTAGTCACATATATTCTTGTGCGGTGAATAGGGGGTGTTGAGTCCAGTTCACTTAGCAAGGAGTAGGTCTTGTCTATTACATATTGGGTGTATGGAACGGTATCTGAGCGAATTTGAAACCCTTGTTTTATGCCTCACCCCTCCTCACCTTTCCCGTTAAGCAGCCATAGTGTGTTTTCTAAACGTGTGACTCTGTTCTGTTTTGTAATTCAGTTCAAGTGTAGCGGTTTTTATATTCCCTCTATAAGTGATAGCTAATGATAAGTGTCTTTTTCTGTGTGACTTATTTCACTTAGAATCATCGTACCTAAATCCACTCATCTTGCTTCTACTAGCCTTATGGCCTTGATTTCATGTCTGAGTGATATTCCATTGTACATAAGGACCACAACTTCTTTATCCATTTTTCTCTTTCCTGGGATATTTAAGGTGTCATGAAGTGGAGGTTCTTCTCAACAGAGCAGCCCTAAACTTTGGAGTGCCTGTGTCTTGCTGATTTTTAGTTTTCCCAATTTATACGCCCATGAGTGGACGTGCCCTATGCTCCCTAAGCTGCGTTTTTTCGATGTTTCAGGACACACCGTACACTTCTGCAGAGTGGCTGTTGGCAATTTACATCACGCCCATCAGCGTAGCAAGGCTGCCATTTCTCCATGGCCTGTCCTGCATTTCTGGTTTTGACACTTTTTGCAGCATGGCCCTTTTGACCGATGGGAAGCGAGACTTCTTTGTAGCGCTGATTAACCTTTCCAGGTTGCTTGGTTGGCCAAACAGGGCGTATGCGTTTTTTCCTGAATATATTCAGGAAAAAACGCATACGCCCTGTTTGGCCAAGGGCATCATTGTCGAAGTTTTGCCGCTTTTCATGTGCTTTAAAGGCGATTCGAATCTACCTCATGAAACCTGTTTCCTGCAATTCTGCCTTGCTTTCAAATCCTCTTCGTTGCCTTCCCTCAATATATCTGTGGATGAGAGTTATTATTTATAGCTCTGCGGGTTTGTGAATTGCAGTGTCCCTGAGCTCCATTTTTCAACTGGCTTTTTTGGGAGCTGGCCGCAAAAGCGCGGGATTGCCTCAGGCCCTATTCTGCTTCTGGGCGGCAGGCTGAGCCTGTGGTTAATTATTCTTCCCGATGGGAAAATAGAGTGACCTCTGCCTTTCCCAACACCTAGATCTAGTCTCTCATTGGTTGCCCCTCTTCCCGTTCATCCTCAGGACAAATTGCAACCTGTAGGGAACAGGAGCTTAAAGGTGCTGATTCTCAAAGTACGGAGATTGCTAGTAAAGTAGCTGGAAAGGCGAACCCGAGCACAAGGAGATGAGAAATGAGTAGCGTATTAGAAACCTTTCAAAATCACACGGTGTACCATCTTCTGGGTTTTTCATGCATGTTTTCGATGTAGGAAGATTCCCTTGAACCTGGAGATTTGGCCCCATGGGATGGGTACCAGGCAGTATTACTTTAAAGGGTCTGCGTTTGCTCACCCAACCTCACCCATCCTTTCAGCCCCAAGAGTGTCCACCCTTATGTCTCATCCAGCTGTGTGTCTAGATATGGTCAATCCAGGTTGCATCACAGCCTCTGAACGAATTTTGTAAGAATTTCTCTCTCTTTCACTGTCTTTGTTTTACGGGTTTTTAAAAGTAATTTATTTTTATAATGGGGTTTAGCTGCTTTTCACGGCTGTGTTTATGCGGCTTTACACCCACTTGACTCACTTCCAGACACATATCAATACATAGGTTTTAAGATTCTTACTAGTCACATATATTCTTGTGCGGTGAATAGGGGGTGTTGAGTCCAGTTCACTGAGCAAGGAGTAGGTCTTGTCTATTACATATTGGGTGCATGGAACGGTATCTGAGCGAATTTGAAACCCTTGTTTTATGCCTCACCCCACCTCACCTTTCCCGTTAAGCAGCCATAGTGTGTTTTCTAAACGTGTGACTCTGTTCTGTTTTGTAATTCAGTTCAAGTGTAGCGGTTTTTACATTCCCTCTATAAGTGATAGCTTATGATAAGTGTCTTTTTCTGTGTGACTTATTTCACTTAGAATCGTCGTACCTAAATCCACTCATCTTGCTTCTACTAGCCTTATGACATTGATTTCATGTCTGAGTGATATTCCATTGTACATAAGGACCACAACTTCTTTATCCATTTTTCTCTTTCCTGGGATATTTAAGGTGTCATGAAGTGGAGGTTCTTGTCAACAGAACAGCCCTAAACTTTGGGGTGCCTGTGTCTTGCTGATTTTTAGTTTTCCCAATTTATACGCCCATGAGTGGACGTGCCCTATGCTCCCTAAGCTGTGTTTTTTCGATGTTTCAGGACACACCGTACACTTCTCCAGAGTGGCTGTTGGCAATTTACATCCCGCCCATCAGCGTAGCAAGGCTGCCATTTCTCCATGGCCTGTCCTGCATTTCTGGTTTTGACACTTTTTGCAGCATGGCCCTTTTGACCGATGGGAAGCGAGACTACTTTGTAGCGCTGATTAGCCTTTCCAGGTTGCTTGGTTGGCCAAACAGGGCGTATGCGTTTTTTCCTGAATATATTCAGGAAAAAACGCATACGCCCTGTTTGGCCAAGGGCATCATTGTCGACGTTTTGCCACTTTTCATGTGCTTTAAAGGCGATTCGAATCTACCTCCTGAAACCTGTTTCCTGCAATTCTGCCTTGCTTTCAAATCCTCTTCCTTGCCTTCCCTCAATATATCTGTGGATGAGAGTTATCATTTATAGCTCTGCGGGTTTGTGAATCGCAGTGTCCCTGAGCTCCATTTTTCAACTGGCTTTTTTGGGAGCTGGCCGCAAAAGCGCGGGATTGCCTCAGGCCCTATTCTGCTTCTGGGCGGCAGGCTGAGCCTGTGGTTAATTCTTCTTCCCGATGGGAAAATAGAGTGACCTGTGCCTGTCCCAACACCTAGCTCTAGTCTCTCATTGGTTGCCCCTCTTCCCGTTCATCCTCAGGACAAATTGCAACCTGTAGGGAACAGGAGCTTAAAGGTGCTGATTCTCCAAGTAGGGAGATTGCTAGTAAAGTAGCTGGAAAGGCGAACCCTAGCACAAGGAGATGAGAAATCAGGTGCGTATTAGAAACCTTTCAAAATCACACGGTGTACCATCTTCTGGGTTTCTCATGCATGTTTTCGATGTAGGAAGATGTCCTTGAACCTGGAGATTTGGGACCCATGGGATGGGTACCAGGCAGTATTACTTTAAAGGGTCTGCGTTTGCTCACCCAACCTCACCCAACCTTTCAGCCCCAAGAGTGTCCACCCTTATGTCTCATCCATCTGTGGGTCTAGATATGGTCAATCCAGGTTGCATCACAGCCTCTGAACGAATTTTGTAAGAATTTCTCTCTCTTTCACTGTCTTTGTTTTACGGGTTTTTAAAAGTTATTTATTTTTATAATGGGGTTTATCTGCTTTTCACGGCTGTGTTTATGCGGCTTTACACCCAGTTGACTCACTTCCAGACAGATATCTATACATAGGTTTTAAGATTCTTACTAGTCACATATATTCTTGTGCGGTGAATAGGGGGTGTTGAGTCCAGTTCACTGAGCAAGGAGTAGGTCTTGTCTATTACATATTGGGTGTATGGAACGGTATCTGAGCGAATTTGAAACCCTTGTTTTATGCCTCACCCCACCTCACCTTTCCCGTTAAGCAGCCATAGTGTGTTTTCTAAACGTGTGACTCTGTTCTGTTTTGTAATTCAGTTCAAGTGTAGCGGTTTTTACATTCCCTCTATAAGTGATAGCTTATGATAAGTGTCTTTTTCTGTGTGACTTATTTCACTTAGAATCGTCGTACCTAAATCCACTCATCTTGCTTCTACTAGCCTTATGACATTGATTTCATGTCTGAGTGATATTCCATTGTACATAAGGACCACAACTTCTTTATCCATTTTTCTCTTTCCTGGGATATTTAAGGTGTCATGAAGTGGAGGTTCTTGTCAACAGAACAGCCCTAAACTTTGGGGTGCCTGTGTCTTCCTGATTTTTAGTTTTCCCAATTTATACGCCCATGAGTGGACGTGCCCTATGCTCCCTAAGCTGTGTTTTTTCGATGTTTCAGGACACACCGTACACTTCTCCAGAGTGGCTGTTGGCAATTTACATCCCGCCCATCAGCGTAGCAAGGCTGCCATTTCTCCATGGCCTGTCCTGCATTTCTGGTTTTGACACTTTTTGCAGCTTGGCCCTTTTGACCGATGGGAAGTGAGACTTCTTTGTAGCGCTGATTACCGTTTCCAGGTTGCTTGGTTGGCCAAACAGGGCGTATGCGTTTTTTCCTGAATATATTCAGGAAAAAACGCATACGCCCTGTTTGGCCAAGGGCATCATTGTCGACGTTTTGCCACTTTTCATGTGCTTTAAAGGCGATTCGAATCTACCTCCTGAAACCTGTTTCCTGCAATTCTGCCTTGCTTTCAAATCCTCTTCGTTGCCTTCCCTCAATATATCTGTGGATGAGAGTTATCATTTATAGCTCTGCGGGTTTGTGAATTGCAGTGTCCCTGAGCTCCATTTTTCAACTGGCTTTTTTGGGAGCTGGCCGCAAAAGCGCGGGATTGCCTCAGGCCCTATTCTGCTTCTGGGCGGCAGGCTGAGCCTGTGGTTAATTCTTCTTCCCGATGGGAAAATAGAGTGACCTGTGCCTGTCCCAACACCTAGATCTAGTCTCTCATTGGTTGCCCCTCTTCCCGTTCATCCTCAGGACAAATTGCAACCTGTAGGGAACAGTAGTTTAAAGGTGCTGATTCTCCAAGTAGGGAGATTGCTAGTAAAGTAGCTGGAAAGGCGAACCCTAGCACAAGGAGTTGAGAAATCAGGTGCGTATTAGAAACCTTTCAAAATCACACGGTGTACCATCTTCTGGGTTTCTCATGCATGTTTTCGGTGTAGGAAGATGCCCTTGAACCTGGAGATTTGGGACCCATGGAATGGGTACCAGGCAGTATTACTTTAAAGGGTCTGCGTCTGCTCACCCAACCTCACTCAACCTTTCAGCCCCAAGAGTGTCCACCCTTATGTCTCATCCAGCTGTGGGTCTAGATATGGTCAATCCAGGTTGCATCACAGCCTCTGAACGAATTGTGTAAGAATTTCTCTCTCTTCCACTGTCTTTGTTTTACGGGTTTTTAAAAGTAATTTATTTTTATAATGGGGTTTAGCTGCTTTTCACGGCTGTGTTTATGCGGCTTTACACCACTTGACTCACTTCCAGACAGGTATCAATACATAGGTTTTAAGATTCTTACTAGTCACATATATTCTTGTGCGGTGAATAGGGGGTGTTGAGTCCAGTTCACTGAGCAAGGAGTAGGTCTTGTCTATTACATATTGGGTGTATGGAACGGTATCTGAGCGAATTTGAAACCCTTGTTTTATGCCTCACCCCACCTCACCTTTCCCGTTAAGCAGCCATAGTGTGTTTTCTAAACGTGTGACTCTGTTCTGTTTTGTAATTCAGTTCAAGTGTAGCGGTTTTTACATTCCCTCTATAAGTGATAGCTTATGATAAGTGTCTTTTTCTGTGTGACTTATTTCACTTAGAATCGTCGTACCTAAATCCACTCATCTTGCTTCTACTAGCCTTATGACATTGATTTCATGTCTGAGTGATATTCCATTGTACATAAGGACCACAACTTCTTTATCCATTTTTCTCTTTCCTGGGATATTTAAGGTGTCATGAAGTGGAGGTTCTTGTCAACAGAACAGCCCTAAACTTTGGGGTGCCTGTGTCTTGCTGATTTTTAGTTTTCCCAATTTATACGCCCATGAGTGGACGTGCCCTATGCTCCCTAAGCTGTGTTTTTTCGATGTTTCAGGACACACCGTACACTTCTCCAGAGTGGCTGTTGGCAATTTACATCCCGCCCATCAGCGTAGCAAGGCTGCCATTTCTCCATGGCCTGTCCTGCATTTCTGGTTTTGACACTTTTTGCAGCATGGCCCTTTTGACCGATGGGAAGCGAGACTTCTTTGTAGCGCTGATTAGCCTTTCCAGGTTGCTTGGTTGGCCAAACAGGGCGTATGCGTTTTTTCCTGAATATATTCAGGAAAAAACGCATACGCCCTGTTTGGCCAAGGGCATCATTGTCGATGTTTTGCCACTTTTCATGTGCTTTAAAGGCGATTCGAATCTACCTCCTGAAACCTGTTTCCTGCAATTCTGCCTTGCTTTCAAATCCTCTTCCTTGCCTTCCCTCAATATATCTGTGGATGAGAGTTATCATTTATAGCTCTGCGGGTTTGTGAATTGCAGTGTCCCTGAGTTCCATTTTTCAACTGGCTTTTTTGGGAGCTGGCCGCAAAAGCACGGGATTGCCTCAGGCCCTATTCTGCTTCTGGGCGGCAGGCTGAGCCTGTGGTTAATTCTTCTTCCCGATGGGAAAATAGAGTGACCTGTGCCTGTCCCAAAACCTAGATCTAGTCTCTCATTGGTTGCCCCTCTTCCCGTTCATCCTCAGGAAAAATTGCAACCTGTAGGGAACAGGAGGTTAAAGGTGCTGATTCTCCAAGTAGGGAGATTGCTAGTAAAGTAGCTGGAAAGGCGAACCCTAGCACAAGGAGATGAGAAATCAGGTGCGTATTAGAAACCTTTCAAAATCACACGGTGTACCATCTTCTGGGTTTCTCATGCATGTTTTCGATGTAGGAAGATGCCATTGAACCTGGAGATTTGGGACCCATGGAATGGGTACCAGGCAGTATTACTTTAAAGGGTCTGCGTCTGCTCACCCAACCTCACCCAACCTTTCAGCCCCAAGAGTGTCCACCCTTATGTCTCATCCAGCTGTGGGTCTAGATATGGTCAATCCAGGTTGCATCACAGCCTCTGAACGAATTTTGTAAGAATTTCTCTCTCTTTCACTGTCTTTGTTTTACGGGTTTTTAAAAGTAATTTATTTTTATAATGGAGTTTAGCTGCTTTTCACGGCTGTGTTTATGCGGCTTTACACCCACTTGACTCACTTCCAGACAGATATCAATACATAGGTTTTAAGATTCTTACTAGTCACATATATTCTTGTGCGGTGAATAGGGGGTGTTGAGTCCAGTTCACTGAGCAAGGAGTAGGTCTTGTCTATTACATATTGGGTGTATGGAACGGTATCTGAGCGAATTTGAAACCCTTGTTTTATGCCTCACCCCACCTCACCTTTCCCGTTAAGCAGCCATAGTGTGTTTTCTAAACGTGTGACTCTGTTCTGTTTTGTAATTCAGTTCAAGTGTAGCGGTTTTTACATTCCCTCTATAAGTGATAGCTTATGATAAGTGTCTTTTTCTGTGTGACTTATTTCACTTAGAATCGTCGTACCTAAGTCCACTCATCTTGCTTCTACTAGCCTTATGACCTTGATTTCATGTCTGAGTGATATTCCATTGTACATAAGGACCACAACTTCTTTATCCATTTTTCTCTTTCCTGGGATATTTAAGGTGTCATGAAGTGGAGGTTCTTGTCAACAGAGCAGCCCTAAACTTTGGGGTGCCTGTGTCTTGCTGATTTTTAGTTTTCCCAATTTATACGCCCATGAGTGGACGTGCCCTATGCTCCCTAAGCTGTGTTTTTTCGATGTTTCATGACACACCGTACACTTCTCCAGAGTGGCTGTTGGCAATTTACATCCCGCCCATCAGCGTAGCAAGGCTGCCATTTCTCCATGGCCTGTCCTGCATTTCTGGTTTAGACACTTTTTGCAGCATGACCCTTTTGACCGATGGGAAGCGAGACTACTTTGTAGCGCTGATTTGCCTTTCCAGGTTGCTTGGTTGGCCAAAAAGGGCGTTTGCGTTTTTTCCTGAATATATTCAGGAAAAAACGCATACGCCCTGTTTGGCCAAGGGCATCATTGTCGAAGTTTTGCCGCTTTTCATGTGCTTTAAAGGCGATTCGAATCTACCTCCTGAAACCTGTTTCCTGCAATTCTGCCTTGCTTTCAAATCCTCTCCGTTGCCTTCCCTCAATATATCTGTGGATGAGAGTTATTATTTATAGCTCTGCGGGTTTGTGAATTGCAGTGTCCCTGAGCTCCATTTTTCAACTGGCTTTTTTGGGAGCTGGCCGCAAAAGCGCGGGTTTGCCTCAGGCCCTATTCCGCTTCTGGGCGGCAGGCTGAGCCTGTGGTTAATTCTTCCTCCCGATGGGAAAATAGAGTGACCTGTGCCTTTCCCAACACCTAGATCTAGTCTCTCATTGGTTGCCCCTCTTCCCGTTCATCCTCAGGACAAATTGCAACCTGTAGGGAACAGGAGCTTAAAGGTGCTGATTCTCCAAGTAGGGAGATTGCTAGTAAAGTAGCTGGAAAGGCGAACCCTAGCACAAGGAGATGAGAAATCAGGTGCGTATTAGAAACCTTTCAAAATCACACGGTGTACCATCTTCTGGGTTTCTCATGCATGTTTTCGATGTAGGAAGATGCCCTTGAACCTGGAGATTTGGGACCCATGGGATGGGTATCAGGCAGTATTACTTTAAAGGGTCTACGTCTGCTCACCCAACCTCACCCAACCTTTCAGCCCCAAGAGTGTCCACCCTTATGTCTCATCCAGCTGTGGGTCTAGATATGGTCAATCCAGTTTGCATCACAGCCTTTGAACGAATTGTGTAAGAATTTCTCTCTCTTTCACTGTCTTTGTTTTACGGGTTTTTAAAAGTAATTTATTTTTATAATGGGGTTTAGCTGCTTTTCACGGCTGTGTTTATGCGGCTTTACACCACTTGACTCACTTCCAGACAGATATCAATACATAGGTTTTAAGATTCTTACTAGTCACATATATTCTTGTGCGGTGAATAGGGGGTGTTGAGTCCAGTTCACTGAGCAAGGAGTAGGTCTTGTCTATTACATATTGGGTGTATGGAACGGTATCTGAGCGAATTTGAAACCCTTGTTTTATGCCTCACCCCACCTCACTTTTCCCGTTAAGCAGCCATAGTGTGTTTTCTAAACGTGTGACTCTGTTCTGTTTTGTAATTCAGTTCAAGTGTAGCGGTTTTTACATTCCCTCTATAAGTGATAGCTTATGATAAGTGTCTTTTTCTGTGTGACTTATTTCACTTAGAATCGTCGTACCTAAATCCACTCATCTTGCTTCTACTAGCCTTATGACATTGATTTCATGTCTGAGTGATATTCCATTGTACATAAGGACCACAACTTCTTTATCCAATTTTCTCTTTCCTGGGATATTTAAGGTGTCATGAAGTGGAGGTTCTTGTCAACAGAACAGCCCTAAACTTTGGGGTGCCTGTGTCTTGCTGATTTTTAGTTTTCCCAATTTATACGCCCATGAGTGGACGTGCCCTATGCTCCCTAAGCTGTGTTTTTTCGATGTTTCAGGACACACCGTACACTTCTCCAGAGTGGCTGTTGGCAATTTACATCCCGCCCATCAGCGTAGCAAGGCTGCCATTTCTCCATGGCCTGTCCTGCATTTCTGGTTTTGACACTTTTTGCAGCATGGCCCTTTTGACCGATGGGAAGCGAGACTTCTTTGTAGCGCTGATTAGCCTTTCCAGGTTGCTTGGTTGGCCAAACAGGGCGTATGCGTTTTTTCCTGAATATATTCAGGAAAAAACGCATACGCCCTGTTTGGCCAAGGGCATCATTGTCGACGTTTTGCCACTTTTCATGTGCTTTAAAGGCGATTCGAATCTACCTCCTGAAACCTGTTTCCTGCAATTCTGCCTTGCTTTCAAATCCTCTTCCTTGCCTTCCCTCAATATATCTGTGGATGAGAGTTATCATTTATAGCTCTGCGGGTTTGTGAATCACAGTGTCCCTGAGCTCCATTTTTCAACTGGCTTTTTTGGGAGCTGGCCGCAAAAGCGCGGGATTGCCTCAGGCCCTATTCTGCTTCTGGGCGGCAGGCTGAGCCTGTGGTTAATTCTTCTTCCCGATGGGAAAATAGAGTGACCTGTGCCTGTCCCAAAACCTAGATCTAGTCTCTCATTGGTTGCCCCTCTTCCCGTTCATCCTCAGGACAAATTGCAACCTGTAGGGAACAGGAGCTTAAAGGTGCTGATTCTCCAAGTAGGGAGATTGCTAGTAAAGTAGCTGGAAAGGCGAACCCTAGCACAAGGAGATGAGAAATCAGGTGCGTATTAGAAACCTTTCAAAATCACACGGTGTACCATCTTCTGGGTTTCTCATGCATGTTTTCGATGTAGGAAGATGCCCTTGAACCTGGAGATTTGGGACCCATGGGATGGGTACCAGGCAGTATTACTTTAAAGGGTCTGCGTCTGCTCACCCAACCTCACCCAACCTTTCAGCCCCAAGAGTGTCCACCCTTATGTCTCATCCAGCTGTGGGTCTAGATATGGTCAATCCAGGTTGCATCACAGCCTCTGAACGAATTTTGTAAGAATTTCTCTCTCTTTCACTGTCTTTGTTTTACGGGTTTTTAAAAGAAATTTATTTTTATAATGGGGTTTAGCTGCTTTTCACGGCTGTGTTTATGCGGCTTTACACCCACTTGACTCACTTCCAGACAGATATCAATACATAGGTTTTAAGATTCTTACTAGTCACATATATTCTTGTGCGGTGAATAGGGGGTGTTGAGTCCAGTTCACTGAGGAAGGAGTAGGTCTTGTCTATTACATATTGGGTGTATGGAACGGTATCTGAGCGAATTTGAAACCCTTGTTTTATGCCTCACCCCACCTCACCTTTCCCGTTAAGCAGCCATAGTGTGTTTCCTAAACGTGTGACTCTGTTCTGTTTTGTAATTCAGTTCAAGTGTAGCGGTTTTTACATTCCCTCTATAAGTGATAGCTAATGATAAGTGTCTTTTTCTGTGTGACTTATTTCACTTAGAATCATCGTACCTAAATCCACTCATCTTGCTTCTACTAGCCTTATGGCCTTGATTTCAAGTCTGAGTGATATTCCATTGTACATACGGACCACAACTTCTTTATCCATTTTTCTCTTTCCTGGGATATTTAAGGTGTCATGAAGTGGAGGTTCTTCTCAACAGAGCAGCCCTAAACTTTGGAGTGCCTGTGTCTTGCTGATTTTTATTTTTCCCAATTTATACGCCCATGAGTGGACGTGCCCTATGCTCCCTAAGCTGTGTTTTTTCGATGTTTCAGGACACACCGTACACTTCTCCAGAGTGGCTGTTTGCAATTTACATCCCGCCCATCAGCGTAGCAAGGCTGCCATTTCTCCATGGCCTGTCCTGCATTTCTGGTTTTGAAACTTTTTGCAGCATTGCCCTTTTGACTGATGGGAAGCGAGACTTCTTTGTAGCGCTGATTAGCCTTTCCAGGTTGCTTGGTTGGCCAAACAGGGCGTATGCGTTTTTTCCTGAATATATTCAGGAAAAAACGCATACGCCCTGTTTGGCCAAGGGCATCATTGTCGACGTTTTGCCACTTTTCATGTGCTTTAAAGGCGATTCGAATCTACCTCCTGAAACCAGTTTCCTGCAATTCTGCCTTGCTTTCAAATCCTCTTCGTTGCCTTCCCTCAATATATCTGTGGATGAGAGTTATCATTTATAGATCTGCGGGTTTGTGAATTGCAGTGTCCCTGATCTCCATTTTTCAACTGGCTTTTTTGGGAGCTGGCCGCAAAAGGGCGGGATTGCCTCAGGCCCTATTCTGCTTCTGGGCGGCAGGCTGAGCCTGTGGTTAATTCTTCTTCCCAATGGGAAAATAGAGTGACCTGTGCCTGTCCCTACACCTAGATCTAGTCTCTCATTGGTTGCCCCTCTTCCCGTTCATCCTCAGGACAAATTGCAACCTGTAGGGAACAGGAGCTTAAAGGTGCTGATTGTCCATGTAGGGAGATTGCTAGTAAAGTAGCTGGAAAGGCGAACCCGATCACAAGGAGATGAGAAGTCAGGTGCGTATTAGAAACCTTTCAAAATCACACGGTGTACCATCTTCTGGGTTTCTCCTGCATGTTTTTGATGTAGGAAGATGCCCTTGAACCTGGAGATTTGGGACCCATGGGATGGGTACCAGGCAGTATTACTTTAAAGTGTCTGCGTTTGCTCACCCAACCTCACCCAACCTTTCAGCCCCAAGAGTGTCCACCCTTATGTCTCATCCAGCTGTGGGTCTAGATATGGTCAATCCAGGTTGAATCACAGCCTCTGAACGAATTTTGTAAGAATTTCTCTCTCTTTCACTGTCTTTGTTTTACGGGTTTTTAAAAGTAATTTATTTTTATAATGGGGTTTAGCTGCTTTTCACGGCTGTGTTTATGCGGCTTTACACCCACTTGACTCACCTCCAGACAGATATCAATACATAGGTTTTAAGATTCTTACATGTCACATATATTCTTGTGCGGTGAATAGGGGGTGTTGAGTCCAGTTCACTGAGCAAGGAGTAGGTCTTGTCTATTACATATTGGGTGTATGGAACGGTATCTGAGCGAATTTGAAACCCTTGTTTTATGCATCACCCCACCACACCTTTCCCGTTAAGCAGCCATAGTGTGTTTTCTAAACGTGTGACTCTGTTCTGTTTTGTAATTCAGTTCAAGTGTAGCGGTTTTTACATTCCCTCTATAAGTGATAGCTTATGATAAGTGTCTTTTTCTGTGTGACTTATTTCACTTAGAATCATCGTACCTAAATCCACTCATCTTGCTTCTACTAGCCTTAAGACATTGATTTCATGTCTGAGTGATATTCAATTGTACATAAGGACCACAACTTCTTTATCCATTTTTTTCTTTCCTGGGATATTTAAGGTGTCATGAAGTGGAGGTTCTTGTCAACAGAGCAGCCCTAAACTTTGGGGTGCCTGTGTCTTGCTGATTTTTAGTTATCCCAATTTATACGCCCATGAGTGGACGTGCCCTATGCTCCCTAAGCTGTGGTTTTTCGATGTTTCAGGACACACCGTACACTTCTCCAGAGTGGCTGTTGGCAATTTACATCCCGCCCATCAGTGTAGCAAGGCTGCCATTTCTCCATGGCCTGTCCTGCATTTCTGGTTTTGACACTTTTTGCAGAATGGCCCTTTTGACCGATGGGAAGCGAGACTTCTTTGTAGCGCTGATTAGCCTTTCCAGGTTGCTTTATTGGCCAAACAGGGCGTATGCGTTTTTTCCTGAATATATTCAGGAAAAAACGCATACGCCCTGTTTGGCCAAGGGCATCAATGTCGACATTTTGCCACTTTTCATGTGCTTTAAAGGCGATTCGAATCTACCTCCTGAAACCTGTTTCCTGCAATTCTGCCTTGCTTTCAAATTCTCTTCGTTGCCTTCCCTCAATATATCTGTGGATGAGAGTTATCATTTATAGCTCTGCGGGTTTGTGAATTGCAGTGTCCCTGAGCTCCATTTTTCAACTGGCTTTTTTGCGAGCTGGCCGCAAAAGCGCGGGATTGCCTCAGGCCCTATTCTGCTTCTGGGCGGCAGGCTGAGCCTGTGGTTAATTCTTCTTCCTGATGGGAAAATAGAGTGACCTGTGCCTGTCCCAACACCTAGATCTAGTCTCTCATTGGTTGCCCCTCTTCCCGTTCATCCTCAGGACAATTTGCAACCTGTAGGGAACAGAAGCTTAAAGGTGCTGATTCTCCAAGTAGGGAGATTGCTAGTAAAGTAGCTGGAAAGGCGAACCAGAGCACAAGGAGATGAGAAATGAGGTGCGTATTAGAAACCTTTCAAAATCACACGGTGTACCATCTTCTGGGTTTCTCATGCATGTTTTCGATGTAGGAAGATGCCCTTGAACCTGGAGATTTGGGACCCCTGGGATGGGTACCAGGCAGTAGTACTTTAAAGGGTCTGCGTTTGCTCACCCAACCTCACCCAACCTTTCAGCCCCAAGAGTGTCCACCCTTATGTCTCATCCAGCTGTGGGTCTAGATATGGTCAATCCAGGTTGCATCACAGCCTCTGAACGAATTTTGTAAGAATTTCTCTCTCTTTCACTGTCTTTGTTTTACGGGTTTTTAAAAGTAATTTATTTTTATAATGGGGTTTAGCTGCTTTTCACGGCTGTGTTTATGCGGCTTTACACCCACTTGACTCACTTCCAGACAGATATAAATACATAGGTTTTAAGATTCTTACTAGTCACATATATTCTTGTGCAGTGAATAGGGGGTGTTGAGTCCAGTTCACTGAGCAAGGAGTAGGTATTGTCTATTACATTTTGGGTGTATGGAACGGTATCTGAGCGAATTTGAAACCCTTGTTTTATGCATCACCCCACCTCAACTTTCCCGTTAAGCAGCCATAGTGTGTTTTCTAAACGTGTGACTCTGTTCTGTTTTGTAATTCAGTTCAAGTGTAGCGGTTTTTACATTCCCTCTATAAGTGATAGCTTATGATAAGTGTCTTTTTCTGTGTGACTTATTTCACTTAGAATCGTCGTACCTAAATCCACTCATCTTGCTAATACTAGCCTTATGACATTGATTTCATGTCTGAGTGATATTCCATTGTACATAAGGACCACAACTTCTTTATCCATTTTTCTCTTTCCTGGGATATTTAAGGTGTCATGAAGTGGAGGTTCTTGTCAACAGAGCAGCCCTAAACTTTGGGGTGCCTGTGTCTTGCTGATTTTTAGTTTTCCCAATTTATACGCCCATGAGTGGACGTGCCCTATGCTCCCTAAGCTGTGTTTTTTCGATGTTTCAGGACACACCATACACTTCTCCAGAGTGGCTGTTGGCAATTTACATCCTGCCCATCAGCGTAGCAAGGCTGCCATTTCTCCATGGCCTGTCCTGCATTTCTGGTTTTGACACTTTTTGCAGCATGGCCCTTTTGACCGATGGGAAGCGAGACTTCTTTGTAGCGCTGATTAGCCTTTCCAGGTTGCTTGGTTGGCCAAACAGGGCGTATGCGTTTTTTCCTGAATATATTCAGGAAAAAACGCATACGCCCTGTTTGGCCAAGGGCATCATTGTCGACGTTTTGCCACTTTTCATGTGCTTTAAAGGCGATTCGAATCTACCTCCTGAAACCTGTTTCCTGCAATTCTGCCTTGCTTTCAAATCCTCTTCGTTGCCTTCCCTCAATATATCTGTTGATGAGAGTTATCATTTATAGCTCTGCGGGTTTGTGAATTGCAGTGTCCCTGAGCTCCATTTTTCAACTCGCTTTTTTGGGAGCTGGCCGCAAAAGGGCGGGATTGCCTCAGGCCCTATTCTGCTTCTGGGCGGCAGGCTGAGCCTGTGGTTAATTCTTCTTCCTGATGGGAAAATAGAGTGACCTGTGCCTGTCCCAACACCTAGATCTAGTCTCTCATTGGTTGCCCCTCTTCCCGTTCATCCTCAGGACAAATTGCAACCTGTAGAAACAGAAGCTTAAAGGTGCTGATTCTCCAAGTAGGGAGATTGCTAGTAAAGTAGCTGGAAAGGCGAACCCGAGCACAAGGAGATGAGAAATGAGGTGTGTATTAGAAACCTTTCAAAATCACACGGTGTACCATCTTCTGGGTTTCTCATGCATGTTTTCGATGTAGGAAGATGCCCTTGAACCTGTAGATTTGGGACCCATGGGATGGGTACCAAGCAGTGTTACTTTAAAGGGTCTGCGTTTGCTCACCCAACCTCACCCAACCTTTCAGCCCCAAGAGTGTCCACCCTTATGTCTCATCCAGCTGTGGGTCTAGATATGGTCAATCCAGGTTGCATCACAGCCTCTGAACGAATTTTGTAAGAATTTCTCTCTCTTTCACTGTCTTTGTTTTACGGGTTTTTAAAAGTAATTTATTTTTATAATGGGGTTTAGCTGCTTTTCACGGCTGTGTTTATGCGGCTTTACACCCACTTGACTCACTGCCAGACAGATATCAATACATAGGTTTTAAGATTCTTACTAGTCACATATATTCTTGTGCGGTGAATAGGGGGTGTTGAGTCCAGTTCACTGAGCAAGGAGCAGGTGTTGTATATTACATATTGGGTGTATGGAACGGTTTCTGAGCGAATTTGAAACCCTTGTTTTATGCCTCACCCCACCTCACCTTTCCCGTTAAGCAGCTATAGTTTGTTTTGTAAACGTGTGACTCTGTTCTGTTTTGTAATTCAGTTCAAGTGTAGCGGTTTTTACATTCCCTCTATAAGTGATAGCTTATGATAAGTGTCTTTTTCTTTGTGACTTATTTCACTTAGAATCGTCGTACCTAAATCCACTCATATTGCTTCTACTAGCCTTATGACATTGATTTCATGTCTGAGTGATATTCCATTGTACATAAGGACCACAACTTCTTTATCCATTTTTCTCTTTCCTGGGATATTTAAGGTGTCATGAAGTGGAGGTTCTTGTCAACAGAGCAGCCCTAAACTTTGGGGTGCCTGTGTCTTGCTGATTTTTAGTTTTCCCAATTTATACGCCCATGAGTGGACGTGCCCTATGCTCCCTAAGCTGTGTTTTTTCGATGTTTCAGGACACACCGTACACTTCTCCAGAGTGGCTGTTGGCAATTTACATCCCACCCATCAGCGTAGCAAGGCTGCCATTTCTCCATGGCCTGTCCTGCATTTCTGGTTTTGACACTTTTTGCAGCATGGCCCTTTTGACCGATGGGAAGCGAGACTTCTTTGGAGCGTTGATTTGCCTTTCCAGGTTGCTTGGTTGGCAAAAAAGGGCGTATGCGTTTTTTTCTGAATATACTCAGGAAAAAACGCATACGCCCTTTTTGTCCAAGGGCATCATTGTCGAAGTTTTGCCACTTTTCATGTGTTTTAAAGGCGATTCGAATCTACCTTCTGAAACCTGTTTCCTGCAATTCTGCCTTGCTTTCAAATCCTCTTCGTTGCCTTCCCTCAATATATCTGTGGATGAGAGTTATCATTTATAACTCTGCGGGTTTGTGAATTGCAGTGTCCCTGAGCTCCATTTTTCAACTCGCTTTTTTGGGAGCTGGCCGCAAAAGGGCGGGATTGCCTCAGTCCCTATTCTGCTTCTGGGCGGCAGGCTGAGCCTGTGGTTAATTCTTCTTCCCGATGGGAAAATAGAGTGACCTGTGCCTGTCCCAACACCTAGATCTAGTCTCTCATTGGTTGCCCCTATTCCCGTTCATCCTCAGGACAAATTGCAACCTGTAGGGAACAGAAGCTTAAAGGTGCTGATTCTCCAAGTAGGGAGATTGCTAGTAAAGTAGCTGGAAAGGCGAACCCGAGCACAAGGAGATGAGAAATGTGGTGCATATTAGAAACCTTTCAGAATCACACGGTGTACCATCTTCTGGGTTTCTCATGCATGTTTTCGATGTAGGAAGATGCCCTTGAACCTGGAGATTTGGGACCCATTGGATGGGTACCAAGCAGTGTTACTTTAAAGGGTCTGCGTTTGCTCACCCAACATCACCCAACCTTTCAGCCCCAAGAGTGTCCACCCTTATGTCTCATCCAGCTGTGGGTCTAGATATGGTCAATCCAGGTTGCATCACAGCCTCTGAACGAATTTTGTAAGAATTTCTCTCTCTTTCACTGTCTTTGTTTTACGGGTTTTTAAAAGTAATTTATTTTTATAATGGGGTTTAGCTGTTTTTCACGGCTGTGTTTATGCGGCTTTACACCCAGTTGACTCACTTCCAGACAGATATCAATACATAGGTTTTAAGATTCTTACTAGTCACATATATTCTTGTGCGGTGAATAGGGGGTGTTGAGTCCAGTTCACTGAGCAAGGAGCAGGTGTTGTCTATTACATATTGGGTGTATGGAACGGTATCTGAGCGAATTTGAAACCTTTGTTTTATGCCTCACCCCACCTCACCTTTCCCGTTAAGCAGCCATAGTGTGTTTTCTAAACGTGTGACTCTGTTCTGTTTTGTAATTCAGTTCAAGTGTAGCGGTTTTTACATTCCCTCTATAAGTGATAGCTTATGATAAGTGTCTTTTTCTTTGTGACTTATTTCACTTAGAATCGTCGTACCTAAATCCACTCATATTGCTTCTACTAGCCTTATGACATTGATTTCATGTCTGAGTGATATTCCATTGTACATAAGGACCACAACTTCTTTATCCGTTTTTCTATTTCCTGGGATATTTAAGGTGTCATGAAGTGGAGGTTCTTGTCAACAGAGCAGCCCTAAACTTTGGGGTGCCTGTGTCTTGCTGATTTTTAGTTTTCCCAATTTATACGCCCATGAGTGGACGTGCCCTATGCTCCCTAAGCTGTGCTTTTTCCATGTTTCAGGACACACCGTACACTTCTCCAGAGTGGCTGATGGCAATTTACATCCCGCCCATCAGCGTAGCAAGGCTGCCATTTCTCCATGGCCTGTCCTGCATTTGTGGTTTTGACACTTTTTGCAGCATGACCCTTTTGACCGATGGGAAGCGAGACTTCTTTGTAGCGCTGATTTGCCTTTCCAGGTTGCTTCGTTGGCCAAAAAGGGCATTTGCGTTTTTTCCTGAATATATTCAGGAAAAAACGCATACGCCCTGTTTGGCCAAGGGCATCATTGTCGAAGTTTTGCCGCTTTTCATGTGCTTTAAAGGCGATTCGAATCTACCTCCTGAAACCTGTTTCCTGCAATTCTGCCTTGCTTTCAAATCCTCTTCGTTGCCTTCCCTCAATATATCTGTGGATGAGAGTTATTATTTATAGCTCTGCGGGTTTGTGAATTGCAGTGTCCCTGAGCTCCATTTTTCAACTGGCTTTTTTGGGAGCTGGCCGCAAAAGCACGGGATTGCCTCAGGCCCTATTCCGCTTCCGGGCGGCAGGCTGAGCCTGTGGTTAATTCTTCTTCCCGATGGGAAAATAGAGTGACCTGTGCCTGTCCCAACACCTAGATCTAGTCTCTCATTGGTTGCCCCTCTTCCCGTTCATCCTCAGGACAAATTGCAACCTGTAGGGAACAGGAGCTTAAAGGTGCTGATTCTCCAAGTAGGGAGATTGCTAGTAAAGTAGCTGGAAAGGCGAACCCGAGCACAAGGAGATGAGAAATGAGTTGCGTATTTGAAACCTTTCAAAATCACACGGTGTACCATCTTCTGGGTTTCTCATGCATGTTTTCGATGTAGGAAGATGCCCTTGAACCTGGAGATTTGGGACCCATGGGATGGGTACCAGGCAGTATTACTTTAAAGGGTCTGCGTTTGCTCACCCAACCTCACCCAAACTTTCAGCCCCAAGAGTGTCCACCCTTATGTCTCATCCAGCTGTGGGTCTAGATATGGTCAATCCAGGTTGCATCACAGCCTCTGAACGAATTTTGTAAGAATTTCTCTCTCTTTCACTGTCTTTGTTTTACGGGTTTTTAAAAGTAATTTATTTTTATAATGGGGTTTATCTGCTTTTCACGGCTGTGTTTATGCGGCTTTACACCCAGTTGACTCACTTCCAGACAGATATCAATACATAGGTTTTAAGATTCTTACTAGTCACATATATTCTTGTGCGGTGAATAGGGGGTGTTGAGTCCAGTTCACTGAGCAAGGAGTAGGTCTTGTCTATTACATATTGGGTGTATGGAACGGTATCTGAGCGAATTTGAAACCCTTGTTTTATGCCTCACCCCACCTCACCTTTCCCGTTAAGCAGCCATAGTGTGTTTTCTAAACGTGTGACTCTGTTCTGTTTTGTAATTCAGTTCAAGTGTAGCGGTTTTTACATTCCCTCTATAAGTGATAGCTTATGATAAGTGTCTTTTTCTGTGTGACTTATTTCACTTAGAATCGTCGTACCTAAATCCACTCATCTTGCTTCTACTAGCCTTATGACATTGATTTCATGTCTGAGTGATATTCCATTGTACATAAGGACCACAACTTCTTTATCCATTTTTCTCTTTCCTGGGATATTTAAGGTGTCATGAAGTGGAGGTTCTTGTCAACAGAGCAGCCCTAAACTTTGGGGTGCCTGTGTCTTGCTGATTTTTAGTTTTCCCAATTTATACGCCCATGAGTGGACGTGCCATATGCTCCCTAAGCTGTGTTTTTTCGATGTTTCAGGACACACCGTACACTTCTCCAGAGTGGCTGTTGGCAATTTACATCCTGCCCATCAGCGTAGCAAGGCTGCCATTTCTCCATGGCCTGTCCTGCATTTGTGGTTTTGACACTTTTTGCAGCATGGCCCTTTTGACCGATGGGAAGCGAGACTTCTTTGTAGCGCTGATTAGCCTTTCCAGGTTGCTTGGTTGGCCAAACAGGGCGTATGCGTTTTTTCCTGAATATATTCAGGAAAAAACGCATACGCCCTGTTTGGCCAAGGGCATCATTGTCGACGTTTTGCCACTTTTCATGTGCTTTAAAGGCGATTCGAATCTACCTCCTGAAACCTGTTTCCTGCAAATCTGCCTTGCTTTCAAATCCTCTTCCTTGCCTTCCCTCAATATATCTGTGGATTAGAGTTATCATTTAGAGCTCTGCGGGTTTGTGAATCACAGTGTCCCTGAGCTCCATTTTTCAACTGGCTTTTTTGGGAGCTGGCCGCAAAAGCGCGGGATTGCCTCAGGCCCTATTCTGCTTCTGGGCGGCAGGCTGAGCCTGTGGTTAATTCTTCTTCCCGATGGGAAAATAGAGTGACCTGTGCCTGTCCCAACACCTAGATCTAGTCTCTCATTGGTTGCCCCTCCTCCCGTTCATCCTCAGGACAAATTGCAACCTGTAGGGAACAGGAGCTTAAAGGTGCTGATTCTTCAAGTAGGGAGATTGCTAGTAAAGTAGCTGGAAAGGCGAACCCTAGCACAAGGAGATGAGAAATCAGGTGCGTATTAGAAACCTTTCAAAATCACACGGTGTACCATCTTCTGGGTTTCTCATGCATGTTTTCGATGTAGGAAGATGCCCTTGAACCTGGAGATTTGGGACCCATGGGATGGGTACCAGGCAGTATTACTTTAAAGGGTCTGTGTCTGCTCACCCAACCTCACCCAACCTTTCAGCCCCAAGAGTGTCCACCCTTATGTCTCATCCAGCTGTGGGTCTAGATATGGTCAATCCAGGTTGCATCACAGCCTCTGAACGAATTTTGTAAGAATTTCTCTCTCTTTCACTGTCTTTGTTTTACGGGTTTTTAAAAGTAATTTATTTTTATAATGGGGTTTAGCTGCTTTTCACGGCTGTGTTTATGCGGCTTTACACCCAGTTGACTCACTTCCAGACAGATATCAATACATAGGTTTTAAGATTCTTACTAGTCACATATATTCTTGTGCGGTGAATAGGGGGTGTTGAGTCCAGTTCACTGAGCAAGGAGTAGGTCTTGTCTATTACATATTGGGTGTATGGAACGGTATCTGAGCGAATTTGAAACCCTTGTTTTATGCATCACCCCACCTCACCTTTCCCGTTAAGCAGCCATAGTGTGTTTTCTAAACGTGTGACTCTGTTCTGTTTTGTAATTCAGTTCAAGTGTAGCGGTTTTACATTCCCTCTATAAGTGATAGCTTATGATAAGTGTCTTTTTCTGTGTGACTTATTTCACTTAGAATCGTCGTACCTAAATCCACTCATCTTGCTTCTACTACCCTTATGACATTGATTTCATGTCTGAGTGATATTCCATTGTACATAAGGACCACAACTTCTTTATCCATTTTTCTCTTTCCTGGGATATTTAAGGTGTCATGAAGTGGAGGTTCTTGTCTACAGAGCAGCCCTAATCTTTGGGGTGCCTGTGTCTTGCTGATTTTTAGTTTTCCCAATTTATACGCCCATGAGTGGACGTGCCCTATGCTCCCTAAGCTGTGTTTTTTCGATGTTTCAGGACACACCGTACACTTCTCCAGAGTGGCTGTTGGCAATTTACATCCCGCCCATCAGCGTAGCAAGGCTGCCATTTCTCCATGGCCTGTCCTGCATTTCTGGTTTTGACACTTTTTGCAGCATGGCCCTTTTGACCGATGGGAAGCGAGACTTCTTTGTAGCGCTGATTAGCCTTTCCAGGTTGCTTGGTTGGCCAAACAGGGCGTATGCGTTTTTTCCTGAATATATTCAGGAAAAAACGCATACGCCCTGTTTGGCCAAGGGCATCATTTTCGACGTTTTGCCACTTTTCATGTGCTTTAATGGCGATTCGAATCTACCTCCTGAAACCTGTTTCCTGCAATTCTGCCTTGCTTTCAAATCCTCTTCCTTGCCTTCCCTCAATATATCTGTGGATGAGAGTTATCATTTATAGCTCTGCGGGTTTGTGAATCACAGTGTCCCTGAGCTCCATTTTTCAACTGGTTTTTTTGGGAGCTGGCCGCAATAGTGCGGGATTGCCTCAGGCCCTATTCTGCTTCTGGGCGGCAGGTTGAGCCTGTGGTTAATTCTTCTTCCCGATGGGAAAATAGAGTGACCTGTGCCTGTCCCAACACCTAGATCTAGTCTCTCATTGGTTGCCCCTCTTCCCGTTCATCCTCAGGACAAATTGCAACCTGTAGGGAACAGGAGCTTAAAGGTGCTGATTCTCCAAGTAGGGAGATTGCTAGTAAAGTAGCTGGAAAGGCGAACCCTAGCACAAGGAGATGAGAAATCAGGTGCGTATTAGAAACCTTTCAAAATCACACGGTGTACCATCTTCTGGGTTTCTCATGCATGTTTTCGATGTAGGAAGATGCCCTTGAACCTGGAGATTTGGGACCCATGTAATGGGTACCAGGCAGTATTACTTTAAAGGGTCTGCGTCTGCTCACCGAAACTTTCAGCCCCAAGAGTGTCCACCCTTATGTCTCATCCAGCTGTGGGTCTAGATATGGTCAATCCAGGTTGCATCACAGCCTCTGAACGAATTTTGTAAGAATTTCTCTCTCTTTCACTGTCTTTGTTTTACGGGATTTTAAAAGTAATTTATTTTTATAATGGGGTTTAGCTGCTCTTCACGACTGTGTTTATGCGGCTTTACACCCACTTGACTCACTTCCAGACAGATATCAATACATAGGTTTTAAGATTCTTACTAGTCACATATATTCTTGTGCGGTGAATAGGGGGTGTTGAGTCCAGTTCACTGAGCAAGGAGTAGGTCTTGTCTATTACATATTGGGTGTATGGAACGGTATCTGAGCGAATTTGAAACCCTTGTTTTATGCCTCACCCCTCCTCACCTTTCCCGTTAAGCAGCCATAGTGTGTTTTCTAAACGTGTGATTCTGTTCTGTTTTGTAATTCAGTTCAAGTGTAGCGGTTTTTACATTCCCTCTATAAGTGACAGCTAATGATAAGTGTCTTTTTCTGCGTGACTTATTTCACTTAGAATCATCGTACCTAAATCCACTCATCTTGCTTCTACTAGCCTTATGACCTTGATTTCATGTCTGAGTGATATTCCATTGTACATAAGGACCACAACTTCTTTATCCATTTTTCTCTTTCCTGGAATATTTAAGGTGTCATGAAGTGGAGGTTCTTGTCAACAGAGCAGCCCTAAACTTTGGGGTGCCTGTGTCTTGCTGATTTTTAGTTTTCCCAATTTATACGCCCATGAGTGGACGTGCCCTATGCTCCCTAAGCTGTGTTTTTTCGATGTTTCAGGACACACCGTACACTTCTCCAGAGTGGCTGTTGGCAATTTACATCCCGCCCATCAGCGTAGCAAGGCTGCCATTTCTCCATGGCCTGTCCTGCATTTCTGGTTTTGACACTTTTTGCAGCATGGCCCTTTTGACCGATGGGAAGCGAGACTTCTTTGTAGCGCTGATTTGCCTTTCCAGGTTGCTTGGTTGGCAAAAAAGGGCGTATGAGTTTTTTCCTGAATATATTCAGGAAAAAACGCATACGCCCTTTTTGGCCAAGGGCATCATTGACGAAGTTTTGCCACTTTTCATGTGCTTTAAAGGCGATTCGAATCTACCTCCTGAAACCTGTTTCCTGCAATTCTGCCTTGCTTTCAAATCCTCTTCGTTGCCTTCCCTCAATATATCTGTGGATGAGAGTTATCATTTATAGCTCTGCGGGTTTGTGAATTGCAGTGTCCCTGAGCTCCATTTTTCAACTCGCTTTTTTGGGAGCTGGCCGCAAAAACGCGGGATTGCCTCAGGCCCTATTCTGCTTCTGGGCGGCAGGCTGAGCCTGTGGTTAATTCTTCTTCCTGATGGGAAAATAGAGTGACCTGTGCCTGTCCCAACACCTAGATCTAGTCTCTCATTGGTTGCCCCTCTTCCCGTTCATCCTCAGGACAAATTGCAACCTGTAGGGAACAGGAGCTTAAAGGTGCTGATTCTCCAAGTAGGGAGATTGCTAGTAAAGTAGCTGGAAAGGCGAACCCGATCACAAGGAGATGAGAATTCAGGTGCGTATTAGAAACCTTTCAAAATCACACGGTGTACCATCTTCTGGGTTTCTCATGCATGTTTTTGATGTAGGAAGATGCCCTTGAACCTGGAGATTTGGGACCCATGGGATGGGTACCAGGCAGTATTACTTTAAAGGGTCTGCGTTTGCTCACCCAACCTCACCCAACCTTTCAGCCCCAAGAGTGTCCACCCTTATGTCTCATCCAGCTGTGGGTCTAGATATGGTCAATCCAGGTTGCATCACAGCCTCTGAACGAATTCTGTAAGAATTTCTCTCTCTTTCACTGTCTTTGTTTTACGGGTTTTTAAAAGAAATTTATTTTTATAATGGGGTTCAGCTGCTTTTCACGGCTGTGTTTATGCGGCTTTACACCCACTTGACTCACTTCCAGACAGATATCAATACATAGATTTTAAGATTCTTACTAGTCACATATATTCTTGTGCAGTGAATAGGGGGTGTTGAGTCCAGTTCACTGAGCAAGGAGTAGGTCTTGTTTATTACATATTGGGTGTATGGAACGGTATCTGAGCGAATTTGAAACCCTTGTTTTATGCATCACCCCACCTCACCTTTCCCATTAAGCAGCCATAGTGTGTTTTCTAAACGTGTGACTCTGTTCTGTTTTGTAATTCAGTTCAAGTGTAGCGGTTTTTACGTTCCCTCTATAAGTGATAGCTTATGATAAGTGTCTTTTTCTGTGTGACTTATTTCACGTAGAATCATCGTACCTAAATCCACTCATCTTGCTTCTACTAGCCTTATGAAATTGATTTCATGTCTGAGTGATATTCCATTGTACATAAGGACCACAACTTCTTTATCCATTTTTCTCTTTCCTGGGATATTTAAGGTGTCATGAAGTGGAGGTTCTTGTCAACAGAGCAGCCCTAAACTTTGGGGTGCCTGTGTCTTGCTGATTTTTAGTTTTCCCAATTTATACGCCCATGAGTGGACGTGCCCTATGCTCCCTAAGCTGTGTTTTCTCGATGTTTTAGGACACACCGTACACTTCTCCAGAGTGGCTGTTGGCAATTTACATCCCGCCCATCAGCGTAGCAAGGCTGCCATTTCTCCATGGCCTGTCCTGCATTTCTGGTTTTGACACTTTTTGCAGCATGGCCCTTTTGACCGATGGGAAGCGAGACTTCTTTGTAGCGCTGATTAGCCTTTCCAGGTTGCTTGGTTGGCCAAACAGGGCGTATGCGTTTTTTCCTGAATATATTCAGGAAAAAACGCATACGCCCTGTTTGGCCAAGGGCATCATTGTCGATGTTTTGCCACTTTTCATGTGCTTTAAAGGCGATTCGAATCTACCTCCTGAAATATGTTTCCTGCAATTCTGCCTTGCTTTCAAATCCTCTTCGTTGCCTTCCCTCAATATATCTGTGGATGAGAGTTATCATTTATAGCTCTGCGGGTTTGTGAATTGCAGTGTCCCTGAGCTCCATTTTTCAACTGGCTTTTTTGGGAGCTGGACGCAAAAGCGCGGGATTGCCTCAGGCCCTATTCTGCTTCTGGGCGGCAGGCTGAGCCTGTGGTTAATTCTTCTTCCCGATGGGAAAGTAGAGTGACCTCTGCCTGTCCTAACACCTAGATCTAGTCTCTCATTGGTTGCCCCTCTTCCCGTTCATCCTCAGGACAAATTGCAACCTGTAGGGAACAGGAGCTTAAAGGTGCTGATTCTCCAAGTAGGGAGATTGCTAGTAAAATAGCTGGAAAGGCGAAACCGAGCACAAGGAGATGAGAAATGAGGTGCGTATTAGAAACCTTTCAAAATCACACGGTGTACCATCTTCTGGGTTCCTCATGCATGTTTTTGATGTAGGAAGATGCCCTTGAACCTGGAGATTTGGGACCCATGGGGTGGGTACCAGGCAGTAGTACTTTAAAGGGTCTGTGCTTGCTCACCCAACCTCACCCAACCTTTCAGCCCCAAGAGTGTCCACCCTTATGTCTCATCCAGCTGTGGGTCTAGATAAGGTCAATCCAGGTTGCATCACAGCCTCTGAACGAATTTTGTAAGAATTTCTCTCTCTTTCACTGTCTTTGTTTTACGGGTTTTTAAAAGTAATTTATTTTTATAATGGGGTTTAGCTGCTCTTCACGACTGTGTTTATGCGGCTTTACACCCACTTGACTCACTTCCAGACAGATATCAATACATAGGTTTTAAGATTCTTACTAGTCACATATATTCTTGTGCGGTGAATAGGGGGTGTTGAGTCCAGTTCACTGAGCAAGGAGTAGGTCTTTTCTATTACATATTGGGTGTATGGAACGGTATCTGAGCGAATTTGAAACCCTTGTTTTATGCCTCACCCCACCTCACCTTTCCCGTTAAGCAGCCATAGTGTGTTTTCTAAACGTGTGACTCTGTTCTGTTTTGTAATTCAGTTCAAGTGTAGCGGTTTTTACATTCCCTCTATAAGTGATAGCTTATGATAAGTGTCTTTTTCTGTGTGACTTATTTCACTTAGAATCGTCGTACCTAAATCCACTCATCTTGCTTCTACTAGCCTTATGACATTGATTTCATGTCTGAGTGATATTGCATTGTACATAAGGACCACAACTTCTTTATCCATTTTTCTCTTTCCTGGGATATTTAAGGTGTCATGAAGTGGAGGTTCTTGTCAACAGAGCAGCCCTAAACTTTGGGGTGCCTGTGTCTTGCTGATTTTTAGTTTTCCCAATTTATACGCCCATGAGTGGACGTGCCCTATGCTCCCTAAGCTGTGTTTTTTCGATGTTTCAGGACACACCGTACACTTCTCCAGAGTGGCTGTTGGCAATTTACATCCTGCCCATCAGCGTAGCAAGGCTGCCATTTCTCCATGGCCTGTCCTGCATTTCTGGTTTTGACACTTTTTGCAGCATGGCCCTTTTGACCGATGGGAAGCGAGACTTCTTTGTAGCGCTGATTAGACTTTCCAGGTTGCTTGGTTGGCCAAACAGGGCGTATGCGTTTTTTCCTGAATATATTCAGGAAAAAACGCATACGCCCTGTTTGGCCAAGGGCATCATTGTCGACGTTTTGCCACTTTTCATGTGCTTTAAAGGCGATTCGAATCTACCTCCTGAAACCTGTTTCCTGCAATTCTGCCTTGCTTTCAAATCCTCTTCCTTGCCTTCCCTCAATATATCTGTGGATGAGAGTTATCATTTATAGCTCTGCGGGTTTGTGAATCACAGTGTCCCTGAGCTCCATTTTTCAACTGGCTTTTTTGGGAGCTGGCCGCAAAAGCGCGGGATTGCCTCAGGCCCTATTCTGCTTCTGGGCGGCAGGCTGAGCCTGTGGTTAATTCTTCTTCCCGATGGGAAAATAGAGTGACCTGTGCCTGTCCCAACACCTAGATCTAGTCTCTCATTGGTTGCCCCTCTTCCCGTTCATCCTCAGGACAAATTGCAACCTGTAGGGAACAGGAGCTTAAAGGTGCTGATTCTCCAAGTAGGGAGATTGCTAGTAAAGTAGCTGGAAAGGCGAACCCTAGCACAATGAGATGAGAAATAAGGTGCGTATTAGAAACCTTTCAAAATCACACGGTGTACCATCTTCTGGGTTTCTCATGCATGTTTTCGATGTAGGAATATGCCCTTGAACCTCGAGATTTGGGACCCATGGGATGGGTACCAGGCAGTATTACTTTAAAGGGTCTGTGTCTGCTCACCCAACCTCACCCAACCTTTCAGCCCCAAGAGTGTCCACCCTTATGTCTCATCCAGCTGTGGGTCTAGATATGGTCAATCCAGGTTGCATCACAGCCTCTGAACGAATTCTGTAAGAATTTCTCTCTCTTTCACTGTCTTTGTTTTACGGGTTTTAAAAAGTAATTTATTTTTATAATGGGGTTTAGCTGCTTTTCACGGCTGTGTTTATGCGGCTTTACACCCACTTGACTCACTGCCAGACAGATATCAATACATAGGTTTTAAGATTCTTACTAGTCACATATATTCTTGTGCAGTGAATAGGGGGTGTTGAGTCCAGTTCACTGAGCAAGGAGCAGGTGTTGTCGATTACATATTGGGTGTATGGAACGGTATCTGAGCGAATTTGAAACCCTTGTTTTATGCCTCACCCCACCTCACCTTTCCCGTTAAGCAGCCATAGTGTGTTTTCTAAACGTGTGACTCTGTTCTGTTTTGTAATTCAGTTCAAGTGTAGCGGTTTTTATATTCCCTCTATAAGTGATAGCTTATGATAAGTGTCTTTTTCTGTGTGACTTATTTCACTTAGAATCATCGTACCTAAATCCACTCATCTTGCTTCTACTAGCCTTAAGACATTTATTTCATGTCTGAGTGATATTTCATTGTACATAAGGACCACAACTTCTTTATCCATTTTTTTCTTTCCTGGGATATTTAAGGTGTCATGAAGTGGAGGTTCTTGTCAACAGAGCAGCCCTAAACTTTGGGGTGCCTGTGTCTTGCTGATTTTTAGTTTTCCCAATTTATACGCCCATGAGTGGACGTGCCCTATGCTCCCTAAGCTGTGGTTTTTCGATGTTTCAGGACCCACCGTACACTTTTCCAGAGTGGCTGTTGGCAATTTACATCCCGCCCATCAGTGTAGCAAGGCTGCCATTTCTCCATGGCCTGTCCTGCATTTCTGGTTTTGACACTTTTTGCAGCATGGCCCTTTTGACCGATGGGAAGCGAGACTTCTTTGTAGCGCTGATTAGCCTTTCCAGGTTGCTTGGTTGGCCAAACAGGGCGTATGCGTTTTTTCCTGAATATATTCAGGAAAAAACGCATACGCCCTGTTTGGCCAAGGGCATCATTGTCGACATTTTGCCACTTTTCATGTGCTTTAAAGGCGATTCGAATCTACCTCCTGAAACCTGTTTCCTGCAATTCTGCCTTGCTTTCAAATTCTCTTCGTTGCCTTCCCTCAATATATCTGTGGATGAGAGTTATCATTTATAGCTCTGCAGGTTTGTGAATTGCAGTGTCCCTGAGCTCCATTTTTCAACTGGCTTTTTTGCGATCTGGCCGCAAAAGCGCGGGATTGCCTCAGGCCCTATTCTGCTTCTGGGCGGCAGGCTGAGCCTGTGGTTAATTCTTCTTCCCGATGGGAAAATAGAGTGACCTCTGCCTGTCCTAACACCTAGATCTAGTCTCTCATTGGTTGCCCCTCTTCCCGTTCATCCTCAGGACAAATTGCAACCTGTAGGGAACAGGAGCTTAAAGGTGCTGATTCTCCAAGTAGGGAGATTGCTAGTAAAGTAGCTGGAAAGGCGAACCCGAGCACAAGGAGATGAGAAATGAGGTGCGTATTAGAAACCTTTCAAAATCACACGGTGTACCATCTTCTGGGTTCCTCATGCATGTTTTCGATGTAGGAAGATGCCCTTGAACCTGGAGATTTGGGACCCATGGGGTGGGTACCAGGCAGTAGTACTTTAAAGGGTCTGTGCTTGCTCACCCAACCTCACCCAACCTTTCAGCCCCAAGAGTGTCCACCCTTATGTCTCATCCAGCTGTGGGTCTAGATAAGGTCAATCCAGGTTGCATCACAGCCTCTGAACGAATTTTGTAAGAATTTCTCTCTCTTTCACTGTCTTTGTTTTACGGGTTTTTAAAAGTAATTTATTTTTATAATGGGGTTTAGCTGCTCTTCACGACTGTGTTTATGCGGCTTTACACCCACTTGACTCACTTCCAGACAGATATCAATACATAGGTTTTAAGATTCTTACTAGTCACATATATTCTTGTGCGGTGAATAGGGGGTGTTGAGTCCAGTTCACTGAGCAAGGAGCAGGTGTTGTCTATTACATATTGGGTGTATGGAACGGTATCTGAGCGAATTTGAAACCCTTGTTTTATGCCTCACCCCACCTCACCTTTCCCGTTAAGCAGTCATAGTGTGTTTTCTAAACGTGTGACTCTGTTCTGTTTTGTAATTCAGTTCAAGTGTAGCGGTTTTTACATTCCCTCTATAAGTGATAGCTAATGATAAGTGTCTTTTTCTGTGTGACTTATTTCACATAGAATCATCGTACCTAAATCCACTCATCTTGCTTCTACTAGCCTTATGACGTTGATTTCATGTCTGAGTGATATTCCATTGTACATAAGGACCACAACTTCTTTATCCATTTTTTTCTTTCCTGGGATATTTAAGGTGTCATGAAGTGGAGGTTCTTGTCAACAGAGCAGCCCTAAACTTTGGGGTGCCTGTGTCTTGCTGATTTTTAGTTTTCCCAATTTATACGACCATGAGTGGACGTGCCCTATGCTCCCTAAGCTGTGGTTTTTCGATGTTTCAGGACACACCGTACACTTCTCCAGAGTGGCTGTTGGCAATTTACATCCCGCCCATCAGTGTAGCAAGGCTGCCATTTCTCCATGGCCTGTCCTGCATTTCTGGTTTTGACACTTTTTGCAGCATGGCCCTTTTGACCGATGGGAAGCGAGACTTCTTTGTAGCGCTGATTAGCCTTTCCAGGTTGCTTGGTTGGGTAAACAGGGCGTATGCGTTTTTTCCTGAATATATTCAGGAAAAAACGCATACGCCCTGTTTGGCCAAGGGCATCATTGTCGACATTTTGCCACTTTTCATGTGCTTTAAAGGCGATTCGAATCTACCTCCTGAAACCTGTTTCCTGCAATTCTGCCTTGCTTTCAAATACTCTTCGTTGCCTTCCCTCAATATATCTGTGGATGAGAGTTATCATTTATAGCTCTGCAGGTTTGTGAATTGCAGTGTCCCTGAGCTCCATTTTTCAACTGGCTTTTTTGCGAGCTGGCCGCAAAAGCGCGGGATTGCCTCAGGCCCTATTCTGCTTCTGGGCGGCAGGCTGAGCCTGTGGTTAATTCTTCTTCCTGATGGGAAAATAGAGTGACCTGTGCCTGTCCCAACACCTAGATCTAGTCTCTCATTGGTTGCCCCTCTTCCCGTTCATCCTCAGGACAAATTGCAACCTGTAGGGAACAGGAGCTTAAAGGTGCTGATTCTCCAAGTAGGGAGATTGCTAGTAAAGTAGCTGGAAAGGCGAACCCGAGCACAAGGAGATGAGAAATGAGGTGCGTATTAGAAACCTTTCAAAATCACACGGTGTACCATCTTCTGGGTTCCTCATGCATGTTTTCGATGTAGGAAGATGCCCTTGAACCTGGAGATTTGGGACCCATGGGGTCGGTACCAGGCAGTAGTACTTTAAAGGGTCTGTGCTTGCTCACCCAACCTCACCCAACCTTTCAGCCCCAAGAGTGTCCACCCTTATGTCTCATCCAGCTGTGGGTCTAGATAAGGTCAATCCAGGTTGCATCACAGCCTCTGAACGAATTTTGTAAGAATTTCTCTCTCTTTCACTGTCTTTGTTTTACGGGTTTTTAAAAGTAATTTATTTTTATAATGGGGTTTAGCTGCTTTTCACGGCTGTGTTTATGCGGCTTTACACCCACTTGACTCACTGCCAGACAGATATCAATACATAGGTTTAAGATTCTTACTAGTCACATATATTCTTGTGCGGTGAATAGGGGGTGTTGAGTCCAGTTCACTGAGCAAGGAGCAGGTGTTGTCGATTACATATTGGGTGTATGGAACGGTATCTGAGCGAATTTGAAACCCTTGTTTTATGCCTCACCCCACCTCACCTTTCCCGTTAAGCAGCCATAGTGTGTTTTCTAAACGTGTGACTCTGTTCTGTTTTGTAATTCAGTTCAAGTGTAGCGGTTTTTATATTCCCTCTATAAGTGATAGCTTATGATAAGTGTCTTTTTCTGTGTGACTTATTTCACTTAGAATCATCGTACCTAAATCCACTCATCTTGCTTCTACTAGCCTTAAGACATTGATTTCATGTCTGAGTGATATTTCATTGTACATAAGGACCACAACTTCTTTATCCATTTTTTTCTTTCCTGGGATATTTAAGGTGTCATGAAGTGGAGGTTCTTGTCAACAGAGCAGCCCTAAACTTTGGGGTGCCTGTGTCTTGCTGATTTTTAGTTTTCCCAATTTATACGCCCATGAGTGGACGTGCCCTATGCTCCCTAAGCTGTGGTTTTTCGATGTTTCAGGACCCACCGTACACTTTTCCAGAGTGGCTGTTGGCAATTTACATCCCGCCCATCAGTGTAGCAAGGCTGCCATTTCTCCATGGCCTGTCCTGCATTTCTGGTTTTGACACATTTTGCAGCATGGCCCTTTTGACCGATGGGAAGCGAGACTTCTTTGTAGCGCTGATTAGCCTTTCCAGGTTGCTTGGTTGGCCAAACAGGGCGTATGCGTTTTTTCCTGAATATATTCAGGAAAAAACGCATACGCCCTGTTTGGCCAAGGGCATCATTGTCGACATTTTGCCACTTTTCATGTGCTTTAAAGGCGATTCGAATCTACCTCCTGAAACCTGTTTCCTGCAATTCTGCCTTGCTTTCAAATTCTCTTCGTTGCCTTCCCTCAATATATCTGTGGATGAGAGTTATCATTTATAGCTCTGCAGGTTTGTGAATTGCAGTGTCCCTGAGCTCCATTTTTCAACTGGCTTTTTGGCGAGCTGGCCGCAAAAGCGCGGGATTGCCTCAGGCCCTATTCTGCTTCTGGGCGGCAGGCTGAGCCTGTGGTTAATTCTTCTTCCTGATGGGAAAATAGAGTGACCTGTGCCTGTCCCAACACCTAGATCTAGTCTCTCATTGGTTGCCCCTCTTCCCGTTCATCCTCAGGACAATTTGCAACCTGTAGGGAACAGAAGCTTAAAGGTGCTGATTCTCCAAGTAGGGAGATTGCTAGTAAAGTAGCTGGAAAGGCGAACCCGAGCACAAGGACATGAGAAATGAGGTGCGTATTAGAAACCTTTCAAAATCACACGGTGTACCATCTTCTGGGTTTCTCATGCATGTTTTCGATGTAGGAAGATGCCCTTGAACCTGGAGATTTGGGACCCATGGGATGGGTACCAAGCAGTGTTACTTTAAAGGGTCTGCGTTTGCTCACCCAACCTCACCCAACCTTTCAGCCCCAAGAGTGTCCACCCTTATGTCTCATCCAGCTGTGGGTCTAGATATGGTCAATCCAGGTTGCATCACAGCCTCTGAACGAATTTTGTAAGAATTTCTCTCTCTTTCACTGTCTTTGTTTTACGGGTTTTTAAAAGTAATTTATTTTTATAATGGGGTTTAGCTGCTTTTCACGACTGTGTTTATGCGGCTTTACACCCACTTGACTCACTGCCAGACAGATATCAATACATAGGTTTTAAGATTCTTACTAGTCACATATATTCTTGTGCAGTGAATAGGGGGTGTTGAGTCCAGTTCACTGAGCAAGGAGTAGGTCTTGTCTATTACATATTGGGTGTATGGAACGGTATCTGAGCGAATTTGAAACCCTTGTTTTATGCATCACCCCACCTCACCTTTCCCATTAAGCAGCCATAGTGTGTTTTCTAAACGTGTGACTCTGTTCTGTTTTGTAATTCAGTTCAAGTGTAGCGGTTTTTACATTCCCTCTATAAGTGATAGCTTATGATAAGTGTCTTTTTCTGTGTGACTTATTTCACGTAGAATCATCGTACCTAAATCCACTCATCTTGCTTCTACTAGCCTTATGAAATTGATTTCATGTCTGAGTGATATTCCATTGTACATAAGGACCACAACTTCTTTATCCATTTTTCTCTTTCCTGGGATATTTAAGGTGTCATGAAGTGGAGGTTCTTGTCAACAGAGCAGCCCTAAACTTTGGGGTGCCTGTGTCTTGCTGATTTTTAGTTTTCCCAATTTATACGCCCATGAGTGGACGTGCCCTATGCTCCCTAAGCTGTGTTTTTTCGATGTTTTAGGACACACCGTACACTTCTCCAGAGTGGCTGTTGGCAATTTACATCCCGCCCATCAGCGTAGCAAGGCTGCCATTTCTCCATGGCCTGTCCTGCATTTCTGGTTTTGACACTTTTTGCAGCATGGCCCTTTTGACCGATGGGAAGCGAGACTTCTTTGTAGCGCTGATTAGCCTTTCCAGGTTGCTTGGTTGGCCAAACAGGGCGTATGCGTTTTTTCCTGAATATATTCAGGAAAAAACGCATACGCCCTGTTTGGCCAAGGGCATCATTGTCGACGTTTTGCCACTTTTCATGTGCTTTAAAGGCGATTCGAATCTGCCTCCTGAAACCTGTTTCCTGCAATTCTGCCTTGCTTTCAAATCCTCTTCGTTGCCTTCCCTCAATATATCTGTGGATGAGAGTTATCATTTATAGCTCTGCGGGTTTGTGAATTGCAGTGTCCCTGAGCTCCATTTTTCAACCGGCTCTTTTGGGAGCTGGCCGTAAAAGCGCGAGATTGCCTCAGGCCCTATTCTGCTTCTGGGCGGCAGGCTGAGCCTGTGGTTAATTCTTCTTCCCGATGGGAAAATAGAGTGACCTCTGCCTGTCCCAACACCTAGATCTAGTCTCTCCTTGGTTGCCCCTCTTTCCGTTCATCCTCAGGACAAATTGCAACCTGTAGGGAACAGGAGCTTAAAGGTGCTGATTCTCCAAGTAGGAAGATTGCTAGTAAAGTAGCTGGAAAGGCGAACCCGAGCACAAGGAGATGAGAAATGAGGTGCGTATTAGAAACCTTTCAAAATCACACGGTGTACCATCTTCTGGGTTCCTCATGCATGTTTTCGATGTAGGAAGATGCCCTTGAACCTGGAGATTTGGGACCCATGGGGTGGGTACCAGGCAGTAGTACTTTAAAGGGTCTGTGCTTGCTCACCCAACCTCACCCAACCTTTCAGCCCCAAGAGTGTCCACCCTTATGTCTCATCCAGGTGTGGGTCTAGATAAGGTCAATCCAGGTTGCATCACAGCCTCTGAACGAATTTTGTAAGAATTTCTCTCTATTTCACTGTCTTTGTTTTACGGGTTTTTAAAAGTAATTTATTTTTATAATGGGGTTTAGCTGCTTTTCACGGCTGTGTTTATGCGGCTTTACACCCAGTTGACTCACTGCCAGACAGATATCAATACATAGGTTTTAAGATTCTTACTAGTCACATATATTCTTGTGCGGTGAATAGGGGGTGTTGAGTCCAGTTCACTGAGCAAGGAGCAGGTGTTGTCTATTACATATTGGGTGTATGGAACGGTATCTGAGCGAATTTGAAACCCTTGTTTTATGCCTCACCCCACCTCACCTTTCCCGTTAAGCAGCCATAGTGTGTTTTCTAAACGTGTGACTCTGTTCTGTTTTGTAATTCAGTTCAAGTGTAGCGGTTTTTATATTCCCTCTATAAGTGATAGCTTATGATAAGTGTCTTTTTCTGTGTGACTTATTTCACTTAGAATCATCGTACCTAAATCCACTCATCTTGCTTCTACTAGCCTTAAGACATTGATTTCATGTCTGAGTGATATTCCATTGTACATAAGGACCACAACTTCTTTATCCATTTTTTTCTTTCCTGGGATATTTAAGGTGTCATGAAGTGGAGGTTCTTGTCAACAGAGCAGCCCTAAACTTTGGGGTGCCTGTGTCTTGCTGATTTTTAGTTTTCCAAATTTATACGCCCATGAGTGGACGTGCCCTATGCTCCCTAAGCTGTGGTTTTTCGATGTTTCAGGACACACCGTACACTTCTCCAGAGAGGCTGTTGGCAATTTACATCCCGCCCATCAGCGTAGCAAGGCTGCCATTTCTCCATGGCCTGTCCTGCATTTCTGGTTTTGACACTTTTTGCAGCATGGCCCTTTTGACCGATGGGAAGCGAGACTTCTTTGTAGCGCTGATTAGCCTTTCCAGGTTGCTTGGTTGGCCAAACAGGGCGTATGCGTTTTTTCCTGAATATATTCAGGAAAAAACGCATACGCCCTTTTTGGCCAAGGGCATCATTGTCGAAGTTTTGCCACTTTTCATGTGCTTTAAAGGCGATTCGAATCTACCTCCTGAAACCTGTTTCCTGCAATTCTGCCTTGCTTTCAAATCCTCTTCGTTGCCTTCCCTCAATATATCTGTGGATGAGAGTTATCATTTATAGCTCTGCGGGTTTGTGAATTGCAGTGTCCCTGAGCTCCATTTTTCAACTCGCTTTTTTGGGAGCTGGCCGCAAAAACGCGGGATTGCCTCAGGCCCTATTCTGCTTCTGGGCGGCAGGCTGAGCCTGTGGTTAATTCTTCTTCCTGATGGGAAAATAGAGTGACCTGTGCCTGTCCCAACACCTTGATCTAGTCTCTCATTGGTTGCCCCTTTTCCCGTTCATCCTCAGGACAAATTGCAACCTGTAGGGAACAGGAGCTTAAAGGTGCTGATTCTCCAAGTAGGGAGATTGCTAGTAAAGTAGCTGGAAAGGCGAACCCGATCACAAGGAGATGAGAAATCAGGTGCATATTAGAAACCTTTCAAAATCACACGGTGTACCATCTTCTGGGTTTCTCATGCATGTTTTTGATGTAGGAAGATGCCCTTGAACCTGGAGATTTGGGACCCATGGGATGGGTACCAGGCAGTATAACTTTAAAGGGTCTGCGTTTGCTCACCCAACCTCACCCAACCTTTCAGCCCCAAGAGTGTCCACCCTTATGTCTCATCCAGCTGTGGGTCTAGATATGGTCAATCCAGGTTGCATCACAGCCTCTGAACGAATTCTGTAAGAATTTCTCTCTCTTTCACTGTCTTTGTTTTACGGGTTTTTAAAAGTAATTTATTTTTATAATGGGGTTCAGCTGCTTTTCACGGCTGTGTTTATGCGGCTTTACACCCACTTGACTCACTTCCAGACAGATATCAATACATAGGTTTTAAGATTCTTACTAGTCACATATATTCTTGTGCAGTGAATAGGGGGTGTTGAGTCCAGTTCACTGAGCAAGGAGTAGGTCTTGTCTATTACATATTGGGTGTATGGAACGGTATCTGAGCGAATTTGAAACCCTTGTTTTATGCATCACCCCACCTCACCTTTCCCATTAAGCAGCCATAGTGTGTTTTCTAAACGTGTGACTCTGTTCTGTTTTGTAATTCAGTTCAAGTGTAGCGGTTTTTACATTCCCTCTATAAGTGATAGCTTATGATAAGTGTCTTTTTCTGTGTGACTTATTTCACTTAGAATCGTCGTACCTAAATCCACTCATCTTGCTTCTACTAGCCTTAAGACATTGATTTCATGTCTGAGTGATATTCCATTGTACATAAGGACCACAACTTCTTTATCCATTTTTTTCTTTCCTGGGATATTTAAGGTGTCATGAAGTGGAGGTTCTTGTCAACAGAGCAGCCCTAAACTTTGGGGTGCCTGTGTCTTGCTGATTTTTAGTTTTCCAAATTTATACGCCCATGAGTGGACGTGCCCTATGCTCCCTAAGCTGTGGTTTTTCGATGTTTCAGGACACACCGTACACTTCTCCAGAGAGGCTGTTGGCAATTTACATCCCGCCCATCAGTGTAGCAAGGCTGCCATTTCTCCATGGCCTGTCCTGCATTTCTGGTTTTGACACTTTTTGCAGCATGGCCCTTTTGACCGATGGGAAGCGAGACTTCTTTGTAGCGCTGATTAGCCTTTCCAGGTTGCTTGGTTGGCCAAACAGGGCGTATGCGTTTTTTCCTGAATATATTCAGGAAAAAACGCATACGCCCTGTTTGGCCAAGGGCATCTTTGTCGACATTTTGCCACTTTTCATGTGCTTTAAAGGCGATTCGAATCTACCTCCTGAAACCTGTTTCCTGCAATTCTGCCTTGCTTTCAAATTCTCTTCGTTGCCTTCCCTCAATATATCTGTGGATGAGAGTTATCATTTATAGCTCGGCGGGTTTGTGAATTGCAGTGTCCCTGAGCTCCATTTTTCAACCGGCTTTTTTGGGAGCTGGCCGCAAAAGCGCGGGATTGCCTCAGGTCCTATTCTGCTTCTGGGCGGCAGGCTGAGCCTGTGGTTAATTCTTCTTCCTGATGGGAAAATAGAGTGACCTGTGCCTGTCCCAACACCTAGATCTAGTCTCTCATTGGTTGCCCCTCTTCCCGTTCATCCTCAGGACAATTTGCAACCTGTAGGGAACAGAAGCTTAATGGTGCTGATTCTCCAAGTAGGGAGATTGCTAGTAAAGTAGCTGGAAAGGCGAACCCGAGCACAAGGAGATGAGAAATGAGGTGCGTATTAGAAACCTTTCAAAATCACACGTTGTACCATCTTCTGGGTTTCTCATGCATGTTTTCGATGTAGGAAGATGCCCTTGAACCTGGAGATTTGGGACCCATGGGATGGGTACCAAGCAGTGTTACTTTAAAGGGTCTGCGTTTGCTCACCCAACCTCACCCAACCTTTCAGCCCCAAGAGTGTCCACCCTTATGTCTCATCCAGCTGTGGGTCTAGATATGGTCAATCCAGGTTGCATCACAGCCTCTGAACGAATTTTGTAAGAATTTCTCTCTCTTTCACTGTCTTTGTTTTACGGGTTTTTAAAAGTAATTTATTTTTATAATGGGGTTTAGCTGCTTTTCACGACTGTGTTTATGCGGCTTTACACCCACTTGACTCACTGCCAGACAGATATCAATACATAGGTTTTAAGATTCTTACTAGTCACATATATTCTTGTGCGGTGAATAGGGGGTGTTGAGTCCAGTTCACTGAGCAAGGAGCAGGTGTTGTCTATTACATATTGGGTGTATGGAACGGTATCTGAGCGAATTTGAAACCCTTGTTTTATGCCTCACCCCACCTCACCTTTCCCGTTAAGCAGCCATAGTGTGTTTTCTAAACGTGTGACTCTGTTCTGTTTTGTAATTCAGTTCAAGTGTAGCGGTTTTTACATTCCCTCTATAAGTGATAGCTAATGATAAGTGTCTTTTTCTGTGTGACTTATTTCACTTAGAATCATCGTACCTAAATCCACTCATCTTGCTTCTACTAGCCTTATGACCTTGATTTCATGTCTGAGTGATATTCCATTGTACATAAGGACCACAACTTCTTTATCCATTTTTCTCTTTCCTGGGATATTTAAGGTGTCATGAAGTGGAGGTTCTTGTCAACAGAGCAGCCCTAAACTTTGGGGTGCCTGTGTCTTGCTGATTTTTAGTTTTCCCAATTTATACGCCCATGAGTGGACGTGCCCTATGCTCCCTAAGCTGTGGTTTTTCGTTGTTTCAGGACACACCGTACACTTCTCCAGAGTGGCTGTTGGCAATTTACATCCCGCCCATCAGCGTAGCAAGGCTGCCATTTCTCCATGGCCTGTCCTGCATTTCTGGTTTTGACACTTTTTGCAGCATGGCCCTTTTGACCGATGGGAAGCGAGACTTCTTTGTAGCGCTGATTTGCCTTTCCAGGTTGCTTGGTTGGCAAAAAAGGGCGTATGCGTTTTTTCCTGAATATATTCAGGAAAAAACGCATACGCCCTTTTTGGCCAAGGGCATCATTGTCGAAGTTTTGCCACTTTTCATGTGCTTTAAAGGCGATTCGAATCTACCTCCTGAAACCTGTTTCCTGCAATTCTGCCTTGCTTTCAAATCCTCTTCGTTGCCTTCCCTCAATATATCTGTGGATGAGAGTTATCATTTATAGCTCTGCGGGTTTGTGAATTGCAGTGTCCCTGAGCTCCATTTTTCAACTCGCTTTTTTGGGAGCTGGCCGCAAAAGGGCGGGATTGCCTCAGGCCCTATTCTGCTTCTGGGCGGCAGGCTGAGCCTGTGGTTAATTCTTCTTCCTGATGGGAAAATAGAGTGACCTGTGCCTGTCCCAACACCTTGATCTAGTCTCTCATTGGTTGCCCCTTTTCCCGTTCATCCTCAGGACAAATTGCAACCTGTAGGGAACAGGAGCTTAAAGGTGCTGATTCTCCAAGTAGGGAGATTGCTAGTAAAGTAGCTGGAAAGGCGAACCCGATCACAAGGAGATGAGAAATCAGGTGCATATTAGAAACCTTTCAAAATCACACGGTGTACCATCTTCTGGGTTTCTCATGCATGTTTTTGATGTAGGAAGATGCCCTTGAACCTGGAGATTTGGGACCCATGGGATGGGTACCAGGCAGTATAACTTTAAAGGGTCTGCGTTTGCTCACCCAACCTCACCCAACCTTTCAGCCCCAAGAGTGTCCACCCTTATGTCTCATCCAGCTGTGGGTCTAGATATGGTCAATCCAGGTTGCATCACAGCCTCTGAACGAATTCTGTAAGAATTTCTCTCTCTTTCACTGTCTTTGTTTTACGGGTTTTTAAAAGTAATTTATTTTTATAATGGGGTTCAGCTGCTTTTCACGGCTGTGTTTATGCGGCTTTACACCCACTTGACTCACTTCCAGACAGATATCAATACATAGGTTTTAAGATTCTTACTAGTCACATATATTCTTGTGCAGTGAATAGGGGGTGTTGAGTCCAGTTCACTGAGCAAGGAGTAGGTCTTGTCTATTACATATTGGGTGTATGGAACGGTATCTGAGCGAATTTGAAACCCTTGTTTTATGCATCACCCCACCTCACCTTTCCCATTAAGCAGCCATAGTGTGTTTTCTAAACGTGTGACTCTGTTCTGTTTTGTAATTCAGTTCAAGTGTAGCGGTTTTTACATTCCCTCTATAAGTGATAGCTTATGATAAGTGTCTTTTTCTGTGTGACTTATTTCACGTAGAATCATCGTACCTAAATCCACTCATCTTGCTTCTACTAGCCTTATGAAATTGATTTCATGTCTGAGTGATATTCCATTGTACATAAGGACCACAACTTCTTTATCCATTTTTCTCTTTCCTGGGATATTTAAGGTGTCATGAAGTGGAGGTTCTTGTCAACAGAGCAGCCCTAAACTTTGGGGTGCCTGTGTCTTGCTGATTTTTAGTTTTCCCAATTTATACGCCCATGAGTGGACGTGCCCTATGCTCCCTAAGCTGTGTTTTTTCGATGTTTTAGGACACACCGTACACTTCTCCAGAGTGGCTGTTGGCAATTTACATCCCGCCCATCAGCGTAGCAAGGCTGCCATTTCTCCATGGCCTGTCCTGCATTTCTGGTTTTGACACTTTTTGCAGCATGGCCCTTTTGACCGATGGGAAGCGAGACTTCTTTGTAGCGCTGATTAGCCTTTCCAGGTTGCTTGGTTGGCCAAACAGGGCGTATGCGTTTTTTCCTGAATATATTCAGGAAAAAACGCATACGCCCTGTTTGGCCAAGGGCATCATTGTCGATGTTTTGCCACTTTTCATGTGCTTTAAAGGCGATTCGAATCTGCCTCCTGAAACCTGTTTCCTGCAATTCTGCCTTGCTTTCAAATCCTCTTCGTTGCCTTCCCTCAATATATCTGTGGATGAGAGTTATCATTTATAGCTCTGCGGGTTTGTGAATTGCAGTGTCCCTGAGCTCCATTTTTCAACTGGCTCTTTTGGGAGCTGGCCGTAAAAGCGCGAGATTGCCTCAGGCCCTATTCTGCTTCTGGGCGGCAGGCTGAGCCTGTGGTTAATTCTTCTTCCCGATGGGAAAATAGAGTGACCTCTGCCTGTCCCAACACCTAGATCTAGTCTCTCCTTGGTTGCCCCTCTTTCCGTTCATCCTCAGGACAAATTGCAACCTGTAGGGAACAGGAGCTTAAAGGTGCTGATTCTCCAAGTAGGAAGATTGCTAGTAAAGTAGCTGGAAAGGCGAACCCGAGCACAAGGAGATGAGAAATGAGGTGCGTATTAGAAACCTTTCAAAATCACACGGTGTACCATCTTCTGGGTTCCTCATGCATGTTTTCGATGTAGGAAGATGCCCTTGAACCTGGAGATTTGGGACCCATGGGGTGGGTACCAGGCAGTAGTACTTTAAAGGGTCTGTGCTTGCTCACCCAACCTCACCCAACCTTTCAGCCCCAAGAGTGTCCACCCTTATGTCTCATCCAGCTGTGGGTCTAGATAAGGTCAATCCAGGTTGCATCACAGCCTCTGAACGAATTTTGTAAGAATTTCTCTCTATTTCACTGTCTTTGTTTTACGGGTTTTTAAAAGTAATTTATTTTTATAATGGGGTTTAGCTGCTTTTCACGGCTGTGTTTATGCGGCTTTACACCCAGTTGACTCACTTCCAGACAGATATCAATACATAGGTTTTAAGATTCTTACTAGTCACATATATTCTTGTGCGGTGAATAGGGGGTGTTGAGTCCAGTTCACTGAGCAAGGAGCAGGTGTTGTCTATTACATATTGGGTGTATGGAACGGTATCTGAGCGAATTTGAAACCCTTGTTTTATGCCTCACCCCACCTCACCTTTCCCGTTAAGCAGCCATAGTGTGTTTTCTAAACGTGTGACTCTGTTCTGTTTTGTAATTCAGTTCAAGTGTAGCGGTTTTTATATTCCCTCTATAAGTGATAGCTTATGATAAGTGTCTTTTTCTGTGTGACTTATTTCACTTAGAATCATCGTACCTAAATCCACTCATCTTGCTTCTACTAGCCTTAAGACATTGATTTCATGTCTGAGTGATATTCCATTGTACATAAGGACCACAACTTCTTTATCCATTTTTTTCTTTCCTGGGATATTTAAGGTGTCATGAAGTGGAGGTTCTTGTCAACAGAGCAGCCCTAAACTTCGGGGTGCCTGTGTCTTGCTGATTTTTAGTTTTCCAAATTTATACGCCCATGAGTGGACGTGCCCTATGCTCCCTAAGCTGTGGTTTTTCGATGTTTCAGGACACACCGTACACTTCTCCAGAGAGGCTGTTGGCAATTTACATCCCGCCCATCAGTGTAGCAAGGCTGCCATTTCTCCATGGCCTGTCCTGCATTTCTGGTTTTGACACTTTTTGCAGCATGGCCCTTTTGACCGATGGGAAGCGAGACTTCTTTGTAGCGCTGATTAGCCTTTCCAGGTTGCTTGGTTGGCCAAACAGGGCGTATGCGTTTTTTCCTGAATATATTCAGGAAAAAACGCATACGCCCTGTTTGGCCAAGGGCATCATTGTCGACATTTTGCCACTTTTCATGTGCTTTAAAGGCGATTCGAATCTACCTCCTGAAACCTGTTTCCTGCAATTCTGCCTTGCTTTCAAATTCTCTTCGTTGCCTTCCCTCAATATATCTGTGGATGAGAGTTATCATTTATAGCTCGGCGGGTTTGTGAATTGCAGTGTCCCTGAGCTCCATTTTTCAACCGGCTTTTTTGGGAGCTGGCCGCAAAAGCGCGGGATTGCCTCAGGCCCTATTCTGCTTCTGGGCGGCAGGCTGAGCCTGTGGTTAATTCTTCTTCCCGATGGGAAAATAGAGTGACCTGTGCCTGTCCCAACACCTAGATCTAGTCTCTCATTGGTTGCCCCTCTTCCCGTTCATCCTCAGGACAATTTGCAACCTGTAGGGAACAGAAGCTTAAAGGTGCTGATTCTCCAAGTAGGGAGATTGCTAGTAAAGTAGCTGGAAAGGCGAACCCGAGCACAAGGAGATGAGAAATGAGGTGCGTATTAGAAACCTTTCAAAATCACACGGTGTACCATCTTCTGGGTTTCTCATGCATGTTTTCGATGTAGGAAGATGCCCTTGAACCTGGAGATTTGGGACCCATGGGATGGGTACCAAGCAGTGTTACTTTAAAGGGTCTGCGTTTGCTCACCCAACCTCACCCAACCTTTCAGCCCCAAGAGTGTCCACCCTTATGTCTCATCCAGCTGTGGGTCTAGATATGGTCAATCCAGGTTGCATCACAGCCTCTGAACGAATTTTGTAAGAATTTCTCTCTCTTTCACTGTCTTTGTTTTACGGGTTTTTAAAAGTAATTTATTTTTATAATGGGGTTTAGCTGCTTTTCACGACTGTGTTTATGCGGCTTTACACCCACTTGACTCACTGCCAGACAGATATCAATACATAGGTTTTAAGATTCTTACTAGTCACAAATATTCTTGTGCGGTGAATAGGGGGTGTTGAGTCCAGTTCACTGAGCAAGGAGCAGGTGTTGTCTATTACATATTGGGTGTATGGAACGGTATCTGAGCGAATTTGAAACCCTTGTTTTATGCCTCACCCCACCTCACCTTTCCCGTTAAGCAGCCATAGTGTGTTTTCTAAACGTGTGACTCTGTTCTGTTTTGTAATTCAGTTCAAGTGTAGCGGTTTTTATATTCCCTCTATAAGTGATAGCTTATGATAAGTGTCTTTTTCTGTGTGACTTATTTCACTTAGAATCATCGTACCTAAATCCACTCATCTTGCTTCTACTAGCCTTAAGACATTGATTTCATGTCTGAGTGATATTCCATTGTACATAAGGACCACAACTTCTTTATCCATTTTTTTCTTTCCTGGGATATTTAAGGTGTCATGAAGTGGAGGTTCTTGTCAACAGAGCAGCCCTAAACTTTGGGGTGCCTGTGTCTTGCTGATTTTTAGTTTTCCAAATTTATACGCCCATGAGTGGACGTGCCCTATGCTCCCTAAGCTGTGGTTTTTCGATGTTTCAGGACACACCGTACACTTCTCCAGAGAGGCTGTTGGCAATTTACATCCCGCCCATCAGTGTAGCAAGGCTGCCATTTCTCCATGGCCTGTCCTGCATTTCTGGTTTTGACACTTTTTGCAGCATGGCCCTTTTGACCGATGGGAAGCGAGACTTCTTTGTAGCGCTGATTAGCCTTTCCAGGTTGCTTGGTTGGCCAAACAGGGCGTATGCGTTTTTTCCTGAATATATTCAGGAAAAAACGCATACGCCCTGTTTGGCCAAGGGCATCATTGTCGACATTTTGCCACTTTTCATGTGCTTTAAAGGCGATTCGAATCTACCTCCTGAAACCTGTTTCCTGCAATTCTGCCTTGCTTTCAAATTCTCTTCGTTGCCTTCCCTCAATATATCTGTGGATGAGAGTTATCATTTATAGCTCGGCGGGTTTGTGAATTGCAGTGTCCCTGAGCTCCATTTTTCAACCGGCTTTTTTGGGAGCTGGCCGCAAAAGCGCGGGATTGCCTCAGGCCCTATTCTGCTTCTGGGCGGCAGGCTGAGCCTGTGGTTAATTCTTCTTCCTGATGGGAAAATAGAGTGACCTGTGCCTGTCCCAACACCTAGATCTAGTCTCTCATTGGTTGCCCCTCTTCCCGTTCATCCTCAGGACAATTTGCAACCTGTAGGGAACAGAAGCTTAAAGGTGCTGATTCTCCAAGTAGGGAGATTGCTAGTAAAGTAGCTGGAAAGGCGAACCCGAGCACAAGGAGATGAGAAATGAGGTGCGTATTAGAAACCTTTCAAAATCACACGGTGTACCATCTTCTGGGTTTCTCATGCATGTTTTCGATGTAGGAAGATGCCCTTGAACCTGGAGATTTGGGACCCATGGGATGGGTACCAAGCAGTGTTACTTTAAAGGGTCTGCGTTTGCTCACCCAACCTCACCCAACCTTTCAGCCCCAAGAGTGTCCACCCTTATGTCTCATCCAGCTGTGGGTCTAGATATGGTCAATCCAGGTTGCATCACAGCCTCTGAACGAATTTTGTAAGAATTTCTCTCTCTTTCACTGTCTTTGTTTTACGGGTTTATAAAAGTAATTTATTTTTATAATGCGGTTTAGCTGCTTTTCACGACTGTGTTTATGCGGCTTTACACCCACTTCACTCACTGCCAGACAGATATCAATACATAGGTTTTAAGATTCTTACTAGTCACATATATTCTTGTGCGGTGAATAGGGGGTGTTGAGTCCAGTTCACTGAGCAAGGAGCAGGTGTTGTCTATTACATATTGGGTGTATGGAACGGTATCTGAGCGAATTTGAAACCCTTGTTTTATGCCTCACCCCACCTCACCTTTCCCGTTAAGCAGCCATAGTGTGTTTTCTAAACGTGTGACTCTGTTCTGTTTTGTAATTCAGTTCAAGTGTAGCGGTTTTTACATTCCCTCTATAAGTGATAGCTAATGATAAGTGTCTTTTTCTGTGTGACTTATTTCACTTAGAATCATCGTACCTAAATCCACTCATCTTGCTTCTACTAGCCTTATGACCTTGATTTCATGTCTGAGTGATATTCCATTGTACATAAGGACCACAACTTCTTTATCCATTTTTCTCTTTCCTGGGATATTTAAGGTGTCATGAAGTGGAGGTTCTTGTCAACAGAGCAGCCCTAAACTTTGGGGTGCCTGTGTCTTGCTGATTTTTAGTTTTCCCAATTTATACGCCCATGAGTGGACGTGCCCTATGCTCCCTAAGCTGTGTTTTTTCGATGTTTCAGGACACACCGTACACTTCTCCAGAGTGGCTGTTGGCAATTTACATCCCGCCCATCAGCGTAGCAAGGCTGCCATTTCTCCATGGCCTGTCCTGCATTTCTGGTTTTGACACTTTTTGCAGCATGGCCCTTTTGACCGATGGGAAGCGAGACTTCTTTGTAGCGCTGATTTGCCTTTCCAGGTTGCTTGGTTGGCAAAAAAGGGCGTATGCGTTTTTTCCTGAATATATTCAGGAAAAAACGCATACGCCCTTTTTGGCCAAGGGCATCATTGTCGAAGTTTTGCCACTTTTCATGTGCTTTAAAGGCGATTCGAATCTACCTCCTGAAACCTGTTTCCTGCAATTCTGCCTTGCTTTCAAATCCTCTTCGTTGCCTTCCCTCAATATATCTGTGGATGAGAGTTATCATTTATAGCTCTGCGGGTTTGTGAATTGCAGTGTCCCTGAGCTCCATTTTTCAACTCGCTTTTTTGGGAGCTGGCCGCAAAAACGCGGGATTGCCTCAGGCCCTATTCTGCTTCTGGGCGGCAGGCTGAGCCTGTGGTTAATTCTTCTTCCTGATGGGAAAATAGAGTGACCTGTGCCTGTCCCAACACCTTGATCTAGTCTCTCATTGGTTGCCCCTTTTCCCGTTCATCCTCAGGACAAATTGCAACCTGTAGGGAACAGGAGCTTAAAGGTGCTGATTCTCCAAGTAGGGAGATTGCTAGTAAAGTAGCTGGAAAGGCAAACCCGAGCACAAGGAGATGAGAAATGAGGTGCGTATTAGAAACCTTTCAAAATCACACGGTGTACCATCTTCTGGGTTTCTCATGCATGTTTTTGATGTAGGAAGATGCCCTTGAACCTGGAGATTTGGGACCCATGGGATGGGTACCAGGCAGTATTACTTTAAAGGGTCTGCGTTTGCTCACCCAACCTCACCCAACCTTTCAGCCCCAAGAGTGTCCACCCTTATGTCTCATCCAGCTGTGGGTCTAGATATGGTCAATCCAGGTTGCATCACAGCCTCTGAACGAATTCTGTAAGAATTTCTCTCTCTTTCACTGTCTTTGTTTTACGGGTTTTAAAAAGTAATTTATTTTTATAATGGGGTTCAGCTGCTTTTCACGGCTGTGTTTATGCGGCTTTACACCCACTTGACTCACTTCCAGACAGATATCAATACATAGGTTTTAAGATTCTTACTAGTCACATATATTCTTGTGCGGTGAATAGGGGGTGTTGAGTCCAGTTCACTGAGCAAGGAGCAGGTGTTGTCTATTACATATTGGGTGTATGGAACGGTATCTGAGCGAATTTGAAACCCTTGTTTTATGCCTCACCCCACCTCACCTTTCCCGTTAAGCAGCCATAGTGTGTTTTCTAAACGTGTGACTCTGTTCTGTTTTGTAATTCAGTTCAAGTGTAGCGGTTTTTATATTCCCTCTATAAGTGATAGCTTATGATAAGTGTCTTTTTCTGTGTGACTTATTTCACTTAGAATCATCGTACCTAAATCCACTCATCTTGCTTCTACTAGCCTTAAGACATTGATTTCATGTCTGAGTGATATTCCATTGTACATAAGGACCACAACTTCTTTATCCATTTTTTTCTTTCCTGGGATATTTAAGGTGTCATGAAGTGGAGGTTCTTGTCAACAGAGCAGCCCTAAACTTTGGGGTGCCTGTGTCTTGCTGATTTTTAGTTTTCCCAATTTATACGCCCATGAGTGGACGTGCCCTATGCTCCCTAAGCTGTGGTTTTTCGATGTTTCAGGACACACCGTACACTTCTCCAGAGTGGCTGTTGGCAATTTACATCCCGCCCATCAGCGTAGCAAGGCTGCCATTTCTCCATGGCCTGTCCTGCATTTCTGGTTTTGACACTTTTTGCAGCATGGCCCTTTTGACCGATGGGAAGCGAGACTTCTTTGTAGCGCTGATTAGCCTTTCCAGGTTGCTTGGTTGGCCAAACAGGGCGTATGCGTTTTTTCCTGAATATATTCAGGAAAAAACGCATACGCCCTGTTTGGCCAAGGGCATCATTGTCGAAGTTTTGCCACTTTTCATGTGCTTTAAAGGCGATTCGAATCTACCTCCTGAAACCTGTTTCCTGCAATTCTGCCTTGCTTTCAAATTCTCTTCGTTGCCTTCCCTCAATATATCTGTGGATGAGAGTTATCATTTATAGCTCTGCGGGTTTGTGAATTGCAGTGTCCCTGAGCTCCATTTTTCAACTGGCTTTTTTGGGAGCTGGCCGCAAAAGCGCGGGATTGCCTCAGGCCCTATTCTGCTTCTGGGCGGCAGGCTGAACCTGTGGTTAATTCGTCTTCCTGATGGGAAAATAGAGTGACCTGTGCCTGTCCCAACACCTAGATCTAGTCTCTCATTGGTTGCCCCTCTTCCCGTTCATCCTCAGGACAATTTGCAACCTGTAGGGAACAGAAGCTTAAAGGTGCTGATTCTCCAAGTATGGAGATTGCTAGTAAAGTAGCTGGAAAGGCGAACCCGAGCACAAGGAGATGAGAAATGAGGTGCGTATTAGAAACCTTTCAAAATCACACGGTGTACCATCTTCTGGGTTTCTCATGCATGTTTTCGATGTAGGAAGATGCCCTTGAAGCTGGAGATTTGGGACCCATGGGATGGGTACCAAGCAGTGTTACTTTAAAGGGTCTGCGTTTGCTCACCCAACCTCACCCAACCTCTCAGCCCCAAGAGTGTCCACCCTTATGTCTCATCCAGCTGTGCGTCTAGATATGGTCAATCCAGGTTGCATCACAGCCTCTGAACGAATTATGTAAGAATTTCTCTCTCTTTCACTGTCTTTGTTTTACGGGTTTTTAAAAGTAATTTATTTTTATAATGGGGTTTAGCTGCTTTTCACGGCTGTGTTTATGCGGATTTACAGGCACTTGACTCACTTCCAGACAGATATCAATACATAGGTTTTAAGATTCTTACTTGTCACTTATATTTTTGTGCAGTGAATAGGGGGTGTTGAGTCCAGTTCACTGAGCAAGGAGTAGGTCTTGTCTATTACATATTGGGTGTATGGAACGGTATCTGAGCGAATTTGAAACCCTTGTTTTATGCATCACCCCACCTCACCTTTCCCGTTAAGCAGCCATAGTGTGTTTTCTAAACGTGTGACTCTGTTCTGTTTTGTAATTCAGTTCAAGTGTAGCGGTTTTTACATTCCCTCTATAAGTGATAGCTTATGATAAGTGTCTTTTTCTGTGTGACTTATTTCACGTAGAATCATCGTACCTAAATCCACTCATCTTGCTTCTACTAGCCTTATGAAATTGATTTCATGTCTGAGTGATATTCCATTGTACATAAGGACCACAACTTCTTTATCCATTTTTCTCTTTCCTGGGATATTTAAGGTGTCATGAAGTGGAGGTTCTTGTCAACAGAGCAGCCCTAAACTTTGGGGTGCCTGTGTCTTGCTGATTTTTAGTTTTCCCAATTTATACGCCCATGAGTGGACGTGCCCTATGCTCCCTAAGCTGTGTTTTTTCGATGTTTTAGGACACACCGTACACTTCTCCAGAGTGGCTGTTGGCAATTTACATCCCGCCCATCAGCGTAGCAAGGCTGCCATTTCTCCATGGCCTGTCCTGCATTTCTGGTTTTGACACTTTTTGCAGCATGGCCCTTTTTACCGATGGGAAGCGAGACTTCTTTGTAGCGCTGATTAGCCTTTCCAGGTTGCTTGGTTGGCCAAACAGGGCGTATGCGTTTTTTCCTGAATATATTCAGGAAAAAACGCATACGCCCTTTTTGGCCAAGGGCATCATTGTCGATGTTTTGCCACTTTTCATGTGCTTTAAAGGCGATTCGAATCTACCTCGTGAAACCTGTTTCCTGCAATTCTGCCTTGCTTTCAAATCCTCTTCGTTGCCTTCCCTCAATATATCTGTGGATGAGAGTTATCATTTATAGCTCTGCGGGTTTGTGAATTGCAGTGTCCCTGAGCTCCATTTTTCAACTGGCTTTTTTGGGAGCTGGCCGCAAATGCGCGGGATTGCCTCAGGCCCTATTCTGCTTCTGGGCGGCAGGCTGAGCCTGTGGTTAATTCTTCTTCCCGATGGGAAAATAGAGTGACCTCTGCCTGTCCCAACACCTAGATCTAGTCTCTCATTGGTTGCCCCTCTTCCCGTTCATCCTCAGGACAATTTGCAACCTGTAGGGAACAGGAGCTTAAAGGTGCTGATTCTCCAAGTAGGGAGATTGCTAGTAAAGTAGCTGGAAAGGCGAACCCGAGCACAAGGAGATGAGAAATGAGGTGCATATTAGAAACCTTTCAAAATCACACGGTGTACCATCTTCTGGGTTCCTCATGCATGTTTTCGATGTAGGAATATGCCCTTGAACCTGGAGATTTGGGACCCATGGGGTGGGTACCAGGCAGTAGTAATTTAAAGGGTCTGTGCTTTCTCACCCAACCTCACCCAACCTTTCAGCCCCAAGAGTGTCCACCCTTATGTCTCATCCAGCTGTGGGTCTAGATAAGGTCAATCCAGGTTGCATCACAGCCTCTGAACGAATTTTGTAAGAATTTCTCTCTCTTTCACTGTCTTTGTTTTACGGGTTTTTAAAAGTAATTTATTTTTATAATGGGGTTTAGCTGCTTTTCACGGCTGTGTTTATGCGGCTTTACACCCACTTGACTCACTTCCAGACAGATATCAATACATAGGTTTTAAGATTCTTACTAGTCACATATATTCTTGTGCGGTGAATAGGGGGTGTTGAGTCCAGTTCACTGAGCAAGGAGCAGGTGTTGTCTATTACATATTGGGTGTATGGAACGGTATCTGAGCGAATTTGAAACCCTTGTTTTATGCCTCACCCCACCTCACCTTTCCCGTTAAGCAGCCATAGTGTGTTTTCTAAACGTGTGACTCTGTTCTGTTTTGTAATTCAGTTCAAGTGTAGCGGTTTTTACATTCCCTCTATAAGTGATAGCTAATGATAAGTGTCTTTTTCTGTGTGACTTATTTCACTTAGAATCATCGTACCTAAATCCACTCATTTTGCTTCTACTAGCCTTATGACCTTGATTTCATGTCTGAGTGATATTCCATTGTACATAAGGACCACAACTTCTTTATCCATTTTTCTCTTTCCTGGGATATTTAAGGTGTCATGAAGTGGAGGTTCTTGTCAACAGAGCAGCCCTAAACTTTGGGGTGCCTGTGTCTTGCTGATTTTTAGTTTTCCCAATTTATACGCCCATGAGTGGACGTGCCCTATGCTCCCTAAGCTGTGTTTTTTCGATGTTTCAGGACACACCGTACACTTCTCCAGAGTGGCTGTTGGCAATTTACATCCCGCCCATCAGCGTAGCAAGGCTGCCATTTCTCCATGGCCTGTCCTGCATTTCTGGTTTTGACACTTTTTGCAGCATGGCCCTTTTGACCGATGGGAAGCGAGACTTCTTTGTAGCGCTGATTTGCCTTTCCAGGTTGCTTGGTTGGCAAAAAAGGGCGTATGCGTTTTTTCCTGAATATATTCAGGAAAAAAGGCATACGCCCTTTTTGGCCAAGGGCATCATTGTCGAAGTTTTGCCACTTTTCATGTGCTTTAAAGGCGATTCGAATCTACCTCGTGAAACCTGTTTCCTGCAATTCTGCCTTGCTTTCAAATCCTCTTCGTTGCCTTCCCTCAATATATCTGTGGATGAGAGTTATCATTTATAGCTCTGCGGGTTTGTGAATTGCAGTGTCCCTTAGCTCCATTTTTCAACTCGCTTTTTTGGGAGCTGGCTTCAAAAACGCGGGATTGCCTCAGGCCCTATTCTACTTCTGGGCGGCAGGCTGAGCCTGTGGTTAATTCTTCTTCCTGATGGGAAAATAGAGTGACCTGTGCCTGTCCCAACACCTAGATCTAGTCTCTCATTGGTTGCCCCTCTTCCCGTTCATCCTCAGGACAAATTGCAACCTGTAGGGAACAGGAGCTTAAAGGTGCTGATTCTCCAAGTAGGGAGATTGCTAGTAAAGTAGCTGGAAAGGCGAACCCGATCACAAGGAGATGAGAAATCAGGTGCGTATTAGAAACCTTTCAAAATCACACGGTGTACCATCTTCTGGGTTTCTCATGCATGTTTTTGATGTAGGAAGATGCCCTTGAACCTGGAGATTTGGGACCCATGGGATGGGTACCAGGCAGTATTACTTTAAAGGGTCTGCGTTTGCTCACCCAACCTCACCCAACCTTTCAGCCCCAAGAGTGTCCACCCTTATGTCTCATCCAGCTGTGGGTCTAGATATGGTCAATCCAGGTTGCATCACAGCCTCTGAACGAATTTTGTAAGAATTTCTCTCTCTTTCACTGTCTTTGTTTTATGGGTTTTTAAAAGTAATTTATTTTTATAATGGGGTTCAGCTGCTTTTCACGGCTGTGTTTATGCGGCTTTACACCCACTTGACTCACTTCCAGACAGATATCAATACATAGGTTTTAAGATTCTTACTAGTCACATATATTCTTGTGCAGTGAATAGGGGGTGTTGAGTCCAGTTCACTGAGCAAGGAGTAGGTCTTGTCTATTACATATTGGGTGTATGGAACGGTATCTGAGCCAATTTGAAACCCTTTTTTTATGCATCACCCCACCTCACCTTTCCCATTAAGCAGCCATAGTGTGTTTTCTAAACGTGTGACTCTGTTCTGTTTTGTAATTCAGTTCAAGTGTAGCGGTTTTTACATTCCCTCTATAAGTGATAGCTTATGATAAGTGTCTTTTTCTGTGTGACTTATTTCACTTAGAATCATCGTACCTAAATCCACTCACCTTGCTTCTACTAGCCTTATGAAATTGATTTCATGTCTGAGTGATATTCCATTGTACATAAGGACCACAACTTCTTTATCCATTTTTCTCTTTCCTGGGATATTTAAGGTGTCATGAAGTGGAGGTTCTTGTCAACAGAGCAGCCCTAAACTTTGGGGTGCCTGTGTCTTGCTGATTTTTAGTTTTCCCAATTTATACGCCCATGAGTGGACGTGCCCTATGCTCCCTAAGCTGTGCTTTTTCGATGTTTCAGGACACACCGTACACTTCTCCAGAGTGGCTGTTGGCAATTTACATCCCGCCCATCAGCGTAGCAAGGCTGCCATTTCTCCATGGCCTGTCCTGCATTTCTGGTTTTGACACTTTTTGCAGCATGGCCCTTTTGACCGATGGGAAGCGAGACTTCTTTGTAGCGCTGATTAGCCTTTCCAGGTTGCTTGGTTGGCCAAACAGGGCGTATGCGTTTTTTCCTGAATATATTCAGGAAAAAACGCATAGGCCCTGTTTGGCCAAGGGCATCATTGTCGACATTTTGCCACTTTTCATGTGCTTTAAAGGCGATTCGAATCTACCTCCTGAAACCTGTTTCCTGCAATTCTGCCTTGCTTTCAAATTCTCTTCGTTGCCTTCCCTCAATATATCTGTGGATGAGAGTTATCATTTATAGCTCTGCGCGTTTGTGAATTGCAGTGTCCCTGAGCTCCATTTTTCAACCGGCTTTTTTGGGAGCTGGCCGCAAAAGCGCGGGATTGCCTCAGGCCCTATTCTGCTTCTGGGCGGCAGGCTGAGCCTGTGGTTAATTCTTCTTCCTGATGGGAAAATAGAGTGACCTGTGCCTGTCCCAACACCTAGATCTAGTCTCTCATTGGTTGCCCCTCTTCCCGTTCATCCTCAGGAAAATTTGCAACCTGTAGGGAACAGAAGCTTAAAGGTGCTGATTCTCCAAGTAGGGAGATTGCTAGTAAAGTAGCTGGAAAGGCGAACCCGAGCACAAGGAGATGAGAAATGAGGTGCGTATTAGAAACCTTTCAAAATCACACGGTGTACCATCTTCTGGGTTTCTCATGCATGTTTTCGATGTAGGAAGATGCCCTTGAACCTGGAGTTTTGGGACCCATGGGATGGGTACCAAGCAGTGTTACTTTAAAGGGTCTGCGTTTGCTCACCCAACCTCACCCAACCTTTCAGCCCCAAGAGTGTCCACCCTTATGTCTCATCAAGCTGTGGGTCTAGATATGGTCAATCCAGGTTGCATCACAGCCTCTGAACGAATTCTGTAAGAATTTCTCTCTCTTTCACTGTCTTTGTTTTACGGGTTTTAAAAAGTAATTTATTTTTATAATGGGGTTAAGCTGCTTTTCACGGCTGTGTTTATGCGGCTTTACACCCACTTGACTCACTTCCAGACAGATATCAATACATAGGTTTTAAGATTCTTACTAGTCACATATATTCTTGTGCGGTGAATAGGGGGTGTTGAGTCCAGTTCACTGAGCAAGGAGCAGGTGTTGTCTATTACATATTGGGTGTATGGAACGGTATCTGAGCGAATTTGAAACCCTTGTTTTATGCCTCACCCCACCTCACCTTTCCCGTTAAGCAGCCATAGTGTGTTTTCTAAACGTGTGACTCTGTTCTGTTTTGTAATTCAGTTCAAGTGTAGCGGTTTTTATATTCCCTCTATAAGTGATAGCTTATGATAAGTGTCTTTTTCTGTGTGACTTATTTCACTTAGAATCATCGTACCTAAATCCACTCATCTTGCTTCTACTAGCCTTATGACCTTGATTTCATGTCTGAGTGATATTCCATTGTACATAAGGACCACAACTTCTTTATCCATTTTTTTCTTTCCTGGGATATTTAAGGTGTCATGAAGTGGAGGTTCTTGTCAACAGAGCAGCCCTAAACTTTGGGGTGCCTGTGTCTTGCTGATTTTTAGTTTTCCCAATTTATACGCCCATGAGTGGACGTGCCCTATGCTCCCTAAGCTGTGGTTTTTCGATGTTTCAGGACACAGCGTACACTTCTCCAGAGTGGCTGTTGGCAATTTACATCCCGCCCATCAGTGTAGCAAGGCTGCCATTTCTCCATGGCCTGTCCTGCATTTCTGGTTTTGACACTTTTTGCAGCATGGCCCTTTTGACCGATGGGAAGCGAGACTTCTTTGTAGCGCTGATTAGCCTTTCCAGGTTGCTTGGTTGGCCAAACAGGGCGTATGCGTTTTTTCCTGAATATATTCAGGAAAAAACGCATACGCCCTGTTTGGCCAAGGGCATCATTGTCGACGTTTTGCCACTTTTCATGTGCTTTAAAGGCGATTCGAATCTACCTCCTGAAACCTGTTTCCTGCAATTCTGCCTTGCTTTCAAATTCTCTTCGTTGCCTTCCCTCAATATATCTGTGGATGAGAGTTATCATTTATAGCTCTGCGGGTTTGTGAATTGCAGTGTCCCTGAGCTCCATTTTTCAACTGGCTTTTTTGGGAGCTGGCCGCAAAAGCGCGGGATTGCCTCAGGCCCTATTCTGCTTCTGGGCGGCAGGCTGAACCTGTGGTTAATTCTTCTTCCTGATGGGAAAATAGAGTGACCTGTGCCTGTCCCAACACCTAGATCTAGTCTCTCATTGTTTGCCCCTCTTCCCGTTCATCCTCAGGACAATTTGCAACCTGTAGGGAACAGAAGCTTAAAGGTGCTGATTCTCCAAGTATGGAGATTGCTAGTAAAGTAGCTGGAAAGGCGAACCCGAGCACAAGGAGATGAGAAATGAGGTGCGTATTAGAAACCTTTCAAAATCACACGGTGTACCATCTTCTGGGTTTCTCATGCATGTTTTCGATGTAGGAAGATGCCCTTGAACCTGGAGATTTGGGACCCATGGGATGGGTACCAAGCAGTGTTACTTTAAAGGGTCTGCGTTTGCTCACCCAACCTCACCCAACCTCTCAGCCCCAAGAGTGTCCACCCTTATGTCTCATCCAGCTGTGCGTCTAGATATGGTCAATCCAGGTTGCATCACAGCCTCTGAACGAATTATGTAAGAATTTCTCTCTCTTTCACTGTCTTTGTTTTACTGGTTTTTAAAAGTAATTTATTTTTATAATGCGGTTTAGCTGCTTTTCACGGCTGTGTTTATGCGGATTTACACGCACTTGACTCACTTCCAGACAGATATCAATACATAGGTTTTAAGATTCTTACTAGTCACTTATATTTTTGTGCAGTGAATAGGGGGTGTTGAGTCAAGTTCACTGAGCAAGGAGTAGGTCTTGTGTATTACATATTGGGTGTATGGAACGGTATCTGAGCGAATTTGAAACCCTTGTTTTATGCCTCACCCCACCTCACCTTTCCCGTTAAGCAGCCATAGTGTGTTTTCTAAACGTGTGACTCTGTTCTGTTTTGTAATTCAGTTCAAGTGTAGCGGTTTTTACATTCCCTCTATAAGTGATAGCTTATGATAAGTGTCTTTTTCTGTGTGACTTATTTCACGTAGAATCATCGTACCTAAATCCACTCATCTTGCTTCTACTAGCCTTATGAAATTGATTTCATGTCTGAGTGATATTCCATTGTACATAAGGACCACAACTTCTTTATCCATTTTTCTCTTTCCTGGGATATTTAAGGTGTCATGAAGTGGAGGTTCTTGTCAACAGAGCAGCCCTAAACTTTGGGGTGCCTGTGTCTTGCTGATTTTTAGTTTTCCCAATTTATACGCCCATGAGTGGACGTGCCCTATGCTCCCTAAGCTGTGTTTTTTCGATGTTTTAGGACACACCGTACACTTCTCCAGAGTGGCTGTTGGCAATTTACATCCCGCCCATCAGCGTAGCAAGGCTGCCATTTCTCCATGGCCTGTCCTGCATTTCTGGTTTTGACACTTTTTGCAGCATGGCCCTTTTGACCGATGGGAAGCGAGACTTCTTTGTAGCGCTGATTAGCCTTTCCAGGTTGCTTGGTTGGCCAAACAGGGCGTATGCGTTTTTTCCTGAATATATTCAGGAAAAAATGCATACGCCCTGTTTGGCCAAGGGCATCATTGTCGATGTTTTGCCACTTTTCATGTGCTTTAAAGGCGATTCGAATCTACCTCCTGAAACATGTTTCCTGCAATTCTGCCTTGCTTTCAAATCCTCTTCGTTGCCTTCCCTCAATATATCTGTGGATGAGAGTTATCATTTATAGCTCTGCGGGTTTGTGAATTGCAGTGTCCCTGAGCTCCATTTTTCAACTGGCTTTTTTGGGAGCTGGCCGCAAATGCGCGGGATTGCCTCAGGCCCTATTCTGCTTCTGGGCGGCAGGCTGAGCCTGTGGTTAATTCTTCTTCCCGATGGGAAAATAGAGTGACCTGTGCCTGTCCCAACACCTAGATCTAGTCTCTCATTGGTTGCCCCTCTTCCCGTTCATCCTCAGGACAAATTGCAACCTGTAGGGAACAGGAGCTTAAAGGTGCTGATTCTCCAAGTAGGGAGATTGCTAGTAAAGTAGCTGGAAAGGCGAACCCGAGCACAAGGAGATGAGAAATGAGGTGCGTATTAGAAACCTTTCAAAATCACACGGTGTACCATCTTCTGGGTTCCTCATGCATGTTTTCGATGTAGGAAGATGCCCTTGAACCTGGAGATTTGGGACCCATGGGGTGGGTACCAGGCAGTAGTACTTTAAAGGGTCTGTGCTTGCTCACCCAACCTCACCCAACCTTTCAGCCCCAAGAGTGTCCACCCTTATGTCTCATCCAGCTGTGGGTCTAGATAAGGTCAATCCAGGTTGCATCACAGCCTCTGAACGAATTTTGTAAGAATTTCTCTCTCTTTCACTGTCTTTGTTTTACGGGTTTTTAAAAGTAATTTATTTTTATAATGGGGTTTAGCTGCTTTTCACGGCTGTGTTTATGCGGCTTTACACCCACTTGACTCACTTCCAGACAGATATCAATACATAGATTTTAAGATTCTTACTAGTCACATATATTCTTGTGCGGTGAATAGGGGGTGTTGAGTCCAGTTCACTGAGCAAGGAGCAGGTGTTGTCTATTACATATTGGGTGTATGGAACGGTATCTGAGCGAATTTGAAACCCTTGTTTTATGCCTCACCCCACCTCACCTTTCCCGTTAAGCAGCCATAGTGTGTTTTCTAAACGTGTGACTCTGTTCTGTTTTGTAATTCAGTTCAAGTGTAGCGGTTTTTACATTCCCTCTATAAGTGATAGCTAATGATAAGTGTCTTTTTCTGTGTGACTTATTTCACTTAGAATCATCGTACCTAAATCCACTCATCTTGCTTCTACTAGCCTTATGACCTTGATTTCATGTCTGAGTGATATTCCATTGTACATAAGGACCACAACTTCTTTATCCATTTTTCTCTTTCCTGGGATATTTAAGGTGTCATGAAGTGGAGGTTCTTGTCAACAGAGCAGCCCTAAACTTTGGGGTGCCTGTGTCTTGCTGATTTTTAGTTTTCCCAATTTATACGCCCATGAGTGGACGTGCCCTATGCTCCCTAAGCTGTGTTTTTTCGATGTTTCAGGACACACCGTACACTTCTCCAGAGTGGCTGTTGGCAATTTACATCCCGCCCATCAGCGTAGCAAGGCTGCCATTTCTCCATGGCCTGTCCTGCATTTCTGGTTTTGACACTTTTTGCAGCATGGCCCTTTTGACCGATGGGAAGCGAGACTTCTTTGTAGCGCTGATTTGCCTTTCCAGGTTGCTTGGTTGGCAAAAAAGGGCGTATGCGTTTTTTCCTGAATATATTCAGGAAAAAACGCATACGCCCTTTTTGGCCAAGGGCATCATTGTCGAAGTTTTGCCACTTTTCATGTGCTTTAAAGGCGATTCGAATCTACCTCCTGAAACCTGTTTCCTGCAATTCTGCCTTGCTTTCAAATCCTCTTCGTTGCCTTCCCTCAATATATCTGTGGATGAGAGTTATCATTTATAGCTCTGCGGGTTTGTGAATTGCAGTGTCCCTGAGCTCCATTTTTCAACTCGCTTTTTTGGGAGCTGGCCGCAAAAACGCGGGATTGCCTCAGGCCCTATTCTACTTCTGGGCGGCAGGCTGAGCCTGTGGTTAATTCTTCTTCCTGATGGGAAAATAGAGTGACCTGTGCCTGTCCCAACACCTAGATCTAGTCTCTCATTGGTTGCCCCTCTTCCCGTTCATCCTCAGGACAAATTGCAACCTGTAGGGAACAGGAGCTTAAAGGTGCTGATTCTCCAAGTAGGGAGATTGCTAGTAAAGTAGCTGGAAAGGCGAACCCGATCACAAGGAGATGAGAAATCAGGTGCATATTAGAAACCTTTCAAAATCACACGGTGTACCATCTTCTGGGTTTCTCATGCATGTTTTTGATGTAGGAAGATGCCCTTGAACCTGGAGATTTGGGACCCATGGGATGGGTACCAGGCAGTATTACTTTAAAGGGTCTGCGTTTGCTCACCCAACCTCACCCAACCTTTCAGCCCCAAGAGTGTCCACCCTTATGTCTCATCCAGCTGTGGGTCTAGATATGGTCAATCCAGGTTGCATCACAGCCTCTGAACGAATTCTGTAAGAATTTCTCTCTCTTTCACTGTCTTTGTTTTACGGGTTTTAAAAAGTAATTTATTTTTATAATGGGGTTCAGCTGCTTTTCACGGCTGTGTTTATGCGGCTTTACACCCACTTGACTCACTTCCAGACAGATATCAATACATAGGTTTTAAGATTCTTACTAGTCACATATATTCTTGTGCGGTGAATAGGGGGTGTTGAGTCCAGTTCACTGAGCAAGGAGCAGGTGTTGTCTATTACATATTGGGTGTATGGAACGGTATCTGAGCGAATTTGAAACCCTTGTTTTATGCCTCACCCCAACTCACCTTTCCCGTTAAGCAGCCATAGTGTGTTTTCTAAACGTGTGACTCTGTTCTGTTTTGTAATTCAGTTCAAGTGTAGCGGTTTTTATATTCCCTCTATAAGTGATAGCTTATGATAAGTGTCTTTTTCTGTGTGACTTATTTCACTTAGAATCATCGTACCTAAATCCACTCATCTTGCTTCTACTAGCCTTATGACCTTGATTTCATGTCTGAGTGATATTCCATTGTACATAAGGACCACAACTTCTTTATCCATTTTTTTCTTTCCTGGGATATTTAAGGTGTCATGAAGTGGAGGTTCTTGTCAACAGAGCAGCCCTAAACTTTGGGGTGCCTGTGTCTGGCTGATTTTTAGTTTTCCCAATTTATACGCCCATGAGTGGACGTGCCCTATGCTCCCTAAGCTGTGGTTTTTCGATGTTTCAGGACACACCGTACACTTCTCCAGAGTGGCTGTTGGCAATTTACATCCCGCCCATCAGTGTAGCAAGGCTGCCATTTCTCCATGGCCTGTCCTGCATTTCTGGTTTTGACACTTTTTGCAGCATGGCCCTTTTGACCGATGGGAAGCGAGACTTCTTTGTAGCGCTGATTAGCCTTTCCAGGTTGCTTGGTTGGCCAAACAGGGCGTATGCGTTTTTTCCTGAATATATTCAGGAAAAAACGCATACGCCCTGTTTGGCCAAGGGCATCATTGTCGACGTTTTGCCACTTTTCATGTGCTTTAAAGGCGATTCGAATCTACCTCCTGAAACCTGTTTCCTGCAATTCTGCCTTGCTTTCAAATTCTCTTCGTTGCCTTCCCTCAATATATCTGTGGATGAGAGTTATCATTTATAGCTCTGCGGGTTTGTGAATTGCAGTGTCCCTGAGCTCCATTTTTCAACTGGCTTTTTTGGGAGCTGGCCGCAAAAGCTCGGGATTGCCTCAGGCCCTATTCTGCTTCTGGGCGGCAGGCTGAACCTGTGGTTAATTCTTCTTCCTGATGGGAAAATAGAGTGACCTGTGCCTGTCCCAACACCTAGATCTAGTCTCTCATTGGTTGCCCCTCTTCCCGTTCATCCTCAGGACAATTTGCAACCTGTAGGGAACAGAAGCTTAAAGGTGCTGATTCTCCAAGTATGGAGATTGCTAGTAAAGTAGCTGGAAAGGCGAACCCGAGCACAAGGAGATGAGAAATGAGGTGCGTATTAGAAACCTTTCAAAATCACACGGTGTACCATCTTCTGGGTTTCTCATGCATGTTTTCGATGTAGGAAGATGCCCTTGAACCTGGAGATTTGGGACCCATGGGATGGGTACCAAGCAGTGTTACTTTAAAGGGTCTGCGTTTGCTCACCCAACCTCACCCAACCTCTCAGCCCCAAGAGTGTCCACCCTTATGTCTCATCCAGCTGTGCGTCTAGATATGGTCAATCCAGGTTGCATCACAGCCTCTGAACGAATTATGTAAGAATTTCTCTCTCTTTCACTGTCTTTGTTTTACGGGTTTTTAAAAGTAATTTATTTTTATAATGGGGTTTAGCTGCTTTTCACGGCTGTGTTTATGCGGATTTACACGCACTTGACTCACTTCCAGACAGATATCAATACATAGGTTTTAAGATTCTTACTAGTCACTTATATTTTTGTGCAGTGAATAGGGGGTGTTGAGTCAAGTTCACTGAGCAAGGAGTAGGTCTTTTGTATTACATATTGGGTGTATGGAACGGTATCTGAGCGAATTTGAAACCCTTGTTTTATGCCTCACCCCACCTCACCTTTCCCGTTAAGCAGCCATAGTGTGTTTTCTAAACGTGTGACTCTGTTCTGTTTTGTAATTCAGTTCAAGTGTAGCGGTTTTTACATTCCCTCTATAAGTGATAGCTAATGATAAGTGTCTTTTTCTGTGTGACTTATTTCACTTAGAATCATCGTACCTAAATCCACTCATCTTGCTTCTACTAGCCTTATGACCTTGATTTCATGTCTGAGTGATATTCCATTGTACATAAGGACCACAACTTCTTTATCCATTTTTCTCTTTCCTGGGATATTTAAGGTGTCATGAAGTGGAGGTTCTTGTCAACAGAGCAGCCCTAAACTTTGGGGTGCCTGTGTCTTGCTGATTTTTAGTTTTCCCAATTTATACGCCCATGAGTGGACGTGCCCTATGCTCCCTAAGCTGTGTTTTTTCGATGTTTCAGGACACACCGTACACTTCTCCAGAGTGGCTGTTGGCAATTTACATCCCGCCCATCAGCGTAGCAAGGCTGCCATTTCTCCATGGCCTGTCCTGCATTTCTGGTTTTGACACTTTTTGCAGCATGGCCCTTTTGACCGATGGGAAGCGAGACTTCTTTGTAGCGCTGATTTGCCTTTCCAGGTTGCTTGGTTGGCAAAAAAGGGCGTATGCGTTTTTTCCTGAATATATTCAGGAAAAAACGCATACGCCCTTTTTGGCCAAGGGCATCATTGTCGAAGTTTTGCCACTTTTCATGTGCTTTAAAGGCGATTCGAATCTACCTCCTGAAACCTGTTTCCTGCAATTCTGCCTTGCTTTCAAATCCTCTTCGTTGCCTTCCCTCAATATATCTGTGGATGAGAGTTATCATTTATAGCTCTGCGGGTTTGTGAATTGCAGTGTCCCTGAGCTCCATTTTTCAACTCGCTTTTTTGGGAGCTGGCCGCAAAAACGCGGGATTGCCTCAGGCCCTATTCTACTTCTGGGCGGCAGGCTGAGCCTGTGGTTAATTCTTCTTCCTGATGGGAAAATAGAGTGACCTGTGCCTGTCCCAACACCTAGATCTAGTCTCTCATTGGTTGCCCCTCTTCCCGTTCATCCTCAGGACAAATTGCAACCTGTAGGGAACAGGAGCTTAAAGGTGCTGATTCTCCAAGTAGGGAGATTGCTAGTAAAGTAGCTGGAAAGGCGAACCCGATCACAAGGAGATGAGAAATCAGGTGCATATTAGAAACCTTTCAAAATCACACGGTGTACCATCTTCTGGGTTTCTCATGCATGTTTTTGATGTAGGAAGATGCCCTTGAACCTGGAGATTTGGGACCCATGGGATGGGTACCAGGCAGTATTACTTTAAAGGGTCTGCGTTTGCTCACCCAACCTCACCCAACCTTTCAGCCCCAAGAGTGTCCACCCTTATGTCTCATCCAGCTGTGGGTCTAGATATGGTCAATCCAGGTTGCATCACAGCCTCTGAACGAATTCTGTAAGAATTTCTCTCTCTTTCACTGTCTTTGTTTTACGGGTTTTAAAAAGTAATTTATTTTTATAATGGGGTTCAGCTGCTTTTCACGGCTGTGTTTATGCGGCTTTACACCCACTTGACTCACTTCCAGACAGATATCAATACATAGGTTTTAAGATTCTTACTAGTCACATATATTCTTGTGCGGTGAATAGGGGGTGTTGAGTCCAGTTCACTGAGCAAGGAGCAGGTGTTGTCTATTACATATTGGGTGTATGGAACGGTATCTGAGCGAATTTGAAACCCTTGTTTTATGCCTCACCCCAACTCACCTTTCCCGTTAAGCAGCCATAGTGTGTTTTCTAAACGTGTGACTCTGTTCTGTTTTGTAATTCAGTTCAAGTGTAGCGGTTTTTATATTCCCTCTATAAGTGACAGCTTATGATAAGTGTCTTTTTCTGTGTGACTTATTTCACTTAGAATCATCGTACCTAAATCCACTCATCTTGCTTCTACTAGCCTTATGACCTTGATTTCATGTCTGAGTGATATTCCATTGTACATAAGGACCACAACTTCTTTATCCATTTTTTTCTTTCCTGGGATATTTAAGGTGTCATGAAGTGGAGGTTCTTGTCAACAGAGCAGCCCTAAACTTTGGGGTGCCTGTGTCTTGCTGATTTTTAGTTTTCCCAATTTATACGCCCATGAGTGGACGTGCCCTATGCTCCCTAAGCTGTGGTTTTTCGATGTTTCAGGACACACCGTACACTTCTCCAGAGTGGCTGTTGGCAATTTACATCCCGCCCATCAGTGTAGCAAGGCTGCCATTTCTCCATGGCCTGTCCTGCATTTCTGGTTTTGACACTTTTTGCAGCATGGCCCTTTTGACCGATGGGAAGCGAGACTTCTTTGTAGCGCTGATTAGCCTTTCCAGGTTGCTTGGTTGGCCAAACAGGGCGTATGCGTTTTTTCCTGAATATATTCAGGAAAAAACGCATACGCCCTGTTTGGCCAAGGGCATCATTGTCGACGTTTTGCCACTTTTCATGTGCTTTAAAGGCGATTCGAATCTACCTCCTGAAACCTGTTTCCTGCAATTCTGCCTTGCTTTCAAATTCTCTTCGTTGCCTTCCCTCAATATATCTGTGGATGAGAGTTATCATTTATAGCTCTGCGGGTTTGTGAATTGCAGTGTCCCTGAGCTCCATTTTTCAACTGGCTTTTTTGGGAGCTGGCCGCAAAAGCGCGGGATTGCCTCAGGCCCTATTCTGCTTCTGGGCGGCAGGCTGAACCTGTGGTTAATTCTTCTTCCTGATGGGAAAATAGAGTGACCTGTGCCTGTCCCAACACCTAGATCTAGTCTCTCATTGGTTGCCCCTCTTCGCGTTCATCCTCAGGACAATTTGCAACCTGTAGGGAACAGAAGCTTAAAGGTGCTGATTCTCCAAGTATGGAGATTGCTAGTAAAGTAGCTGGAAAGGCGAACCCGAGCACAAGGAGATGAGAAATGAGGTGCGTATTAGAAACCTTTCAAAATCACACGGTGTACCATCTTCTGGGTTTCTCATGCATGTTTTCGATGTAGGAAGATGCCCTTGAACCTGGAGATTTGGGACCCATGGGATGGGTACCAAGCAGTGTTACTTTAAAGGGTCTGCGTTTGCTCACCCAACCTCACCCAACCTCTCAGCCCCAAGAGTGTCCACCCTTATGTCTCATCCAGCTGTGCGTCTAGATATGGTCAATCCAGGTTGCATCACAGCCTCTGAACGAATTATGTAAGAATTTCTCTCTCTTTCACTGTCTTTGTTTTACGGGTTTTTAAAAGTAATTTATTTTTATAATGGGGTTTAGCTGCTTTTCACGGCTGTGTTTATGCGGATTTACACGCACTTGACTCACTTCCAGACAGATATCAATACATAGGTTTTAAGATTCTTACTAGTCACTTATATTTTTGTGCAGTGAATAGGGGGTGTTGAGTCAAGTTCACTGAGCAAGGAGTAGGTCTTGTGTATTACATATTGGGTGTATGGAACGGTATCTGAGCGAATTTGAAACCCTTGTTTTATGCATCACCCCACCTCACCTTTCCCGTTAAGCAGCCATAGTGTGTTTTCTAAACGTGTGACTCTGTTCTGTTTTGTAATTCAGTTCAAGTGTAGCGGTTTTTACATTCCCTCTATAAGTGATAGCTTATGATAAGTGTCTTTTTCTGTGTGACTTATTTCACGTAGAATCATCGTACCTAAATCCACTCATCTTGCTTCTACTAGCCTTATGAAATTGATTTCATGTCTGAGTGATATTCCATTGTACATAAGGACCACAACTTCTTTATCCATTTTTCTCTTTCCTGGGATATTTAAGGTGTCATGAAGTGGAGGTTCTTGTCAACAGAGCAGCCCTAAACTTTGGGGTGCCTGTGTCTTGCTGATTTTTAGTTTTCCCAATTTATACGCCCATGAGTGGACGTGCCCTATGCTCCCTAAGCTGTGTTTTTTCGATGTTTTAGGACACACCGTACACTTCTCCAGAGTGGCTGTTGGCAATTTACATCCCGCCCATCAGCGTAGCAAGGCTGCCATTTCTCCATGGCCTGTCCTGCATTTCTGGTTTTGACACTTTTTGCAGCATGGCCCTTTTGACCGATGGGAAGCGAGACTTCTTTGTAGCGCTGATTAGCCTTTCCAGGTTGCTTGGTTGGCCAAACAGGGCGTATGCGTTTTTTCCTGAATATATTCAGGAAAAAACGCATACGCCCTGTTTGGCCAAGGGCATCATTGTCGATGTTTTGCCACTTTTCATGTGCTTTAAAGGCGATTCGAATCTACCTCCTGAAACATGTTTCCTGCAATTCTGCCTTGCTTTCAAATCCTCTTCGTTGCCTTCCCTCAATATATCTGTGGATGAGAGTTATCATTTATAGCTCTGCGGGTTTGTGAATTGCAGTGTCCCTGAGCTCCATTTTTCAACTGGCTTTTTTGGGAGCTGGCCGCAAATGCGCGGGATTGCTTCAGGCCCTATTCTGCTTCTGGGCGGCAGGCTGAGCCTGTGGTTAATTCTTCTTCCCGATGGGAAAATAGAGTGACCTGTGCCTGTCCCAACACCTAGATCTAGTCTCTCATTGGTTGCCCCTCTTCCCGTTCATCCTCAGGACAAATTGCAACCTGTAGGGAACAGGAGCTTAAAGGTGCTGATTCTCCAAGTAGGGAGATTGCTAGTAAAGTAGCTGGAAAGGCGAACCCGAGCACAAGGAGATGAGAAATGAGGTGCGTATTAGAAACCTTTCAAAATCACACGGTGTACCATCTTCTGGGTTCCTCATGCATGTTTTCGATGTAGGAAGATGCCCTTGAACCTGGAGATTTGGGACCCATGGGGTGGGTACCAGGCAGTAGTACTTTAAAGGGTCTGTGCTTGCTCACCCAACCTCACCCAACCTTTCAGCCCCAAGAGTGTCCACCCTTATGTCTCATCCAGCTGTGGGTCTAGATAAGGTCAATCCAGGTTGCATCACAGCCTCTGAACGAATTTTGTAAGAATTTCTCTCTCTTTCACTGTCTTTGTTTTACGGGTTTTTAAAAGTAATTTATTTTTATAATGGGGTTTAGCTGCTTTTCACGGCTGTGTTTATGCGGCTTTACACCCACTTGACTCACTTCCAGACAGATATCAATACATAGGTTTTAAGATTCTTACTAGTCACATATATTCTTGTGCGGTGAATAGGGGGTGTTGAGTCCAGTTCACTGAGCAAGGAGCAGGTGTTGTCTATTACATATTGGGTGTATGGAACGGTATCTGAGCGAATTTGAAACCCTTGTTTTATGCCTCACCCCACCTCACCTTTCCCGTTAAGCAGCCATAGTGTGTTTTCTAAACGTGTGACTCTGTTCTGTTTTGTAATTCAGTTCAAGTGTAGCGGTTTTTACATTCCCTCTATAAGTGATAGCTAATGATAAGTGTCTTTTTCTGTGTGACTTATTTCACTTAGAATCATCGTACCTAAATCCACTCATCTTGCTTCTACTAGCCTTATGACCTTGATTTCATGTCTGAGTGATATTCCATTGTACATAAGGACCACAACTTCTTTATCCATTTTTCTCTTTCCTGGGATATTTAAGGTGTCATGAAGTGGAGGTTCTTGTCAACAGAGCAGCCCTAAACTTTGGGGTGCCTGTGTCTTGCTGATTTTTAGTTTTCCCAATTTATACGCCCATGAGTGGACGTGCCCTATGCTCCCTAAGCTGTGTTTTTTCGATGTTTCAGGACACACCGTACACTTCTCCAGAGTGGCTGTTGGCAATTTACATCCCGCCCATCAGCGTAGCAAGGCTGCCATTTCTCCATGGCCTGTCCTGCATTTCTGGTTTTGACACTTTTTGCAGCATGGCCCTTTTGACCGATGGGAAGCGAGACTTCTTTGTAGCGCTGATTTGCCTTTCCAGGTTGCTTGGTTGGCAAAAAAGGGCGTATGCGTTTTTTCCTGAATATATTCAGGAAAAAACGCATACGCCCTTTTTGGCCAAGGGCATCATTGTCGAAGTTTTGCCACTTTTCATGTGCTTTAAAGGCGATTCGAATCTACCTCCTGAAACCTGTTTCCTGCAATTCTGCCTTGCTTTCAAATCCTCTTCGTTGCCTTCCCTCAATATATCTGTGGATGAGAGTTATCATTTATAGCTCTGCGGGTTTGTGAATTGCAGTGTCCCTGAGCTCCATTTTTCAACTCGCTTTTTTGGGAGCTGGCCGCAAAAACGCGGGATTGCCTCAGGCCCTATTCTACTTCTGGGCGGCAGGCTGAGCCTGTGGTTAATTCTTCTTCCTGATGGGAAAATAGAGTGACCTGTGCCTGTCCCAACACCTAGATCTAGTCTCTCATTGGTTGCCCCTCTTCCCGTTCATCCTCAGGACAAATTGCAACCTGTAGGGAACAGGAGCTTAAAGGTGCTGATTCTCCAAGTAGGGAGATTGCTAGTAAAGTAGCTGGAAAGGCGAACCCGATCACAAGGAGATGAGAAATCAGGTGCATATTAGAAACCTTTCAAAATCACACGGTGTACCATCTTCTGGGTTTCTCATGCATGTTTTTGATGTAGGAAGATGCCCTTGAACCTGGAGATTTGGGACCCATGGGATGGGTACCAGGCAGTATTACTTTAAAGGGTCTGCGTTTGCTCACCCAACCTCACCCAACCTTTCAGCCCCAAGAGTGTCCACCCTTATGTCTCATCCAGCTGTGGGTCTAGATATGGTCAATCCAGGTTGCATCACAGCCTCTGAACGAATTCTGTAAGAATTTCTCTCTCTTTCACTGTCTTTGTTTTACGGGTTTTAAAAAGTAATTTATTTTTATAATGGGGTTCAGCTGCTTTTCACGGCTGTGTTTATGCGGCTTTACACCCACTTGACTCACTTCCAGACAGATATCAATACATAGGTTTTAAGATTCTTACTAGTCACATATATTCTTGTGCGGTGAATAGGGGGTGTTGAGTCCAGTTCACTGAGCAAGGAGCAGGTGTTGTCTATTACATATTGGGTGTATGGAACGGTATCTGAGCGAATTTGAAACCCTTGTTTTATGCCTCACCCCAACTCACCTTTCCCGTTAAGCAGCCATAGTGTGTTTTCTAAACGTGTGACTCTGTTCTGTTTTGTAATTCAGTTCAAGTGTAGCGGTTTTTATATTCCCTCTATAAGTGATAGCTTATGATAAGTGTCTTTTTCTGTGTGACTTATTTCACTTAGAATCATCGTACCTAAATCCACTCATCTTGCTTCTACTAGCCTTATGACCTTGATTTCATGTCTGAGTGATATTCCATTGTACATAAGGACCACAACTTCTTTATCCATTTTTTTCTTTCCTGGGATATTTAAGGTGTCATGAAGTGGAGGTTCTTGTCAACAGAGCAGCCCTAAACTTTGGGGTGCCTGTGTCTGGCTGATTTTTAGTTTTCCCAATTTATACGCCCATGAGTGGACGTGCCCTATGCTCCCTAAGCTGTGGTTTTTCGATGTTTCAGGACACACCGTACACTTCTCCAGAGTGGCTGTTGGCAATTTACATCCCGCCCATCAGTGTAGCAAGGCTGCCATTTCTCCATGGCCTGTCCTGCATTTCTGGTTTTGACACTTTTTGCAGCATGGCCCTTTTGACCGATGGGAAGCGAGACTTCTTTGTAGCGCTGATTAGCCTTTCCAGGTTGCTTGGTTGGCCAAACAGGGCGTATGCGTTTTTTCCTGAATATATTCAGGAAAAAACGCATACGCCCTGTTTGGCCAAGGGCATCATTGTCGACGTTTTGCCACTTTTCATGTGCTTTAAAGGCGATTCGAATCTACCTCCTGAAACCTGTTTCCTGCAATTCTGCCTTGCTTTCAAATTCTCTTCGTTGCCTTCCCTCAATATATCTGTGGATGAGAGTTATCATTTATAGCTCTGCGGGTTTGTGAATTGCAGTGTCCCTGAGCTCCATTTTTCAACTGGCTTTTTTGGGAGCTGGCCGCAAAAGCGCGGGATTGCCTCAGGCCCTATTCTGCTTCTGGGCGGCAGGCTGAACCTGTGGTTAATTCTTCTTCCTGATGGGAAAATAGAGTGACCTGTGCCTGTCCCAACACCTAGATCTAGTCTCTCATTGGTTGCCCCTCTTCCCGTTCATCCTCAGGACAATTTGCAACCTGTAGGGAACAGAAGCTTAAAGGTGCTGATTCTCCAAGTAGGGAGATTGCTAGTAAAGTAGCTGGAAAGGCGAACCCGATCACAAGGAGATGAGAAATCAGGTGCATATTAGAAACCTTTCAAAATCACACGGTGTACCATCTTCTGGGTTTCTCATGCATGTTTTTGATGTAGGAAGATGCCCTTGAACCTGGAGATTTGGGACCCATGGGATGGGTACCAGGCAGTATTACTTTAAAGGGTCTGCGTTTGCTCACCCAACCTCACCCAACCTTTCAGCCCCAAGAGTGTCCACCCTTATGTCTCATCCAGCTGTGGGTCTAGATATGGTCAATCCAGGTTGCATCACAGCCTCTGAACGAATTCTGTAAGAATTTCTCTCTCTTTCACTGTCTTTGTTTTACGGGTTTTAAAAAGTAATTTATTTTTATAATGGGGTTCAGCTGCTTTTCACGGCTGTGTTTATGCGGCTTTACACCCACTTGACTCACTTCCAGACAGATATCAATACATAGGTTTTAAGATTCTTACTAGTCACATATATTCTTGTGCGGTGAATAGGGGGTGTTGAGTCCAGTTCACTGAGCAAGGAGCAGGTGTTGTCTATTACATATTGGGTGTATGGAACGGTATCTGAGCGAATTTGAAACCCTTGTTTTATGCCTCACCCCAACTCACCTTTCCCGTTAAGCAGCCATAGTGTGTTTTCTAAACGTGTGACTCTGTTCTGTTTTGTAATTCAGTTCAAGTGTAGCGGTTTTTATATTCCCTCTATAAGTGATAGCTTATGATAAGTGTCTTTTTCTGTGTGACTTATTTCACTTAGAATCATCGTACCTAAATCCACTCATCTTGCTTCTACTAGCCTTATGACCTTGATTTCATGTCTGAGTGATATTCCATTGTACATAAGGACCACAACTTCTTTATCCATTTTTTTCTTTCCTGGGATATTTAAGGTGTCATGAAGTGGAGGTTCTTGTCAACAGAGCAGCCCTAAACTTTGGGGTGCCTGTGTCTGGCTGATTTTTAGTTTTCCCAATTTATACGCCCATGAGTGGACGTGCCCTATGCTCCCTAAGCTGTGGTTTTTCGATGTTTCAGGACACACCGTACACTTCTCCAGAGTGGCTGTTGGCAATTTACATCCCGCCCATCAGTGTAGCAAGGCTGCCATTTCTCCATGGCCTGTCCTGCATTTCTGGTTTTGACACTTTTTGCAGCATGGCCCTTTTGACCGATGGGAAGCGAGACTTCTTTGTAGCGCTGATTAGCCTTTCCAGGTTGCTTGGTTGGCCAAACAGGGCGTATGCGTTTTTTCCTGAATATATTCAGGAAAAAACGCATACGCCCTGTTTGGCCAAGGGCATCATTGTCGACGTTTTGCCACTTTTCATGTGCTTTAAAGGCGATTCGAATCTACCTCCTGAAACCTGTTTCCTGCAATTCTGCCTTGCTTTCAAATTCTCTTCGTTGCCTTCCCTCAATATATCTGTGGATGAGAGTTATCATTTATAGCTCTGCGGGTTTGTGAATTGCAGTGTCCCTGAGCTCCATTTTTCAACTGGCTTTTTTGGGAGCTGGCCGCAAAAGCGCGGGATTGCCTCAGGCCCTATTCTGCTTCTGGGCGGCAGGCTGAACCTGTGGTTAATTCTTCTTCCTGATGGGAAAATAGAGTGACCTGTGCCTGTCCCAACACCTAGATCTAGTCTCTCATTGGTTGCCCCTCTTCCCGTTCATCCTCAGGACAATTTGCAACCTGTAGGGAACAGAAGCTTAAAGGTGCTGATTCTCCATGTATGGAGATTGCTAGTAAAGTAGCTGGAAAGGCGAACCCGAGCACAAGGAGATGAGAAATGAGGTGCGTATTAGAAACCTTTCAAAATCACACGGTGTACCATCTTCTGGGTTTCTCATGCATGTTTTCGATGTAGGAAGATGCCCTTGAACCTGGAGATTTGGGACCCATGGGATGGGTACCAAGCAGTGTTACTTTAAAGGGTCTGCGTTTGCTCACCCAACCTCACCCAACCTCTCAGCCCCAAGAGTGTCCACCCTTATGTCTCATCCAGCTGTGCGTCTAGATATGGTCAATCCAGGTTGCATCACAGCCTCTGAACGAATTATGTAAGAATTTCTCTCTCTTTCACTGTCTTTGTTTTACGGGTTTTTAAAAGTAATTTATTTTTATAATGGGGTTTAGCTGCTTTTCACGGCTGTGTTTATGCGGATTTACACGCACTTGACTCACTTCCAGACAGATATCAATACATAGGTTTTAAGATTCTTACTAGTCACATATATTCTTGTGCGGTGAATAGGGGGTGTTGAGTCCAGTTCACTGAGCAAGGAGCAGGTGTTGTCTATTACATATTGGGTGTATGGAACGGTATCTGAGCGAATTTGAAACCCTTGTTTTATGCCTCACCCCACCTCACCTTTCCCGTTAAGCAGCCATAGTGTGTTTTCTAAACGTGTGACTCTGTTCTGTTTTGTAATTCAGTTCAAGTGTAGCGGTTTTTACATTCCCTCTATAAGTGATAGCTAATGATAAGTGTCTTTTTCTGTGTGACTTATTTCACTTAGAATCATCGTACCTAAATCCACTCATCTTGCTTCTACTAGCCTTATGACCTTGATTTCATGTCTGAGTGATATTCCATTGTACATAAGGACCACAACTTCTTTATCCATTTTTCTCTTTCCTGGGATATTTAAGGTGTCATGAAGTGGAGGTTCTTGTCAACAGAGCAGCCCTAAACTTTGGGGTGCCTGTGTCTTGCTGATTTTTAGTTTTCCCAATTTATACGCCCATGAGTGGACGTGCCCTATGCTCCCTAAGCTGTGTTTTTTCGATGTTTCAGGACACACCGTACACTTCTCCAGAGTGGCTGTTGGCAATTTACATCCCGCCCATCAGCGTAGCAAGGCTGCCATTTCTCCATGGCCTGTCCTGCATTTCTGGTTTTGACACTTTTTGCAGCATGGCCCTTTTGACCGATGGGAAGCGAGACTTCTTTGTAGCGCTGATTTGCCTTTCCAGGTTGCTTGGTTGGCAAAAAAGGGCGTATGCGTTTTTTCCTGAATATATTCAGGAAAAAACGCATACGCCCTTTTTGGGCAAGGGCATCATTGTCGAAGTTTTGCCACTTTTCATGTGCTTTAAATGCGATTCGAATCTACCTCCTGAAACCTGTTTCCTGCAATTCTGCCTTGCTTTCAAATCCTCTTCGTTGCCTTCCCTCAATATATCTGTGGATGAGAGTTATCATTTATAGCTCTGCGGGTTTGTGAATTGCAGTGTCCCTGAGCTCCATTTTTCAACTCGCTTTTTTGGGAGCTGGCCGCAAAAACGCGGGATTGCCTCAGGCCCTATTCTACTTCTGGGCGGCAGGCTGAGCCTGTGGTTAATTCTTCTTCCTGATGGGAAAATAGAGTGACCTGTGCCTGTCCCAACACCTAGATCTAGTCTCTCATTGGTTGCCCCTCTTCCCGTTCATCCTCAGGACAAATTGCAACCTGTAGGGAACAGGAGCTTAAAGGTGCTGATTCTCCAAGTAGGGAGATTGCTAGTAAAGTAGCTGGAAAGGCGAACCCGATCACAAGGAGATGAGAAATCAGGTGCATATTAGAAACCTTTCAAAATCACACGGTGTACCATCTTCTGGGTTTCTCATGCATGTTTTTGATGTAGGAAGATGCCCTTGAACCTGGAGATTTGGGACCCATGGGATGGGTACCAGGCAGTATTACTTTAAAGGGTCTGCGTTTGCTCACCCAACCTCACCCAACCTTTCAGCCCCAAGAGTGTCCACCCTTATGTCTCATCCAGCTGTGGGTCTAGATATGGTCAATCCAGGTTGCATCACAGCCTCTGAACGAATTCTGTAAGAATTTCTCTCTCTTTCACTGTCTTTGTTTTACGGGTTTTAAAAAGTAATTTATTTTTATAATGGGGTTCAGCTGCTTTTCACGGCTGTGTTTATGCGGCTTTACACCCACTTGACTCACTTCCAGACAGATATCAATACATAGGTTTTAAGATTCTTACTAGTCACATATATTCTTGTGCGGTGAATAGGGGGTGTTGAGTCCAGTTCACTGAGCAAGGAGCAGGTGTTGTCTATTACATATTGGGTGTATGGAACGGTATCTGAGCGAATTTGAAACCCTTGTTTTATGCCTCACCCCAACTCACCTTTCCCGTTAAGCAGCCATAGTGTGTTTTCTAAACGTGTGACTCTGTTCTGTTTTGTAATTAAGTTCAAGTGTAGCGGTTTTTATATTCCCTCTATAAGTGACAGCTTATGATAAGTGTCTTTTTCTGTGTGACTTATTTCACTTAGAATCATCGTACCTAAATCCACTCATCTTGCTTCTACTAGCCTTATGACCTTGATTTCATGTCTGAGTGATATTCCATTGTACATAAGGACCACAACTTCTTTATCCATTTTTTTCTTTCCTGGGATATTTAAGGTGTCATGAAGTGGAGGTTCTTGTCAACAGAGCAGCCCTAAACTTTGGGGTGCCTGTGTCTTGCTGATTTTTAGTTTTCCCAATTTATACGCCCATGAGTGGACGTGCCCTATGCTCCCTAAGCTGTGGTTTTTCGATGTTTCAGGACACACCGTACACTTCTCCAGAGTGGCTGTTGGCAATTTACATCCCGCCCATCAGTGTAGCAAGGCTGCCATTTCTCCATGGCCTGTCCTGCATTTCTGGTTTTGACACTTTTTGCAGCATGGCCCTTTTGACCGATGGGAAGCGAGACTTCTTTGTAGTGCTGATTAGCCTTTCCAGGTTGCTTGGTTGGCCAAACAGGGCGTATGCGTTTTTTCCTGAATATATTCAGGAAAAAACGCATACGCCCTGTTTGGCCAAGGGCATCATTGTCGACGTTTTGCCACTTTTCATGTGCTTTAAAGGCGATTCGAATCTACCTCCTGAAACCTGTTTCCTGCAATTCTGCCTTGCTTTCAAATTCTCTTCGTTGCCTTCCCTCAATATATCTGTGGATGAGAGTTATCATTTATAGCTCTGCGGGTTTGTGAATTGCAGTGTCCCTGAGCTCCATTTTTCAACTGGCTTTTTTGGGAGCTGGCCGCAAAAGCGCGGGATTGCCTCAGGCCCTATTCTGCTTCTGGGCGGCAGGCTGAACCTGTGGTTAATTCTTCTTCCTGATGGGAAAATAGAGTGACCTGTGCCTGTCCCAACACCTAGATCTAGTCTCTCATTGGTTGCCCCTCTTCCCGTTCATCCTCAGGACAATTTGCAACCTGTAGGGAACAGAAGCTTAAAGGTGCTGATTCTCCAAGTATGGAGATTGCTAGTAAAGTAGCTGGAAAGGCGAACCCGAGCACAAGGAGATGAGAAATGAGGTGCGTATTAGAAACCTTTCAAAATCACACGGTGTACCATCTTCTGGGTTTCTCATGCATGTTTTCGATGTAGGAAGATGCCCTTGAACCTGGAGATTTGGGACCCATGGGATGGGTACCAAGCAGTGTTACTTTAAAGGGTCTGCGTTTGCTCACCCAACCTCACCCAACCTCTCAGCCCCAAGAGTGTCCACCCTTATGTCTCATCCAGCTGTGCGTCTAGATATGGTCAATCCAGGTTGCATCACAGCCTCTGAACGAATTATGTAAGAATTTCTCTCTCTTTCACTGTCTTTGTTTTACGGGTTTTTAAAAGTAATTTATTTTTATAATGGGGTTTAGCTGCTTTTCACGGCTGTGTTTATGCGGATTTACACGCACTTGACTCACTTCCAGACAGATATCAATACATAGGTTTTAAGATTCTTACTAGTCACTTATATTTTTGTGCAGTGAATAGGGGGTGTTGAGTCAAGTTCACTGAGCAAGGAGTAGGTCTTGTGTATTACATATTGGGTGTATGGAACGGTATCTGAGCGAATTTGAAACCCTTGTTTTATGCCTCACCCCACCTCACCTTTCCCGTTAAGCAGCCATAGTGTGTTTTCTAAACGTGTGACTCTGTTCTGTTTTGTAATTCAGTTCAAGTGTAGCGGTTTTTACATTCCCTCTATAAGTGATAGCTAATGATAAGTGTCTTTTTCTGTGTGACTTATTTCACTTAGAATCATCGTACCTAAATCCACTCATCTTGCTTCTACTAGCCTTATGACCTTGATTTCATGTCTGAGTGATATTCCATTGTACATAAAGACCACAACTTCTTTATCCATTTTTCTCTTTCCTGGGATATTTAAGGTGTCATGAAGTGGAGGTTCTTGTCAACAGAGCAGCCCTAAACTTTGGGGTGCCTGTGTCTTGCTGATTTTTAGTTTTCCCAATTTATACGCCCATGAGTGGACGTGCCCTATGCTCCCTAAGCTGTGTTTTTTCGATGTTTCAGGACACACCGTACACTTCTCCAGAGTGGCTGTTGGCAATTTACATCCCGCCCATCAGCGTAGCAAGGCTGCCATTTCTCCATGGCCTGTCCTGCATTTCTGGTTTTGACACTTTTTGCAGCATGGCCCTTTTGACCGATGGGAAGCGAGACTTCTTTGTAGCGCTGATTTGCCTTTCCAGGTTGCTTGGTTGGCAAAAAAGGGCGTATGCGTTTTTTCCTGAATATATTCAGGAAAAAACGCATACGCCCTTTTTGGCCAAGGGCATCATTGTCGAAGTTTTGCCACTTTTCATGTGCTTTAAAGGCGATTCGAATCTACCTCCTGAAACCTTTTTCCTGCAATTCTGCCTTGCTTTCAAATCCTCTTCGTTGCCTTCCCTCAATATATCTGTGGATGAGAGTTATCATTTATAGCTCTGCGGGTTTGTGAATTGCAGTGTCCCTGAGCTCCATTTTTCAACTCGCTTTTTTGGGAGCTGGCCGCAAAAACGCGGGATTGCCTCAGGCCCTATTCTACTTCTGGGCGGCAGGCTGAGCCTGTGGTTAATTCTTCTTCCTGATGGGAAAATAGAGTGACCTGTGCCTGTCCCAACACCTAGATCTAGTCTCTCATTGGTTGCCCCTCTTCCCGTTCATCCTCAGGACAAATTGCAACCTGTAGGGAACAGGAGCTTAAAGGTGCTGATTCTCCAAGTAGGGAGATTGCTAGTAAAGTAGCTGGAAAGGCGAACCCGATCACAAGGAGATGAGAAATCAGGTGCATATTAGAAACCTTTCAAAATCACACGGTGTACCATCTTCTGGGTTTCTCATGCATGTTTTTGATGTAGGAAGATGCCCTTGAACCTGGAGATTTGGGACCCATGGGATGGGTACCAGGCAGTATTACTTTAAAGGGTCTGCGTTTGCTCACCCAACCTCACCCAACCTTTCAGCCCCAAGAGTGTCCACCCTTATGTCTCATCCAGCTGTGGGTCTAGATATGGTCAATCCAGGTTGCATCACAGCCTCTGAACGAATTCTGTAAGAATTTCTCTCTCTTTCACTGTCTTTGTTTTACGGGTTTTAAAAAGTAATTTATTTTTATAATGGGGTTCAGCTGCTTTTCACGGCTGTGTTTATGCGGCTTTACACCCACTTGACTCACTTCCAGACAGATATCAATACATAGGTTTTAAGATTCTTACTAGTCACATATATTCTTGTGCGGTGAATAGGGGGTGTTGAGTCCAGTTCACTGAGCAAGGAGCAGGTGTTGTCTATTACATATTGGGTGTATGGAACGGTATCTGAGCGAATTTGAAACCCTTGTTTTATGCCTCACCCCAACTCACCTTTCCCGTTAAGCAGCCATAGTGTGTTTTCTAAACGTGTGACTCTGTTCTGTTTTGTAATTCAGTTCAAGTGTAGCGGTTTTTATATTCCCTCTATAAGTGACAGCTTATGATAAGTGTCTTTTTCTGTGTGACTTATTTCACTTAGAATCATCGTACCTAAATCCACTCATCTTGCTTCTACTAGCCTTATGACCTTGATTTCATGTCTGAGTGATATTCCATTGTACATAAGGACCACAACTTCTTTATCCATTTTTTTCTTTCCTGGGATATTTAAGGTGTCATGAAGTGGAGGTTCTTGTCAACAGAGCAGCCCTAAACTTTGGGGTGCCTGTGTCTTGCTGATTTTTAGTTTTCCCAATTTATACGCCCATGAGTGGACGTGCCCTATGCTCCCTAAGCTGTGGTTTTTCGATGTTTCAGGACACACCATACACTTCTCCAGAGTGGCTGTTGGCAATTTACATCCCGCCCATCAGTGTAGCAAGGCTGCCATTTCTCCATGGCCTGTCCTGCATTTCTGGTTTTGACACTTTTTGCAGCATGGCCCTTTTGACCGATGGGAAGCGAGACTTCTTTGTAGCGCTGATTAGCCTTTCCAGGTTGCTTGGTTGGCCAAACAGGGCGTATGCGTTTTTTCCTGAATATATTCAGGAAAAAACGCATACGCCCTGTTTGGCCAAGGGCATCATTGTCGACGTTTTGCCACTTTTCATGTGCTTTAAAGGCGATTCGAATCTACCTCCTGAAACCTGTTTCCTGCAATTCTGCCTTGCTTTCAAATTCTCTTCGTTGCCTTCCCTCAATATATCTGTGGATGAGAGTTATCATTTATAGCTCTGCGGGTTTGTGAATTGCAGTGTCCCTGAGCTCCATTTTTCAACTGGCTTTTTTGGGAGCTGGCCGCAAAAGCGCGGGATTGCCTCAGGCCCTATTCTGCTTCTGGGCGGCAGGCTGAACCTGTGGTTAATTCTTCTTCCTGATGGGAAAATAGAGTGACCTGTGCCTGTCCCAACACCTAGATCTAGTCTCTCATTGGTTGCCCCTCTTCCCGTTCATCCTCAGGACAATTTGCAACCTGTAGGGAACAGAAGCTTAAAGGTGCTGATTCTCCAAGTATGGAGATTGCTAGTAAAGTAGCTGGAAAGGCGAACCCGAGCACAAGGAGATGAGAAATGAGGTGCGTATTAGAAACCTTTCAAAATCACACGGTGTACCATCTTCTGGGTTTCTCATGCATGTTTTCGATGTAGGAAGATGCCCTTGAACCTGGAGATTTGGGACCCATGGGATGGGTACCAAGCAGTGTTACTTTAAAGGGTCTGCGTTTGCTCACCCAACCTCACCCAACCTCTCAGCCCCAAGAGTGTCCACCCTTATGTCTCATCCAGCTGTGCGTCTAGATATGGTCAATCCAGGTTGCATCACAGCCTCTGAACGAATTATGTAAGAATTTCTCTCTCTTTCACTGTCTTTGTTTTACGGGTTTTTAAAAGTAATTTATTTTTATAATGGGGTTTAGCTGCTTTTCACGGCTGTGTTTATGCGGATTTACACGCACTTGACTCACTTCCAGACAGATATCAATACATAGGTTTTAAGATTCTTACTAGTCACTTATATTTTTGTGCAGTGAATAGGGGGTGTTGAGTCAAGTTCACTGAGCAAGGAGTAGGTCTTGTGTATTACATATTGGGTGTATGGAACGGTATCTGAGCGAATTTGAAACCCTTGTTTTATGCCTCACCCCACCTCACCTTTCCCGTTAAGCAGCCATAGTGTGTTTTCTAAACGTGTGACTCTGTTCTGTTTTGTAATTCAGTTCAAGTGTAGCGGTTTTTACATTCCCTCTATAAGTGATAGCTAATGATAAGTGTCTTTTTCTGTGTGACTTATTTCACTTAGAATCATCGTACCTAAATCCACTCATCTTGCTTCTACTAGCCTTATGACCTTGATTTCATGTCTGAGTGATATTCCATTGTACATAAAGACCACAACTTCTTTATCCATTTTTCTCTTTCCTGGGATATTTAAGGTGTCATGAAGTGGAGGTTCTTGTCAACAGAGCAGCCCTAAACTTTGGGGTGCCTGTGTCTTGCTGATTTTTAGTTTTCCCAATTTATACGCCCATGAGTGGACGTGCCCTATGCTCCCTAAGCTGTGTTTTTTCGATGTTTCAGGACACACCGTACACTTCTCCAGAGTGGCTGTTGGCAATTTACATCCCGCCCATCAGCGTAGCAAGGCTGCCATTTCTCCATGGCCTGTCCTGCATTTCTGGTTTTGACACTTTTTGCAGCATGGCCCTTTTGACCGATGGGAAGCGAGACTTCTTTGTAGCGCTGATTTGCCTTTCCAGGTTGCTTGGTTGGCAAAAAAGGGCGTATGCGTTTTTTCCTGAATATATTCAGGAAAAAACGCATACGCCCTTTTTGGCCAAGGGCATCATTGTCGAAGTTTTGCCACTTTTCATGTGCTTTAAAGGCGATTCGAATCTACCTCCTGAAACCTTTTTCCTGCAATTCTGCCTTGCTTTCAAATCCTCTTCGTTGCCTTCCCTCAATATATCTGTGGATGAGAGTTATCATTTATAGCTCTGCGGGTTTGTGAATTGCAGTGTCCCTGAGCTCCATTTTTCAACTCGCTTTTTTGGGAGCTGGCCGCAAAAACGCGGGATTGCCTCAGGCCCTATTCTACTTCTGGGCGGCCGGCTGAGCCTGTGGTTAATTCTTCTTCCTGATGGGAAAATAGAGTGACCTGTGCCTGTCCCAACACCTAGATCTAGTCTCTCATTGGTTGCCCCTCTTCCCGTTCATCCTCAGGACAAATTGCAACCTGTAGGGAACAGGAGCTTAAAGGTGCTGATTCTCCAAGTAGGGAGATTGCTAGTAAAGTAGCTGGAAAGGCGAACCCGATCACAAGGAGATGAGAAATCAGGTGCATATTAGAAACCTTTCAAAATCACACGGTGTACCATCTTCTGGGTTTCTCATGCATGTTTTTGATGTAGGAAGATGCCCTTGAACCTGGAGATTTGGGACCCATGGGATGGGTACCAGGCAGTATTACTTTAAAGGGTCTGCGTTTGCTCACCCAACCTCACCCAACCTTTCAGCCCCAAGAGTGTCCACCCTTATGTCTCATCCAGCTGTGGGTCTAGATATGGTCAATCCAGGTTGCATCACAGCCTCTGAACGAATTCTGTAAGAATTTCTCTCTCTTTCACTGTCTTTGTTTTACGGGTTTTAAAAAGTAATTTATTTTTATAATGGGGTTCAGCTGCTTTTCACGGCTGTGTTTATGCGGCTTTACACCCACTTGACTCACTTCCAGACAGATATCAATACATAGGTTTTAAGATTCTTACTAGTCACATATATTCTTGTGCGGTGAATAGGGGGTGTTGAGTCCAGTTCACTGAGCAAGGAGCAGGTGTTGTCTATTACATATTGGGTGTATGGAACGGTATCTGAGCGAATTTGAAACCCTTGTTTTATGCCTCACCCCAACTCACCTTTCCCGTTAAGCAGCCATAGTGTGTTTTCTAAACGTGTGACTCTGTTCTGTTTTGTAATTCAGTTCAAGTGTAGCGGTTTTTATATTCCCTCTATAAGTGACAGCTTATGATAAGTGTCTTTTTCTGTGTGACTTATTTCACTTAGAATCATCGTACCTAAATCCACTCATCTTGCTTCTACTAGCCTTATGACCTTGATTTCATGTCTGAGTGATATTCCATTGTACATAAGGACCACAACTTCTTTATCCATTTTTTTCTTTCCTGGGATATTTAAGGTGTCATGAAGTGGAGGTTCTTGTCAACAGAGCAGCCCTAAACTTTGGGGTGCCTGTGTCTTGCTGATTTTTAGTTTTCCCAATTTATACGCCCATGAGTGGACGTGCCCTATGCTCCCTAAGCTGTGGTTTTTCGATGTTTCAGGACACACCATACACTTCTCCAGAGTGGCTGTTGGCAATTTACATCCCGCCCATCAGTGTAGCAAGGCTGCCATTTCTCCATGGCCTGTCCTGCATTTCTGGTTTTGACACTTTTTGCAGCATGGCCCTTTTGACTGATGGGAAGCGAGACTTCTTTGTAGCGCTGATTAGCCTTTCCAGGTTGCTTGGTTGGCCAAACAGGGCGTATGCGTTTTTTCCTGAATATATTCAGGAAAAAACGCATACGCCCTGTTTGGCCAAGGGCATCATTGTCGACGTTTTGCCACTTTTCATGTGCTTTAAAGGCGATTCGAATCTACCTCCTGAAACCTGTTTCCTGCAATTCTGCCTTGCTTTCAAATTCTCTTCGTTGCCTTCCCTCAATATATCTGTGGATGAGAGTTATCATTTATAGCTCTGCGGGTTTGTGAATTGCAGTGTCCCTGAGCTCCATTTTTCAACTGGCTTTTTTGGGAGCTGGCCGCAAAAGCGCGGGATTGCCTCAGGCCCTATTCTGCTTCTGGGCGGCAGGCTGAACCTGTGGTTAATTCTTCTTCCTGATGGGAAAATAGAGTGACCTGTGCCTGTCCCAACACCTAGATCTAGTCTCTCATTGGTTGCCCCTCTTCCCGTTCATCCTCAGGACAATTTGCAACCTGTAGGGAACAGAAGCTTAAAGGTGCTGATTCTCCAAGTATGGAGATTGCTAGTAAAGTAGCTGGAAAGGCGAACCCGAGCACAAGGAGATGAGAAATGAGGTGCGTATTAGAAACCTTTCAAAATCACACGGTGTACCATCTTCTGGGTTTCTCATGCATGTTTTCGATGTAGGAAGATGCCCTTGAACCTGGAGATTTGGGACCCATGGGATGGGTACCAAGCAGTGTTACTTTAAAGGGTCTGCGTTTGCTCACCCAACCTCACCCAACCTCTCAGCCCCAAGAGTGTCCACCCTTATGTCTCATCCAGCTGTGCGTCTAGATATGGTCAATCCAGGTTGCATCACAGCCTCTGAACGAATTATGTAAGAATTTCTCTCTCTTTCACTGTCTTTGTTTTACGGGTTTTTAAAAGTAATTTATTTTTATAATGGGGTTTAGCTGCTTTTCACGGCTGTGTTTATGCGGATTTACACGCACTTGACTCACTTCCAGACAGATATCAATACATAGGTTTTAAGATTCTTACTAGTCACTTATATTTTTGTGCAGTGAATAGGGGGTGTTGAGTCAAGTTCACTGAGCAAGGAGTAGGTCTTGTGTATTACATATTGGGTGTATGGAACGGTATCTGAGCGAATTTGAAACCCTTGTTTTATGCATCACCCCACCTCACCTTTCCCGTTAAGCAGCCATAGTGTGTTTTCTAAACGTGTGACTCTGTTCTGTTTTGTAATTCAGTTCAAGTGTAGCGGTTTTTACATTCCCTCTATAAGTGATAGCTTATGATAAGTGTCTTTTTCTGTGTGACTTATTTCACGTAGAATCATCGTACCTAAATCCACTCATCTTGCTTCTACTAGCCTTATGAAATTGATTTCATGTCTGAGTGATATTCCATTGTACATAAGGACCACAACTTCTTTATCCATTTTTCTCTTTCCTGGGATATTTAAGGTGTCATGAAGTGGAGGTTCTTGTCAACAGAGCAGCCCTAAACTTTGGGGTGCCTGCGTCTTGCTGATTTTTAGTTTTCCCAATTTATACGCCCATGAGTGGACGTGCCCTATGCTCCCTAAGCTGTGTTTTTTCGATGTTTTAGGACACACCGTACACTTCTCCAGAGTGGCTGTTGGCAATTTACATCCCGCCCATCAGCGTAGCAAGGCTGCCATTTCTCCATGGCCTGTCCTGCATTTCTGGTTTTGACACTTTTTGCAGCATGGCCCTTTTGACCGATGGGAAGCGAGACTTCTTTGTAGCGCTGATTAGCCTTTCCAGGTTGCTTGGTTGGCCAAACAGGGCGTATGCGTTTTTTCCTGAATATATTCAGGAAAAAACGCATACGCCCTGTTTGGCCAAGGGCATCATTGTCGATGTTTTGCCACTTTTCATGTGCTTTAAAGGCGATTCGAATCTACCTCCTGAAACCTGTTTCCTGCAATTCTGCCTTGCTTTCAAATCCTCTTCGTTGCCTTCCCTCAATATATCTGTGGATGAGAGTTATCATTTATAGCTCTGCGGGTTTGTGAATTGCAGTGTCCCTGAGCTCCATTTTTCAACTGTCTTTTTTGGGAGCTGGCCGCAAATGCGCGGGATTGCCTCAGGCCCTATTCTGCTTCTGGGCGGCAGGCTGAGCCTGTGGTTAATTCTTCTTCCCGATGGGAAAATAGAGTGACCTGTGCCTGTCCCAACACCTAGATCTAGTCTCTCATTGGTTGCCCCTCTTCCCGTTCATCCTCAGGACAAATTGTAACCTGTAGGGAACAGGAGTTTAAAGGTGCTGATTCTCCAAGTAGGGAGATTGCTAGTAAAGTAGCTGGAAAGGCGAACCCGAGCACAAGGAGATGAGAAATGAGGTGCGTATTAGAAACCTTTCAAAATCACACGGTGTACCATCTTCTGGGTTCCTCATGCATGTTTTCGATGTAGGAAGATGCCCTTGAACCTGGAGATTTGGGACCCATGGGGTGGGTACCAGGCAGTAGTACTTTAAAGGGTCTGTGCTTGCTCACCCAACCTCACCCAACCTTTCAGCCCCAAGAGTGTCCACCCTTATGTCTCATCCAGCTGTGGGTCTAGATAAGGTCAATCCAGGTTGCATCACAGCCTCTGAACGAATTTTGTAAGAATTTCTCTCTCTTTCACTGTCTTTGTTTTACGGGTTTTTAAAAGTAATTTATTTTTATAATGGGGTTTAGCTGCTTTTCACGGCTGTGTTTATGCGGCTTTACACCCACTTGACTCACTTCCAGACAGATATCAATACATAGGTTTTAAGATTCTTACTAGTCACATATATTCTTGTGCGGTGAATAGGGGGTGTTGAGTCCAGTTCACTGAGCAAGGAGCAGGTGTTGTCTATTACATATTGGGTGTATGGAACGGTATCTGAGCGAATTTGAAACCCTTGTTTTATGCCTCACCCCACCTCACCTTTCCCGTTAAGCAGCCATAGTGTGTTTTCTAAACGTGTGACTCTGTTCTGTTTTGTAATTCAGTTCAAGTGTAGCGGTTTTTACATTCCCTCTATAAGTGATAGCTAATGATAAGTGTCTTTTTCTGTGTGACTTATTTCACTTAGAATCATCGTACCTAAATCCACTCATCTTGCTTCTACTAGCCTTATGACCTTGATTTCATGTCTGAGTGATATTCCATTGTACATAAGGACCACAACTTCTTTATCCATTTTTCTCTTTCCTGGGATATTTAAGGTGTCATGAAGTGGAGGTTCTTGTCAACAGAGCAGCCCTAAACTTTGGGGTGCCTGTGTCTTGCTGATTTTTAGTTTTCCCAATTTATACGCCCATGAGTGGACGTGCCCTATGCTCCCTAAGCTGTGTTTTTTCGATGTTTCAGGACACACCGTACACTTCTCCAGAGTGGCTGTTGGCAATTTACATCCCGCCCATCAGCGTAGCAAGGCTGCCATTTCTCCATGGCCTGTCCTGCATTTCTGGTTTTGACACTTTTTGCAGCATGGCCCTTTTGACCGATGGGAAGCGAGACTTCTTTGTAGCGCTGATTTGCCTTTCCAGGTTGCTTGGTTGGCAAAAAAGGGCGTATGCGTTTTTTCCTGAATATATTCAGGAAAAAACGCATACCCCCTTTTTGGCCAAGGGCATCATTGTCGAAGTTTTGCCACTTTTCATGTGCTTTAAAGGCGATTCGAATCTACCTCCTGAAACCTGTTTCCTGCAATTCTGCCTTGCTTTCAAATCCTCTTCGTTGCCTTCCCTCAATATATCTGTGGATGAGAGTTATCATTTATAGCTCTGCGGGTTTGTGAATTGCAGTGTCCCTGAGCTCCATTTTTCAACTCGCTTTTTTGGGAGCTGGCCGCAAAAACGCGGGATTGCCTCAGGCCCTATTCTACTTCTGGGCGGCCGGCTGAGCCTGTGGTTAATTCTTCTTCCTGATGGGAAAATAGAGTGACCTGTGCCTGTCCCAACACCTAGATCTAGTCTCTCATTGGTTGCCCCTCTTCCCGTTCATCCTCAGGACAAATTGCAACCTGTAGGGAACAGGAGCTTAAAGGTGCTGATTCTCCAAGTAGGGAGATTGCTAGTAAAGTAGCTGGAAAGGCGAACCCGATCACAAGGAGATGAGAAATCAGGTGCATATTAGAAACCTTTCAAAATCACACGGTGTACCATCTTCTGGGTTTCTCATGCATGTTTTTGATGTAGGAAGATGCCCTTGAACCTGGAGATTTGGGACCCATGGGATGGGTACCAGGCAGTATTACTTTAAAGGGTCTGCGTTTGCTCACCCAACCTCACCCAACCTTTCAGCCCCAAGAGTGTCCACCCTTATGTCTCATCCAGCTGTGGGTCTAGATATGGTCAATCCAGGTTGCATCACAGCCTCTGAACGAATTCTGTAAGAATTTCTCTCTCTTTCACTGTCTTTGTTTTACGGGTTTTAAAAAGTAATTTATTTTTATAATGGGGTTCAGCTGCTTTTCACGGCTGTGTTTATGCGGCTTTACACCCACTTGACTCACTTCCAGACAGATATCAATACATAGGTTTTAAGATTCTTACTAGTCACATATATTCTTGTGCGGTGAATAGGGGGTGTTGAGTCCAGTTCACTGAGCAAGGAGCAGGTGTTGTCTATTACATATTGGGTGTATGGAACGGTATCTGAGCGAATTTGAAACCCTTGTTTTATGCCTCACCCCAACTCACCTTTCCCGTTAAGCAGCCATAGTGTGTTTTCTAAACGTGTGACTCTGTTCTGTTTTGTAATTAAGTTCAAGTGTAGCGGTTTTTATATTCCCTCTATAAGTGACAGCTTATGATAAGTGTCTTTTTCTGTGTGACTTATTTCACTTAGAATCATCGTACCTAAATCCACTCATCTTGCTTCTACTAGCCTTATGACCTTGATTTCATGTCTGAGTGATATTCCATTGTACATAAGGACCACAACTTCTTTATCCATTTTTTTCTTTCCTGGGATATTTAAGGTGTCATGAAGTGGAGGTTCTTGTCAACAGAGCAGCCCTAAACTTTGGGGTGCCTGTGTCTTGCTGATTTTTAGTTTTCCCAATTTATACGCCCATGAGTGGACGTGCCCTATGCTCCCTAAGCTGTGGTTTTTCGATGTTTCAGGACACACCGTACACTTCTCCAGAGTGGCTGTTGGCAATTTACATCCCGCCCATCAGTGTAGCAAGGCTGCCATTTCTCCATGGCCTGTCCTGCATTTCTGGTTTTGACACTTTTTGCAGCATGGCCCTTTTGACCGATGGGAAGCGAGACTTCTTTGTAGCGCTGATTAGCCTTTCCAGGTTGCTTGGTTGGCCAAACAGGGCGTATGCGTTTTTTCCTGAATATATTCAGGAAAAAACGCATACGCCCTGTTTGGCCAAGGGCATCATTGTCGACGTTTTGCCACTTTTCATGTGCTTTAAAGGCGATTCGAATCTACCTCCTGAAACCTGTTTCCTGCAATTCTGCCTTGCTTTCAAATTCTCTTCGTTGCCTTCCCTCAATATATCTGTGGATGAGAGTTATCATTTATAGCTCTGCGGGTTTGTGAATTGCAGTGTCCCTGAGCTCCATTTTTCAACTGGCTTTTTTGGGAGCTGGCCGCAAAAGCGCGGGATTGCCTCAGGCCCTATTCTGCTTCTGGGCGGCAGGCTGAACCTGTGGTTAATTCTTCTTCCTGATGGGAAAATAGAGTGACCTGTGCCTGTCCCAACACCTAGATCTAGTCTCTCATTGGTTGCCCCTCTTCCCGTTCATCCTCAGGACAATTTGCAACCTGTAGGGAACAGAAGCTTAAAGGTGCTGATTCTCCAAGTATGGAGATTGCTAGTAAAGTAGCTGGAAAGGCGAACCCGAGCACAAGGAGATGAGAAATGAGGTGCGTATTAGAAACCTTTCAAAATCACACGGTGTACCATCTTCTGGGTTTCTCATGCATGTTTTCGATGTAGGAAGATGCCCTTGAACCTGGAGATTTGGGACCCATGGGATGGGTACCAAGCAGTGTTACTTTAAAGGGTCTGCGTTTGCTCACCCAACCTCACCCAACCTCTCAGCCCCAAGAGTGTCCACCCTTATGTCTCATCCAGCTGTGCGTCTAGATATGGTCAATCCAGGTTGCATCACAGCCTCTGAACGAATTATGTAAGAATTTCTCTCTCTTTCACTGTCTTTGTTTTACGGGTTTTTAAAAGTAATTTATTTTTATAATGGGGTTTAGCTGCTTTTCACGGCTGTGTTTATGCGGATTTACACGCACTTGACTCACTTCCAGACAGATATCAATACATAGGTTTTAAGATTCTTACTAGTCACTTATATTTTTGTGCAGTGAATAGGGGGTGTTGAGTCAAGTTCACTGAGCAAGGAGTAGGTCTTGTGTATTACATATTGGGTGTATGGAACGGTATCTGAGCGAATTTGAAACCCTTGTTTTATGCCTCACCCCACCTCACCTTTCCCGTTAAGCAGCCATAGTGTGTTTTCTAAACGTGTGACTCTGTTCTGTTTTGTAATTCAGTTCAAGTGTAGCGGTTTTTACATTCCCTCTATAAGTGATAGCTAATGATAAGTGTCTTTTTCTGTGTGACTTATTTCACTTAGAATCATCGTACCTAAATCCACTCATCTTGCTTCTACTAGCCTTATGACCTTGATTTCATGTCTGAGTGATATTCCATTGTACATAAAGACCACAACTTCTTTATCCATTTTTCTCTTTCCTGGGATATTTAAGGTGTCATGAAGTGGAGGTTCTTGTCAACAGAGCAGCCCTAAACTTTGGGGTGCCTGTGTCTTGCTGATTTTTAGTTTTCCCAATTTATACGCCCATGAGTGGACGTGCCCTATGCTCCCTAAGCTGTGTTTTTTCGATGTTTCAGGACACACCGTACACTTCTCCAGAGTGGCTGTTGGCAATTTACATCCCGCCCATCAGCGTAGCAAGGCTGCCATTTCTCCATGGCCTGTCCTGCATTTCTGGTTTTGACACTTTTTGCAGCATGGCCCTTTTGACCGATGGGAAGCGAGACTTCTTTGTAGCGCTGATTTGCCTTTCCAGGTTGCTTGGTTGGCAAAAAAGGGCGTATGCGTTTTTTCCTGAATATATTCAGGAAAAAACGCATACGCCCTTTTTGGCCAAGGGCATCATTGTCGAAGTTTTGCCACTTTTCATGTGCTTTAAAGGCGATTCGAATCTACCTCCTGAAACCTTTTTCCTGCAATTCTGCCTTGCTTTCAAATCCTCTTCGTTGCCTTCCCTCAATATATCTGTGGATGAGAGTTATCATTTATAGCTCTGCGGGTTTGTGAATTGCAGTGTCCCTGAGCTCCATTTTTCAACTCGCTTTTTTGGGAGCTGGCCGCAAAAACGCGGGATTGCCTCAGGCCCTATTCTACTTCTGGGCGGCAGGCTGAGCCTGTGGTTAATTCTTCTTCCTGATGGGAAAATAGAGTGACCTGTGCCTGTCCCAACACCTAGATCTAGTCTCTCATTGGTTGCCCCTCTTCCCGTTCATCCTCAGGACAAATTGCAACCTGTAGGGAACAGGAGCTTAAAGGTGCTGATTCTCCAAGTAGGGAGATTGCTAGTAAAGTAGCTGGAAAGGCGAACCCGATCACAAGGAGATGAGAAATCAGGTGCATATTAGAAACCTTTCAAAATCACACGGTGTACCATCTTCTGGGTTTCTCATGCATGTTTTTGATGTAGGAAGATGCCCTTGAACCTGGAGATTTGGGACCCATGGGATGGGTACCAGGCAGTATTACTTTAAAGGGTCTGCGTTTGCTCACCCAACCTCACCCAACCTTTCAGCCCCAAGAGTGTCCACCCTTATGTCTCATCCAGCTGTGGGTCTAGATATGGTCAATCCAGGTTGCATCACAGCCTCTGAACGAATTCTGTAAGAATTTCTCTCTCTTTCACTGTCTTTGTTTTACGGGTTTTAAAAAGTAATTTATTTTTATAATGGGGTTCAGCTGCTTTTCACGGCTGTGTTTATGCGGCTTTACACCCACTTGACTCACTTCCAGACAGATATCAATACATAGGTTTTAAGATTCTTACTAGTCACATATATTCTTGTGCGGTGAATAGGGGGTGTTGAGTCCAGTTCACTGAGCAAGGAGCAGGTGTTGTCTATTACATATTGGGTGTATGGAACGGTATCTGAGCGAATTTGAAACCCTTGTTTTATGCCTCACCCCAACTCACCTTTCCCGTTAAGCAGCCATAGTGTGTTTTCTAAACGTGTGACTCTGTTCTGTTTTGTAATTCAGTTCAAGTGTAGCGGTTTTTATATTCCCTCTATAAGTGACAGCTTATGATAAGTGTCTTTTTCTGTGTGACTTATTTCACTTAGAATCATCGTACCTAAATCCACTCATCTTGCTTCTACTAGCCTTATGACCTTGATTTCATGTCTGAGTGATATTCCATTGTACATAAGGACCACAACTTCTTTATCCATTTTTTTCTTTCCTGGGATATTTAAGGTGTCATGAAGTGGAGGTTCTTGTCAACAGAGCAGCCCTAAACTTTGGGGTGCCTGTGTCTTGCTGATTTTTAGTTTTCCCAATTTATACGCCCATGAGTGGACGTGCCCTATGCTCCCTAAGCTGTGGTTTTTCGATGTTTCAGGACACACCATACACTTCTCCAGAGTGGCTGTTGGCAATTTACATCCCGCCCATCAGTGTAGCAAGGCTGCCATTTCTCCATGGCCTGTCCTGCATTTCTGGTTTTGACACTTTTTGCAGCATGGCCCTTTTGACCGATGGGAAGCGAGACTTCTTTGTAGCGCTGATTAGCCTTTCCAGGTTGCTTGGTTGGCCAAACAGGGCGTATGCGTTTTTTCCTGAATATATTCAGGAAAAAACGCATACGCCCTGTTTGGCCAAGGGCATCATTGTCGACGTTTTGCCACTTTTCATGTGCTTTAAAGGCGATTCGAATCTACCTCCTGAAACCTGTTTCCTGCAATTCTGCCTTGCTTTCAAATTCTCTTCGTTGCCTTCCCTCAATATATCTGTGGATGAGAGTTATCATTTATAGCTCTGCGGGTTTGTGAATTGCAGTGTCCCTGAGCTCCATTTTTCAACTGGCTTTTTTGGGAGCTGGCCGCAAAAGCGCGGGATTGCCTCAGGCCCTATTCTGCTTCTGGGCGGCAGGCTGAACCTGTGGTTAATTCTTCTTCCTGATGGGAAAATAGAGTGACCTGTGCCTGTCCCAACACCTAGATCTAGTCTCTCATTGGTTGCCCCTCTTCCCGTTCATCCTCAGGACAATTTGCAACCTGTAGGGAACAGAAGCTTAAAGGTGCTGATTCTCCAAGTATGGAGATTGCTAGTAAAGTAGCTGGAAAGGCGAACCCGAGCACAAGGAGATGAGAAATGAGGTGCGTATTAGAAACCTTTCAAAATCACACGGTGTACCATCTTCTGGGTTTCTCATGCATGTTTTCGATGTAGGAAGATGCCCTTGAACCTGGAGATTTGGGACCCATGGGATGGGTACCAAGCAGTGTTACTTTAAAGGGTCTGCGTTTGCTCACCCAACCTCACCCAACCTCTCAGCCCCAAGAGTGTCCACCCTTATGTCTCATCCAGCTGTGCGTCTAGATATGGTCAATCCAGGTTGCATCACAGCCTCTGAACGAATTATGTAAGAATTTCTCTCTCTTTCACTGTCTTTGTTTTACGGGTTTTTAAAAGTAATTTATTTTTATAATGGGGTTTAGCTGCTTTTCACGGCTGTGTTTATGCGGATTTACACGCACTTGACTCACTTCCAGACAGATATCAATACATAGGTTTTAAGATTCTTACTAGTCACTTATATTTTTATGCAGTGAATAGGGGGTGTTGAGTCAAGTTCACTGAGCAAGGAGTAGGTCTTGTGTATTACATATTGGGTGTATGGAACGGTATCTGAGCGAATTTGAAACCCTTGTTTTATGCATCACCCCACCTCACCTTTCCCGTTAAGCAGCCATAGTGTGTTTTCTAAACGTGTGACTCTGTTCTGTTTTGTAATTCAGTTCAAGTGTAGCGGTTTTTACATTCCCTCTATAAGTGATAGCTTATGATAAGTGTCTTTTTCTGTGTGACTTATTTCACGTAGAATCATCGTACCTAAATCCACTCATCTTGCTTCTACTAGCCTTATGAAATTGATTTCATGTCTGAGTGATATTCCATTGTACATAAGGACCACAACTTCTTTATCCATTTTTCTCTTTCCTGGGATATTTAAGGTGTCATGAAGTGGAGGTTCTTGTCAACAGAGCAGCCCTAAACTTTGGGGTGCCTGCGTCTTGCTGATTTTTAGTTTTCCCAATTTATACGCCCATGAGTGGACGTGCCCTATGCTCCCTAAGCTGTGTTTTTTCGATGTTTTAGGACACACCGTACACTTCTCCAGAGTGGCTGTTGGCAATTTACATCCCGCCCATCAGCGTAGCAAGGCTGCCATTTCTCCATGGCCTGTCCTGCATTTCTGGTTTTGACACTTTTTGCAGCATGGCCCTTTTGACCGATGGGAAGCGAGACTTCTTTGTAGCGCTGATTAGCCTTTCCAGGTTGCTTGGTTGGCCAAACAGGGCGTATGCGTTTTTTCCTGAATATATTCAGGAAAAAACGCATACGCCCTGTTTGGCCAAGGGCATCATTGTCGATGTTTTGCCACTTTTCATGTGGTTTAAAGGCGATTCGAATCTACCTCCTGAAACCTGTTTCCTGCAATTCTGCCTTGCTTTCAAATCCTCTTCGTTGCCTTCCCTCAATATATCTGTGGATGAGAGTTATCATTTATAGCTCTGCGGGTTTGTGAATTGCAGTGTCCCTGAGCTCCATTTTTCAACTGTCTTTTTTGGGAGCTGGCCGCAAATGCGCGGGATTGCCTCAGGCCCTATTCTGCTTCTGGGCGGCAGGCTGAGCCTGTGGTTAATTCTTCTTCCCGATGGGAAAATAGAGTGACCTGTGCCTGTCCCAACACCTAGATCTAGTCTCTCATTGGTTGCCCCTCTTCCCGTTCATCCTCAGGACAAATTGTAACCTGTAGGGAACAGGAGTTTAAAGGTGCTGATTCTCCAAGTAGGGAGATTGCTAGTAAAGTAGCTGGAAAGGCGAACCCGAGCACAAGGAGATGAGAAATGAGGTGCGTATTAGAAACCTTTCAAAATCACACGGTGTACCATATTCTGGGTTCCTCATGCATGTTTTCGATGTAGGAAGATGCCCTTGAACCTGGAGATTTGGGACCCATGGGGTGGGTACCAGGCAGTAGTACTTTAAAGGGTCTGTGCTTGCTCACCCAACCTCACCCAACCTTTCAGCCCCAAGAGTGTCCACCCTTATGTCTCATCCAGCTGTGGGTCTAGATAAGGTCAATCCAGGTTGCATCACAGCCTCTGAACGAATTTTGTAAGAATTTCTCTCTCTTTCACTGTCTTTGTTTTACGGGTTTTTAAAAGTAATTTATTTTTATAATGGGGTTTAGCTGCTTTTCACGGCTGTGTTTATGCGGCTTTACACCCACTTGACTCACTTCCAGACAGATATCAATACATAGGTTTTAAGATTCTTACTAGTCACATATATTCTTGTGCGGTGAATAGGGGGTGTTGAGTCCAGTTCACTGAGCAAGGAGCAGGTGTTGTCTATTACATATTGGGTGTATGGAACGGTATCTGAGCGAATTTGAAACCCTTGTTTTATGCCTCACCCCACCTCACCTTTCCCGTTAAGCAGCCATAGTGTGTTTTCTAAACGTGTGACTCTGTTCTGTTTTGTAATTCAGTTCAAGTGTAGCGGTTTTTACATTCCCTCTATAAGTGATAGCTAATGATAAGTGTCTTTTTCTGTGTGACTTATTTCACTTAGAATCATCGTACCTAAATCCACTCATCTTGCTTCTACTAGCCTTATGACCTTGATTTCATGTCTGAGTGATATTCCATTGTACATAAGGACCACAACTTCTTTATCCATTTTTCTCTTTCCTGGGATATTTAAGGTGTCATGAAGTGGAGGTTCTTGTCAACAGAGCAGCCCTAAACTTTGGGGTGCCTGTGTCTTGCTGATTTTTAGTTTTCCCAATTTATACGCCCATGAGTGGACGTGCCCTATGCTCCCTAAGCTGTGTTTTTTCGATGTTTCAGGACACACCGTACACTTCTCCAGAGTGGCTGTTGGCAATTTACATCCCGCCCATCAGCGTAGCAAGGCTGCCATTTCTCCATGGCCTGTCCTGCATTTCTGGTTTTGACACTTTTTGCAGCATGGCCCTTTTGACCGATGGGAAGCGAGACTTCTTTGTAGCGCTGATTTGCCTTTCCAGGTTGCTTGGTTGGCAAAAAAGGGCGTATGCGTTTTTTCCTGAATATATTCAGGAAAAAACGCATACCCCCTTTTTGGCCAAGGGCATCATTGTCGAAGTTTTGCCACTTTTCATGTGCTTTAAAGGCGATTCGAATCTACCTCCTGAAACCTGTTTCCTGCAATTCTGCCTTGCTTTCAAATCCTCTTCGTTGCCTTCCCTCAATATATCTGTGGATGAGAGTTATCATTTATAGCTCTGCGGGTTTGTGAATTGCAGTGTCCCTGAGCTCCATTTTTCAACTCGCTTTTTTGGGAGCTGGCCGCAAAAACGCGGGATTGCCTCAGGCCCTATTCTACTTCTGGGCGGCAGGCTGAGCCTGTGGTTAATTCTTCTTCCTGATGGGAAAATAGAGTGACCTGTGCCTGTCCCAACACCTAGATCTAGTCTCTCATTGGTTGCCCCTCTTCCCGTTCATCCTCAGGACAAATTGCAACCTGTAGGGAACAGGAGCTTAAAGGTGCTGATTCTCCAAGTAGGGAGATTGCTAGTAAAGTAGCTGGAAAGGCGAACCCGATCACAAGGAGATGAGAAATCAGGTGCGTATTAGAAACCTTTCAAAATCACACGGTGTACCATCTTCTGGGTTTCTCATGCATGTTTTTGATGTAGGAAGATGCCCTTGAACCTGGAGATTTGGGACCCATGGGATGGGTACCAGGCAGTATTACTTTAAAGGGTCTGCGTTTGCTCACCCAACCTCACCCAACCTTTCAGCCCCAAGAGTGTCCACCCTTATATCTCATCCAGCTGTGGGTCTAGATATGGTCAATCCAGGTTGCATCACAGCCTCTGAACGAATTCTGTAAGAATTTCTCTCTCTTTCACTGTCTTTGTTTTATGGGTTTTTAAAAGTAATTTATTTTTATAATGGGGTTCAGCTGCTTTTCACAGCTGTGTTTATGCGGCTTTACACCCACTTGACTCACTTCCAGACAGATATCAATACATAGGTTTTAAGATTCTTACTAGTCACATATATTCTTGTGCAGTGAATAGGGGGTGTTGAGTCCAGTTCACTGAGCAAGGAGTAGGTCTTGTCTATTACATATTGGGTGTATGGAACGGTATCTGAGCCAATTTGAAACCCTTTTTTTATGCATCACCCCACCTCACCTTTCCCATTAAGCAGCCATAGTGTGTTTTCTAAACGTGTGACTCTGTTCTGTTTTGTAATTCAGTTCAAGTGTAGCGGTTTTTACATTCCCTCTATAAGTGATAGCTTATGATAAGTGTCTTTTTCTGTGTGACTTATTTCACGTAGAATCATCGTACCTAAATCCACTCATCTTGCTTCTACTAGCCTTATGAAATTGATTTCATGTCTGAGTGATATTCCATTGTACATAAGGACCACAACTTCTTTATCCATTTTTCTCTTTCCTGGGATATTTAAGGTGTCATGAAGTGGAGGTTCTTGTCAACAGAGCAGCCCTAAACTTTGGGGTGCCTGTGTCTTGCTGATTTTTAGTTTTCCCAATTTATACGCCCATGAGTGGACGTGCCCTATGCTCCCTAAGCTGTGTTTTTTCGATGTTTTAGGACACACCGTACACTTCTCCAGAGTGGCTGTTGGCAATTTACATCCCGCCCATCAGCGTAGCAAGGCTGCCATTTCTCCATGGCCTGTCCTGCATTTCTGGTTTTGACACTTTTTGCAGCATGGCCCTTTTGACCGATGGGAAGCGAGACTTCTTTGTAGCGCTGATTAGCCTTTCCAGGTTGCTTGGTTGGCCAAACAGGGCGTATGCGTTTTTTCCTGAATATATTCAGGAAAAAACGCATACGCCCTGTTTGGCCAAGGGCATCATTGTCGACGTTTTGCCACTTTTCATGTGCTTTAAAGGCGATTCGAATCTACCTCCTGAAACCTGTTTCCTGCAATTCTGCCTTGCTTTCAAATTCTCTTCGTTGCCTTCCCTCAATATATCTGTGGATGAGAGTTATCATTTATAGCTCTGCGGGTTTGTGAATTGCAGTGTCCCTGAGCTCCATTTTTCAACTGGCTTTTTTGGGAGCTGGCCGCAAAAGCGCGGGATTGCCTCAGGCCCTATTCTGCTTCTGGGCGGCAGGCTGAACCTGTGGTTAATTCTTCTTCCTGATGGGAAAATAGAGTGACCTGTGCCTGTCCCAACACCTAGATCTAGTCTCTCATTGGTTGCCCCTCTTCCCGTTCATCCTCAGGACAATTTGCAACCTGTAGGGAACAGAAGCTTAAAGGTGCTGATTCTCCAAGTATGGAGATTGCTAGTAAAGTAGCTGGAAAGGCGAACCCGAGCACAAGGAGATGAGAAATGAGGTGCGTATTAGAAACCTTTCAAAATCACACGGTGTACCATCTTCTGGGTTTCTCATGCATGTTTTCGATGTAGGAAGATGCCCTTGAACCTGGAGATTTGGGACCCATGGGATGGGTACCAAGCAGTGTTACTTTAAAGGGTCTGCGTTTGCTCACCCAACCTCACCCAACCTCTCAGCCCCAAGAGTGTCCACCCTTATGTCTCATCCAGCTGTGCGTCTAGATATGGTCAATCCAGGTTGCATCACAGCCTCTGAACGAATTATGTAAGAATTTCTCTCTCTTTCACTGTCTTTGTTTTACGGGTTTTTAAAAGTAATTTATTTTTATAATGGGGTTTAGCTGCTTTTCACGGCTGTGTTTATGCGGATTTACACGCACTTGACTCACTTCCAGACAGATATCAATACATAGGTTTTAAGATTCTTACTAGTCACTTATATTTTTATGCAGTGAATAGGGGGTGTTGAGTCAAGTTCACTGAGCAAGGAGTAGGTCTTGTGTATTACATATTGGGTGTATGGAACGGTATCTGAGCGAATTTGAAACCCTTGTTTTATGCATCACCCCACCTCACCTTTCCCGTTAAGCAGCCATAGTGTGTTTTCTAAACGTGTGACTCTGTTCTGTTTTGTAATTCAGTTCAAGTGTAGCGGTTTTTACATTCCCTCTATAAGTGATAGCTTATGATAAGTGTCTTTTTCTGTGTGACTTATTTCACGTAGAATCATCGTACCTAAATCCACTCATCTTGCTTCTACTAGCCTTATGAAATTGATTTCATGTCTGAGTGATATTCCATTGTACATAAGGACCACAACTTCTTTATCCATTTTTCTCTTTCCTGGGATATTTAAGGTGTCATGAAGTGGAGGTTCTTGTCAACAGAGCAGCCCTAAACTTTGGGGTGCCTGCGTCTTGCTGATTTTTAGTTTTCCCAATTTATACGCCCATGAGTGGACGTGCCCTATGCTCCCTAAGCTGTGTTTTTTCGATGTTTTAGGACACACCGTACACTTCTCCAGAGTGGCTGTTGGCAATTTACATCCCGCCCATCAGCGTAGCAAGGCTGCCATTTCTCCATGGCCTGTCCTGCATTTCTGGTTTTGACACTTTTTGCAGCATGGCCCTTTTGACCGATGGGAAGCGAGACTTCTTTGTAGCGCTGATTAGCCTTTCCAGGTTGCTTGGTTGGCCAAACAGGGCGTATGCGTTTTTTCCTGAATATATTCAGGAAAAAACGCATACGCCCTGTTTGGCCAAGGGCATCATTGTCGATGTTTTGCCACTTTTCATGTGGTTTAAAGGCGATTCGAATCTACCTCCTGAAACCTGTTTCCTGCAATTCTGCCTTGCTTTCAAATCCTCTTCGTTGCCTTCCCTCAATATATCTGTGGATGAGAGTTATCATTTATAGCTCTGCGGGTTTGTGAATTGCAGTGTCCCTGAGCTCCATTTTTCAACTGTCTTTTTTGGGAGCTGGCCGCAAATGCGCGGGATTGCCTCAGGCCCTATTCTGCTTCTGGGCGGCAGGCTGAGCCTGTGGTTAATTCTTCTTCCCGATGGGAAAATAGAGTGACCTGTGCCTGTCCCAACACCTAGATCTAGTCTCTCATTGGTTGCCCCTCTTCCCGTTCATCCTCAGGACAAATTGTAACCTGTAGGGAACAGGAGTTTAAAGGTGCTGATTCTCCAAGTAGGGAGATTGCTAGTAAAGTAGCTGGAAAGGCGAACCCGAGCACAAGGAGATGAGAAATGAGGTGCGTATTAGAAACCTTTCAAAATCACACGGTGTACCATATTCTGGGTTCCTCATGCATGTTTTCGATGTAGGAAGATGCCCTTGAACCTGGAGATTTGGGACCCATGGGGTGGGTACCAGGCAGTAGTACTTTAAAGGGTCTGTGCTTGCTCACCCAACCTCACCCAACCTTTCAGCCCCAAGAGTGTCCACCCTTATGTCTCATCCAGCTGTGGGTCTAGATAAGGTCAATCCAGGTTGCATCACAGCCTCTGAACGAATTTTGTAAGAATTTCTCTCTCTTTCACTGTCTTTGTTTTACGGGTTTTTAAAAGTAATTTATTTTTATAATGGGGTTTAGCTGCTTTTCACGGCTGTGTTTATGCGGCTTTACACCCACTTGACTCACTTCCAGACAGATATCAATACATAGGTTTTAAGATTCTTACTAGTCACATATATTCTTGTGCGGTGAATAGGGGGTGTTGAGTCCAGTTCACTGAGCAAGGAGCAGGTGTTGTCTATTACATATTGGGTGTATGGAACGGTATCTGAGCGAATTTGAAACCCTTGTTTTATGCCTCACCCCACCTCACCTTTCCCGTTAAGCAGCCATAGTGTGTTTTCTAAACGTGTGACTCTGTTCTGTTTTGTAATTCAGTTCAAGTGTAGCGGTTTTTACATTCCCTCTATAAGTGATAGCTAATGATAAGTGTCTTTTTCTGTGTGACTTATTTCACTTAGAATCATCGTACCTAAATCCACTCATCTTGCTTCTACTAGCCTTATGACCTTGATTTCATGTCTGAGTGATATTCCATTGTACATAAGGACCACAACTTCTTTATCCATTTTTCTCTTTCCTGGGATATTTAAGGTGTCATGAAGTGGAGGTTCTTGTCAACAGAGCAGCCCTAAACTTTGGGGTGCCTGTGTCTTGCTGATTTTTAGTTTTCCCAATTTATACGCCCATGAGTGGACGTGCCCTATGCTCCCTAAGCTGTGTTTTTTCGATGTTTCAGGACACACCGTACACTTCTCCAGAGTGGCTGTTGGCAATTTACATCCCGCCCATCAGCGTAGCAAGGCTGCCATTTCTCCATGGCCTGTCCTGCATTTCTGGTTTTGACACTTTTTGCAGCATGGCCCTTTTGACCGATGGGAAGCGAGACTTCTTTGTAGCGCTGATTTGCCTTTCCAGGTTGCTTGGTTGGCAAAAAAGGGCGTATGCGTTTTTTCCTGAATATATTCAGGAAAAAACGCATACCCCCTTTTTGGCCAAGGGCATCATTGTCGAAGTTTTGCCACTTTTCATGTGCTTTAAAGGCGATTCGAATCTACCTCCTGAAACCTGTTTCCTGCAATTCTGCCTTGCTTTCAAATCCTCTTCGTTGCCTTCCCTCAATATATCTGTGGATGAGAGTTATCATTTATAGCTCTGCGGGTTTGTGAATTGCAGTGTCCCTGAGCTCCATTTTTCAACTCGCTTTTTTGGGAGCTGGCCGCAAAAACGCGGGATTGCCTCAGGCCCTATTCTACTTCTGGGCGGCAGGCTGAGCCTGTGGTTAATTCTTCTTCCTGATGGGAAAATAGAGTGACCTGTGCCTGTCCCAACACCTAGATCTAGTCTCTCATTGGTTGCCCCTCTTCCCGTTCATCCTCAGGACAAATTGCAACCTGTAGGGAACAGGAGCTTAAAGGTGCTGATTCTCCAAGTAGGGAGATTGCTAGTAAAGTAGCTGGAAAGGCGAACCCGATCACAAGGAGATGAGAAATCAGGTGCGTATTAGAAACCTTTCAAAATCACACGGTGTACCATCTTCTGGGTTTCTCATGCATGTTTTTGATGTAGGAAGATGCCCTTGAACCTGGAGATTTGGGACCCATGGGATGGGTACCAGGCAGTATTACTTTAAAGGGTCTGCGTTTGCTCACCCAACCTCACCCAACCTTTCAGCCCCAAGAGTGTCCACCCTTATATCTCATCCAGCTGTGGGTCTAGATATGGTCAATCCAGGTTGCATCACAGCCTCTGAACGAATTCTGTAAGAATTTCTCTCTCTTTCACTGTCTTTGTTTTATGGGTTTTTAAAAGTAATTTATTTTTATAATGGGGTTCAGCTGCTTTTCACAGCTGTGTTTATGCGGCTTTACACCCACTTGACTCACTTCCAGACAGATATCAATACATAGGTTTTAAGATTCTTACTAGTCACATATATTCTTGTGCAGTGAATAGGGGGTGTTGAGTCCAGTTCACTGAGCAAGGAGTAGGTCTTGTCTATTACATATTGGGTGTATGGAACGGTATCTGAGCCAATTTGAAACCCTTTTTTTATGCATCACCCCACCTCACCTTTCCCATTAAGCAGCCATAGTGTGTTTTCTAAACGTGTGACTCTGTTCTGTTTTGTAATTCAGTTCAAGTGTAGCGGTTTTTACATTCCCTCTATAAGTGATAGCTTATGATAAGTGTCTTTTTCTGTGTGACTTATTTCACGTAGAATCATCGTACCTAAATCCACTCATCTTGCTTCTACTAGCCTTATGAAATTGATTTCATGTCTGAGTGATATTCCATTGTACATAAGGACCACAACTTCTTTATCCATTTTTCTCTTTCCTGGGATATTTAAGGTGTCATGAAGTGGAGGTTCTTGTCAACAGAGCAGCCCTAAACTTTGGGGTGCCTGTGTCTTGCTGATTTTTAGTTTTCCCAATTTATACGCCCATGAGTGGACGTGCCCTATGCTCCCTAAGCTGTGTTTTTTCGATGTTTTAGGACACACCGTACACTTCTCCAGAGTGGCTGTTGGCAATTTACATCCCGCCCATCAGTGTAGCAAGGCTGCCATTTCTCCATGGCCTGTCCTGCATTTCTGGTTTTGACACTTTTTGCAGCATGGCCCTTTTGACCGATGGGAAGCGAGACTTCTTTGTAGCGCTGATTTGCCTTTCCAGGTTGCTTGGTTGGCCAAACAGGGCGTATGCGTTTTTTCCTGAATATATTCAGGAAGAAACGCATACGCCCTGTTTGGCCAAGGGCATCATTGTCGACATTTTGCCACTTTTCATGTGCTTTAAAGGCGATTCGAATCTACCTCCTGAAACCTGTTTCCTGCAATTCTGCCTTGCTTTCAAATTCTCTTCGTTGCCTTCCCTCAATATATCTGTGGATGAGAGTTATCATTTATAGCTCTGCGGGTTTGTGAATTGCAGTGTCCCTGAGCTCCATTTTTCAACTGGCTTTTTTGCGAGCTGGCCGCAAAAGCGCGGGATTGCCTCAGGCCCTATTCTGCTTCTGGGCGGCAGGCTGAGCCTGTGGTTAATTCTTCTTCCTGATGGGAAAATAGAGTGACCTGTGCCTGTCCCAAAACCTAGATCTAGTCTCTCATTGGTTGCCCCTCTTCCCGTTCATCCTCAGGACAATTTGCAACCTGTAGGGAACAGAAGCTTAAAGGTGCTGATTCTCCAAGTAGGGAGATGGCTAGTAAAGTAGCTGGAAAGGCAAACCCGAGCACAAGGAGATGAGAAATGAGGTGCGTATTAGAAACCTTTCAAAATCACACGGTGTACCATTTTCTGGGTTTCTCATGCATGTTTTCGATGTAGGAAGATGCCCTTGAATCTGGAGATTTGGGACCCATGGGATGGGTACCAGGCAGTATTACTTTAAAGGGTCTGCGTTTGCTCACCCAACCTCACCCAAACTTTCAGCCCCAAGAGTGTCCACCCTTATGTCTCATCCAGCTGTGCGTCTAGATATGGTCAATCCAGGTTGCATCACAGCCTCTGAACGAATTTTGTAAGAATTTCTCTCTCTTTCACTGTCTTTGTTTTACGGGTTTTTAAAAGTAATTTATTTTTATAATGGGGTTTAGCTGCTTTTCACGACTGTGTTTATGCGGCTTTACACCCACTTGACTCACTGCCAGACAGATATCAATACATAGGTTTTAAGATTCTTACTAGTCACATATATTCTTGTGCGGTGAATAGGGGGTGTTGAGTCCAGTTCACTGAGCAAGGAGCAGGTGATGTCTATTATATATTGGGTGTATGGAACGGTATCTGAGCGAATTTGAAACCCTTGTTTTATGCCTCACCCCACCTCACCTTTCCCATTAAGCAGCCATAGTGTGTTTTCTAAACGTGTGACTCTGTTCTGTTTTGTAATTCAGTTCAAGTGTAGCGGTTTTTACATTCCCTCTATAAGTGATAGCTAATGATAAGTGTCTTTTTCTGTGTGACTTATTTCACTTAGAATCATCGTACCTAAATCCACTCATCTTGCTTCTACTAGCCTTATGACCTTGATTTTATGTCTGAGTGATATTCCATTGTACATAAGGACCACAACTTCTTTATCCATTTTTCTCTTTCCTGGGATATTTAAGGTGTCATGAAGTGGAGGTTCTTGTCAACAGAGCAGCCCTAAACTTTGGGGTGCCTGTGTCTTGCTGATTTTTAGTTTTCCCAATTTATACGCCCATGAGTGGACGTGCCCTATGCTCCCTAAGCTGTGTTTTTTCGATGTTTTAGGACACACCGTACACTTCTCCAGAGTGGCTGTTGGCAATTTACATCCCGCCCATCAGCGTAGCAAGGCTGCCATTTCTCCATGGCCTGTCCTGCATTTCTGGTTTTGACACTTTTTGCAGCATGGCCCTTTTGACCGATGGGAAGTGAGACTTCTTTGTAGCGCTGATTAGCATTTCCAGGTTGCTTGGTTGGCCAAACAGGGCGTATGCGTTTTTTCCTGAATATATTCAGGAAAAAACGCATACGCCCTGTTTGGCCAAGGGCATCATTGTCGATGTTTTGCCACTTTTCATGTGCTTTAAAGGCGATTCGAATCTACCTCCTGAAACATGTTTCCTGCAATTCTGCCTTGCTTTCAAATCCTCTTCGTTGCCTTCCCTCAATATATCTGTGGATGAGAGTTATCATTTATAGCTCTGCGGGTTTGTGAATTGCAGTGTCCCTGAGCTCCATTTTTCAACTGGCTTTTTTGGGAGCTGGCCGCAAAAGCGCGGGATTGCCTCAGGCCCTATTCTGCTTCTGGGCGGCAGGCTGAGCCTGTGGTTAATTCTTCTTCCCGATGGGAAAATAGAGTGACCTCTGCCTGTCCCAACACCTAGATCTAGTCTCTCATTGGTTGCCCCTCTTCCCGTTCATCCTCAGGACAAATTGCAACCTGTAGGGAACAGGAGCTTAAAGGTGCTGATTCTCCAATTAGGAAGATTGCTAGTAAAGTAGCTGGAAAGGCGAACCCGAGCACAAGGAGATGAGAAATGAGGTGCGTATTAGAAACCTTTCAAAATCACACGGTGTACCATCTTCTGGGTTCCTCATGCATGATTTCGATGTAGGAAGATGCCCTTGAACCTGGAGATTTGGGACCCATGGGGTGGGTACCAGGCAGTAGTACTTTAAAGGGTCTGTGCTTGCTCACCCAACCTCACCCAACCTTTCAGCCCCAAGAGTGTCCACCCTTATGTCTCATCCAGCTGTGGGTCTAGATAAGGTCAATCCAGGTTGCATCACAGCCTCTGAACGAATTTTGTAAGAATTTCTCTCTCTTTCACTGTCTTTGTTTTACGGGTTTTTAAAATTAATTAATTTTTATAATGGGGTTTAGCTGCTTTTCACGGCTGTGTTTATGTGGCTTTACACCCACTTGACTCACTGCCAGACAGATATCAATACATAGGTTTTAAGATTCTTACTAGTCACATATATTCCTGTGCGGTGAATAGGGGGTGTTGAGTCCAGTTCACTGAGCAAGGAGCAGGTGTTGTCTATTACATATTGGGTGTATGGAACGGTATCTGAGCGAATTTGAAACCCTTGTTTTATGCCTCACCCCACCTCACCTTTCCCGTTAAGCAGCCATAGTGTGATTTCTAAACGTGTGACTCTGTTCTGTTTTGTAATTCAGTTCAAGTGTAGCGGTTTTTATATTCCCTCTATAAGTGATAGCTTATGATAAGTGTCTTTTTCTGTGTGACTTATTTCACTTAGAATCATCGTACCTAAATCCACTCATCTTGCTTCTACTACCCTTAAGACATTGATTTCATGTCTGAGTGATATTCCATTGTACATAAGGACCACAACTTCTTTATCCATTTTTTTCTTTCCTGGGATATTTAAGGTGTCATGAAGTGGAGGTTCTTGTCAACAGAGCAGCCCTAAACTTTGGGGTGCCTGTGTCTTGCTGATTTTTAGTTTTCCCAATTTATACGCCCATGAGTGGACGTGCCCTATGCTCCCTAAGCTGTGGTTTTTCGATGTTTCAGGACACACCGTACACTTCTCCAGAGTGGCTGTTGGCAATTTACATCCCGCCCATCAGTGTAGAAAGGCTGCCATTTATCCATGGCCTGTCCTGCATTTCTGGTTTTGACACTTTTTGCAGCATGACCCTTTTGACCGATGGGAAGCGAGACTTCTTTGTAGCGCTGATTAGCCTTTCCAGGTTGCTTGGTTGGCCAAACAGGGCGTATGCGTTTTTTCCTGAATATATTCAGGAAAAAACGCATACGCCCTGTTTGGCCAAGGGCATCATTGTCGATGTTTTGCCACTTTTCATGTGCTTTAAAGGCGATTCGAATCAACCTCCTGAAACATGTTTCCTGCAATTCTGCCTTGCTTTTAAATCCTCTTCGTTGCCTTCCCTCAATATATCTGTGGATGAGAGTTATCATTTATAGCCCTGCGGGTTTGTGAATTGCAGTGTCCCTGAGCTCCATTTTTCAACTCGCTTTTTTGGGAGCTGGCCGCAAAAGGGCGGGATTGCCTCAGGCCCTATTCTGCTTCTGGGCGGCAGGCTGAGCCTGTGGTTAATTCTTCTTCCTGATGGGAAAATAGAGTGACCTGTGCCTGTCCCAACACCTAGATCTAGTCTCTCATTGGTTGCCCCTCTTCCCGATCATCCTCAGGACAAATTGCAACCTGTAGGGAACAGGAGCTTAAAGGTGCTGATTCTCCAAGTAGGGAGATTGCTAGTAAAGTAGCTGGAAAGGCGAACCCGATCACAAGGAGATGAGAAATCAGGTGCATATTAGAAACCTTTCAAAATCACACGGTGTACCATCTTCTGGGTTTCTCATGCATGTTTTTGATGTAGGAAGATGCCCTTGAACCTGGAGCTTTGGGACCCATGGGATGGGTACCAGGCAGTATTACTTTAAAGGGTCTGCGTTTGCTCACCCAACCTCACCCAACCTTTCAGCCCCAAGAGTGTCCACCCTTATGTCTCATCCAGCTGTGGGTCTAGATATGGTCAATCCAGGTTGCATCACAGCCTCTGAACGAATTCTGTAAGAATTTCTCTCTCTTTCACTGTCTTTGTTTTACGGGTTTTTAAAAGTAATTTATTTTTATAATGGGGTTCAGCTGCTTTTCACGGCTGTGTTTATGCGGCTTTACACCCACTTGACTCTCTTCCAGAGAGATATCAATACATAGGTTTTAAGATTCTTACTAGTCACATATATTCTTGTGCAGTGAATAGGGGGTGTTGAGTCCAGTTCACTGAGCAAGGAGTAGGTCTTGTCTATTACATATTGGGTGTATAGAACGGTATCTGAGCGAATTTGAAACCCTTGTTTTATGCATCACCCCACCTCACCTTTCCCATTAAGCAGCCATAGTGTGTTTTCTAAACGTGTGACTCTGTTCTGTTTTGTAATTCAGTTCAAGTGTAGCGGTTTTTACATTCCCTCTATAAGTGATAGCTTATGATAAGTGTCTTTTTCTGTGTGACTTATTTCACTTAGAATCGTCGTACCTAAATCCACTCATCTTGCTTCTACTAGCCTTATGACATTGATTTCATGTCTGAGTGATATTCCATTGTACATAAGGACCACAACTTCTTTATCCATTTTTCTCTTTCCTGGGATATTTAAGGTGTCATGAAGTGGAGGTTCTTGTCAACAGAGCAGCCCTAAACTTTGGGGTGCCTGTGTCTTGCTGATTTTTAGTTTTCCCAATTTATACGCCCATGAGTGGACGTGCCCTATGCTCCCTAAGCTGTGTTTTTTCGATGTTTCAGGACACACCATACACTTCTCCAGAGTGGCTGTTGGCAATTTACATCCCGCCCATCAGCGTAGCAAGGCTGCCATTTCTCCATGGCCTGTCCTGCATTTCTGGTTTTGACACTTTTTGCAGCATGGCCCTTTTGACCGATGGGAAGCGAGACTTCTTTGTAGCGCTGATTAGCCTTTCCAGGTTGCTTGGTTGGCCAAACTGGGCGTATGCGTTTTTTCCTGAATATATTCAGGAAAAAACGCATACGCCCTGATTGGCCAAGGGCATCCTTGTCAACGTTTTGCCACTTTTCATGTGCTTTAAAGGCAATTCGAATCTACCTCCTGAAACCTGTTTCCTGCAATTCTGCCTTGCTTTCAAATCCTCTTCGTTGCCTTCCCTCAATATATCTGTGGATGAGAGTTATCATTTATAGCTCTGCGGGTTTGTGAATTGCAGTGTCCCTGAGCTCCATTTTTCAACTGGCTTTTTTGGGAGCTGGCCGCAAAAGGGCGGGATTGCCTCAGGCCCTATTCTGCATCTGGGCGGCAGGCTGAGCCTGTGGTTAATTCTTCTTCCTGATGGGAAAATAGAGTGACCTGTGCCTGTCCCAACACCTAGATCTAGTCTCTCATTGGTTGCCCCTCTTCTCGTTCATCCTCAGGACAAATTGCAACCTGTAGGGAACAGGAGCTTAAAGGTGCTGATTCTCCAAGTAGGGAGATTGCTAGTAAAGTAGCTGGAAAGGCGAACCCGAGCACAAGGAGATGAGAAATCAGGTGCGCATTAGAAACCTTTCAAAATCACACGGTGTACCATCCTCTGGGTTTCTCATGCATGTTTTCGATGTAGGAAGATGCCCTTGAACCTGGAGATTTGGGACCCATGGGATGGGTACCAGGCAGTATTACTTTAAAGGGTCTGTGTTTGCTCACCCAACCTCACCCAAACTTTCAGCCCCAAGAGTGCCCACCCTTATGTCTCATCCAGCTGTGGGTCTAGATATGGTCAATCCAGGTTGCATCACAGCCTCTGAACGAATTCTGTAAGAATTTCTCTCTCTTTCACTGTCTTTGTTTTACGGGTTTTTAAAAGTAATTTATTTTTATAATGGGGTTTAGCTGCTTTTCACGGCTGTGTTTATGAGGCTTTACACCCACTTGACTCACTTCCAGACAGATATCAATACATAGGTTTTAAGATTCTTACTAGTCACATATATTCTTGTGCAGTGAATAGGGGGTGTTGAGTCCAGTTCACTGAGCAAGCAGTAGGTCTTGTCTATTACATATTGGGTGTATGGAACGGTATCTGAGCGAATTTGAAACCCTTGTTTTATGCCTCACCCCACCTCACCTTTCCCGTTAAGCAGCCATAGTGTGTTTTCTAAACGTGTGACTCTGTTCTGTTTTGTAATTCAGTTCAAGTATAGCGGTTTTTACATTCCCTCTATAAGTGATAGCTTATGATAAGTGTCGTTTTCTTTGTGACTTATTTCACTTAGAATCGTCGTACCTAAATCCACTCATCTTGCTTCTACTAGCCTTATGACATTGATTTCATGTCTGAGTGATATTCCATTGTACATAAGGACCACAAATTCTTTATCCATTTTTCTCTTTCCTGGGATATTTAAGGTGTCATGAAGTGGAGGTTCTTGTCAACAGAGCAGCCCTAAACTTTGGGGTGCCTGTGTCTTGCTGATTTTTAGTTTTCCCAATTTATACGCCCATGAGTGGACGTGCCCTATGCTCCCTAAGCTGTGTTTTTTCGATGTTTCAGGACACACCGTACACTTCTCCAGAGTGGCTGTTGGCAATTTACATCCCGCCCATCAGCGTAGCAAGGCTGCCATTTCTCCATGGCCTGTCCTGCATTTCTGGTTTTGACACTTTTTGCAGCATGGCCCTTTTGACCGATGGGAAGCGAGACTTCTTTGTAGCGCTGATTTGTATTTTCAGGTTGCTTGGTTGGCAAAAAAGGGCGTATGCGTTTTTTCCTGAATATATTCAGGAAAAAACGCATACGCCCTTTTTGGCAAAGGGCATCATTGTCGAAGTTTTGCCACTTTTCATGTGCTTTAAAGGCGATTCGAATCTACCTCCTGAAACCTGTTTCCTGCAATTCTGTTTTGCTTTCTAATCCTCTTCGTTGCCTTCCCTCAATATATCTGTGGATGAGAGTTATCATTTATAGCCCTGCGGGTTTGTGAATTGCAGTGTCCCTGAGCTCCATTTTTCAACTCGCTTTTTTGGGAGCTGGCCGCAAAAGGGCGGGATTGCCTCAGGCCCTATTCTGCTTCTGGGCGGCAGGCTGAGCCTGTGGTTAATTCTTCTTCCTGATGGGAAAATAGAGTGACCTGTGCCTGTCCCAACACCTAGATCTAGTCTTTCATTGGTTGCCCCTCTTCCCCTTCATCCTCAGGACAAATTGCAACCTGTAGGGAACAGGAGCTTAAAGGTGCTGATTCTCCAAGTAGGGAGATTGCTAGTAAAGTAGCTGGAAAGGCGAACCCGATCACAAGGAGATGAGAAATCAGGTGCGTATTAGAAACCTTTCAAAATCACACGGTGTACCATCTTCTGGGTTTCTCATGCATGTTTTTGATGTAGGAAGATGCCCTTGAACCTGGAGCTTTGGGACCCATGGGATGGGTACCAGGCAGTATTACTTTAAAGGGTCTGCGTTTGCTCACCCAACCTCACCCAACCTTTCAGCCCCAAGAGTGTCCACCCTTATGTCTCATCAAGCTGTGGGTCTAGATATGGTCAATCCAGGTTGCATCACAGCCTCTGAACGAATTCTGTAAGAATTTCTCTCTCTTTCACTGTCTTTGTTTTACGGGTTTTTAAAAGTAATTTATTTTTATAATGGGGTTCAGCTGCTTTTCACGGCTGTGTTTATGCGGCTTTACACCCACTTGACTCTCTTCCAGACAGATATCAATACATAGGTTTTAAGATTCTTACTAGTCACATATATTCTTGTGCAGTGAATAGGGGTTGTTGAGTCCAGTTCACTGAGCAAGGAGTAGGTCTTGTCTATTACATATTGGGTGTATGGAACGGTATCTGAGCGAATTTGAAACCCTTGTTTTATGCATCACCCCACCTCACCTTTCCCATTAAGCAGCCATAGTGTGTTTTCTAAACGTGTGACTCTGTTCTGTTTTGTAATTCAGTTCAAGTGTAGCGGTTTTTACATTCCCTCTATAAGTGATAGCTTATGATAAGTGTCTTTTTCTGTGTGACTTATTTCACTTAGAATCGTCGTACCTAAATCCACTCATCTTGCTTCTACTAGCCTTATGACATTGATTTCATGTCTGAGTGATATTCCATTGTACATAAGGACCACAACTTCTTTATCCATTTTTCTCTTTCCTGGGATATTTAAGGTGTCATGAAGTGGAGGTTCTTGTCAACAGAGCAGCCCTAAACTTTGGGGTGCCTGTGTCTTGCTGATTTTTAGTTTTCCCAATTTATACGCCCATGAGTGGACGTGCCCTATGCTCCCTAAGCTGTGTTTTTTCGATGTTTCAGGACACACCATACACTTCTCCAGAGTGGCTGTTGGCAATTTACATCCCGCCCATCAGCGTAGCAAGGCTGCCATTTCTCCATGGCCTGTCCTGCATTTCTGGTTTTGACACTTTTTGCAGCATGGCCCTTTTGACCCATGGGAAGCGAGACTTCTTTGTAGCGCTGATTAGCCTTTCCAGGTTGCTTGGTTGGCCAAACTGGGCGTATGCGTTTTTTCCTGAATATATTCAGGAAAAAACGCATACGCCCTGATTGGCCAAGGGCATCCTTGTCAACGTTTTGCCACTTTTCATGTGCTTTAAAGGCAATTCGAATCTACCTCCTGAAACCTGTTTCCTGCAATTCTGCCTTGCTTTCAAATCCTCTTCGTTGCCTTCCCTCAATATATCTGTGGATGAGAGTTATCATTTATAGCTCTGCGGGTTTGTGAATTGCAGTGTCCCTGAGCTCCATTTTTCAACTGGCTTTTTTGGGAGCTGGCCGCAAAAGGGCGGGATTGCCTCAGGCCCTATTCTGCATCTGGGCGGCAGGCTGAGCCTGTGGTTAATTCTTCTTCCTGATGGGAAAATAGAGTGACCTGTGCCTGTCCCAACACCTAGATCTAGTCTCTCATTGGTTGCCCCTCTTCCCGTTCATCCTCAGGACAAATTGCAACCTGTAGGGAACAGGAGCTTAAAGGTGCTGATTCTCCAAGTAGGGAGATTGCTAGTAAAGTAGCTGGAAAGGCGAACCCGAGCACAAGGAGATGAGAAATCAGGTGCGCATTAGAAACCTTTCAAAATCACACGGTGTACCATCCTCTGGGTTTCTCATGCATGTTTTCGATGTAGGAAGATGCCCTTGAACCTGGAGATTTGGGACCCATGGGATGGGTACCAGGCAGTATTACTTTAAAGGGTCTGCGTTTGCTCACCCAACCTCACCCAAACTTTCAGCCCCAAGAGTGCCCACCCTTATGTCTCATCCAGCTGTGGGTCTAGATATGGTCAATCCAGGTTGCATCACAGCCTCTGAACGAATTTTGTAAGAATTTCTCTCTCTTTCACTGTCTTTGTTTTACGGGTTTTTAAAAGTAATTTATTTTTATAATGGGGTTTAGCTGCTTTTCACGGCTGTGTCTATGCGGCTTTACACCCACTTGACTCACTTCCAGACAGATATCAATACATAGGTTTTAAGATTCTTACTAGTCACATATATTCTTGTGCAGTGAATAGGGGGTGTTGAGTCCAGTTCACTGAGCAAGCAGTAGGTCTTGTCTATTACATATTGGGTGTATGGAACGGTATCTGAGCGAATTTGAAACCCTTGTTTTATGCCTCACCCCACCTCACCTTTCCCGTTAAGCAGCCATAGTGTGTTTTCTAAACGTGTGACTCTGTTCTGTTTTGTAATTCAGTTCAAGTGTAGCGGTTTTTACATTCCCTCTATAAGTGATAGCTTATGATAAGTGTCTTTTTCTTTGTGACTTATTTCACTTAGAATCGTCGTACCTAAATCCACTCATCTTGCTTCTACTAGCCTTATAACATTGATTTCATGTCTGAGTGATATTCCATTGTACATAAGGACCACAACTTCTTTATCCATTTTTCTCTTTCCTGGGATATTTAAGGTGTCATGAAGTGGAGGTTCTTGTCAACAGAGCAGCCCTAAACTTTGGGGTGCCTGTGTCTTGCTGATTTTTAGTTTTCCCAATTTATACGCCCATGAATGGACGTGCCCTATGCTCCCTAAGCTGTGTTTTTTCGATGTTTCAGGACACACCGTACACTTCTCCAGAGTGGCTGTTGGCAATTTACATCCCGCCCATCAGCGTAGCAAGGCTGCCATTTCTCCATGGCCTGTCCTGCATTTCTGGTTTTGACACTTTTTGCAGCATGGCCCTTTTGACCGATGGGAAGCGAGACTTCTTTGTAGCGCTGATTTGTATTTTCAGGTTGCTTGGTTGGCAAAAAAGGGCGTATGCGTTTTTTCCTGAATATATTCAGGAAAAAACGCATACGCCCTTTTTGGCAAAGGGCATCATTGTCGAAGTTTTGCCACTTTTCATGTGCTTTAAAGGCGATTCGAATCTACCTCCTGAAACCTGTTTCCTGCAATTCTGTTTTGCTTTCTAATCCTCTTCGTTGCCTTCCCTCAATATATCTGTGGATGAGAGTTATCATTTATAGCCCTGCGGGTTTGTGAATTGCAGTGTCCCTGAGCTCCATTTTTCAACTCGCTTTTTTGGGAGCTGGCCGCAAAAGGGCGGGATTGCCTCAGGCCCTATTCTGCTTCTGGGCGGCAGGCTGAGCCTGTGGTTAATTCTTCTTCCTGATGGGAAAATAGAGTGACCTGTGCCTGTCCCAACACCTAGATCTAGTCTCTCATTGGTTGCCCCTCTTCCCCTTCATCCTCAGGACAAATTGCAACCTGTAGGGAACAGGAGCTTAAAGGTGCTGATTCTCCAAGTAGGGAGATTGCTAGTAAAGTAGCTGGAAAGGCGAACCCGATCACAAGGAGATGAGAAATCAGGTGCGTATTAGAAACCTTTCAAAATCACACGGTGTACCATCTTCTGGGTTTCTCATGCATGTTTTTGATGTAGGAAGATGCCCTTGAACCTGGAGCTTTGGGACCCATGGGATGGGTACCAGGCAGTATTACTTTAAAGGGTCTGCGTTTGCTCACCCAACCTCACCCAACCTTTCAGCCCCAAGAGTGTCCACCCTTATGTCTCATCAAGCTGTGGGTCTAGATATGGTCAATCCAGGTTGCATCACAGCCTCTGAACGAATTCTGTAAGAATTTCTCTCTCTTTCACTGTCTTTGTTTTACGGGTTTTTAAAAGTAATTTATTTTTATAATGGGGTTTAGCTGCTTTTCACGGCTGTGTTTATGCGGCTTTACACCCACTTGACTCACTTCCAGACAGATATCAATACATAGGTTTTAAGATTCTTACTAGTCACATATATTCTTGTGCAGTGAATAGGGGGTGTTGAGTCCAGTTCACTGAGCAAGCAGTAGGTCTTGTCTATTACATATTGGGTGTATGGAACGGTATCTGAGCGAATTTGAAACCCTTGTTTTATGCCTCACCCCACCTCACCTTTCCCGTTAAGCAGCCATAGTGTGTTTTCTAAACGTGTGACTCTGTTCTGTTTTGTAATTCAGTTCAAGTGTAGCGGTTTTTACATTCCCTCTATAAGTGATAGCTTATGATAAGTGTCTTTTTCTTTGTGACTTATTTCACTTAGAATCGTCGTACCTAAATCCACTCATCTTGCTTCTACTAGCCTTATGACATTGATTTCATGTCTGAGTGATATTCCATTGTACATAAGGACCACAACTTCTTTATCCATTTTTCTCTTTCCTGGGATATTTAAGGTGTCATGAAGTGGAGGTTCTTGTCAACAGAGCAGCCCTAAACTTTGGGGTGCCTGTGTCTTGCTGATTTTTAGTTTTCCCAATTTATACGCCCATGAGTGGACGTGCCCTATGCTCCCTAAGCTGTGTTTTTTCGTTGTTTCAGGACACACCGTACACTTCTCCAGAGTGGCTGTTGGCAATTTACATCCCGCCCATCAGCGTAGCAAGGCTGCCATTTCTCCATGGCCTGTCCTGCATTTCTGGTTTTGACACTTTTTGCAGCATGGCCCTTTTGACCGATGGGAAGCGAGACTTCTTTGTAGCGCTGATTTGTATTTTCAGGTTGCTTGGTTGGCAAAAAAGGGCGTATGCGTTTTTTCCTGAATATATTCAGGAAAAAACGCATACGCCCTTTTTGGCAAAGGGCATCATTGTCGAAGTTTTGCCACTTTTCATGTGCTTTAAAGGCGATTCGAATCTACCTCCTGAAACCTGTTTCCTGCAATTCTGTTTTGCTTTCTAATCCTCTTCGTTGCCTTCCCTCAATATATCTGTGGATGAGAGTTATCATTTATAGCCCTGCGGGTTTGTGAATTGCAGTGTCCCTGAGCTCCATTTTTCAACTCGCTTTTTTGGGAGCTGGCCGCAAAAGGGCGGGATTGCCTCAGGCCCTATTCTGCTTCTGGGCGGCAGGCTGAGCCTGTGGTTAATTCTTCTTCCTGATGGGAAAATAGAGTGACCTGTGCCTGTCCCAACACCTAGATCTAGTCTCTCATTGGTTGCCCCTCTTCCCCTTCATCCTCAGGACAAATTGCAACCTGTAGGGAACAGGAGCTTAAAGGTGCTGATTCTCCAAGTAGGGAGATTGCTAGTAAAGTAGCTGGAAAGGCGAACCCGATCACAAGGAGATGAGAAATCAGGTGCGTATTAGAAACCTTTCAAAATCACACGGTGTACCATCTTCTGGGTTTCTCATGCATGTTTTTGATGTAGGAAGATGCCCTTGAACCTGGAGCTTTGGGACCCATGGGATGGGTACCAGGCAGTATTACTTTAAAGGGTCTGCGTTTGCTCACCCAACCTCACCCAACCTTTCAGCCCCAAGAGTGTCCACCCTTATGTCTCATCAAGCTGTGGGTCTAGATATGGTCAATCCAGGTTGCATCACAGCCTCTGAACGAATTCTGTAAGAATTTCTCTCTCTTTCACTGTCTTTGTTTTACGGGTTTTTAAAAGTAATTTATTTTTATAATGGGGTTCAGCTGCTTTTCACGGCTGTGTTTATGCGGCTTTACACCCACTTGACTCTCTTCCAGACAGATATCAATACATAGGTTTTAAGATTCTTACTAGTCACATATATTCTTGTGCAGTGAATAGGGGGTGTTGAGTCCAGTTCACTGAGCAAGGAGTAGGTCTTGTCTATTACATATTGGGTGTATGGAACGGTATCTGAGCGAATTTGAAACCCTTGTTTTATGCATCACCCCACCTCACCTTTCCCATTAAGCAGCCATAGTGTGTTTTCTAAACGTGTGACTCTGTTCTGTTTTGTAATTCAGTTCAAGTGTAGCGGTTTTTACATTCCCTCTATAAGTGACAGCTTATGATAAGTGTCTTTTTCTGTGTGACTTATTTCACTTAGAATCATCGTACCTAAATCCACTCATCTTGCTTCTACTAGCCTTATGACCTTGATTTCATGTCTGAGTGATATTTCATTGTACATAAGGACCACAACTTCTTTATCCATTTTTTTCTTTCCTGGGATATTTAAGGTGTCATGAAGTGGAGGTTCTTGTCAACAGAGCAGCCCTAAACTTTGGGGTGCCTGTGTCTTGCTGATTTTTAGTTTTCCCAATTTATACGCCCATGAGTGGACGTGCCCTATGCTCCCTAAGCTGTGTTTTTTCGATGTTTCAGGACACACCGTACACTTCTCCAGAGTGGCTGTTGGCAATTTACATCCCGCCCATCAGCGTAGCAAGGCTGCCATTTCTCCATGGCCTGTCCTGCATTTCTGGTTTTGACACTTTTTGCAGCATGGCCCTTTTGACCGATGGGAAGCGAGACTTCTTTGTAGCGCTGATTTGCCTTTCCAGGTTGCTTGGTTGGCAAAAAAGGGCGTATGCGTTTTTTCCTGAATATATTCAGGAAAAAACGCATACGCCCTTTTTGGCCAAGGGCATCATTGTCGAAGTTTTGCCACTTTTCATGTGCTTTAAAGGCGATTCGAATCTACCTCCTGAAACCTGTTTCCTGCAATTCTGCCTTGCTTTCAAATCCTCTTCGTTGCCTTCCCTCAATATATCTGTGGATGAGAGTTATCATTTATAGCTCTGCGGGTTTGTGAATTGCAGTGTCCCTGAGCTCCATTTTTCAACTCGCTTTTTTGGGAGCTGGCCGCAAAAACGCGGGATTGCCTCAGGCCCTATTCTACTTCTGGGCGGCAGGCTGAGCCTGTGGTTAATTCTTCTTCCTGATGGGAAAATAGAGTGACCTGTGCCTGTCCCAACACCTAGATCTAGTCTCTCATTGGTTGCCCCTCTTCCCGTTCATCCTCAGGACAAATTGCAACCTGTAGGGAACAGGAGCTTAAAGGTGCTGATTCTCCAAGTAGGGAGATTGCTAGTAAAGTAGCTGGAAAGGCGAACCCGATCACAAGGAGATGAGAAATCAGGTGCGTATTAGAAACCTTTCAAAATCACACGGTGTACCATCTTCTGGGTTTCTCATGCATGTTTTTGATGTAGGAAGATGCCCTTGAACCTGGAGATTTGGGACCCATGGGATGGGTACCAGGCAGTATTACTTTAAAGGGTCTGCGTTTGCTCACCCAACCTCACCCAAACTTTCAGCCCCAAGAGTGTCCACCCTTATGTCTCATCCAGCTGTGGGTCTAGATATGGTCAATCCAGGTTGCATCACAGCCTCTGAACGAATTTTGTAAGAATTTCTCTCTCTTTCACTGTCTTTGTTTTACGGGTTTTTAAAAGTAATTTATTTTTATAATGGGGTTTAGCTGCTTTTCACGACTGTGTTTATGCGGCTTTACACCCACTTGACTCACTGCCAGACAGATATCAATACATAGGTTTTAAGATTCTTACTAGTCACATATATTCTTGTGCGGTGAATAGGGGGTGTTGAGTCCAGTTCACTGAGCAAGGAGCAGGTGATGTCTATTATATATTGGGTGTATGGAACGGTATCTGAGCGAATTTGAAACCCTTGTTTTATGCCTCACCCCACCTCACCTTTCCCGTTAAGCAGCCATAGTGTGTTTTCTAAACGTGTGACTCTGTTCTGTTTTGTAATTCAGTTCAAGTGTAGCGGTTTTTACATTCCCTCTATAAGTGATAGCTAATGATAAGTGTCTTTTTCTGTGTGACTTATTTCACTTAGAATCATCGTACCTAAATCCACTCATCTTGCTTCTACTAGCCTTATGACCTTGATTTTATGTCTGAGTGATATTCCATTGTACATAAGGACCACAACTTCTTTATCCATTTTTCTCTTTCCTGGGATATTTAAGGTGTCATGAAGTGGAGGTTCTTGTCAACAGAGCAGCCCTAAACTTTGGGGTGCCTGTGTCTTGCTGATTTTTAGTTTTCCCAATTTATACGCCCATGAGTGGACGTGCCCTATGCTCCCTAAGCTGTGTTTTTTCGATGTTTTAGGACACACCGTACACTTCTCCAGAGTGGCTGTTGGCAATTTACATCCCGCCCATCAGCGTAGCAAGGCTGCCATTTCTCCATGGCCTGTCCTGCATTTCTGGTTTTGACACTTTTTGCAGCATGGCCCTTTTGACCGATGGGAAGTGAGACTTCTTTGTAGCGCTGATTAGCATTTCCAGGTTGCTTGGTTGGCCAAACAGGGCGTATGCGTTTTTTCCTGAATATATTCAGGAAAAAACGCATACGCCCTGTTTGGCCAAGGGCATCATTGTCGATGTTTTGCCACTTTTCATGTGCTTTAAAGGCGATTCGAATCTACCTCCTGAAACATGTTTCCTGCAATTCTGCCTTGCTTTCAAATCCTCTTCGTTGCCTTCCCTCAATATATCTGTGGATGAGAGTTATCATTTATAGCTCTGCGGGTTTGTGAATTGCAGTGTCCCTGAGCTCCATTTTTCAACTGGCTTTTTTGGGAGCTGGCCGCAAAAGCGCGGGATTGCCTCAGGCCCTATTCTGCTTCTGGGCGGCAGGCTGAGCCTGTGGTTAATTCTTCTTCCCGATGGGAAAATAGAGTGACCTCTGCCTGTCCCAACACCTAGATCTAGTCTCTCATTGGTTGCCCCTCTTCCCGTTCATCCTCAGGACAAATTGCAACCTGTAGGGAACAGGAGCTTAAAGGTGCTGATTCTCCAAGTAGGGAGATTGCTAGTAAAGTAGCTGGAAAGGCGAACCCGATCACAAGGAGATGAGAAATCAGGTGCGTATTAGAAACCTTTCAAAATCACACGGTGTACCATCTTCTGGGTTTCTCATGCATGTTTTTGATGTAGGAAGATGCCCTTGAACCTGGAGCTTTGGGACCCATGGGATGGGTACCAGGCAGTAGTACTTTAAAGGGTCTGTGCTTGCTCACCCAACCTCACCCAACCTTTCAGCCCCAAGAGTGTCCACCCTTATGTCTCATCCAGCTGTGGGTCTAGATAAGGTCAATCCAGGTTGCATCACAGCCTCTGAACGAATTTTGTAAGAATTTCTCTCTCTTTCACTGTCTTTGTTTTACGGGTTTTTAAAATTAATTAATTTTTATAATGGGGTTTAGCTGCTTTTCACGGCTGTGTTTATGCGGCTTTACACCCACTTGACTCACTTCCAGACAGATATCAATACATAGGTTTTAAGATACTTACTAGTCACATATATTCCTGTGCGGTGAATAGGGGGTGTTGAGTCCAGTTCACTGAGCAAGGAGCAGGTGTTGTCTATTACATATTGGGTGTATGGAACGGTATCTGAGCGAATTTGAAACCCTTGTTTTATGCCTCACCCCACCTCACCTTTCCCGTTAAGCAGCCATAGTGTGATTTCTAAACGTGTGACTCTGTTCTGTTTTGTAATTCAGTTCAAGTGTAGCGGTTTTTATATTCCCTCTATAAGTGATAGCTTATGATAAGTGTCTTTTTCTGTGTGACTTATTTCACTTAGAATCATCGTACCTAAATCCACTCATCTTGCTTCTACTACCCTTAAGACATTGATTTCATGTCTGAGTGATATTCCATTGTACATAAGGACCACAACTTCTTTATCCATTTTTTTCTTTCCTGGGATATTTAAGGTGTCATGAAGTGGAGGTTCTTGTCAACAGAGCAGCCCTAAACTTTGGGGTGCCTGTGTCTTGCTGATTTTTAGTTTTCCCAATTTATACGCCCATGAGTGGACGTGCCCTATGCTCCCTAAGCTGTGGTTTTTCGATGTTTCAGGACACACCGTACACTTCTCCAGAGTGGCTGTTGGCAATTTACATCCCGCCCATCAGTGTAGAAAGGCTGCCATTTATCCATGGCCTGTCCTGCATTTCTGGTTTTGACACTTTTTGCAGCATGGCCCTTTTGACCGATGGGAAGCGAGACTTCTTTGTAGCGCTGATTAGCCTTTCCAGGTTGCTTGGTTGGCCAAACAGGGCGTATGCGTTTTTTCCTGAATATATTCAGGAAAAAACGCATACGCCCTGTTTGGCCAAGGGCATCATTGTCGATGTTTTGCCACTTTTCATGTGCTTTAAAGGCGATTCGAATCAACCTCCTGAAACATGTTTCCTGCAATTCTGCCTTGCTTTCAAATCCTCTTCGTTGCCTTCCCTCAATATATCTGTGGATGAGAGTTATCATTTATAGCCCTGCGGGTTTGTGAATTGCAGTGTCCCTGAGCTCCATTTTTCAACTCGCTTTTTTGGGAGCTGGCCGCAAAAGGGCGGGATTGCCTCAGGCCCTATTCTGCTTCTGGGCGGCAGGCTGAGCCTGTGGTTAATTCTTCTTCCTGATGGGAAAATAGAGTGACCTGTGCCTGTCCCAACACCTAGATCTAGTCTCTCATTGGTTGCCCCTCTTCCCGATCATCCTCAGGACAAATTGCAACCTGTAGGGAACAGGAGCTTAAAGGTGCTGATTCTCCAAGTAGGGAGATTGCTAGTAAAGTAGCTGGAAAGGCGAACCCGATCACAAGGAGATGAGAAATCAGGTGCGTATTAGAAACCTTTCAAAATCACACGGTGTACCATCTTCTGGGTTTCTCATGCATGTTTTTGATGTAGGAAGATGCCCTTGAACCTGGAGCTTTGGGACCCATGGGATGGGTACCAGGCAGTATTACTTTAAAGGGTCTGCGTTTGCTCACCCAACCTCACCCAACCTTTCAGCCCCAAGAGTGTCCACCCTTATGTCTCATCCAGCTGTGGGTCTAGATATGGTCAATCCAGGTTGCATCACAGCCTCTGAACGAATTCTGTAAGAATTTCTCTCTCTTTCACTGTCTTTGTTTTACGGGTTTTTAAAAGTAATTTATTTTTATAATGGGGTTCAGCTGCTTTTCACGGCTGTGTTTATGCGGCTTTACACCCACTTGACTCTCTTCCAGAGAGATATCAATACATAGGTTTTAAGATTCTTACTAGTCACATATATTCTTGTGCAGTGAATAGGGGGTGTTGAGTCCAGTTCACTGAGCAAGGAGTAGGTCTTGTCTATTACATATTGGGTGTATAGAACGGTATCTGAGCGAATTTGAAACCCTTGTTTTATGCATCACCCCACCTCACCTTTCCCATTAAGCAGCCATAGTGTGTTTTCTAAACGTGTGACTCTGTTCTGTTTTGTAATTCAGTTCAAGTGTAGCGGTTTTTACATTCCCTCTATAAGTGATAGCTTATGATAAGTGTCTTTTTCTGTGTGACTTATTTCACTTAGAATCGTCGTACCTAAATCCACTCATCTTGCTTCTACTAGCCTTATGACATTGATTTCATGTCTGAGTGATATTCCATTGTACATAAGGACCACAACTTCTTTATCCATTTTTCTCTTTCCTGGGATATTTAAGGTGTCATGAAGTGGAGGTTCTTGTCAACAGAGCAGCCCTAAACTTTGGGGTGCCTGTGTCTTGCTGATTTTTAGTTTTCCCAATTTATACGCCCATGAGTGGACGTGCCCTATGCTCCCTAAGCTGTGTTTTTTCGATGTTTCAGGACACACCATACACTTCTCCAGAGTGGCTGTTGGCAATTTACATCCCGCCCATCAGCGTAGCAAGGCTGCCATTTCTCCATGGCCTGTCCTGCATTTCTGGTTTTGACACTTTTTGCAGCATGGCCCTTTTGACCCATGGGAAGCGAGACTTCTTTGTAGCGCTGATTAGCCTTTCCAGGTTGCTTGGTTGGCCAAACTGGGCGTATGCGTTTTTTCCTGAATATATTCAGGAAAAAACGCATACGCCCTGATTGGCCAAGGGCATCCTTGTCAACGTTTTGCCACTTTTCATGTGCTTTAAAGGCAATTCGAATCTACCTCCTGAAACCTGTTTCCTGCAATTCTGCCTTGCTTTCAAATCCTCTTCGTTGCCTTCCCTCAATATATCTGTGGATGAGAGTTATCATTTATAGCTCTGCGGGTTTGTGAATTGCAGTGTCCCTGAGCTCCATTTTTCAACTGGCTTTTTTGGGAGCTGGCCGCAAAAGGGCGGGATTGCCTCAGGCCCTATTCTGCATCTGGGCGGCAGGCTGAGCCTGTGGTTAATTCTTCTTCCTGATGGGAAAATAGAGTGACCTGTGCCTGTCCCAACACCTAGATCTAGTCTCTCATTGGTTGCCCCTCTTCCCGTTCATCCTCAGGACAAATTGCAACCTGTAGGGAACAGGAGCTTAAAGGTGCTGATTCTCCAAGTAGGGAGATTGCTAGTAAAGTAGCTGGAAAGGCGAACCCGAGCACAAGGAGATGAGAAATCAGGTGCGCATTAGAAACCTTTCAAAATCACACGGTGTACCATCCTCTGGGTTTCTCATGCATGTTTTCGATGTAGGAAGATGCCCTTGAACCTGGAGATTTGGGACCCATGGGATGGGTACCAGGCAGTATTACTTTAACGGGTCTGCGTTTGCTCACCCAACCTCACCCAAACTTTCAGCCCCAAGAGTGCCCACCCTTATGTCTCATCCAGCTGTGGGTCTAGATATGGTCAATCCAGGTTGCATCACAGCCTCTGAACGAATTTTGTAAGAATTTCTCTCTCTTTCACTGTCTTTCTTTTACGGGTTTTTAAAAGTAATTTATTTTTATAATGGGGTTTAGCTGCTTTTCACGGCTGTGTTTATGCGGCTTTACACCCACTTGACTCACTTCCAGACAGATATCAATACATAGGTTTTAAGATTCTTACTAGTCACATATATTCTTGTGCAGTGAATAGGGGGTGTTGAGTCCAGTTCACTGAGCAAGCAGTAGGTCTTGTCTATTACATATTGGGTGTATGGAACGGTATCTGAGCGAATTTGAAACCCTTGTTTTATGCCTCACCCCACCTCACCTTTCCCGTTAAGCAGCCATAGTGTGTTTTCTAAACGTGTGACTCTGTTCTGTTTTGTAATTCAGTTCAAGTGTAGCGGTTTTTACATTCCCTCTATAAGTGATAGCTTATGATAAGTGTCTTTTTCTTTGTGACTTATTTCACTTAGAATCGTCGTACCTAAATCCACTCATCTTGCTTCTACTAGCCTTATGACATTGATTTCATGTCTGAGTGATATTCCATTGTACATAAGGACCACAAATTCTTTATCCATTTTTCTCTTTCCTGGGATATTTAAGGTGTCATGAAGTGGAGGTTCTTGTCAACAGAGCAGCCCTAAACTTTGGGGTGCCTGTGTCTTGCTGATTTTTAGTTTTCCCAATTTATACGCCCATGAGTGGACGTGCCCTATGCTCCCTAAGCTGTGTTTTTTCGATGTTTCAGGACACACCATACACTTCTCCAGAGTGGCTGTTGGCAATTTACATCCCGCCCATCAGCGTAGCAAGGCTGCCATTTCTCCATGGCCTGTCCTGCATTTCTGGTTTTGACACTTTTTGCAGCATGGCCCTTTTGACCGATGGGAAGCGAGACTTCTTTGTAGCGCTGATTTGTATTTTCAGGTTGCTTGGTTGGCAAAAAAGGGCGTATGCGTTTTTTCCTGAATATATTCAGGAAAAAACGCATACGCCCTTTTTGGCAAAGGGCATCATTGTCGAAGTTTTGCCACTTTTCATGTGCTTTAAAGGCGATTCGAATCTACCTCCTGAAACCTGTTTCCTGCAATTCTGTTTTGCTTTCTAATCCTCTTCGTTGCCTTCCCTCAATATATCTGTGGATGAGAGTTATCATTTATAGCCCTGCGGGTTTGTGAATTGCAGTGTCCCTGAGCTCCATTTTTCAACTCGCTTTTTTGGGAGCTGGCCGCAAAAGGGCGGGATTGCCTCAGGCCCTATTCTGCTTCTGGGCGGCAGGCTGAGCCTGTGGTTAATTCTTCTTCCTGATGGGAAAATAGAGTGACCTGTGCCTGTCCCAACACCTAGATCTAGTCTTTCATTGGTTGCCCCTCTTCCCCTTCATCCTCAGGACAAATTGCAACCTGTAGGGAACAGGAGCTTAAAGGTGCTGATTCTCCAAGTAGGGAGATTGCTAGTAAAGTAGCTGGAAAGGCGAACCCGATCACAAGGAGATGAGAAATCAGGTGCGTATTAGAAACCTTTCAAAATCACACGGTGTACCATCTTCTGGGTTTCTCATGCATGTTTTTGATGTAGGAAGATGCCCTTGAACCTGGAGCTTTGGGACCCATGGGATGGGTACCAGGCAGTATTACTTTAAAGGGTCTGCGTTTGCTCACCCAACCTCACCCAACCTTTCAGCCCCAAGAGTGTCCACCCTTATGTCTCATCAAGCTGTGGGTCTAGATATGGTCAATCCAGGTTGCATCACAGCCTCTGAACGAATTCTGTAAGAATTTCTCTCTCTTTCACTGTCTTTGTTTTACGGGTTTTTAAAAGTAATTTATTTTTATAATGGGGTTCAGCTGCTTTTCACGGCTGTGTTTATGCGGCTTTACACCCACTTGACTCTCTTCCAGACAGATATCAATACATAGGTTTTAAGATTCTTACTAGTCACATATATTCTTGTGCAGTGAATAGGGGGTGTTGAGTCCAGTTCACTGAGCAAGGAGTAGGTCTTGTCTATTACATATTGGGTGTATGGAACGGTATCGAGCGAATTTGAAACCCTTGTTTTATGCATCACCCCACCTCACCTTTCCCATTAAGCAGCCATAGTGTGTTTTCTAAACGTGTGACTCTGTTCTGTTTTGTAATTCAGTTCAAGTGTAGCGGTTTTTACATTCCCTCTATAAGTGATAGCTTATGATAAGTGTCTTTTTCTGTGTGACTTATTTCACTTAGAATCGTCGTACCTAAATCCACTCATCTTGCTTCTACTAGCCTTATGACATTGATTTCATGTCTGAGTGATATTCCATTGTACATAAGGACCACAACTTCTTTATCCATTTTTCTCTTTCCTGGGATATTTAAGGTGTCATGAAGTGGAGGTTCTTGTCAACAGAGCAGCCCTAAACTTTGGGGTGCCTGTGTCTTGCTGATTTTTAGTTTTCCCAATTTATACGCCCATGAGTGGACGTGCCCTATGCTCCCTAAGCTGTGTTTTTTCGATGTTTCAGGACACACCATACACTTCTCCAGAGTGGCTGTTGGCAATTTACATCCCGCCCATCAGCGTAGCAAGGCTGCCATTTCTCCATGGCCTGTCCTGCATTTCTGGTTTTGACACTTTTTGCAGCATGGCCCTTTTGACCGATGGGAAGCGAGACTTCTTTGTAGCGCTGATTAGCCTTTCCAGGTTGCTTGGTTGGCCAAACTGGGCGTATGCGTTTTTTCCTGAATATATTCAGGAAAAAACGCATACGCCCTGATTGGCCAAGGGCATCCTTGTCAACGTTTTGCCACTTTTCATGTGCTTTAAAGGCAATTCGAATCTACCTCCTGAAACCTGTTTCCTGCAATTCTGCCTTGCTTTCAAATCCTCTTCGTTGCCTTCCCTCAATATATCTGTGGATGAGAGTTATCATTTATAGCTCTGCGGGTTTGTGAATTGCAGTGTCCCTGAGCTCCATTTTTCAACTGGCTTTTTTGGGAGCTGGCCGCAAAAGGGCGGGATTGCCTCAGGCCCTATTCTGCATCTGGGCGGCAGGCTGAGCCTGTGGTTAATTCTTCTTCCTGATGGGAAAATAGAGTGACCTGTGCCTGTCCCAACACCTAGATCTAGTCTCTCATTGGTTGCCCCTCTTCCCGTTCATCCTCAGGACAAATTGCAACCTGTAGGGAACAGGAGCTTAAAGGTGCTGATTCTCCAAGTAGGGAGATTGCTAGTAAAGTAGCTGGAAAGGCGAACCCGAGCACAAGGAGATGAGAAATCAGGTGCGCATTAGAAACCTTTCAAAATCACACGGTGTACCATCCTCTGGGTTTCTCATGCATGTTTTCGATGTAGGAAGATGCCCTTGAACCTGGAGATTTGGGACCCATGGGATGGGTACCAGGCAGTATTACTTTAAAGGGTCTGCGTTTGCTCACCCAACCTCACCCAAACTTTCAGCCCCAAGAGTGCCCACCCTTATGTCTCATCCAGCTGTGGGTCTAGATATGGTCAATCCAGGTTGCATCACAGCCTCTGAACGAATTTTGTAAGAATTTCTCTCTCTTTCACTGTCTTTGTTTTACGGGTTTTTAAAAGTAATTTATTTTTATAATGGGGTTTAGCTGCTTTTCACGGCTGTGTTTATGCGGCTTTACACCCACTTGAGTCACTTCCAGACAGATATCAATACATAGGTTTTAAGATTCTTACTAGTCACATATATTCTTGTGCAGTGAATAGGGGGTGTTGAGTCCAGTTCACTGAGCAAGCAGTAGGTCTTGTCTATTACATATTGGGTGTATGGAACGGTATCTGAGCGAATTTGAAACCCTTGTTTTATGCCTCACCCCACCTCACCTTTCCCGTTAAGCAGCCATAGTGTGTTTTCTAAACGTGTGACTCTGTTCTGTTTTGTAATTCAGTTCAAGTGTAGCGGTTTTTACATTCCCTCTATAAGTGATAGCTTATGATAAGTGTCTTTTTCTTTGTGACTTATTTCACTTAGAATCGTCGTACCTAAATCCACTCATCTTGCTTCTACTAGCCTTATGACATTGATTTCATGTCTGAGTGATATTCCATTGTACATAAGGACCACAACTTCTTTATCCATTTTTCTCTTTCCTGGGATATTTAAGGTGTCATGAAGTGGAGGTTCTTGTCAACAGAGCAGCCCTAAACTTTGGGGTGCCTGTGTCTTGCTGATTTTTAGTTTTCCCAATTTATACGCCCATGAGTGGACGTGCCCTATGCTCCCTAAGCTGTGTTTTTTCGATGTTTCAGGACACACCGTACACTTCTCCAGAGTGGCTGTTGGCAATTTACATCCCGCCCATCAGCGTAGCAAGGCTGCCATTTCTCCATGGCCTGTCCTGCATTTCTGGTTTTGACACTTTTTGCAGCATGGCCCTTTTGACCGATGGGAAGCGAGACTTCTTTGTAGCGCTGATTTGTATTTTCAGGTTGCTTGGTTGGCAAAAAAGGGCGTATGCGTTTTTTCCTGAATATATTCAGGAAAAAACGCATACGCCCTTTTTGGCAAAGGGCATCATTGTCGAAGTTTTGCCACTTTTCATGTGCTTTAAAGGCGATTCGAATCTACCTCCTGAAACCTGTTTCCTGCAATTCTGTTTTGCTTTCTAATCCTCTTCGTTGCCTTCCCTCAATATATCTGTGGATGAGAGTTATCATTTATAGCCCTGCGGGTTTGTGAATTGCAGTGTCCCTGAGCTCCATTTTTCAACTCGCTTTTTTGGGAGCTGGCCGCAAAAGGGCGGGATTGCCTCAGGCCCTATTCTGCTTCTGGGCGGCAGGCTGAGCCTGTGGTTAATTCTTCTTCCTGATGGGAAAATAGAGTGACCTGTGCCTGTCCCAACACCTAGATCTAGTCTCTCATTGGTTGCCCCTCTTCCCCTTCATCCTCAGGACAAATTGCAACCTGTAGGGAACAGGAGCTTAAAGGTGCTGATTCTCCAAGTAGGGAGATTGCTAGTAAAGTAGCTGGAAAGGCGAACCCGATCACAAGGAGATGAGAAATCAGGTGCGTATTAGAAACCTTTCAAAATCACACGGTGTACCATCTTCTGGGTTTCTCATGCATGTTTTTGATGTAGGAAGATGCCCTTGAACCTGGAGCTTTGGGACCCATGGGATGGGTACCAGGCAGTATTACTTTAAAGGGTCTGCGTTTGCTCACCCAACCTCACCCAACCTTTCAGCCCCAAGAGTGTCCACCCTTATGTCTCATCAAGCTGTGGGTCTAGATATGGTCAATCCAGGTTGCATCACAGCCTCTGAACGAATTCTGTAAGAATTTCTCTCTCTTTCACTGTCTTTGTTTTACGGGTTTTTAAAAGTAATTTATTTTTATAATGGGGTTTAGCTGCTTTTCACGGCTGTGTTTATGCGGCTTTACACCCACTTGACTCACTTCCAGACAGATATCAATACATAGGTTTTAAGATTCTTACTAGTCACATATATTCTTGTGCAGTGAATAGGGGGTGTTGAGTCCAGTTCACTGAGCAAGCAGTAGGTCTTGTCTATTACATATTGGGTGTATGGAACGGTATCTGAGCGAATTTGAAACCCTTGTTTTATGCCTCACCCCACCTCACCTTTCCCGTTAAGCAGCCATAGTGTGTTTTCTAAACGTGTGACTCTGTTCTGTTTTGTAATTCAGTTCAAGTGTAGCGGTTTTTACATTCCCTCTATAAGTGATAGCTTATGATAAGTGTCTTTTTCTTTGTGACTTATTTCACTTAGAATCGTCGTACCTAAATCCACTCATCTTGCTTCTACTAGCCTTATGACATTGATTTCATGTCTGAGTGATATTCCATTGTACATAAGGACCACAACTTCTTTATCCATTTTTCTCTTTCCTGGGATATTTAAGGTGTCATGAAGTGGAGGTTCTTGTCAACAGAGCAGCCCTAAACTTTGGGGTGCCTGTGTCTTGCTGATTTTTAGTTTTCCCAATTTATACGCCCATGAGTGGACGTGCCCTATGCTCCCTAAGCTGTGTTTTTTCGTTGTTTCAGGACACACCGTACACTTCTCCAGAGTGGCTGTTGGCAATTTACATCCCGCCCATCAGCGTAGCAAGGCTGCCATTTCTCCATGGCCTGTCCTGCATTTCTGGTTTTGACACTTTTTGCAGCATGGCCCTTTTGACCGATGGGAAGCGAGACTTCTTTGTAGCGCTGATTTGTATTTTCAGGTTGCTTGGTTGGCAAAAAAGGGCGTATGCGTTTTTTCCTGAATATATTCAGGAAAAAACGCATACGCCCTTTTTGGCAAAGGGCATCATTGTCGAAGTTTTGCCACTTTTCATGTGCTTTAAAGGCGATTCGAATCTACCTCCTGAAACCTGTTTCCTGCAATTCTGTTTTGCTTTCTAATCCTCTTCGTTGCCTTCCCTCAATATATCTGTGGATGAGAGTTATCATTTATAGCCCTGCGGGTTTGTGAATTGCAGTGTCCCTGAGCTCCATTTTTCAACTCGCTTTTTTGGGAGCTGGCCGCAAAAGGGCGGGATTGCCTCAGGCCCTATTCTGCTTCTGGGCGGCAGGCTGAGCCTGTGGTTAATTCTTCTTCCTGATGGGAAAATAGAGTGACCTGTGCCTGTCCCAACACCTAGATCTAGTCTCTCATTGGTTGCCCCTCTTCCCCTTCATCCTCAGGACAAATTGCAACCTGTAGGGAACAGGAGCTTAAAGGTGCTGATTCTCCAAGTAGGGAGATTGCTAGTAAAGTAGCTGGAAAGGCGAACCCGATCACAAGGAGATGAGAAATCAGGTGCGTATTAGAAACCTTTCAAAATCACACGGTGTACCATCTTCTGGGTTTCTCATGCATGTTTTTGATGTAGGAAGATGCCCTTGAACCTGGAGCTTTGGGACCCATGGGATGGGTACCAGGCAGTATTACTTTAAAGGGTCTGCGTTTGCTCACCCAACCTCACCCAACCTTTCAGCCCCAAGAGTGTCCACCCTTATGTCTCATCAAGCTGTGGGTCTAGATATGGTCAATCCAGGTTGCATCACAGCCTCTGAACGAATTCTGTAAGAATTTCTCTCTCTTTCACTGTCTTTGTTTTACGGGTTTTTAAAAGTAATTTATTTTTATAATGGGGTTCAGCTGCTTTTCACGGCTGTGTTTATGCGGCTTTACACCCACTTGACTCTCTTCCAGACAGATATCAATACATAGGTTTTAAGATTCTTACTAGTCACATATATTCTTGTGCAGTGAATAGGGGGTGTTGAGTCCAGTTCACTGAGCAAGGAGTAGGTCTTGTCTATTACATATTGGGTGTATGGAACGGTATCTGAGCGAATTTGAAACCCTTGTTTTATGCATCACCCCACCTCACCTTTCCCATTAAGCAGCCATAGTGTGTTTTCTAAACGTGTGACTCTGTTCTGTTTTGTAATTCAGTTCAAGTGTAGCGTTTTTTACATTCCCTCTATAAGTGATAGCTTATGATAAGTGTCTTTTTCTGTGTGACTTATTTCACTTAGAATCGTCGTACCTAAATCCACTCATCTTGCTTCTACTAGCCTTATGACATTGATTTCATGTCTGAGTGATATTCCATTGTACATAAGGACCACAACTTCTTTATCCATTTTTCTCTTTCCTGGGATATTTAAGGTGTCATGAAGTGGAGGTTCTTGTCAACAGAGCAGCCCTAAACTTTGGGGTGCCTGTGTCTTGCTGATTTTTAGTTTTCCCAATTTATACGCCCATGAGTGGACGTGCCCTATGCTCCCTAAGCTGTGTTTTTTCGATGTTTCAGGACACACCATACACTTCTCCAGAGTGGCTGTTGGCAATTTACATCCCGCCCATCAGCGTAGCAAGGCTGCCATTTCTCCATGGCCTGTCCTGCATTTCTGGTTTTGACACTTTTTGCAGCATGGCCCTTTTGACCGATGGGAAGCGAGACTTCTTTGTAGCGCTGATTAGCCATTCCAGGTTGCTTGGTTGGCCAAACTGGGCGTATGCGTTTTTTCCTGAATATATTCAGGAAAAAACGCATACGCCCTGATTGGCCAAGGGCATCCTTGTCAACGTTTTGCCACTTTTCATGTGCTTTAAAGGCAATTCGAATCTACCTCCTGAAACCTGTTTCCTGCAATTCTGCCTTGCTTTCAAATCCTCTTCGTTGCCTTCCCTCAATATATCTGTGGATGAGAGTTATCATTTATAGCTCTGCGGGTTTGTGAATTGCAGTGTCCCTAAGCTCCATTTTTCAACTGGATTTTTTGGGAGCTGGCCGCAAAAGGGCGGGATTGCCTCAGGCCCTATTCTGCATCTGGGCGGCAGGCTGAGCCTGTGGTTAATTCTTCTTCCTGATGGGAAAATAGAGTGACCTGTGCCTGTCCCAACACCTAGATCTAGTCTCTCATTGGTTGCCCCTCTTCCCGTTCATCCTCAGGACAAATTGCAACCTGTAGGGAACAGGAGCTTAAAGGTGCTGATTCTCCAAGTAGGGAGATTGCTAGTAAAGTAGCTGGAAAGGCGAACCCTAGCACAAGGAGATGAGAAATCAGGTGCGCATTAGAAACCTTTCAAAATCACACGGTGTACCATCCTCTGGGTTTCTCATGCATGTTTTCGATGTAGGAAGATGCCCTTGAACCTGGAGATTTGGGACCCATGGGATGGGTACCAGGCAGTATTACTTTAAAGGGTCTGCGTTTGCTCACCCAACCTCACCCAAACTTTCAGCCCCAAGAGTGCCCACCCTTATGTCTCATCCAGCTGTGGGTCTAGATAAGGTCAATCCAGGTTGCATCACAGCCTCTGAACGAATTTTGTAAGAATTTCTCTCTCTTTCACTGTCTTTGTTTTACGGGTTTTTAAAATTAATTAATTTTTATAATGGGGTTTAGCTGCTTTTCACGGCTGTGTTTATGCGGCTTTACACCCACTTGACTCACTTCCAGACAGATATCAATACATAGGTTTTAAGATTCTTACTAGTCACATATATTCTTGTGCGGTGAATAGGGGGTGTTGAGTCCAGTTCACTGAGCAAGGAGCAGGTGTTGTCTATTACATATTGGGTGTATGGAACGGTATCTGAGCGAATTTGAAACCCTTGTTTTATGCCTCACCCCACCTCACCTTTCCCGTTAAGCAGCCATAGTGTGTTTTCTAAACGTGTGACTCTGTTCTGTTTTGTAATTCAGTTCAAGTGTAGCGGTTTTTACATTCCCTCTATAAGTGATAGCTTATGATAAGTGTCTTTTTCTTTGTGACTTATTTCACTTAGAATCGTCGTACCTAAATCCACTCATCTTGCTTCTACTAGCCTTATGACATTGATTTCATGTCTGAGTGATATTCCATTGTACATAAGGACCACAACTTCTTTATCCACTTTTCTCTTTCCTGGGATATTTAAGGTGTCATGAAGTGGAGGTTCTTGTCAACAGAGCAGCCCTAAACTTTGGGGTGCCTGTGTCTTGCTGATTTTTAGTTTTCCCAATTTATACGCCCATGAGTGGACGTGCCCTATGCTCCCTAAGCTGTGCTTTTTCGATATTTCAGGACACACCGTACACTTCTCCAGAGTGGCTGTTGGCAATTTACATCCCGCCCATCAGCGTAGCAAGGCTGCCAATTCTCCATGGCCTGTCCTGCATTTCTGGTTTTGACACTTTTTGCAGCATGGCCCTTTTGACCGATGGGAAGCGAGAATTCTTTGTAGCGCTGGTTTGCCTTTCCAGGTTGCTTGGTTGGCAAAAAAGGGCGTATGCGTTTTTTCCTGAATATATTCAGGAAAAAACGCATACGCCCTTTTTGGCCAAGGGCATCATTGTCGAAGTTTTGCCACTTTTCATGTGCTTTAAAGGCGATTCGAATCTACCTCCTGAAACCTGTTTCCTGCAATTCTGCCTTGCTTTCAAATCCTCTTCGTTGCCTTCCCTCAATATATCTGTGGATGAGAGTTATCATTTATAGCCCTGCGGGTTTGTGAATTGCAGTGTCCCTGAGCTCCATTTTTCAACTCGCTTTTTTGGGAGCTGGCCGCAAAAGGGCGGGATTGCCTCAGGCCCTATTCTGCTTCTGGGCGGCAGGCTGAGCCTGTGGTTAATTCTTCTTCCTGATGGGAAAATAGAGTGACCTGTGCCTGTCCCAACACCTAGATCTAGTCTCTCATTGGTTGCCCCTCTTCCCGATCATCCTCAGGACAAATTGCAACCTGTAGGGAACAGGAGCTTAAAGGTGCTGATTCTCCAAGTAGGGAGATTGCTAGTAAAGTAGCTGGAAAGGCGAACCCGATCACAAGGAGATGAGAAATCAGGTGCGTATTAGAAACCTTTCAAAATCACACGGTGTACCATCTTCTGGGTTTCTCATGCATGTTTTTGATGTAGGAAGATGCCCTTGAACCTGGAGCTTTGGGACCCATGGGATGGGTACCAGGCAGTATTACTTTAAAGGGTCTGCGTTTGCTCACCCAACCTCACCCAACCTTTCAGCCCCAAGAGTGTCCACCCTTATGTCTCATCCAGCTGTGGGTCTAGATATGGTCAATCCAGGTTGCATCACAGCCTCTGAACGAATTCTGTAAGAATTTCTCTCTCTTTCACTGTCTTTGTTTTACGGGTTTTTAAAAGTAATTTATTTTTATAATGGGGTTCAGCTGCTTTTCACGGCTGTGTTTATGCGGCTTTACACCCACTTGACTCTCTTCCAGAGAGATATCAATACATAGGTTTTAAGATTCTTACTAGTCACATATATTCTTGTGCAGTGAATAGGGGTTGTTGAGTCCAGTTCACTGAGCAAGCAGTAGGTCTTGTCTATTACATATTGGGTGTATGGAACGGTATCTGAGCGAATTTGAAACCCTTGTTTTATGCATCACCCCACCTCACCTTTCCCATTAAGCAGCCATAGTGTGTTTTCTAAACGTGTGACTCTGTTTTGTTTTGTAATTCAGTTCAAGTGTAGCGTTTTTTACATTCCCTCTATAAGTGATAGCTTATGATAAGTGTCTTTTTCTGTGTGACTTATTTCACTTAGAATCGTCGTACCTAAATCCACTCATCTTGCTTCTACTAGCCTTATGACATTGATTTCATGTCTGAGTGATATTCCATTGTACATAAGGACCACAACTTCTTTATCCATTTTTCTCTTTCCTGGGATATTTAAGGTGTCATGAAGTGGAGGTTCTTGTCAACAGAGCAGCCCTAAACTTTGGGGTGCCTGTGTCTTGCTGATTTTTAGTTTTCCCAATTTATACGCCCATGAGTGGACGTGCCCTATGCTCCCTAAGCTGTGTTTTTTCGATGTTTCAGGACACACCATACACTTCTCCAGAGTGGCTGTTGGCAATTTACATCCCGCCCATCAGCGTAGCAAGGCTGCCATTTCTCCATGGCCTGTCCTGCATTTCTGGTTTTGACACTTTTTGCAGCATGGCCCTTTTGACCGATGGGAAGCGAGACTTCTTTGTAGCGCTGATTAGCCTTTCCAGGTTGCTTGGTTGGCCAAACAGGGCGTATGCGTTTTTTCCTGAATATATTCAGGAAAAAACGCATACGCCCTGATTGGCCAAGGGCATCCTTGTCAACGTTTTGCCACTTTTCATGTGCTTTAAAGGCAATTCGAATCTACCTCCTGAAACCTGTTTCCTGCAATTCTGCCTTGCTTTCAAATCCTCTTCGTTGCCTTCCCTCAATATATCTGTGGATGAGAGTTATCATTTATAGCTCTGCGGGTTTGTGAATTGCAGTGTCCCTGAGCTCCATTTTTCAACTGGCTTTTTTGGGAGCTGGCCGCAAAAGGGCGGGATTGCCTCAGGCCCTATTCTGCATCTGGGCGGCAGGCTGAGCCTGTGGTTAATTCTTCTTCCTGATGGGAAAATAGAGTGACCTGTGCCTGTCCCAACACCTAGATCTAGTCTCTCATTGGTTGCCCCTCTTCCCGTTCATCCTCAGGACAAATTGCAACCTGTAGGGAACAGGAGCTTAAAGGTGCTGATTCTCCAAGTAGGGAGATTGCTAGTAAAGTAGCTGGAAAGGCGAACCCGAGCACAAGGAGATGAGAAATCAGGTGCGCATTAGAAACCTTTCAAAATCACACGGTGTACCATCCTCTGGGTTTCTCATGCATGTTTTCGATGTAGGAAGATGCCCTTGAACCTGGAGATTTGGGACCCATGGGATGGGTACCAGGCAGTATTACTTTAAAGGGTCTGCGTTTGCTCACCCAACCTCACCCAAACTTTCAGCCCCAAGAGTGCCCACCCTTATGTCTCATCCAGCTGTGGGTCTAGATATGGTCAATCCAGGTTGCATCACAGCCTCTGAACGAATTTTGTAAGAATTTCTCTCTCTTTCACTGTCTTTGTTTTACGGGTTTTTAAAAGTAATTTATTTTTATAATGGGGTTCAGCTGCTTTTCACGGCTGTGTTTATGCGGCTTTACACCCACTTGACTCACTTCCAGACAGATATCAATACATAGGTTTTAAGATTCTTACTAGTCACATATATTCTTGTGCGGTGAATAGGGGGTGTTGAGTCCAGTTCACTGAGCAAGCAGTAGGTCTTGTCTATTACATATTGGGTGTATGGAACGGTATCTGAGCGAATTTGAAACCCTTGTTTTATGCCTCACCCCACCTCACCTTTCCCGTTAAGCAGCCATAGTGTGTTTTCTAAACGTGTGACTCTGTTCTGTTTTGTAATTCAGGTCAAGTGTAGCGGTTTTTACATTCCCTCTATAAGTGATAGCTTATGATAAGTGTCTTTTTCTTTGTGACTTATTTCACTTAGAATCGTCGTACCTAAATCCACTCATCTTGCTTCTACTAGCCTTATGACATTGATTTCATGTCTGAGTGATATTCCATTGTACATAAGGACCACAACTTCTTTATCCATTTTTCTCTTTCCTGGGATATTTAAGGTGTCATGAAGTGGAGGTTCTTGTCAACAGAGCAGCCCTAAACTTTGGGGTGCCTGTGTCTTGCTGATTTTTAGTTTTCCCAATTTATACGCCCATGAGTGGACGTGCCCTCTGCTCCCTAAGCTGTGTTTTTTCGATGTTTCAGGACACACCGTACACTTCTCCAGAGTGGCTGTTGGCAATTTACATCCCGCCCATCAGCGTAGCAAGGCTGCCATTTCTCCATGGCCTGTCCTGCATTTCTGGTTTTGACACTTTTTGCAGCATGGCCCTTTTGACCGATGGGAAGCGAGACTTCTTTGTAGCGCTGATTTGCCTTTCCAGGTTGCTTGGTTGGCAAAAAAGGGCGTATGCGTTTTTTCCTGAATATATTCAGGAAAAAACGCATACGCCCTTTTTGGCCAAGGGCATCATTGTCGAAGTTTTGCCACTTTTCATGTGCTTTAAAGGCGATTCGAATCTACCTCCTGAAACCTGTTTCCTGCAATTCTGCCTTGCTTTCAAATCCTCTTCGTTGCCTTCCCTCAATATATCTGTGGATGAGAGTTATCATTTATAGCCCTGCGGGTTTGTGAATTGCAGTGTCCCTGAGCTCCATTTTTCAACTCGCTTTTTTGGGAGCTGGCCGCAAAAGGGCGGGATTGCCTCAGGCCCTATTCTGCTTCTGGGCGGCAGGCTGAGCCTGTGGTTAATTCTTCTTCCTGATGGGAAAATAGAGTGACCTCTGCCTGTCCCAACACCTAGATCTAGTCTCTCATTGGTTGCCCCTCTTCCCGATCATCCTCAGGACAAATTGCAACCTGTAGGGAACAGGAGCTTAAAGGTGCTGATTCTCCAAGTAGGGAGATTGCTAGTAAAGTAGCTGGAAAGGCGAACCCGATCACAAGGAGATGAGAAATCAGGTGCGTATTAGAAACCTTTCAAAATCACACGGTGTACCATCTTCTGGGTTTCTCATGCATGTTTTTGATGTAGGAAGATGCCCTTGAACCTGGAGCTTTGGGACCCATGGGATGGGTACCAGGCAGTATTACTTTAAAGGGTCTGCGTTTGCTCACCCAACCTCACCCAAACTTTCAGCCCCAAGAGTGTCCACCCTTATGTCTCATCCAGCTGTGGGTCTAGATATGGTCAATCCAGGTTGCATCACAGCCTCTGAACGAATTCTGTAAGAATTTCTCTCTCTTTCACTGTCTTTGTTTTACGGGTTTTTAAAAGTAATTTATTTTTATAATGGGGTTCAGCTGCTTTTCACGGCTGTGTTTATGCGGCTTTACACCCACTTGACTCTCTTCCAGAGAGATATCAATACATAGGTTTTAAGATTCTTACTAGTCACATATATTCTTGTGCAGTGAATAGGGGGTGTTGAGTCCAGTTCACTGAGCAAGGAGTAGGTCTTGTCTATTACATATTGGGTTTATGGAACGGTATCTGAGCGAATTTGAAACCCTTGTTTTATGCATCACCCCACCTCACCTTTCCCATTAAGCAGCCATAGTGTGTTTTCTAAACGTGTGACTCTGTTCTGTTTTGTAATTCAGTTCAAGTGTAGCGGGTTTTACATTCCCTCTATAAGTGATAGCTTATGATAAGTGTCTTTTTCTGTGTGACTTATTTCACTTAGAATCGTCGTACCTAAATCCACTCATCTTGCTTCTACTAGCCTTATGACATTGATTTCATGTCTGAGAGATATTCCATTGTACATAAGGACCACAACTTCTTTATCCATTTTTCTCTTTCCTGGGATATTTAAGGTGTCATGAAGTGGAGGTTCTTGTCAACAGAGCAGCCCTAAACTTTGGGGTGCCTGTGTCTGGCTGATTTTTAGTTTTCCCAATTTATACGCCCATGAGTGGACGTGCCCTATGCTCCCTAAGCTGTGTTTTTTCGATGTTTCAGGACACACCATACACTTCTCCAGAGTGGCTGTTGGCAATTTACATCCCGCCCATCAGCGTAGCAAGGCTGCCATTTCTCCATGGCCTGTCCTGCATTTCTGGTTTTGACACTTTTTGCAGCATGGCCCTTTTGACCGATGGGAAGCGAGACTTCTTTGTAGCGCTGATTAGCCTTTCCAGGTTACTTGGTTGGCCAAACAGGGCGTATGCGTTTTTTCCTGAATATATTCAGGAAAAAACGCATACGCCCTGATTGGCCAAGGGCATCCTTGTCAACGTTTTGCCACTTTTCATGTGCTTTAAAGGCAATTCGAATCTACCTCCTGAAACCTGTTTCCTGCAATTCTGCCTTGCTTTCAAATCCTCTTCGTTGCCTTCCCTCAATATATCTGTGGATGAGAGTTATCATTTATAGCTCTGCGGGTTTGTGAATTGCAGTGTCCCTGAGCTCCATTTTTCAACTGGCTTTTTTGGGAGCTGGCCGCAAAAGGGCGGGATTGCCTCAGGCCCTATTCTGCATCTGGGCGGCAGGCTGAGCCTGTGGTTAATTCTTCTTCCTGATGGGAAAATAGAGTGACCTGTGCCTGTCCCAACACCTAGATCTAGTCTCTCATTGGTTGCCCCTCTTCCCGTTCATCCTCAGGACAAATTGCAACCTGTAGGGAACAGGAGCTTAAAGGTGCTGATTCTCCAAGTAGGGAGATTGCTAGTAAAGTAGCTGGAAAGGCGAACCCGAGCACAAGGAGATGAGAAATCAGGTGCGCATTAGAAACCTTTCAAAATCACACGGTGTACCATCCTCTGGGTTTCTCATGCATGTTTTCGATGTAGGAAGATGCCCTTGAACCTGGAGATTTGGGACCCATGGGATGGGTACCAGGCAGTATTACTTTAAAGGGTCTGCGTTTGCTCACCCAACCTCACCCAAACTTTCAGCCCCAAGAGTGCCCACCCTTATGTCTCATCCAGCTGTGGGTCTAGATATGGTCAATCCAGGTTGCATCACAGCCTCTGAACGAATTTTGTAAGAATTTCTCTCTCTTTCACTGTCTTTGTTTTACGGGTTTTTAAAAGTAATTTATTTTTATAATGGGGTTTAGCTGCTTTTCACGGCTGTGTTTATGCGGCTTTACACCCACTTGACTCACTTCCAGACAGATATCAATACATAGGTTTTAAGATTCTTACTAGTCACATATATTCTTGTGCAGTGAATAGGGGGTGTTGAGTCCAGTTCACTGAGCAAGCAGTAGGTCTTGTCTATTACATATTGGGTGTATGGAACGGTATCTGAGCGAATTTGAAACCCTTGTTTTATGCCTCACGCCACCTCACCTTTCCCGTTAAGCAGCCATAGTGTGTTTTCTAAACGTGTGACTCTGTTCTGTTTTGTAATTCAGTTCAAGTGTAGCGGTTTTTACATTCCCTCTATAAGTGATAGCTTATGATAAGTGTCTTTTTCTTTGTGACTTATTTCACTTAGAATCGTCGTACCTAAATCCACTCATCTTGCTTCTACTAGCCTTATGACATTGATTTCATGTCTGAGTGATATTCCATTGTACATAAGGACCAGAACTTCTTTATCCATTTTTCTCTTTCCTGGGATATTTAAGGTGTCATGAAGTGGAGGTTCTTGTCAACAGAGCAGCCCTAAACTTTGGGGTGCCTGTGTCTGGCTGATTTTTAGTTTTCCCAATTTATACGCCCATGAGTGGACGTGCCCTATGCTCCCTAAGCTGTGTTTTTTCGATGTTTCAGGACACACCGTACACTTCTCCAGAGTGGCTGTTGGCAATTTACATCCCGCCCATCAGCGTAGCAAGGCTGCCATTTCTCCATGGCCTGTCCTGCATTTCTGGTTTTGACACTTTTTGCAGCATGGCCCTTTTGACCGATGGGAAGCGAGACTTCTTTGTAGCGCTGATTTGCCTTTTCAGGTTGCTTGGTTGGCAAAAAAGGGCGTATGCGTTTTTTCCTGAATATATTCAGGAAAAAACGCATACGCCCTTTTTGGCCAAGGGCATCATTGTCGAAGTTTTGCCACTTTTCATGTGCTTTAAAGGCGATTCGAATCTACCTCCTGAAACCTGTTTCCTGCAATTCTGCCTTGCTTTCAAATCCTCTTCGTTGCCTTCCCTCAATATATCTGTGGATGAGAGTTATCATTTATAGCCCTGCGTGTTTGTGAATTGCAGTGTCCCTGAGCTCCATTTTTCAACTCGCTTTTTTGGGAGCTGGCCGCAAAAGGGCGGGATTGCCTCAGGCCCTATTCTGCTTCTGGGCGGCAGGCTGAGCCTGTGGTTAATTCTTCTTCCTGATGGGAAAATAGAGTGACCTGTGCCTGTCCCAACACCTAGATCTAGTCTCTCATTGGTTGCCCCTCTTCCCGTTCATCCTCAGGACAAATTGCAACCTGTAGGGAACAGGAGCTTAAAGGTGCTGATTCTCCAAGTAGGGAGATTGCTAGTAAAGTAGCTGGAAAGGCGAACCCGATCACAAGGAGATGAGAAATCAGGTGCGTATTAGAAACCTTTCAAAATCACACGGTGTACCATCTTCTGGGTTTCTCATGCATGTTTTTGATGTAGGAAGATGCCCTTGAACCTGGAGCTTTGGGACCCATGGGATGGGTACCAGGCAGTATTACTTTAAAGGGTCTGCGTTTGCTCACCCAACCTCACCCAACCTTTCAGCCCCAAGAGTGTCCACCCTTATGTCTCATCAAGCTGTGGGTCTAGATATGGTCAATCCAGGTTGCATCACAGCCTCTGAACGAATTCTGTAAGAATTTCTCTCTCTTTCACTGTCTTTGTTTTACGGGTTTTTAAAAGTAATTTATTTTTATAATGGGGTTCAGCTGCTTTTCACGGCTGTGTTTATGCGGCTTTACACCCACTTGACTCTCTTCCAGACAGATATCAATACATAGGTTTTAAGATTCTTACTAGTCACATATATTCTTGTGCAGTGAATAGGGGGTGTTGAGTCCAGTTCACTGAGCAAGGAGTAGGTCTTGTCTATTACATATTGGGTGTATGGAACGGTATCTGAGCGAATTTGAAACCCTTGTTTTATGCATCACCCCACCTCACCTTTCCCATTAAGCAGCCATAGTGTGTTTTCTAAACGTGTGACTCTGTTCTGTTTTGTAATTCAGTTCAAGTGTAGCGGTTTTTACATTCCCTCTATAAGTGATAGCTTATGATAAGTGTCTTTTTCTGTGTGACTTATTTCACTTAGAATCGTCGTACCTAAATCCACTCATCTTGCTTCTACTAGCCTTATGACATTGATTTCATGTCTGAGTGATATTCCATTGTACATAAGGACCACAACTTCTTTATCCATTTTTCTCTTTCCTGGGATATTTAAGGTGTCATGAAGTGGAGGTTCTTGTCAACAGAGCAGCCCTAAACTTTGGGGTGCCTGTGTCTTGCTGATTTTTAGTTTTCCCAATTTATACGCCCATGAGTGGACCTGCCCTATGCTCCCTAAGCTGTGTTTTTTCGATGTTTCAGGACACACCATACACTTCTCCAGAGTGGCTGTTGGCAATTTACATCCCGCCCATCAGCGTAGCAAGGCTGCCATTTCTCCATGGCCTGTCCTGCATTTCTGGTTTTGACACTTTTTGCAGCATGGCCCTTTTGACCGATGGGAAGCGAGACTTCTTTGTAGCGCTGATTAGCCTTTCCAGGTTGCTTGGTTGGCCAAACAGGGCGTATGCGTTTTTTCCTGAATATATTCAGGAAAAAACGCATACGCCCTGTTTGGCCAAGGGCATCATTGTCGACATTTTGCCACTTTTCATGTGCTTTAAAGGCGATTCGAATCTATCTCCTGAAACCTGTTTCCTGCAATTCTGCCTTGCTTTCAAATTCTCTTCGTTGCCTTCCCTCAATATATCTGTGGATGAGAGTTATCATTTATAGCTCTGCGGGTTTGTGAATTGCAGTGTCCCTGAGCTCCATTTTTCAACTGGCTTTTTTGCGAGCTGGCCGCAAAAGCGCGGGATTGCCTCAGGCCCTATTCTGCTTCTGGGCGGCAGGCTGAGCCTGTGGTTAATTCTTCTTCCTGATGGGAAAATAGAGTGACCTGTGCCTGTCCCAACACCTAGATCTAGTCTCTCATTGGTTGCCCCTCTTCCCGTTCATCCTCAGGACAATTTGCAACCGGTAGGGAACAGAAGCTTGAAGGTGCTGATTCTCCAAGTAGGGAGATTGCTAGTAAAGTAGCTGGAAAGGCGAACCCGAGCACAAGGAGATGAGAAATGAGGTGCGTATTAGAAACCTTTCAAAATCACACGGTGTACCATCTTCTGGGTTTCTCATGCATGTTTTCGATGTAGGAAGATGCCCTTGAACCTGGAGATTTGGGACCCATGGGATGGGTACCAAGCAGTGTTACTTTAAAGGGTCTGCGTTTGCTCACCCAACCTCACCCAACCTTTCAGCCCCAAGAGTGTCCACCCTTATGTCTCATCCAGCTGTGGGTCTAGATATGGTCAATCCAGGTTGCATCACAGCCTCTGAACGAATTTTGTAAGAATTTCTCTCTCTTTCACTGTCTTTGTTTTACGGGTTTTTAAAAGTAATTTATTTTTATAATGGGGTTTAGCTGCTTTTCACGACTGTGTTTATGCGGCTTTACACCCACTTGACTCACTGCCAGACAGATATCAATACATAGGTTTTAAGATTCTTACTAGTCACATATATTCTTGTGCGGTGAATAGGGGGTGTTGAGTCCAGTTCACTGAGCAAGGAGCAGGTGTTGTCTATTACATATTGGGTGTATGGAACGGTATCTGAGCGAATTTGAAACCCTTGTTTTATGCCTCACCCCACCTCACCTTTCCCGTTAAGCAGCCATAGTGTGTTTTCTAAACGTGTGTCTCTGTTCTGTTTTGTAATTCATTTCAAGTGTAGCGGTTTTTACATTCCCTCTATAAGTGATAGCTAATGATAAGTGTCTTTTTCTGTGTGACTTATTTCACTTAGAATCATCGTACCTAAATCCACTCATCTTGCTTCTACTAGCCTTATGACCTTGATTTCATGTCTGAGTGATATTCCATTGTACATAAGGACCACAACTTCTTTATCCATTTTTCTCTTTCCTGGGATATTTAAGGTGTCATGAAGTGGAGGTTCTTGTCAACAGAGCAGCCCTAAACTTTGGGGTGCCTGTGTCTGGCTGATTTTTAGTTTTCCCAATTTATACGCCCATGAGTGGACGTGCCCTATGCTCCCTAAGCTGTGTTTTTTCGATGTTTCAGGACACACCGTACACTTCTCCAGAGTGGCTGTTGGCAATTTACATCCCGCGCATCAGCGTAGCAAGGCTGCCATTTCTCCATGGCTTGTCCTGCATTTCTGGTTTTGACACTTTTTGCAGCATGGCCCTTTTGACCGATGGGAAGCGAGACTTCTTTGTAGCGCTGATTTGCCTTTCCAGGTTGCTTGGTTGGCAAAAAAGGGCGTATGCGTTTTTTCCTGAATATATTCAGGAAAAAACGCATACGCCCTTTTTGGCCAAGGGCATCATTGTCGAAGTTTTGCCACTTTTCATGTGCTTTAAAGGCGATTCGAATCTACCTCCTGAAACCTGTTTCCTGCAATTCTGCCTTGCTTTCAAGTCCTCTTCGTTGCCTTCCCTCAATATATCTGTGGATGAGAGTTATCATTTATAGCTCTGCGGGTTTGTGAATTGCAGTGTCCCTGAGCTCCATTTTTCAACTCGCTTTTTTGGATGTTGGCCACAAAAACGCGGGATTGCCTCAGGCCCTATTCTGCTTCTGGGCGGCAGGCTGAGCCTGTGGTTAATTCTTCTTCCTGATGGGAAAATAGAGTGACCTGTGCCTGTCCCAACACCTAGATCTAGTCTCTCATTGGTTGCCCCTCTTCCCGTTCATCCTCAGGACAAATTGCAACCTGTAGGGAACAGGAGCTTAAAGGTGCTGATTCTCCAAGTAGGGAGATTGCTAGTAAAGTAGCTGGAAAGGCGAACCCGATCACAAGGAGATGAGAAATCAGGTGCATATTAGAAACCTTTCAAAATCACACGGTGTACCATCTTCTGGGTTTCTCATGCATGTTTTTGATGTAGGAAGATGCCCTTGAACCTGGAGATTTGGGACCCATGTGATGGGTACCAGGCAGTAGTACTTTAAAGGGTCTGCGTTTGCTCACCCAACCTCACCCAACCTTTCAGCCCCAAGAGTGTCCACCCTTATGTCTCATCCAGCTGTGGGTCTAGATATGGTCAATCCAGGTTGCATCACAGCCTCTGAACGAATTCTGTAAGAATTTCTCTCTCTTTCACTGTCTTTGTTTTACGGGTTTTTAAAAGTAATTTATTTTTATAATGGGGTTCAACTGCTTTTCACGGCTGTGTTTATGCGGCTTTACACCCACTTGACTCACTTCCAGACAGATATCAATACATAGGTTTTAAGATTCTTACTAGTCACTTATATTCTTGTGCAGTGAATAGGGGGTGTTGAGTCCAGTTCACTGAGCAAGGAGTAGGTCTTGTCTATTACATATTGGGTGTATGGAACGGTATCTGAGCGAATTTGAAACCCTTGTTTTATGCATCACCCCACCTCACCTTTCCCATTAAGCAGCCATAGTGCGTTTTCTAAACGTGTGACTCTGTTCTGTTTTGTAATTCAGTTCAAGTGTAGCGGTTTTTACATTCCCTCTATAAGTGATAGCTTATGATAAGTGTCTTTTTCTGTGTGACTTATTTCACGTAGAATCATCGTACCTAAATCCACTCATCTTGCTTCTACTAGCCTTATGAAATTGATTTCATGTCTGAGTGATATTCCATTGTACATAAGGACCTCAACTTCTTTATCCATTTTTCTCTTTCCTGGGATATTTAAGGTGTCATGAAGTGGAGGTTCTTGTCAACAGAGCAGCCCTAAACTTTGGGGTGCCTGTGTCTTGCTGATTTTTAGTTTTCCCAATTTATACGCCCATGAGTGGACGTGCTCTATGCTCCCTAAGCTGTGTTTTTTCGATGTTTCAGGACACACCGCACACTTCTCCAGAGTGGCTGTTGGCAATTTACATCCCGCCCATCAGCGTAGCAAGGCTGCCATTTCTCCATGGCCTGTCCTGCATTTCTGGTTTTGACACTTTTTGCAGCATGGCCCTTTTGACCGATGGGAAGCGAGACTTCTTTGTAGCGCTGATTAGCCTTTCCAGGTTGCTTGGTTGGCCAACAGGGCGTATGCGTTTTTTCCTGAATATATTCAGGAAAAAACGCATACGCCCTGTTTGGCCAAGGGCATCATTGTCGATGTTTTGCCACTTTTCATGTGCTTTAAAGGCGATTCGAATCTAGTTCCTGAAACATGTTTCCTGCAATTCTGCCTTGCTTTCAAATCCTCTTCGTTGCCTTCCCTCAATATATCTGTGGATGAGAGTTATCATTTATAGCTCTGCGGGTTTGTGAATTGCAGTGTCCCTGAGCTCCATTTTTCAACTGGCTTTTTTGGGAGCTGGCCGCAAAAGCGCGGGATTGCCTCAGGCCCTATTCTGCTTCTGGGCGGCAGGATGAGCCTGTGGTTAATTCTTCTTCCCGATGGGAAAATAGAGTAACCTCTGCCTGTCCCAACACCTAGATCTAGTCTCTCATTGGTTGCCCCTCTTCCCGTTCATCCTCAGGACAAATTGCAACCTGTAGGGAACAGGAGCTTAAAGGTGCTGATTCTCCAAGTAGGGAGATTGCTAGTAAAGTAGCTGGAATGGCGAACCCGAGCACAAGGAGATGAGAAATGAGGTGCGTATTAGAAACCTTTCAAAATCACACGGTGTACCATCTTCTGGGTTCCTCATGCATGTTTTCGATGTAGGAAGATGCCCTTGAACCTGGAGATTTGGGACCCATGGGGTGGGTACCAGGCAGTAGTACTTTAAAGGGTCTGTGCTTGCTCACCCAACCTCACCCAACCTTTCAGCCCCAAGAGTGTCCACCCTTATGTCTCATCCAGCTGTGGGTCTAGATAAGGTCAATCCAGGTTGCATCACAGCCTCTGAACGAATTTTGTAAGAATTTCTCTCTCTTTCACTGTCTTTGTTTCACGGGTTTTTAAAAGTAATTTATTTTTATAATGGGGTTTAGCTGCTTTTCACGGCTGTGTTTATGCGGCTTTACACCCACTTGACTCACTGCCAGACAGATATCAATACATAGGTTTTAAGATTCTTACTAGTCACATATATTCTTGTGCGGTGAATAGGGGGTGTTGAGTCCAGTTCACTGAGCAAGGAGCAGGTGTTGTCTATTACATATTGGGTGTATGGAACGGTATCTGAGCGAATTTGAAACCCTTGTTTTATGCCTCACCCCACCTCACCTTTCCCGTTAAGCAGCCATAGTGTGTTTTCTAAACGTGTGACTCTGTTCTGTTTTGTAATTCATTTCAATTGTAGCGGTTTTTACATTCCCTCTATAAGTGACAGCTAATGATAAGTGTCTTTTTCTGTGTGACTTATTTCACTTAGAATCATCGTACCTAAATCCACTCATCTTGCTTCTACTAGCCTTATGACCTTGATTTCATGTCTGAGTGATATTCCATTGTACATAAGGACCACAACTTCTTTATCCATTTTTCTCTTTCCTGGGATATTTAAGGTGTCATGAAGTGGAGGTTCTTGTCAACAGAGCAGCCCTAAACTTTGGGGTGCCTGTGTCTTGCTGATTTTTAGTTTTCCCAATTTATACGCCCATGAGTGGACGTGCCCTATGCTCCCTAAGCTGTGTTTTTTCGATGTTTCAGGACACACCGTACACTTCTCCAGAGTGGCTGTTGGCAATTTACATCCCGCCCATCAGCGTAGCAAGGCTGCCATTTCTCCATGGCCTGTCCTGCATTTCTGGTTTTGACACTTTTTGCAGCATGGCCCTTTTGACCGATGGGAAGCGAGACTTCTTTGTAGCGCTGATTTGCCTTTCCAGGTTGCTTGGTTGGCAAAAAAGGGCGTATGCGTTTTTTCCTGAATATATTCAGGAAAAAACGCATACGCCCTTTTTGGCCAAGGGCATCATTGTCGAAGTTTTGCCACTTTTCATGTGCTTTAAAGGCGATTCGAATCTACCTCCTGAAACCTGTTTCCTGCAATTCTGCCTTGCTTTCAAATCCTCTTCGTTGCCTTCCCTCAATATATCTGTGGATGAGAGTTATCATTTATAGCTCTGCGGGTTTGTGAATTGCAGTGTCCCTGAGCTCCATTTTTCAACTGGCTTTTTTGGGAGCTGGCCGCAAAAGGGCGGGATTGCCTCAGGCCCTATTCTGCATCTGGGCGGCAGGCTGAGCCTGTGGTTAATTCTTCTTCCTGATGGGAAAATAGAGTGACCTGTGCCTGTCCCAACACCTAGATCTAGTCTCTCATTGGTTGCCCCTCTTCCCGTTCATCCTCAGGACAAATTGCAACCTGTAGGGAACAGGAGCTTAAAGGTGCTGATTCTCCAAGTAGGGAGATTGCTAGTAAAGTAGCTGGAAAGGCGAACCCGAGCACAAGGAGATGAGAAATCAGGTGCGCATTAGAAACCTTTCAAAATCACACGGTGTACCATCCTCTGGGTTTCTCATGCATGTTTTCGATGTAGGAAGATGCCCTTGAACCTGGAGATTTGGGACCCATGGGATGGGTACCAGGCAGTATTACTTTAAAGGGTCTGCGTTTGCTCACCCAACCTCACCCAAACTTTCAGCCCCAAGAGTGCCCACCCTTATGTCTCATCCAGCTGTGGGTCTAGATATGGTCAATCCAGGTTGCATCACAGCCTCTGAACGAATTTTGTAAGAATTTCTCTCTCTTTCACTGTCTTTGTTTTACGGGTTTTTAAAATTAATTTATTTTTATAATGGGGTTTAGCTGCTTTTCACGGCTGTGTTTATGCGGCTTTACACCCACTTGACTCACTGCCAGACAGATATCAATACATAGGTTTTAAGATTCTTACTAGTCACATATATTCTTGTGCGGTGAATAGGGGGTGTTGAGTCCAGTTCACTGAGCAAGGAGCAGGTGTTGTCTATTACATATTGGGTGTATGGAACGGTATCTGAGCGAATTTGAAACCCTTGTTTTATGCCTCACCCCACTTCACCTTTCCCGTTAAGCAGCCATAGTGTGTTTTCTAAACGTGTGACTCTGTTCTGTTTTGTAATTCAGTTCAAGTGTAGCGGTTTTTACATTCCCTCTATAAGTGATAGCTTATGATAAGTGTCTTTTTCTTTGTGACTTATTTCACTTAGAATCGTCGTACCTAAATCCACTCATATTGCTTCTACTAGCCTTATGACATTGATTTCATGTCTGAGTGATATTCCATTGTACATAAGGACCACAACTTCTTTATCCATTTTTCTCTTTCCTGGGATATTTAAGGTGTCATGAAGTGGAGGTTCTTGTCAACAGAGCAGCCCTAAACTTTGGGGTGCCTGTGTCTTGCTGATTTTTAGTTTTCCCAATTTATACGCCCATGAGTGGACGTGCCCTATGCTCCCTAAGCTGTGGTTTTTCGATGTTTCAGGACACACCGTACACTTCTCCAGAGTGGCTGTTGGCAATTTACATCCCGCCCATCAGTGTAGAAAGGCTGCCATTTCTCCATGGCCTGTCCTGCATTTCTGGTTTTGACACTTTTTGCAGCATGGCCCTTTTGACCGATGGGAAGCGAGACTTCTTTGTAGCGCTGATTAGCCTTTCCAGGTTGCTTGGTTGGCCAAACAGGGCGTATGCGTTTTTTCCTGAATATATTCAGGAAAAAACGCATACGCCCTGTTTGGCCAAGGGCATCATTGTTGACGTTTTGCCACTTTTCATGTGCTTTAAAGGCGATTCGAATCAACCTCCTGAAACATGTTTCCTGCAATTCTGCCTTGCTTTCAAATCCTCTTCGTTGCCTTCCCTCAATATATCTGTTGATGAGAGTTATCATTTATAGCTCTGCGGGTTTGTGAATTGCAGTGTCCCTGAGCTCCATTTTTCAACTGGCTTTTTTGGGAGCTGGCCGCAAAAGGGCGGGATTGCCTCAGGCCCTATTCTGCATCTGGGTGGCAGGCTGAGCCTGTGGTTAATTCTTCTTCCTGATGGGAAAATAGAGTGACCTGTGCCTGTCCCAACACCTAGATCTAGTCTCTCATTGGTTGCCCCTCTTCCCGTTCATCCTCAGGAAAAATTGCAACCTGTAGGGAACAGAAGCTTAAAGGTGCTGATTCTCCAAGTAGTGACATTGCTAGTAAAGTAGCTGGAAAGGCAAACCCGAGCACAAGGAGATGAGAAATGAGGTGCGTATTAGAAACCTTTCAAAATCACACGGTGTACCATCTTCTGGGTTTCTCATGCATGTTTTCGATGTAGGAAGATGCCCTTGATCCTGGAGGTTTGGGACCCATGGGATGGATACCAAGCAGTGTTACTTTAAAGGGTCTGCGTTTGCTCACCCAACCTCACCCAACCTTTCAGCCCCAAGAGTGTCCACCCTTATGTCTCATCCAGCTGTGGGTCTAGATATGGTCAATCCAGGTTGCATCACAGCCTCTGAACGAATTTTGTAAGAATTTCTCTCTCTTTCACTGTCTTTGTTTTACGGGTTTTTAAAAGTAATTTATTTTTATAATGGGGTTTAGCTGCTTTTCACGGCTGTGTTTATGCGGCTTTACACCCACTTGACTCACTTCCAGACAGATATCAATACATAGGTTTTAAGATTCTTACTAGTCACATATATTCTTGTGCGGTGAATAGGGGGTGTTGAGTCCAGTTCACTGAGCAAGGAGCAGGTGTTGTCTATTACATATTGGGTGTATGGAACGGTATCTGAGCGAATTTGAAACCCTTGTTTTATGCCTCACCCCACCTCACCTGTCCCGTTAAGCAGCCATAGTGTGTTTTCTAAACGTGTGACTCTGTTCTGTTTTGTAATTCAGTTCAAGTGTAGCGGTTTTTACATTCCCTCTATAAGTGATAGCTTATGATAAGTGTCTTTTTCTTTGTGACTTATTTCACTTAGAATCGTCGTACCTAAATCCACTCTTATTGCTTCTACTAGCCTTATGACATTGATTTCATGTCTGAGTGATATTCCGTTGTACATAAGGACCACAACTTCTTTATCCATTTTTCTCTTTCCTGGGATATTTAAGGTGTCATGAAGTGGAGGTTCTTGTCAACAGAGCAGCCCTAAACTTTGGGGTGCCTGTGTCTTGCTGATTTTTAGTTTTCCCAATTTATACGCCCATGAGTGGACGTGCCCTATGCTCCCTAAGCTGTGCTTTTTCGATATTTCAGGACACACCGTACACTTCTCCAGAGTGGCTGTTGGCAATTTACATCCCGCCCATCAGCGTAGCAAGGCTGCCAATTCTCCATGGCCTGTCCTGCATTTCTGGTTTTGACACTTTTTGCAGCATGGCCCTTTTGACCGATGGGAAGCGAGACTTCTTTGTAGCGCTGATTAACCTTTCCAGGTTGCTTGGTTGGCCAAACAGGGCGTATGCGTTTTTTCCTGAATATATTCAGGAAAAAACGCATACGCCCTGTTTGGCCAAGGGCATCATTGTCGACGTTTTGCCACTTTTCATGTGCTTTAAAGGCGATTCGAATCTACCTCCTGAAACCTGTTTCCTGCAATTCTGCCTTGCTTTCAAATCCTCTTCGTTGCCTTCCCTCAATATATCTGTGGATGAGAGTTATCATTTGTAGATCTGCGGGTTTGTGAATTGCAGTGTCCCTGATCTCCACTTTTCAACTGGCTTTTTTGGGAGCTGGCCGCAAAAGCGCGGGATTGCCTCAGGCCCTATTCTGCTTCTGATCGGCAGGCTGAGCCTGTGGTTAATTCTTCTTCCCAATGGGAAAATAGAGTGACCTGTGCCTGTCCCTACACCTAGATCTAGTCTCTCATTGGTTGCCCCTCTTCCCGTTCATCCTCAGGACAAATTGCAACCTGTAGGGAACAGGAGCTTAAAGGTGCTGATTCTCCAAGTAGGGAGATTGCTAGTAAAGTAGCTGGAAAGGCGAACCCGAGCACAAGGAGATGAGAAATCAGGTGCGCATTAGAAACCTTTCAAAATCACACGGTGTACCATCCTCTGGGTTTCTCATGCATGTTTTCGATGTAGGAAGATGCCCTTGAACCTGGAGATTTGGGACCCATGGGATGGGTACCAGGCAGTATTACTTTAAAGGGTCTGCGTTTGCTCACCCAACCTCACCCAAACTTTCAGCCCCAAGAGTGCCCACCCTTATGTCTCATCCAGCTGTGGGTCTAGATATGGTCAATCCAGGTTGCATCACAGCCTCTGAACGAATTTTGTAAGAATTTCTCTCTCTTTCACTGTCTTTGTTTTACGGGTTTTTAAAAGTAATTTATTTTTATAATGGGGTTTAGCTGCTTTTCACGACTGTGTTTATGCGGCTTTACACCCACTTGACTCACTGCCAGACAGATATCAATACATAGGTTTTAAGATTCTTACTAGTCACATATATTCTTGTGCGGTGAATAGGGGGTATTGAGTCCAGTTCACTGAGCAAGGAGCAGGTGTTGTCTATTACATATTGGGTGTATGGAACGGTATCTGAGCGAATTTGAAACCCTTGTTTTATGCCTCACCCCACCTCACCTTTCCCGTTAAGCAGCCATAGTGTGTTTTCTAAACGTGTGACTCTGTTCTGTTTTGTAATTCAGTTCAAGTGTAGCGGTTTTTACATTCCCTCTATAAGTGATAGCTAATGATAAGTGTCTTTTTCTGTGTGACTTATTTCACTTAGAATCATCGTACCTAAATCCACTCATCTTGCTTCTACTAGCCTTATGACCTTGATTTCATGTCTGAGTGATATTCCATTGTACATAAGGACCACAACTTCTTTATCCATTTTTCTCTTTCCTGGGATATTTAAGGTGTCATGAAGTAGAGGTTCTTGTCAACAGAGCAGCCCTAAACTTTGGGGTGCCTGTGTCTTGCTGATTTTTAGTTTTCCCAATTTATACGCCCATGAGTGGACGTTCCCTATGCTCCCTAAGCTGTGCTTTTTCGATGTTTCAGGACACACCGTACACTTCTCCAGAGTGGCTGTTGGCAATTTACATCCCGCCCATCAGCGTAGCAAGGCTGCCATTTCTCCATGGCCTGTCCTGCATTTCTGGTTTTGACACTTTTTGCAGCATGGCCTTTTTGACCGATGGGAAGCGAGACTTCTTTGTAGCGCTGATTTGCCTTTCCAGGTTGCTTGGTTGGCAAAAAAGGGCGTATGCGTTTTTTCCTGAATATATTCAGGAAAAAACGCATACGCCCTTTTTGGCCAAGGGCATCATTGTCAAAGTTTTGCCACTTTTCATGTGCTTTAAAGGCAATTCGAATCTACCTCCTAAAACCTGTTTCCTGCAATTCTGCCTTGCTTTCAAATCCTCTTCGTTGCCCTCCCTCAATATATCTGTGGATGAGAGTTATCATTTATAGCTCTGCGGGTTTGTGAATTGCAGTGTCCCTGAGCTCCATTTTTCAACTCGCTTTTTTGGGAGCTGGCCGCAAAAACGCGGGATTGCCTCAGGCCCTATTCTGCTTCTGGGCGGCAGGCTGAGCCTGTGGTTAATTCTTCTTCCTGATGGGAAAATAGAGTGACCTGTGCCTGTCCCAACACCTAGATCTAGTCTCTCATTGGTTGCCCCTCTTCCCGTTCATCCTCAGGACAAATTGCAACCTGTAGGGAACAGGAGCTTAAAGGTGCTGATTCTCCAAGAAGGGAGATTGTTAGTAAAGTAGCTGGAAAGGCGAACCCGATCACAAGGAGATGAGAAATCAGGTGCATATTAGAAACCTTTCAAAATCACACGGTGTACCATCTTCTGGGTTTCTCATGCATGTTTTTGATGTAGGAAGATGCCCTTGAACCTGGAGATTTGGGACCCATGGGATGGGTACCAGGCAGTATTACTTTAAAGGGTCTGCGTTTGCTCACCCAACCTCACCCAACCTTTCAGCCCCAAGAGTGTCCACCCTTATGTCTCATCCAGCTGTGGGTCTAGATAAGGTCAATCCAGGTTGCATCACAGCCTCTGAACGAATTTTGTAAGAATTTCTCTCTCTTTCACTGTCTTTGTTTTACGGGTTTTTAAAATTAATTTATTTTTATAATGGGGTTTAGCTGCTTTTCACGGCTGTGTTTATGCGGCTTTACACCCACTTGACTCACTGCCAGACAGATATCAATACATAGGTTTTAAGATTCTTACTAGTCACATATATTCTTGTGCGGTGAATAGGGGGTGTTGAGTCCAGTTCACTGAGCAAGGAGCAGGTGTTGTCTATTACATATTGGGTGTATGGAACGGTATCTGAGCGAATTTGAAACCCTTGTTTTATGCCTCACCCCACTTCACCTTTCCCGTTAAGCAGCCATAGTGTGTTTTCTAAACGTGTGACTCTGTTCTGTTTTGTAATTCAGTTCAAGTGTAGCGGTTTTTACATTCCCTCTATAAGTGATAGCTTATGATAAGTGTCTTTTTCTTTGTGACTTATTTCACTTAGAATCGTCGTACCTAAATCCACTCATATTGCTTCTACTAGCCTTATGACATTGATTTCATGTCTGAGTGATATTCCATTGTACATAAGGACCACAACTTCTTTATCCATTTTTCTCTTTCCTGGGATATTTAAGGTGTCATGAAGTGGAGGTTCTTGTCAACAGAGCAGCCCTAAACTTTGGGGTGCCTGTGTCTTGCTGATTTTTAGTTTTCCCAATTTATACGCCCATGAGTGGACGTGCCCTATGCTCCCTAAGCTGTGGTTTTTCGATGTTTCAGGACACACCGTACACTTCTCCAGAGTGGCTGTTGGCAATTTACATCCCGCCCATCAGCGTAGCAAGGCTGCCATTTCTCCATGGCCTGTCCTGCATTTCTGGTTTTGACACTTTTTGCAGCATGTCCCTTTTGACCGATGGGAAGCGAGACTTCTTTGTAGCGCTGATTTGCCTTTCCAGGTTGCTTGGTTGGCAAAAAAGGGCGTATGCGTTTTTTCCTGAATATATTCAGGAAAAAACGCATACGCCCTTTTTGGCCAAGGGCATCATTGTCGAAGTTTTGCCACTTTTCATGTGCTTTAAAGGCGATTCGAATCTACCTCCTGAAACCTGTTTCCTGCAATTCTGCCTTGCTTTCAAATCCTCTTCGTTGCCTTCCCTCAATATATCTGTGGATGAGAGTTATCATTTATAGCTCTGCGGGTTTGTGAATTGCAGTGTCCCTGAGCTCCATTTTTCAACTGGCTTTTTTGGGAGCTGGCCGCAAAAGGGCGGGATTGCCTCAGGCCCTATTCTGCTTCTGATCGGCAGGCTGAGCCTGTGGTTAATTCTTCTTCCTGATGGGAAAATAGAGTGACCTGTGCCTGTCCCAACACCTAGATCTAGTCTCTCATTGGTTGCCCCTCTTCCCGTTCATCCTCAGGACAAATTGCAACCTGTAGGGAACAGGAGCTTAAAGGTGCTGATTCTCCAAGTAGGGAGATTGCTAGTAAAGTAGCTGGAAAGGCGAACCCGAGCACAAGGAGATGAGAAATCAGGTGCGCATTAGAAACCTTTCAAAATCACACGGTGTACCATCCTCTGGGTTTCTCATGCATGTTTTCGATGTAGGAAGATGCCCTTGAACCTGGAGATTTGGGACCCATGGGATGGGTACCAGGCAGTATTACTTTAAAGGGTCTGCGTTTGCTCACCCAACCTCACCCAAACTTTCAGCCCCAAGAGTGCCCACCCTTATGTCTCATCCAGCTGTGGGTCTAGATATGGTCAATCCAGGTTGCATCACAGCCTCTGAACGAATTTTGTAAGAATTTCTCTCTCTTTCACTGTCTTTGTTTTACGGGTTTTTAAAATTAATTTATTTTTATAATGGGGTTTAGCTGCTTTTCACGGCTGTGTTTATGCGGCTTTACACCCACTTGACTCACTGCCAGACAGATATCAATACATAGGTTTTAAGATTCTTACTAGTCACATATATTCTTGTGCGGTGAATAGGGGGTGTTGAGTCCAGTTCACTGAGCAAGGAGCAGGTGTTGTCTATTACATATTGGGTGTATGGAACGGTATCTGAGCGAATTTGAAACCCTTGTTTTATGCCTCACCCCACTTCACCTTTCCCGTTAAGCAGCCATAGTGTGTTTTCTAAACGTGTGACTCTGTTCTGTTTTGTAATTCAGTTCAAGTGTAGCGGTTTTTACATTCCCTCTATAAGTGATAGCTTATGATAAGTGTCTTTTTCTTTGTGACTTATTTCACTTAGAATCGTCGTACCTAAATCCACTCATATTGCTTCTACTAGCCTTATGACATTGATTTCATGTCTGAGTGATATTCCATTGTACATAAGGACCACAACTTCTTTATCCATTTTTCTCTTTCCTGGGATATTTAAGGTGTCATGAAGTGGAGGTTCTTGTCAACAGAGCAGCCCTAAACTTTGGGGTGCCTGTGTCTTGCTGATTTTTAGTTTTCCCAATTTATACGCCCATGAGTGGACGTGCCCTATGCTCCCTAAGCTGTGGTTTTTCGATGTTTCAGGACACACCGTACACTTCTCCAGAGTGGCTGTTGGCAATTTACATCCCGCCCATCAGTGTAGAAAGGCTGCCATTTCTCCATGGCCTGTCCTGCATTTCTGGTTTTGACACTTTTTGCAGCATGGCCCTTTTGACCGATGGGAAGCGAGACTTCTTTGTAGCGCTGATTAGCCTTTCCAGGTTGCTTGGTTGGCCAAACAGGGCGTATGCGTTTTTTCCTGAATATATTCAGGAAAAAACGCATACGCCCTGTTTGGCCAAGCGCATCATTGTTGACGTTTTGCCACTTTTCATGTGCTTTAAAGGCGATTCGAATCAACCTCCTGAAACATGTTTCCTGCAATTCTGCCTTGCTTTCAAATCCTCTTCGTTGCCTTCCCTCAATATATCTGTTGATGAGAGTTATCATTTATAGCTCTGCGGGTTTGTGAATTGCAGTGTCCCTGAGCTCCATTTTTCAACTGGCTTTTTTGGGAGCTGGCCGCAAAAGGGCGGGATTGCCTCAGGCCCTATTCTGCATCTGGGTGGCAGGCTGAGCCTGTGGTTAATTCTTCTTCCTGATGGGAAAATAGAGTGACCTGTGCCTGTCCCAACACCTAGATCTAGTCTCTCATTGGTTGCCCCTCTTCCCGTTCATCCTCAGGAAAAATTGCAACCTGTAGGGAACAGAAGCTTAAAGGTGCTGATTCTCCAAGTAGTGACATTGCTAGTAAAGTAGCTGGAAAGGCAAACCCGAGCACAAGGAGATGAGAAATGAGGTGCGTATTAGAAACCTTTCAAAATCACACGGTGTACCATCTTCTGGGTTTCTCATGCATGTTTTCGATGTAGGAAGATGCCCTTGATCCTGGAGGTTTGGGACCCATGGGATGGATACCAAGCAGTGTTACTTTAAAGGGTCTGCGTTTGCTCACCCAACCTCACCCAACCTTTCAGCCCCAAGAGTGTCCACCCTTATGTCTCATCCAGCTGTGGGTCTAGATATGGTCAATCCAGGTTGCATCACAGCCTCTGAACGAATTTTGTAAGAATTTCTCTCTCTTTCACTGTCTTTGTTTTACGGGTTTTTAAAAGTAATTTATTTTTATAATGGGGTTTAGCTGCTTTTCACGGCTGTGTTTATGCGGCTTTACACCCACTTGACTCACTTCCAGACAGATATCAATACATAGGTTTTAAGATTCTTACTAGTCACATATATTCTTGTGCGGTGAATAGGGGGTGTTGAGCCCAGTTCACTGAGCAAGGAGCAGGTGTTGTCTATTACATATTGGGTGTATGGAACGGTATCTGAGCGAATTTGAAACCCTTGTTTTATGCCTCACCCCACCTCACCTGTCCCGTTAAGCAGCCATAGTGTGTTTTCTAAACGTGTGACTCTGTTCTGTTTTGTAATTCAGTTCAAGTGTAGCGGTTTTTACATTCCCTCTATAAGTGATAGCTTATGATAAGTGTCTTTTTCTTTGTGACTTATTTCACTTAGAATCGTCGTACCTAAATCCACTCTTATTGCTTCTACTAGCCTTATGACATTGATTTCATGTCTGAGTGATATTCCGTTGTACATAAGGACCACAACTTCTTTATCCATTTTTCTCTTTCCTGGGATATTTAAGGTGTCATGAAGTGGAGGTTCTTGTCAACAGAGCAGCCCTAAACTTTGGGGTGCCTGTGTCTTGCTGATTTTTAGTTTTCCCAATTTATACGCCCATGAGTGGACGTGCCCTATGCTCCCTAAGCTGTGCTTTTTCGATATTTCAGGACACACCGTACACTTCTCCAGAGTGGCTGTTGGCAATTTACATCCCGCCCATCAGCGTAGCAAGGCTGCCAATTCTCCATGGCCTGTCCTGCATTTCTGGTTTTGACACTTTTTGCAGCATGGCCCTTTTGACCGATGGGAAGCGAGACTTCTTTGTAGCGCTGATTAACCTTTCCAGGTTGCTTGGTTGGCCAAACAGGGCGTATGCGTTTTTTCCTGAATATATTCAGGAAAAAACGCATACGCCCTGTTTGGCCAAGGGCATCATTGTCGACGTTTTGCCACTTTTCATGTGCTTTAAAGGCGATTCGAATCTACCTCCTGAAACCTGTTTCCTGCAATTCTGCCTTGCTTTCAAATCCTCTTCGTTGCCTTCCCTCAATATATCTGTGGATGAGAGTTATCATTTGTAGATCTGCGGGTTTGTGAATTGCAGTGTCCCTGATCTCCACTTTTCAACTGGCTTTTTTGGGAGCTGGCCGCAAAAGCGCGGGATTGCCTCAGGCCCTATTCTGCTTCTGATCGGCAGGCTGAGCCTGTGGTTAATTCTTCTTCCCAATGGGAAAATAGAGTGACCTGTGCCTGTCCCTACACCTAGATCTAGTCTCTCATTGGTTGCCCCTCTTCCCGTTCATCCTCAGGACAAATTGCAACCTGTAGGGAACAGGAGCTTAAAGGTGCTGATTCTCCAAGTAGGGAGATTGCTAGTAAAGTAGCTGGAAAGGCGAACCCGAGCACAAGGAGATGAGAAATCAGGTGCGCATTAGAAACCTTTCAAAATCACACGGTGTACCATCCTCTGGGTTTCTCATGCATGTTTTCGATGTAGGAAGATGCCCTTGAACCTGGAGATTTGGGACCCATGGGATGGGTACCAGGCAGTATTACTTTAAAGGGTCTGCGTTTGCTCACCCAACCTCACCCAAACTTTCAGCCCCAAGAGTGCCCACCCTTATGTCTCATCCAGCTGTGGGTCTAGATATGGTCAATCCAGGTTGCATCACAGCCTCTGAACGAATTTTGTAAGAATTTCTCTCTCTTTCACTGTCTTTGTTTTACGGGTTTTTAAAAGTAATTTATTTTTATAATGGGGTTTAGCTGCTTTTCACGACTGTGTTTATGCGGCTTTACACCCACTTGACTCACTGCCAGACAGATATCAATACATAGGTTTTAAGATTCTTACTAGTCACATATATTCTTGTGCGGTGAATAGGGGGTATTGAGTCCAGTTCACTGAGCAAGGAGCAGGTGTTGTCTATTACATATTGGGTGTATGGAACGGTATCTGAGCGAATTTGAAACCCTTGTTTTATGCCTCACCCCACCTCACCTTTCCCGTTAAGCAGCCATAGTGTGTTTTCTAAACGTGTGACTCTGTTCTGTTTTGTAATTCAGTTCAAGTGTATCGGTTTTTACATTCCCTCTATAAGTGATAGCTAATGATAAGTGTCTTTTTCTGTGTGACTTATTTCACTTAGAATCATCGTACCTAAATCCACTCATCTTGCTTCTACTAGCCTTATGACCTTGATTTCATGTCTGAGTGATATTCCATTGTACATAAGGACCACAACTTCTTTATCCATTTTTCTCTTTCCTGGGATATTTAAGGTGTCATGAAGTAGAGGTTCTTGTCAACAGAGCAGCCCTAAACTTTGGGGTGCCTGTGTCTTGCTGATTTTTAGTTTTCCCAATTTATACGCCCATGAGTGGACGTTCCCTATGCTCCCTAAGCTGTGCTTTTTCGATGTTTCAGGACACACCGTACACTTCTCCAGAGTGGCTGTTGGCAATTTACATCCCGCCCATCAGCGTAGCAAGGCTGCCATTTCTCCATGGCCTGTCCTGCATTTCTGGTTTTGACACTTTTTGCAGCATGGCCTTTTTGACCGATGGGAAGCGAGACTTCTTTGTAGCGCTGATTTGCCTTTCCAGGTTGCTTGGTTGGCAAAAAAGGGCGTATGCGTTTTTTCCTGAATATATTCAGGAAAAAACGCATACGCCCTTTTTGGCCAAGGGCATCATTGTCAAAGTTTTGCCACTTTTCATGTGCTTTAAAGGCAATTCGAATCTACCTCCTAAAACCTGTTTCCTGCAATTCTGCCTTGCTTTCAAATCCTCTTCGTTGCCCTCCCTCAATATATCTGTGGATGAGAGTTATCATTTATAGCTCTGCGGGTTTGTGAATTGCAGTGTCCCTGAGCTCCATTTTTCAACTCGCTTTTTTGGGAGCTGGCCGCAAAAACGCGGGATTGCCTCAGGCCCTATTCTGCTTCTGGGCGGCATGCTGAGCCTGTGGTTAATTCTTCTTCCTGATGGGAAAATAGAGTGACCTGTGCCTGTCCCAACACCTAGATCTAGTCTCTCATTGGTTGCCCCTCTTCCCGTTCATCCTCAGGACAAATTGCAACCTGTAGGGAACAGGAGCTTAAAGGTGCTGATTCTCCAAGAAGGGAGATTGTTAGTAAAGTAGCTGGAAAGGCGAACCCGATCACAAGGAGATGAGAAATCAGGTGCATATTAGAAACCTTTCAAAATCACACGGTGTACCATCTTCTGGGTTTCTCATGCATGTTTTTGATGTAGGAAGATGCCCTTGAACCTGGAGATTTGGGACCCATGGGATGGGTACCAGGCAGTATTACTTTAAAGGGTCTGCGTTTGCTCACCCAACCTCACCCAACCTTTCAGCCCCAAGAGTGTCCACCCTTATGTCTCATCCAGCTGTGGGTCTAGATAAGGTCAATCCAGGTTGCATCACAGCCTCTGAACGAATTTTGTAAGAATTTCTCTCTCTTTCACTGTCTTTGTTTTACGGGTTTTTAAAATTAATTTATTTTTATAATGGGGTTTAGCTGCTTTTCACGGCTGTGTTTATGCGGCTTTACACCCACTTGACTCACTGCCAGACAGATATCAATACATAGGTTTTAAGATTCTTACTAGTCACATATATTCTTGTGCGGTGAATAGGGGGTGTTGAGTCCAGTTCACTGAGCAAGGAGCAGGTGTTGTCTATTACATATTGGGTGTATGGAACGGTATCTGAGCGAATTTGAAACCCTTGTTTTATGCCTCACCCCACTTCACCTTTCCCGTTAAGCAGCCATAGTGTGTTTTCTAAACGTGTGACTCTGTTCTGTTTTGTAATTCAGTTCAAGTGTAGCGGTTTTTACATTCCCTCTATAAGTGATAGCTTATGATAAGTGTCTTTTTCTTTGTGACTTATTTCACTTAGAATCGTCGTACCTAAATCCACTCATATTGCTTCTACTAGCCTTATGACATTGATTTCATGTCTGAGTGATATTCCATTGTACATAAGGACCACAACTTCTTTATCCATTTTTCTCTTTCCTGGGATATTTAAGGTGTCATGAAGTGGAGGTTCTTGTCAACAGAGCAGCCCTAAACTTTGGGGTGCCTGTGTCTTGCTGATTTTTAGTTTTCCCAATTTATACGCCCATGAGTGGACGTGCCCTATGCTCCCTAAGCTGTGGTTTTTCGATGTTTCAGGACACACCGTACACTTCTCCAGAGTGGCTGTTGGCAATTTACATCCCGCCCATCAGTGTAGAAAGGCTGCCATTTCTCCATGGCCTGTCCTGCATTTCTGGTTTTGACACTTTTTGCAGCATGGCCCTTTTGACCGATGGGAAGCGAGACTTCTTTGTAGCGCTGATTAGCCTTTCCAGGTTGCTTGGTTGGCCAAACAGGGCGTATGCATTTTTTCCTGAATATATTCAGGAAAAAACGCATACGCCCTGTTTGGCCAAGGGCATCATTGTCGACGTTTTGCCACTTTTCATGTGCTTTAAAGGCGATTCGAATCAACCTCCTGAAACATGTTTCCTGCAATTCTGCCTTGCTTTCAAATCCTCTTCGTTGCCTTCCCTCAATATATCTGTTGATGAGAGTTATCATTTATAGCTCTGCGGGTTTGTGAATTGCAGTGTCCCTGAGCTCCATTTTTCAACTGGCTTTTTTGGGAGCTGGCCGCAAAAGGGCGGGATTGCCTCAGGCCCTATTCTGCATCTGGGTGGCAGGCTGAGCCTGTGGTTAATTCTTCTTCCTGATGGGAAAATAGAGTGACCTGTGCCTGTCCCAACACCTAGATCTAGTCTCTCATTGGTTGCCCCTCTTCCCGTTCATCCTCAGGAAAAATTGCAACCTGTAGGGAACAGAAGCTTAAAGGTGCTGATTCTCCAAGTAGTGACATTCCTAGTAAAGTAGCTGGAAAGGCAAACCCGAGCACAAGGAGATGAGAAATGAGGTGCGTATTAGAAACCTTTCAAAATCACACGTTGTACCATCTTCTGGGTTTCTCATGCATGTTTTCGATGTAGGAAGATGCCCTTGATCCTGGAGGTTTGGGACCCATGGGATGGATACCAAGCAGTGTTACTTTAAAGGGTCTGCGTTTGCTCACCCAACCTCACCCAACCTTTCAGCCCCAAGAGTGTCCACCCTTATGTCTCATCCAGCTGTGGGTCTAGATATGGTCAATCCAGGTTGCATCACAGCCTCTGAACGAATTTTGTAAGAATTTCTCTCTCTTTCACTGTCTTTGTTTTACGGGTTTTTAAAAGTAATTTATTTTTATAATGGGGTTTAGCTGCTTTTCACGGCTGTGTTTATGCGGCTTTACACCCACTTGACTCACTTCCAGACAGATATCAATACATAGGTTTTAAGATTCTTACTATTCACATATATTCTTGTGCGGTGAATAGGGGGTGTTGAGTCCAGTTCACTGAGCAAGGAGCAGGTGTTGTCTATTACATATTGGGTGTATGGAACGGTATCTGAGCGAATTTGAAACCCTTGTTTTATGCCTCACCCCACCTCACCTGTCCCGTTAAGCAGCCATAGTGTGTTTGCTAAACGTGTGACTCTGTTCTGTTTTGTAATTCAGTTCAAGTGTAGCGGTTTTTACATTCCCTCTATAAGTGATAGCTTATGATAAGTGTCTTTTTCTTTGTGACTTATTTCACTTAGAATCGTCGTACCTAAATCCACTCTTATTGCTTCTACTAGCCTTATGACATTGATTTCATGTCTGAGTGATATTCCATTGTACATAAGGACCACAACTTCTTTATCCATTTTTCTCTTTCCTGGGATATTTAAGGTGTCATGAAGTGGAGGTTCTTGTCAACAGAGCAGCCCTAAACTTTGGGGTGCCTGTGTCTTGCTGATTTTTAGTTTTCCCAATTTATACGCCCATGAGTGGACGTGCCCTATGCTCCCTAAGCTGTGCTTTTTCGATATTTCAGGACACACCGTACACTTCTCCAGAGTGGCTGTTGGCAATTTACATCCCGCCCATCAGCGTAGCAAGGCTGCCAATTCTCCATGGCCTGTCCTGCATTTCTGGTTTTGACACTTTTTGCAGCATGGCCCTTTTGACCGATGGGAAGCGAGACTTCTTTGTAGCGCTGATTAACCTTTCCAGGTTGCTTGGTTGGCCAAACAGGGCGTATGCGTTTTTTCCTGAATATATTCAGGAAAAAACGCATACGCCCTGTTTGGCCAAGGGCATCATTGTCGACGTTTTGCCACTTTTCATGTGCTTTAAAGGCGATTCGAATCTACCTCCTGAAACCTGTTTCCTGCAATTCTGCCTTGCTTTCAAATCCTCTTCGTTGCCTTCCCTCAATATATCTGTGGATGAGAGTTATCATTTGTAGATCTGCGGGTTTGTGAATTGCAGTGTCCCTGATCTCCACTTTTCAACTGGCTTTTTTGGGAGCTGGCCGCAAAAGCGCGGGATTGCCTCAGGCCCTATTGTGCTTCTGGGCGGCAGGCTGAGCCTGTGGTTAATTCTTCTTCCTGATGGGAAAATAGAGTGACCTGTGCCTGTCCCAACACCTAGATCTAGTCTCTCATTGGTTGCCCCTCTTCCCGTTCATCCTCAGGACAAATTGCAACCTGTAGGGAACAGGAGCTTAAAGGTGCTGATTCTCCAAGTAGGGAGATTGCTAGTAAAGTAGCTGGAATGGCGAACCCGAGCACAAGGAGATGAGAAATGAGGTGCGTATTAGAAACCTTTCAAAATCACACGGTGTACCATCTTCTGGGTTCCTCATGCATGTTTTCGATGTAGGAAGATGCCCTTGAACCTGGAGATTTGGGACCCATGGGGTGGGTACCAGGCAGTAGTACTTTAAAGGGTCTGTGCTTGCTCACCCAACCTCACCCAACCTTTCAGCCCCAAGAGTGTCCACCCTTATGTCTCATCCAGCTGTGGGTCTAGATAAGGTCAATCCAGGTTGCATCACAGCCTCTGAACGAATTTTGTAAGAATTTCTCTCTCTTTCACTGTCTTTGTTTTACGGGTTTTTAAAAGTAATTTATTTTTATAATGGGGTTTAGCTGCTTTTCACGGCTGTGTTTATGCGGCTTTACACCCACTTGACTCACTTCCAGACAGATATCAATACATAGGTTTTAAGATTCTTACTAGTCACATATATTCTTGTGCGGTGAATAGGGGGTGTTGAGTCCAGTTCACTGAGCAAGGAGCAGGTGTTGTCTATTACATATTGGGTGTATGGAACGGTATCTGAGCGAATTTGAAACCCTTGTTTTATGCCTCACCCCACTTCACCTTTCCCGTTAAGCAGCCATAGTGTGTTTTCTAAACGTGTGACTCTGTTCTGTTTTGTAATTCATTTCAAGTGTAGCGGTTTTTACATTCCCTCTATAAGTGACAGCTAATGATAAGTGTCTTTTTCTGTGTGACTTATTTCACTTAGAATCATCGTACCTAAATCCACTCATCTTGCTTCTACTAGCCTTATGACCTTGATTTCATGTCTGAGTGATATTCCATTGTACATAAGGAGCACAACTTCTTTATCCATTTTTCTCTTTCCTGGGATATTTAAGGTGTCATGAAGTGGAGGTTCTTGTCAACAGAGCAGCCCTAAACTTTGGGGTGCCTGTGTCTTGCTGATTTTTAGTTTTCCCAATTTATACGCCCATGAGTGGACGTGCCCTATGCTCCCTAAGCTGTGTTTTTTCGATGTTTCAGGACACACCGTACACTTCTCCAGAGTGGCTGTTGGCAATTTACATCCCGCCCATCAGCGTAGCAAGGCTGCCATTTCTCCATGGCCTGTCCGCATTTCTGGTTTTGACACTTTTTGCAGCATGGCCCTTTTGACCGATGGGAAGCGAGACTTCTTTGTAGCGCTGATTTGCCTTTCCAGGTTGCTTGGTTGGCAAAAAAGGGCGTATGCGTTTTTTCCTGAATATATTCAGGAAAAAACGCATACGCCCTTTTTGGCCAAGGGCATCATTGTCGAAGTTTTGCCACTTTTCATGTGCTTTAAAGGCGATTCGAATCTACCTCCTGAAACCTGTTTCCTGCAATTCTGCCTTGCTTTCAAATCCTCTTCGTTGCCTTCCCTCAATATATCTGTGGATGAGAGTTATCATTTATAGCTCTGCGGGTTTGTGAATTGCAGTGTCCCTGAGCTCCATTTTTCAACTCGCTTTTTTGGAAGTTGCCCGCAAAAACGCGGGATTGCCTCAGGCCCTATTCTGCTTCTGATCGGCAGGCTGAGCCTGTGGTTAATTCTTCTTCCTGATGGGAAAATAGAGTGACTTGTGCCTGTCCCAACACCTAGATCTAGTCTCTCATTGGTTGCCCCTCTTCCCGTTCATCCTCAGGACAAATTGCAACCTGTAGGGAACAGGAGCTTAAAGGTGCTGATTCTCCAAGTAGGGAGATTGCTAGTAAAGTAGCTGGAAAGACGAATCCGATCACAAGGAGATGAGAAATCAGGTGCATATTAGAAACCTTTCAAAATCACACGGTGTACCATCTTCTGGGTTTCTCATGCATGTTTTCGATGTAGGAAGATGCCCTTGATCCTGGAGGTTTGGGACCCATGGGATGGATACCAAGCAGTGTTACTTTAAAGGGTCTGCGTTTGCTCACCCAACCTCACCCAACCTTTCAGCCCCAAGAGTGTCCACCCTTATGTCTCATCCAGCTGTGGGTCTAGATATGGTCAATCCAGGTTGCATCACAGCCTCTGAACGAATTTTGTAAGAATTTCTCTCTCTTTCACTGTCTTTGTTTTACGGGTTTTTAAAAGTAATTTATTTTTATAATGGGGTTTAGCTGCTTTTCACGGCTGTGTTTATGCGGCTTTACACCCACTTGACTCACTTCCAGACAGATATCAATACATAGGTTTTAAGATTCTTACTAGTCACATATATTCTTGTGCGGTGAATAGGGGGTGTTGAGTCCAGTTCACTGAGCAAGGAGCAGGTGTTGTCTATTACATATTGGGTGTATGGAACGGTATCTGAGCGAATTTGAAACCCTTGTTTTATGCCTCACCCCACCTCACCTGTCCCGTTAAGCAGCCATAGTGTGTTTTCTAAACGTGTGACTCTGTTCTGTTTTGTAATTCAGTTCAAGTGTAGCGGTTTTTACATTCCCTCTATAAGTGATAGCTTATGATAAGTGTCTTTTTCTTTGTGACTTATTTCACTTAGAATCGTCGTACCTAAATCCACTCTTATTGCTTCTACTAGCCTTATGACATTGATTTCATGTCTGAGTGATATTCCGTTGTACATAAGGACCACAACTTCTTTATCCATTTTTCTCTTTCCTGGGATATTTAAGGTGTCATGAAGTGGAGGTTCTTGTCAACAGAGCAGCCCTAAACTTTGGGGTGCCTGTGTCTTGCTGATTTTTAGTTTTCCCAATTTATACGCCCATGAGTGGACGTGCCCTATGCTCCCTAAGCTGTGCTTTTTCGATATTTCAGGACACACCGTACACTTCTCCAGAGTGGCTGTTGGCAATTTACATCCCGCCCATCAGCGTAGCAAGGCTGCCAATTCTCCATGGCCTGTCCTGCATTTCTGGTTTTGACACTTTTTGCAGCATGGCCCTTTTGACCGATGGGAAGCGAGACTTCTTTGTAGCGCTGATTAACCTTTCCAGGTTGCTTGGTTGGCCAAACAGGGCGTATGCGTTTTTTCCTGAATATATTCAGGAAAAAACGCATACGCCCTGTTTGGCCAAGGGCATCATTGTCGACGTTTTGCCACTTTTCATGTGCTTTAAAGGCGATTCGAATCTACCTCCTGAAACCTGTTTCCTGCAATTCTGCCTTGCTTTCAAATCCTCTTCGTTGCCTTCCCTCAATATATCTGTGGATGAGAGTTATCATTTGTAGATCTGCGGGTTTGTGAATTGCAGTGTCCCTGATCTCCACTTTTCAACTGGCTTTTTTGGGAGCTGGCCGCAAAAGCGCGGGATTGCCTCAGGCCCTATTCTGCTTCTGATCGGCAGGCTGAGCCTGTGGTTAATTCTTCTTCCCAATGGGAAAATAGAGTGACCTGTGCCTGTCCCTACACCTAGATCTAGTCTCTCATTGGTTGCCCCTCTTCCCGTTCATCCTCAGGACAAATTGCAACCTGTAGGGAACAGGAGCTTAAAGGTGCTGATTCTCCAAGTAGGGAGATTGCTAGTAAAGTAGCTGGAAAGGCGAACCCGAGCACAAGGAGATGAGAAATCAGGTGCGCATTAGAAACCTTTCAAAATCACACGGTGTACCATCCTCTGGGTTTCTCATGCATGTTTTCGATGTAGGAAGATGCCCTTGAACCTGGAGATTTGGGACCCATGGGATGGGTACCAGGCAGTATTACTTTAAAGGGTCTGCGTTTGCTCACCCAACCTCACCCAAACTTTCAGCCCCAAGAGTGCCCACCCTTATGTCTCATCCAGCTGTGGGTCTAGATATGGTCAATCCAGGTTGCATCACAGCCTCTGAACGAATTTTGTAAGAATTTCTCTCTCTTTCACTGTCTTTGTTTTACGGGTTTTTAAAAGTAATTTATTTTTATAATGGGGTTTAGCTGCTTTTCACGACTGTGTTTATGCGGCTTTACACCCACTTGACTCACTGCCAGACAGATATCAATACATAGGTTTTAAGATTCTTACTAGTCACATATATTCTTGTGCGGTGAATAGGGGGTATTGAGTCCAGTTCACTGAGCAAGGAGCAGGTGTTGTCTATTACATATTGGGTGTATGGAACGGTATCTGAGCGAATTTGAAACCCTTGTTTTATGCCTCACCCCACCTCACCTTTCCCGTTAAGCAGCCATAGTGTGTTTTCTAAACGTGTGACTCTGTTCTGTTTTGTAATTCAGTTCAAGTGTATCGGTTTTTACATTCCCTCTATAAGTGATAGCTAATGATAAGTGTCTTTTTCTGTGTGACTTATTTCACTTAGAATCATCGTACCTAAATCCACTCATCTTGCTTCTACTAGCCTTATGACCTTGATTTCATGTCTGAGTGATATTCCATTGTACATAAGGACCACAACTTCTTTATCCATTTTTCTCTTTCCTGGGATATTTAAGGTGTCATGAAGTAGAGGTTCTTGTCAACAGAGCAGCCCTAAACTTTGGGGTGCCTGTGTCTTGCTGATTTTTAGTTTTCCCAATTTATACGCCCATGAGTGGACGTTCCCTATGCTCCCTAAGCTGTGCTTTTTCGATGTTTCAGGACACACCGTACACTTCTCCAGAGTGGCTGTTGGCAATTTACATCCCGCCCATCAGCGTAGCAAGGCTGCCATTTCTCCATGGCCTGTCCTGCATTTCTGGTTTTGACACTTTTTGCAGCATGGCCTTTTTGACCGATGGGAAGCGAGACTTCTTTGTAGCGCTGATTTGCCTTTCCAGGTTGCTTGGTTGGCAAAAAAGGGCGTATGCGTTTTTTCCTGAATATATTCAGGAAAAAACGCATACGCCCTTTTTGGCCAAGGGCATCATTGTCAAAGTTTTGCCACTTTTCATGTGCTTTAAAGGCAATTCGAATCTACCTCCTAAAACCTGTTTCCTGCAATTCTGCCTTGCTTTCAAATCCTCTTCGTTGCCCTCCCTCAATATATCTGTGGATGAGAGTTATCATTTATAGCTCTGCGGGTTTGTGAATTGCAGTGTCCCTGAGCTCCATTTTTCAACTCGCTTTTTTGGGAGCTGGCCGCAAAAACGCGGGATTGCCTCAGGCCCTATTCTGCTTCTGGGCGGCATGCTGAGCCTGTGGTTAATTCTTCTTCCTGATGGGAAAATAGAGTGACCTGTGCCTGTCCCAACACCTAGATCTAGTCTCTCATTGGTTGCCCCTCTTCCCGTTCATCCTCAGGACAAATTGCAACCTGTAGGGAACAGGAGCTTAAAGGTGCTGATTCTCCAAGAAGGGAGATTGTTAGTAAAGTAGCTGGAAAGGCGAACCCGATCACAAGGAGATGAGAAATCAGGTGCATATTAGAAACCTTTCAAAATCACACGGTGTACCATCTTCTGGGTTTCTCATGCATGTTTTTGATGTAGGAAGATGCCCTTGAACCTGGAGATTTGGGACCCATGGGATGGGTACCAGGCAGTATTACTTTAAAGGGTCTGCGTTTGCTCACCCAACCTCACCCAACCTTTCAGCCCCAAGAGTGTCCACCCTTATGTCTCATCCAGCTGTGGGTCTAGATAAGGTCAATCCAGGTTGCATCACAGCCTCTGAACGAATTTTGTAAGAATTTCTCTCTCTTTCACTGTCTTTGTTTTACGGGTTTTTAAAATTAATTTATTTTTATAATGGGGTTTAGCTGCTTTTCACGGCTGTGTTTATGCGGCTTTACACCCACTTGACTCACTGCCAGACAGATATCAATACATAGGTTTTAAGATTCTTACTAGTCACATATATTCTTGTGCGGTGAATAGGGGGTGTTGAGTCCAGTTCACTGAGCAAGGAGCAGGTGTTGTCTATTACATATTGGGTGTATGGAACGGTATCTGAGCGAATTTGAAACCCTTGTTTTATGCCTCACCCCACTTCACCTTTCCCGTTAAGCAGCCATAGTGTGTTTTCTAAACGTGTGACTCTGTTCTGTTTTGTAATTCAGTTCAAGTGTAGCGGTTTTTACATTCCCTCTATAAGTGATAGCTTATGATAAGTGTCTTTTTCTTTGTGACTTATTTCACTTAGAATCGTCGTACCTAAATCCACTCATATTGCTTCTACTAGCCTTATGACATTGATTTCATGTCTGAGTGATATTCCATTGTACATAAGGACCACAACTTCTTTATCCATTTTTCTCTTTCCTGGGATATTTAAGGTGTCATGAAGTGGAGGTTCTTGTCAACAGAGCAGCCCTAAACTTTGGGGTGCCTGTGTCTTGCTGATTTTTAGTTTTCCCAATTTATACGCCCATGAGTGGACGTGCCCTATGCTCCCTAAGCTGTGGTTTTTCGATGTTTCAGGACACACCGTACACTTCTCCAGAGTGGCTGTTGGCAATTTACATCCCGCCCATCAGTGTAGAAAGGCTGCCATTTCTCCATGGCCTGTCCTGCATTTCTGGTTTTGACACTTTTTGCAGCATGGCCCTTTTGACCGATGGGAAGCGAGACTTCTTTGTAGCGCTGATTAGCCTTTCCAGGTTGCTTGGTTGGCCAAACAGGGCGTATGCATTTTTTCCTGAATATATTCAGGAAAAAACGCATACGCCCTGTTTGGCCAAGGGCATCATTGTCGACGTTTTGCCACTTTTCATGTGCTTTAAAGGCGATTCGAATCAACCTCCTGAAACATGTTTCCTGCAATTCTGCCTTGCTTTCAAATCCTCTTCGTTGCCTTCCCTCAATATATCTGTTGATGAGAGTTATCATTTATAGCTCTGCGGGTTTGTGAATTGCAGTGTCCCTGAGCTCCATTTTTCAACTGGCTTTTTTGGGAGCTGGCCGCAAAAGGGCGGGATTGCCTCAGGCCCTATTCTGCATCTGGGTGGCAGGCTGAGCCTGTGGTTAATTCTTCTTCCTGATGGGAAAATAGAGTGACCTGTGCCTGTCCCAACACCTAGATCTAGTCTCTCATTGGTTGCCCCTCTTCCCGTTCATCCTCAGGAAAAATTGCAACCTGTAGGGAACAGAAGCTTAAAGGTGCTGATTCTCCAAGTAGTGACATTCCTAGTAAAGTAGCTGGAAAGGCAAACCCGAGCACAAGGAGATGAGAAATGAGGTGCGTATTAGAAACCTTTCAAAATCACACGTTGTACCATCTTCTGGGTTTCTCATGCATGTTTTCGATGTAGGAAGATGCCCTTGATCCTGGAGGTTTGGGACCCATGGGATGGATACCAAGCAGTGTTACTTTAAAGGGTCTGCGTTTGCTCACCCAACCTCACCCAACCTTTCAGCCCCAAGAGTGTCCACCCTTATGTCTCATCCAGCTGTGGGTCTAGATATGGTCAATCCAGGTTGCATCACAGCCTCTGAACGAATTTTGTAAGAATTTCTCTCTCTTTCACTGTCTTTGTTTTACGGGTTTTTAAAAGTAATTTATTTTTATAATGGGGTTTAGCTGCTTTTCACGGCTGTGTTTATGCGGCTTTACACCCACTTGACTCACTTCCAGACAGATATCAATACATAGGTTTTAAGATTCTTACTATTCACATATATTCTTGTGCGGTGAATAGGGGGTGTTGAGTCCAGTTCACTGAGCAAGGAGCAGGTGTTGTCTATTACATATTGGGTGTATGGAACGGTATCTGAGCGAATTTGAAACCCTTGTTTTATGCCTCACCCCACCTCACCTGTCCCGTTAAGCAGCCATAGTGTGTTTGCTAAACGTGTGACTCTGTTCTGTTTTGTAATTCAGTTCAAGTGTAGCGGTTTTTACATTCCCTCTATAAGTGATAGCTTATGATAAGTGTCTTTTTCTTTGTGACTTATTTCACTTAGAATCGTCGTACCTAAATCCACTCTTATTGCTTCTACTAGCCTTATGACATTGATTTCATGTCTGAGTGATATTCCATTGTACATAAGGACCACAACTTCTTTATCCATTTTTCTCTTTCCTGGGATATTTAAGGTGTCATGAAGTGGAGGTTCTTGTCAACAGAGCAGCCCTAAACTTTGGGGTGCCTGTGTCTTGCTGATTTTTAGTTTTCCCAATTTATACGCCCATGAGTGGACGTGCCCTATGCTCCCTAAGCTGTGCTTTTTCGATATTTCAGGACACACCGTACACTTCTCCAGAGTGGCTGTTGGCAATTTACATCCCGCCCATCAGCGTAGCAAGGCTGCCAATTCTCCATGGCCTGTCCTGCATTTCTGGTTTTGACACTTTTTGCAGCATGGCCCTTTTGACCGATGGGAAGCGAGACTTCTTTGTAGCGCTGATTAACCTTTCCAGGTTGCTTGGTTGGCCAAACAGGGCGTATGCGTTTTTTCCTGAATATATTCAGGAAAAAACGCATACGCCCTGTTTGGCCAAGGGCATCATTGTCGACGTTTTGCCACTTTTCATGTGCTTTAAAGGCGATTCGAATCTACCTCCTGAAACCTGTTTCCTGCAATTCTGCCTTGCTTTCAAATCCTCTTCGTTGCCTTCCCTCAATATATCTGTGGATGAGAGTTATCATTTGTAGATCTGCGGGTTTGTGAATTGCAGTGTCCCTGATCTCCACTTTTCAACTGGCTTTTTTGGGAGCTGGCCGCAAAAGCGCGGGATTGCCTCAGGCCCTATTGTGCTTCTGGGCGGCAGGCTGAGCCTGTGGTTAATTCTTCTTCCTGATGGGAAAATAGAGTGACCTGTGCCTGTCCCAACACCTAGATCTAGTCTCTCATTGGTTGCCCCTCTTCCCGTTCATCCTCAGGACAAATTGCAACCTGTAGGGAACAGGAGCTTAAAGGTGCTGATTCTCCAAGTAGGGAGATTGCTAGTAAAGTAGCTGGAATGGCGAACCCGAGCACAAGGAGATGAGAAATGAGGTGCGTATTAGAAACCTTTCAAAATCACACGGTGTACCATCTTCTGGGTTCCTCATGCATGTTTTCGATGTAGGAAGATGCCCTTGAACCTGGAGATTTGGGACCCATGGGGTGGGTACCAGGCAGTAGTACTTTAAAGGGTCTGTGCTTGCTCACCCAACCTCACCCAACCTTTCAGCCCCAAGAGTGTCCACCCTTATGTCTCATCCAGCTGTGGGTCTAGATAAGGTCAATCCAGGTTGCATCACAGCCTCTGAACGAATTTTGTAAGAATTTCTCTCTCTTTCACTGTCTTTGTTTTACGGGTTTTTAAAAGTAATTTATTTTTATAATGGGGTTTAGCTGCTTTTCACGGCTGTGTTTATGCGGCTTTACACCCACTTGACTCACTTCCAGACAGATATCAATACATAGGTTTTAAGATTCTTACTAGTCACATATATTCTTGTGCGGTGAATAGGGGGTGTTGAGTCCAGTTCACTGAGCAAGGAGCAGGTGTTGTCTATTACATATTGGGTGTATGGAACGGTATCTGAGCGAATTTGAAACCCTTGTTTTATGCCTCACCCCACTTCACCTTTCCCGTTAAGCAGCCATAGTGTGTTTTCTAAACGTGTGACTCTGTTCTGTTTTGTAATTCATTTCAAGTGTAGCGGTTTTTACATTCCCTCTATAAGTGACAGCTAATGATAAGTGTCTTTTTCTGTGTGACTTATTTCACTTAGAATCATCGTACCTAAATCCACTCATCTTGCTTCTACTAGCCTTATGACCTTGATTTCATGTCTGAGTGATATTCCATTGTACATAAGGAGCACAACTTCTTTATCCATTTTTCTCTTTCCTGGGATATTTAAGGTGTCATGAAGTGGAGGTTCTTGTCAACAGAGCAGCCCTAAACTTTGGGGTGCCTGTGTCTTGCTGATTTTTAGTTTTCCCAATTTATACGCCCATGAGTGGACGTGCCCTATGCTCCCTAAGCTGTGTTTTTTCGATGTTTCAGGACACACCGTACACTTCTCCAGAGTGGCTGTTGGCAATTTACATCCCGCCCATCAGCGTAGCAAGGCTGCCATTTCTCCATGGCCTGTCCGCATTTCTGGTTTTGACACTTTTTGCAGCATGGCCCTTTTGACCGATGGGAAGCGAGACTTCTTTGTAGCGCTGATTTGCCTTTCCAGGTTGCTTGGTTGGCAAAAAAGGGCGTATGCGTTTTTTCCTGAATATATTCAGGAAAAAACGCATACGCCCTTTTTGGCCAAGGGCATCATTGTCGAAGTTTTGCCACTTTTCATGTGCTTTAAAGGCGATTCGAATCTACCTCCTGAAACCTGTTTCCTGCAATTCTGCCTTGCTTTCAAATCCTCTTCGTTGCCTTCCCTCAATATATCTGTGGATGAGAGTTATCATTTATAGCTCTGCGGGTTTGTGAATTGCAGTGTCCCTGAGCTCCATTTTTCAACTCGCTTTTTTGGAAGTTGCCCGCAAAAACGCGGGATTGCCTCAGGCCCTATTCTGCTTCTGATCGGCAGGCTGAGCCTGTGGTTAATTCTTCTTCCTGATGGGAAAATAGAGTGACTTGTGCCTGTCCCAACACCTAGATCTAGTCTCTCATTGGTTGCCCCTCTTCCCGTTCATCCTCAGGACAAATTGCAACCTGTAGGGAACAGGAGCTTAAAGGTGCTGATTCTCCAAGTAGGGAGATTGCTAGTAAAGTAGCTGGAAAGACGAATCCGATCACAAGGAGATGAGAAATCAGGTGCATATTAGAAACCTTTCAAAATCACACGGTGTACCATCTTCTGGGTTTCTCATGCATGTTTTTGATGTAGGAAGATGCCCTTGAACCTGGAGATTTGGGACCCATGGGATGGGTACCAGGCAGTATTACTTTAAAGGGTCTGCGTTTGCTCACCCAACCTCACCCAACCTTTCAGCCCCAAGAGTGTCCACCCTTATGTCTCATCCAGCTGTGGGTCTAGATATGGTCAATCCAGGTTGCATCACAGCCTCTGAACGAATTCTGTAAGAATTTCTATCTCTTTCACTGTCTTTGTTTTACGGGTTTTTAAAAGTAATTTATTTTTATAATGGGGTTCAGCTGCTTTTCACGGCTGTGTTTATGCGGCTTTACACCCACTTGACTCACTTCCAGACAGATATCAATACATAGGTTTTAAGATTCTTACTAGTCACTTATATTCTTGTGCAGTGAATAGGGGGTGTTGAGTCCAGTTCACTGAGCAAGGAGTAGGTCTTGTCTATTACATATTGGGTGTATGGAACGGTATCTGAGCGAATTTGAAACCCTTGTTTTATGCATCACCCCACCTCACCTTTCCCATTAAGCAGCCATAGTGTGTTTTCTAAACGTGTGACTCTGTTCTGTTTTGTAATTCAGTTCAAGTGTAGCGGTTTTTACATTCCCTGTATAAGTGATAGCTTATGATAAGTGTCTTTTTCTGTGTGACTTATTTCACGTAGAATCATCGTACCTAAATCCACTCATCTTGCTTCTACTAGCCTTATGAAATTGATTTCATGTCTGAGTGATATTCCATTGTACATAAGGACCTCAACTTCTTTATCCATTTTTCTCTTTCCTGGGATATTTAAGGTGTCATGAAGTGGAGGTTCTTGTCAACAGAGCAGCCCTAAACTTTGGGGTGCCTGTGTCTTGCTGATTTTTAGTTTTCCCAATTTATACGCCCATGAGTGGACGTGCCCTATGCTCCCTAAGCTGTGTTTTTTCGATGTTTCAGGACACACCGCACACTACTCCAGAGTGGCTGTTGGCAATTTACATCCCGCCCATCAGCGTAGCAAGGCTGCCATTTCTCCATGGCCTGTCCTGCATTTCTGGTTTTGACACTTTTTGCAGCATGGCCCTTTTGACCGATGGGAAGCGAGACTTCTTTGTAGCGCTGATTAGCCTTTCCAGGTTGCTTGGTTGGCCAACAGGGCGTATGCGTTTTTTCCTGAATATATTCAGGAAAAAACGCATACGCCCTGTTTGGCCAAGGGCATCATTTTCGATGTTTTGCCACTTTTCATGTGCTTTAAAGGCGATTCGAATCTACCTCCTGAAACATGTTTCCTGCAATTCTGCCTTGCTTTCAAATCCTCTTCGTTGCCTTCCCTCAATATATCTGTGGATGAGAGTTATCATTTATAGCTCTGCGGGTTTGTGAATTGCAGTGTCCCTGAGCTCCATTTTTCAACTGGCTTTTTTGGGAGCTGGCCGCAAAAGCGCGGGATTGCCTCAGGCCCTATTCTGCTTCTGGGCGGCAGGCTGAGCCTGTGGTTAATTCTTCTTCCCGATGGGAAAATAGAGTAACCTCTGCCTGTCCCAACACCTAGATCTAGTCTCTCATTGGTTGCCCCTCTTCCCGTTCATCCTCAGGACAAATTGCAACCTGTAGGGAACAGGAGCTTAAAGGTGCTGATTCTCCAAGTAGGGAGATTGCTAGTAAAGTAGCTGGAATGGCGAACCCGAGCACAAGGAGATGAGAAATGAGGTGCGTATTAGAAACCTTTCAAAATCACACGGTGTACCATCTTCTGGGTTCCTCATGCATGTTTTCGATGTAGGAAGATGCCCTTGAACCTGGAGATTTGGGACCCATGGGGTGGGTACCAGGCAGTAGTACTTTAAAGGGTCTGTGCTTGCTCACCCAACCTCACCCAACCTTTCAGCCCCAAGAGTGTCCACCCATATGTCTCATCCAACTGTGGGTCTAGATAAGGTCAATCCAGGTTGCATCACAGCCTCTGAACGAATTTTGTAAGAATTTCTCTCTCTTTCACTGTCTTTGTTTTACGGGTTTTTAAAAGTAATTTATTTTTATAATGGGGTTTAGCTGCTTTTCACGACTGTGTTTATGCGGCTTTACACCCACTTGACTCACTGCCAGACAGATATCAATACATAGGTTTTAAGATTCTTACTAGTCACATATATTCTTGTGCGGTGAATAGGGGGTGTTGAGTCCAGTTCACTGAGCAAGCAGTAGGTCTTGTCTATTACATATTGGGTGTATGGAACGGTATCTGAGCGAATTTGAAACCCTTGTTTTATGCCTCACCCCACCTCACCTTTCCCGTTAAGCAGCCATAGTGTGTTTTCTAAACGTGTGACTCTGTTCTGTTTTGTAATTCAGTTCAAGTGTAGCGGTTTTTACATTCCCTCTATAAGTGATAGCTAATGATAAGTGTCTTTTTCTGTGTGACTTATTTCACTTAGAATCATCGTACCTAAATCCACTCATCTTGCTTCTACTAGCCTTATGACCTTGATTTCATGTCTGAGTGATATTCCATTGTACATAAGGACCACAACTTCTTTATCCATTTTTCTCTTTCCTGGGATATTTAAGGTGTCATGAAGTAGAGGTTCTTGTCAACAGAGCAGCCCTAAACTTTGGGGTGCCTGTGTCTTGCTGATTTTTAGTATTCCCAATTTATACGCCCATGAGTGGACGTGCCCTATGCTCCCTAAGCTGTGCTTTTTCGATGTTTCAGGACACACCGTACACTTCTCCAGAGTGGCTGTTGGCAATTTACATCCCGCCCATCAGCGTAGCAAGGCTGCCATTTCTCCATGGCCTGTCCTGCATTTCTGGTTTTGACACTTTTTGCAGCATGGCCCTTTTGACCGATGGGAAGCGAGACTTCTTTGTAGCGCTGATTTGCCTTTCCAGGTTGCTTGGTTGGCCAACAGGGCGTATGCGTTTTTTCCTGAATATATTCAGGAAAAAACGCATACGCCCTGTTTGGCCAAGGGCATCATTGTCGATGTTTTGCCACTTTTCATGTGCTTTAAAGGCGATTCGAATCTACCTCCTGAAACATGTTTCCTGCAATTCTGCCTTGCTTTCAAATCCTCTTCGTTGCCTTCCCTCAATATATCTGTGGATGAGAGTTATCATTTATAGCTCTGCGGGTTTGTGAATTGCAGTGTCCCTGAGCTCCATTTTTCAACTGGCTTTTTTGGGAGCTGGCCGCAAAAGCGCGGGATTGCCTCAGGCCCTATTCTGCTTCTGGGCGGCAGGCTGAGCCTGTGGTTAATTCTTCTTCCCGATGGGAAAATAGAGTAACCTCTGCCTGTCCCAACACCTAGATCTAGTCTCTCATTGGTTGCCCCTCTTCCCGTTCATCCTCAGGACAAATTGCAACCTGTAGGGAACAGGAGCTTAAAGGTGCTGATTCTCCAAGTAGGGAGATTGCTAGTAAAGTAGCTGGAAAGACGAATCCGATCACAAGGAGATGAGAAATCAGGTGCATATTAGAAACCTTTCAAAATCACACGGTGTACCATCTTCTGGGTTTCTCATGCATGTTTTTGATGTAGGAAGATGCCCTTGAACCTGGAGATTTGGGACCCATGGGATGGGTAACAGGCAGTATTACTTTAAAGGGTCTGCGTTTGCTCACCCAACCTCACCCAACCTTTCAGCCCCAAGAGTGTCCACCCTTATGTCTCATCCAGCTGTGGGTCTAGATAAGGTCAATCCAGGTTGCATCACAGCCTCTGAACGAATTTTGTAAGAATTTCTCTCTCTTTCAATGTCTTTGTTTCACGGGTTTTTAAAAGTAATTTATTTTTATAATGGGGTTTAGCTGCTTTTCACGGCTGTGTTTATGCGGCTTTACACCCACTTGACTCACTGCCAGACAGATATCAATACATAGGTTTTAAGATTCTTACTAGTCACATATATTCTTGTGCGGTGAATAGGGGGTGTTGAGTCCAGTTCACTGAGCAAGGAGCAGGTGTTGTCTATTACATATTGGGTGTATGGAACGGTATCTGAGCGAATTTGAAACCCTTGTTTTATGCCTCACCCCACCTCACCTTTCCCGTTAAGCAGCCATAGTGTGTTTTCTAAACGTGTGACTCTGTTCTGTTTTGTAATTCATTTCAAGTGTAGCGGTTTTTACATTCCCTCTATAAGTGATAGCTAATGATAAGTGTCTTTTTCTGTGTGACTTATTTCACTTAGAATCATCGTACCTAAATCCACTCATCTTGCTTCTACTAGCCTTATGACCTTGATTTCATGTCTGAGTGATATTCCATTGTACATAAGGACCACAACTTCTTTATCCATTTTTCTCTTTCCTGGGATATTTAAGGTGTCATGAAGTGGAGGTTCTTGTCAACAGAGCAGCCCTAAACTTTGGGGTGCCTGTGTCTTGCTGATTTTTAGTTTTCCCAATTTATACGCCCATGAGTGGACGTGCCCTATGCTCCCTAAGCTGTGTTTTTTCGATGTTTCAGGACACACCGTACACTTCTCCAGAGTGGCTGTTGGCAATTTACATCCCGCCCATCAGCGTAGCAAGGCTGCCATTTCTCCATGGCCTGTCCTGCATTTCTGGTTTTGACACTTTTTGCAGCATGGCCCTTTTGACCGATGGGAAGCGAGACTTCTTTGTAGCGCTGATTAGCCTTTCCAGGTTGCTTGGTTGGCCAACAGGGCGTATGCGTTTTTTCCTGAATATATTCAGGAAAAAACGCATACGCCCTGTTTGGCCAAGGGAATCATTGTCGATGTTTTGCCACTTTTCATGTGCTTTAAAGGCGATTCGAATCTACCTCCTGAAACCTGTTTCCTGCAATTCTGCCTTGCTTTCAAATCCTCTTCGTTGCCTTCCCACAATATATCTGTGGATGAGAGTTATCATTTATAGCTCTGCGGGTTTGTGAATTGCAGTGTCCCTGAGCTCCATTTTTCAACTCGCTTTTTTGGAAGCTGGCCGCAAAAACGCGGGATTGCCTCAGGCCCTATTCTGCTTCTGGGAGGCAGGCTGAGCCTGTGGTTAATTCTTCTTCCTGAAGGGAAAATAGAGTGACCTGTGCCTGTCCCAACACCTAGATCTAGTCTCTCATTGGTTGCCCCTCTTCCCGTTCATCCTCAGGACAAATTGCAACCTGTAGGGAACAGGAGCTTAAAGGTGCTGATTCTCCAAGTAGGGAGATTGCTAGTAAATAGCTGGAAAGGCGAACCCGATCACAAGGAGATGAGAAATCAGGTGCATATTAGAAACCTTTCAAAATCACACGGTGTACCATCTTCTGGGTTTCTCATGCATGTTTTTGATGTAGGAAGATGCCCTTGAACCTGGAGATTTGGGACCCATGGGATGGGTACCAGGCAGTATTACTTTAAAGGGTCTGCGTTTGCTCACCCAACCTCACCCAACCTTTCAGCCCCAAGAGTGTCCACCCTTATGTCTCATCCAGCTGTGGGTCTAGATATGGTCAATCCAGGTTGCATCACAGCCTCTGAACGAATTTTGTAAGAATTTCTCTCTCTTTCACTGTCTTTGTTTTACGGGTTTTTAAAAGTAATTTATTTTTATAATGGGGTTTAGCTGCTTTTCACGACTGTGTTTATGCGGCTTTACACCCACTTGACTCACTGCCAGACAGATATCAATACATAGGTTTTAAGATTCTTACTAGTCACATATATTCTTGTGCGGTGAATAGGGGGTGTTGAGTCCAGTTCACTGAGCAAGGAGCAGGTGTTGTCTATTACATATTGGGTGTATGGAACGGTATCTGAGCGAATTTGAAACCCTTGTTTTATGCCTCACCCCACCTCACCTTTCCCGTTAAGCAGCCATAGTGTGTTTTCTAAACGTGAGACTCTGTTCTGTTTTGTAATTCATTTCAAGTGTAGCGGTTTTTACATTCCCTCTATAAGTGATAGCTAATGATAAGTGTCTTTTTCTGTGTGACTTATTTCACTTAGAATCATCGTACCTAAATCCACTCATCTTGCTTCTACTAGCCTTATGACCTTGATTTCATGTCTGAGTGATATTCCATTGTACATAAGGACCACAACTTCTTTATCCATTTTTCTCTTTCCTGGGATATTTAAGGTGTCATGAAGTGGAGGTTCTTGTCAACAGAGCAGCCCTAAACTTTGGGGTGCCTGTGTCTTGCTGATTTTTAGTTTTCCCAATTTATACGCCCATGAGTGGACGTGCCCTATGCTCCCTAAGCTGTGCTTTTTCGATGTTTCAGGACACACCGTACACTTCTCCAGAGTGGCTGTTGGCAATTTACATCCCGCCCATCAGCGTAGCAAGGCTGCCATTTCTCCATGGCCTGTCCTGCATTTCTGGTTTTGACACTTTTTGCAGCATGGCCCTTTTGACCGATGGGAAGCGAGACTTCTTTGTAGCGCTGATTTGCCTTTCCAGGTTGCTTGGTTGGCAAAAAAGGGCGTATGCGTTTTTTCCTGAATATATTCAGGAAAAAACGCATACGCCCTTTTTGGCCAAGGGCATCATTGTCAAAGTTTTGCCACTTTTCATGTGCTTTAAAGGCAATTCGAATCTACCTCCTAAAACCTGTTTCCTGCAATTCTGCCTTGCTTTCAAATCCTCTTCGTTGCCCTCCCTCAATATATCTGTGGATGAGAGTTATCATTTATAGCTCTGCGGGTTTGTGAATTGCAGTGTCCCTGAGCTCCATTTTTCAACTGGCTTTTTTGGGAGCTGGCCGCAAAAGCGCGGGATTGCCTCAGGCCCTATTCTGCTTCTGGGCGGCAGGCTGAGCCTGTGGTTAATTCTTCTTCCCGATGGGAAAATAGAGTAACCTCTGCCTGTCCCAACACCTAGATCTAGTCTCTCATTGGTTGCCCCTCTTCCCGTTCATCCTCAGGACAAATTGCAACCTGTAGGGAACAGGAGCTTAAAGGTCCTGATTCTCCAAGTAGGGAGATTGCTAGTAAAGTAGCTGGAAAGGCGAACCCGAGCACAAGGAGATGAGAAATGAGGTGCGTATTAGAAACCTTTCAAAATCACACGGTGTACCATCTTCTGGGTTTCTCATGCATGTTTTCGATGTAGGAAGATGCCCTTGAACCTGGAGATTTGGGACCCATGGGATGGGTACCAAGCAGTGTTACTTTAAAGGGTCTGCGTTTGCTCACCCAACCTCACCCAAACTTTCAGCCCCAAGAGTGTCCACCCTTATGTCTCATCCAGCTGTGGGTCTAGATATGGTCAATCCAGGTTGCATCACAGCCTCTGAACGAATTTTGTAAGAATTTCTCTCTCTTTCACTGTCTTTGTTTTACGGGTTTTTAAAAGTAATTTATTTTTATAATGGGGTTTAGCTGCTTTTCACGACTGTGTTTATGCGGCTTTACACCCACTTGACTCACTGCCAGACAGATATCAATACATAGGTTTTAAGATTCTTACTAGTCACATATATTCTTGTGCGGTGAATAGGGGGTGTTGAGTCCAGTTCACTGAGCAAGGAGCAGGTGTTGTCTATTACATATTGGGTGTATGGAACGGTATCTGAGCGAATTTGAAACCCTTGTTTTATGCCTCACCCCACCTCACCTTTCCCGTTAAGCAGCCATAGTGTGTTTTCTAAACGTGTGACTCTGTTCTGTTTTGTAATTCATTTCAAGTGTAGCGGTTTTTACATTCCCTCTATAAGTGATAGCTAATGATAAGTGTCTTTTTCTGTGTGACTTATTTCACTTAGAATCATCGTACCTAAATCCACTCATCTTGCTTCTACTAGCCTTATGACCTTGATTTCATGTCTGAGTGATATTCCATTGTACATAAGGACCACAACTTCTTTATCCATTTTTCTCTTTCCTGGGATATTTAAGGTGTCATGAAGTGGAGGTTCTTGTCAACAGAGCAGCCCTAAACTTTGGGGTGCCTGTGTCTTGCTGATTTTTAGTTTTCCCAATTTATACGCCCATGAGTGGACGTGCCCTATGCTCCCTAAGCTGTGCTTTTTCGATGTTTCAGGACACACCGTACACTTCTCCAGAGTGGCTGTTGGCAATTTACATCCCGCCCATCAGCGTAGCAAGGCTGCCATTTCTCCATGGCCTGTCCTGCATTTCTGGTTTTGACACTTTTTGCAGCATGGCCCTTTTGACCGATGGGAAGCGAGACTTCTTTGTAGCGCTGATTTGCCTTTCCAGGTTGCTTGGTTGGCAAAAAAGGGCGTATGCGTTTTTTCCTGAATATATTCAGGAAAAAACGCATACGCCCTTTTTGGCCAAGGGCATCATTGTCAAAGTTTTGCCACTTTTCATGTGCTTTAAAGGCAATTCGAATCTACCTCCTAAAACCTGTTTCCTGCAATTCTGCCTTGCTTTCAAATCCTCTTCGTTGCCCTCCCTCAATATATCTGTGGATGAGAGTTATCATTTATAGCTCTGCGGGTTTGTGAATTGCAGTGTCCCTGAGCTCCATTTTTCAACTGGCTTTTTTGGGAGCTGGCCGCAAAAGCGCGGGATTGCCTCAGGCCCTATTCTGCTTCTGGGCGGCAGGCTGAGCCTGTGGTTAATTCTTCTTCCCGATGGGAAAATAGAGTAACCTCTGCCTGTCCCAACACCTAGATCTAGTCTCTCATTGGTTGCCCCTCTTCCCGTTCATCCTCAGGACAAATTGCAACCTGTAGGGAACAGGAGCTTAAAGGTGCTGATTCTCCAAGTAGGGAGATTGCTAGTAAAGTAGCTGGAAAGGCGAACCCGAGCACAAGGAGATGAGAAATGAGGTGCGTATTAGAAACCTTTCAAAATCACACGGTGTACCATCTTCTGGGTTTCTCATGCATGTTTTCGATGTAGGAAGATGCCCTTGAACCTGGAGATTTGGGACCCATGGGATGGGTACCAAGCAGTGTTACTTTAAAGGGTCTGCGTTTGCTCACCCAACCTCACCCAAACTTTCAGCCCCAAGAGTGTCCACCCTTATGTCTCATCCAGCTGTGGGTCTAGATATGGTCAATCCAGGTTGCATCACAGCCTCTGAACGAATTTTGTAAGAATTTCTCTCTCTTTCACTGTCTTTGTTTTACGGGTTTTTAAAAGTAATTTATTTTTATAATGGGGTTTAGCTGCTTTTCACGACTGTGTTTATGCGGCTTTACACCCACTTGACTCACTGCCAGACAGATATCAATACATAGGTTTTAAGATTCTTACTAGTCACATATATTCTTGTGTGGTGAATAGGGGGTGTTGAGTCCAGTTCACTGAGCAAGGAGCAGGTGTTGTCTATTACATATTGGGTGTATGGAACGGTATCTGAGCGAATTTGAAACCCTTGTTTTATGCCTCACCCCACCTCACCTTTCCCGTTAAGCAGCCATAGTGTGTTTTCTAAACGTGTGACTCTGTTCTGTTTTGTAATTCAGTTCAAGTGTAGCGGTTTTTACATTCCCTCTATAAGTGATAGCTAATGATAAGTGTCTTTTTCTGTGTGACTTATTTCACTTAGAATCATCGTACCTAAATCCACTCATCTTGCTTCTACTAGCCTTATGACCTTGATTTCTTGTCTGAGTGATATTCCATTGTACATAAGGACCACAACTTCTTTATCCATTTTTCTCTTTCCTGGGATATTTAAGGTGTCATGAAGTGGAGGTTCTTGTCAACAGAGCAGCCCTAAACTTTGGGGTGCCTGTGTCTTGCTGATTTTTAGTTTTCCCAATTTATACGCCCATGAGTGGACGTGCCCTATGCTCCCTAAGCTGTGCTTTTTCGATGTTTCAGGACACACCGTACACTTCTCCAGAGTGGCTGTTGGCAATTTACATCCCGCACATCAGCGTAGCAAGGCTGCCATTTCTCCATGGCCTGTCCTGCATTTCTGGTTTTGACACTTTTTGCAGCATGGCCCTTTTGACCGATGGGAAGCGAGACTTCTTTGTAGCGCTGATTTGCCTTTCCAGGTTGCTTGGTTGGCAAAAAAGGGCGTATGCGTTTTTTCCTGAATATATTCAGGAAAAAACGCATACGCCCTTTTTGGCCAAGGGCATCATTGTCAAAGTTTTGCCACTTTTCATGTGCTTTAAAGGCAATTCGAATCTACCTCCTAAAACCTGTTTCCTGCAATTCTGCCTTGCTTTCAAATCCTCTTCGTTGCCCTCCCTCAATATATCTGTGGATGAGAGTTATCATTTATAGCTCTGCGGGTTTGTGAATTGCAGTGTCCCTGAGCTCCATTTTTCAACTGGCTTTTTTGGGAGCTAGCCGCAAAAGCGCGGGATTGCCTCAGGCCCTATTCTGTTTCTGGGCGGCAGGCTGAGCCTGTGGTTAATTCTTCTTCCCGATGGGAAAATAGAGTAACCTCTGCCTGTCCCAACACCTAGATCTAGTCTCTCATTGGTTGCCCCTCTTCCCGTTCATCCTCAGGACAAATTGCAACCTGTAGGGAACAGGAGCTTAAAGGTGCTGATTCTCCAAGTAGGGAGATTGCTAGTAAAGTAGCTGGAAAGGCGAACCCGAGCACAAGGAGATGAGAAATGAGGTGCGTATTAGAAACCTTTCAAAATCACACGGTGTACCATCTTCTGGGTTTCTCATGCATGTTTTCGATGTAGGAAGATGCCCTTGAACCTGGAGATTTGGGACCCATGGGATGGGTACCAAGCAGTGTTACTTTAAAGGGTCTGCGTTTGCTCACCCAACCTCACCCAAACTTTCAGCCCCAAGAGTGTCCACCCTTATGTCTCATCCAGCTGTGGGTCTAGATATGGTCAATCCAGGTTGCATCACAGCCTCTGAACGAATTTTGTAAGAATTTCTCTCTCTTTCACTGTCTTTGTTTTACGGGTTTTTAAAAGTAATTTATTTTTATAATGGGGTTTAGCTGCTTTTCACGACTGTGTTTATGCGGCTTTACACCCACTTGACTCACTGCCAGACAGATATCAATACATAGGTTTTAAGATTCTTACTAGTCACATATATTCTTGTGCGGTGAATAGGGGGTGTTGAGTCCAGTTCACTGAGCAAGGAGCAGGTGTTGTCTATTACATATTGGGTGTATGGAACGGTATCTGAGCGAATTTGAAACCCTTGTTTTATGCCTCACCCCACCTCACCTTTCCCGTTAAGCAGCCATAGTGTGTTTTCTAAACGTGTGACTCTGTTCTGTTTTGTAATTCATTTCAAGTGTAGCGGTTTTTACATTCCCTCTATAAGTGATAGCTAATGATAAGTGTCTTTTTCTGTGTGACTTATTTCACTTAGAATCATCGTACCTAAATCCACTCATCTTGCTTCTACTAGCCTTATGACCTTGATTTCATGTCTGAGTGATATTCCATTGTACATAAGGACCACAACTTCTTTATCCATTTTTCTCTTTCCTGGGATATTTAAGGTGTCATGAAGTGGAGGTTCTTGTCAACAGAGCAGCCCTAAACTATGGGGTGCCTGTGTCTTGCTGATTTTTAGTTTTCCCAATTTATACGCCCATGAGTGGACGTGCCCTATGCTCCCTAAGCTGTGCTTTTTCGATGTTTCAGGACACACCGTACACTTCTCCAGAGTGGCTGTTGGCAATTTACATCCCGCCCATCAGCGTAGCAAGGCTGCCATTTCTCCATGGCCTGTCCTGCATTTCTGGTTTTGACACTTTTTGCAGCATGGCCCTTTTGACCGATGGGAAGCGAGACTTCTTTGTAGCGCTGATTTGCCTTTCCAGGTTGCTTGGTTGGCAAAAAAGGGCGTATGCGTTTTTTCCTGAATATATTCAGGAAAAAACGCATACGCCCTTTTTGGCCAAGGGCATCATTGTCAAAGTTTTGCCACTTTTCATGTGCTTTAAAGGCAATTCGAATCTACCTCCTAAAACCTGTTTCCTGCAATTCTGCCTTGCTTTCAAATCCTCTTCGTTGCCCTCCCTCAATATATCTGTGGATGAGAGTTATCATTTATAGCTCTGCGGGTTTGTGAATTGCAGTGTCCCTGAGCTCCATTTTTCAACTGGCTTTTTTGGGAGCTGGCCGCAAAAGCGCGGGATTGCCTCAGGCCCTATTCTGCTTCTGGGCGGCAGGCTGAGCCTGTGGTTAATTCTTCTTCCCGATGGGAAAATAGAGTAACCTCTGCCTGTCCCAACACCTAGATCTAGTCTCTCATTGGTTGCCCCTCTTCCCGTTCATCCTCAGGACAAATTGCAACCTGTAGGGAACAGGAGCTTAAAGGTGCTGATTCTCCAAGTAGGGAGATTGCTAGTAAAGTAGCTGGAAAGGCGAACCCGAGCACAAGGAGATGAGAAATGAGGTGCGTATTAGAAACCTTTCAAAATCACACGGTGTACCATCTTCTGGGTTTCTCATGCATGTTTTCGATGTAGGAAGATGCCCTTGAACCTGGAGATTTGGGACCCATGGGATGGGTACCAAGCAGTGTTACTTTAAAGGGTCTGCGTTTGCTCACCTAACCTCACCCAAACTTTCAGCCCCAAGAGTGTCCACCCTTATGTCTCATCCAGCTGTGGGTCTAGATATGGTCAATCCAGGTTGCATCACAGCCTCTGAACGAATTTTGTAAGAATTTCTCTCTCTTTCACTGTCTTTGTTTTACGGGTTTTTAAAAGTAATTTATTTTTATAATGGGGTTTAGCTGCTTTTCACGACTGTGTTTATGCGGCTTTACACCCACTTGACTCACTGCCAGACAGATATCAATACATAGGTTGTAAGATTCTTACTAGTCACATATATTCTTGTGTGGTGAATAGGGGGTGTTGAGTCCAGTTCACTGAGCAAGGAGCAGGTGTTGTCTATTACATATTGGGTGTATGGAACGGTATCTGAGCGAATTTGAAACCCTTGTTTTATGCCTCACCCCACCTCACCTTTCCCGTTAAGCAGCCATAGTGTGTTTTCTAAACGTGTGACTCTGTTCTGTTTTGTAATTCATTTCAAGTGTAGCGGTTTTTACATTCCCTCTATAAGTGATAGCTAATGATAAGTGTCTTTTTCTGTGTGACTTATTTCACTTAGAATCGTCGTACCTAAATCCACTCATCTTGCTTCTACTAGCCTTATGACCTTGATTTCATGTCTGAGTGATATTCCATTGTACATAAGGACCACAACTTCTTTATCCATTTTTCTCTTTCCTGGGATATTTAAGGTGTCATGAAGTGGAGGTTCTTGTCAACAGAGCAGCCCTAAACTTTGGGGTGCCTGTGTCTTGCTGATTTTTAGTTTTCCCAATTTATACGCCCATGAGTGGACGTGCCCTATGCTCCCTAAGCTGTGTTTTTTCGATGTTTCAGGACACACCGTACACTTCTCCAGAGTGGCTGTTGGCAATTTACATCCCGCCCATCAGCGTAGCAAGGCTGCCATTTCTCCATGGCCTGTCCTGCATTTCTGGTTTTGACCCTTTTTGCAGCATGGCCCTTTTGACCGATGGGAAGCGAGACTACTTTGTAGCGCTGATTTGCCTTTCCAGGTTGCTTGGTTGGCAAAAAAGGGCGTATGCGTTTTTTCCTGAATATATTCAGGAAAAAACGCATACGCCCTTTTTGGCCAAGGGCATCATTGTCGAAGTTTTGCCACTTTTCATGTGCTTTAAAGGCGATTCGAATCTACCTCCTGAAACCTGTTTCCTGCAATTCTGCCTTGCTTTCAAATCCTCTTCGTTGCCTTCCCTCAATATATCTGTGGATGAGAGTTATCATTTATAGCTCTGCGGGTTTGTGAATTGCAGTGTCCCTGAGCTCCATTTTTCAACTCGCTTTTTTGGAAGCTGGCCGCAAAAACGCGTTATTGCCTCAGGCCCTATTCTGCTTCTGGGCGGCAGGCTGAGCCTGTGGTTAATTCTTCTTCCCGATGGGAAAATAGAGTAACCTCTGCCTGTCCCAACACCTAGATCTAGTCTCTCATTGGTTGCCCCTCTTCCCGTTCATCCTCAGGACAAATTGCAACCTGTAGGGAACAGGAGCTTAAAGGTGCTGATTCTCCAAGTAGGGAGATTGCTAGTAATGTAGCTGGAATGGCGAACCCGAGCACAAGGAGATGAGAAATGAGGTGCGTATTAGAAACCTTTCAAAATCACACGGTGTACCATCTTCTGGGTTCCTCATGCATGTTTTCGATGTAGGAAGATGCCCTTGAACCTGGAGATTTGGGACCCATGGGGTGGGTACCAGGCAGTAGTACTTTAAAGGGTCTGTGCTTGCTCACCCAACCTCACCCAAACTTTCAGCCCCAAGAGTGTCCACCCTTATGTCTCATCCAGCTGTGGGTCTAGATAAGGTCAATCCAGGTTGCATCACAGCCTCTGAACGAATTTTGTAAGAATTTCTCTCTCTTTCACTGTCTTTGTTTTACGGGTTTTTAAAAGTAATTTATTTTTATAATGGGGTTTAGCTGCTTTTCACGGCTGTGTTTATGCGGCTTTACACCCACTTGACTCACTGCCAGACAGATATCAATACATAGGTTTTAAGATTCTTACTAGTCACATATATTCTTGTGCGGTGAATAGGGGGTGTTGAGTCCAGTTCACTGAGCAAGGAGCAGGTGTTGTCTATTACATATTGGGTGTATGGAACGGTATCTGAGCGAATTTGAAACCCTTGTTTTATGCCTCACCCCACCTCACCTTTCCCGTTAAGCAGCCATAGTGTGTTTTCTAAACGTGTGACTCTGTTCTGTTTTGTAATTCATTTCAAGTGTAGCGGTTTTTACATTCCCTCTATAAGTGATAGCTAATGATAAGTGTCTTTTTCTGTGTGACTTATTTCACTTAGAATCATCGTACCTAAATCCACTCATCTTGCTTCTACTAGCCTTATGACCTTGATTTCATGTCTGAGTGATATTCCATTGTACATAAGGACCACAACTTCTTTATCCATTTTTCTCTTTCCTGGGATATTTAAGGTGTCATGAAGTGGAGGTTCTTGTCAACAGAGCAGCCCTAAACTATGGGGTGCCTGTGTCTTGCTGATTTTTAGTTTTCCCAATTTATACGCCCATGAGTGGACGTGCCCTATGCTCCCTAAGCTGTGCTTTTTCGATGTTTCAGGACACACCGTACACTTCTCCAGAGTGGCTGTTGGCAATTTACATCCCGCCCATCAGCGTAGCAAGGCTGCCATTTCTCCATGGCCTGTCCTGCATTTCTGGTTTTGACACTTTTTGCAGCATGGCCCTTTTGACCGATGGGAAGCGAGACTTCTTTGTAGCGCTGATTTGCCTTTCCAGGTTGCTTGGTTGGCAAAAAAGGGCGTATGCGTTTTTTCCTGAATATATTCAGGAAAAAACGCATACGCCCTTTTTGGCCAAGGGCATCATTGTCAAAGTTTTGCCACTTTTCATGTGCTTTAAAGGCAATTCGAATCTACCTCCTAAAACCTGTTTCCTGCAATTCTGCCTTGCTTTCAAATCCTCTTCGTTGCCCTCCCTCAATATATCTGTGGATGAGAGTTATCATTTATAGCTCTGCGGGTTTGTGAATTGCAGTGTCCCTGAGCTCCATTTTTCAACTGGCTTTTTTGGGAGCTGGCCGCAAAAGCGCGGGATTGCCTCAGGCCCTATTCTGCTTCTGGGCGGCAGGCTGAGCCTGTGGTTAATTCTTCTTCCCGATGGGAAAATAGAGTAACCTCTGCCTGTCCCAACACCTAGATCTAGTCTCTCATTGGTTGCCCCTCTTCCCGTTCATCCTCAGGACAAATTGCAACCTGTAGGGAACAGGAGCTTAAAGGTGCTGATTCTCCAAGTAGGGAGATTGCTAGTAAAGTAGCTGGAAAGGCGAACCCGAGCACAAGGAGATGAGAAATGAGGTGCGTATTAGAAACCTTTCAAAATCACACGGTGTACCATCTTCTGGGTTTCTCATGCATGTTTTCGATGTAGGAAGATGCCCTTGAACCTGGAGATTTGGGACCCATGGGATGGGTACCAAGCAGTGTTACTTTAAAGGGTCTGCGTTTGCTCACCTAACCTCACCCAAACTTTCAGCCCCAAGAGTGTCCACCCTTATGTCTCATCCAGCTGTGGGTCTAGATATGGTCAATCCAGGTTGCATCACAGCCTCTGAACGAATTTTGTAAGAATTTCTCTCTCTTTCACTGTCTTTGTTTTACGGGTTTTTAAAAGTAATTTATTTTTATAATGGGGTTTAGCTGCTTTTCACGACTGTGTTTATGCGGCTTTACACCCACTTGACTCACTGCCAGACAGATATCAATACATAGGTTGTAAGATTCTTACTAGTCACATATATTCTTGTGTGGTGAATAGGGGGTGTTGAGTCCAGTTCACTGAGCAAGGAGCAGGTGTTGTCTATTACATATTGGGTGTATGGAACGGTATCTGAGCGAATTTGAAACCCTTGTTTTATGCCTCACCCCACCTCACCTTTCCCGTTAAGCAGCCATAGTGTGTTTTCTAAACGTGTGACTCTGTTCTGTTTTGTAATTCATTTCAAGTGTAGCGGTTTTTACATTCCCTCTATAAGTGATAGCTAATGATAAGTGTCTTTTTCTGTGTGACTTATTTCACTTAGAATCGTCGTACCTAAATCCACTCATCTTGCTTCTACTAGCCTTATGACCTTGATTTCATGTCTGAGTGATATTCCATTGTACATAAGGACCACAACTTCTTTATCCATTTTTCTCTTTCCTGGGATATTTAAGGTGTCATGAAGTGGAGGTTCTTGTCAACAGAGCAGCCCTAAACTTTGGGGTGCCTGTGTCTTGCTGATTTTTAGTTTTCCCAATTTATACGCCCATGAGTGGACGTGCCCTATGCTCCCTAAGCTGTGTTTTTTCGATGTTTCAGGACACACCGTACACTTCTCCAGAGTGGCTGTTGGCAATTTACATCCCGCCCATCAGCGTAGCAAGGCTGCCATTTCTCCATGGCCTGTCCTGCATTTCTGGTTTTGACCCTTTTTGCAGCATGGCCCTTTTGACCGATGGGAAGCGAGACTACTTTGTAGCGCTGATTTGCCTTTCCAGGTTGCTTGGTTGGCAAAAAAGGGCGTATGCGTTTTTTCCTGAATATATTCAGGAAAAAACGCATACGCCCTTTTTGGCCAAGGGCATCATTGTCGAAGTTTTGCCACTTTTCATGTGCTTTAAAGGCGATTCGAATCTACCTCCTGAAACCTGTTTCCTGCAATTCTGCCTTGCTTTCAAATCCTCTTCGTTGCCTTCCCTCAATATATCTGTGGATGAGAGTTATCATTTATAGCTCTGCGGGTTTGTGAATTGCAGTGTCCCTGAGCTCCATTTTTCAACTCGCTTTTTTGGAAGCTGGCCGCAAAAACGCGTTATTGCCTCAGGCCCTATTCTGCTTCTGGGCGGCAGGCTGAGCCTGTGGTTAATTCTTCTTCCCGATGGGAAAATAGAGTAACCTCTGCCTGTCCCAACACCTAGATCTAGTCTCTCATTGGTTGCCCCTCTTCCCGTTCATCCTCAGGACAAATTGCAACCTGTAGGGAACAGGAGCTTAAAGGTGCTGATTCTCCAAGTAGGGAGATTGCTAGTAATGTAGCTGGAATGGCGAACCCGAGCACAAGGAGATGAGAAATGAGGTGCGTATTAGAAACCTTTCAAAATCACACGGTGTACCATCTTCTGGGTTCCTCATGCATGTTTTCGATGTAGGAAGATGCCCTTGAACCTGGAGATTTGGGACCCATGGGGTGGGTACCAGGCAGTAGTACTTTAAAGGGTCTGTGCTTGCTCACCCAACCTCACCCAAACTTTCAGCCCCAAGAGTGTCCACCCTTATGTCTCATCCAGCTGTGGGTCTAGATAAGGTCAATCCAGGTTGCATCACAGCCTCTGAACGAATTTTGTAAGAATTACTCTCTCTTTCACTGTCTTTGTTTTACGGGTTTTTAAAAGTAATTTATTTTTATAATGGGGTTTAGCTGCTTTTCACGGCTGTGTTTATGCGGCTTTACACCCACTTGACTCACTGCCAGACAGATATCAATACATAGGTTTTAAGATTCTTACTAGTCACATATATTCTTGTGCGGTGAATAGGGGGTGTTGAGTCCAGTTCACTGAGCAAGGAGCAGGTGTTGTCTATTACATATTGGGTGTATGGAACGGTATCTGAGCGAATTTGAAACCCTTGTTTTATGCCTCACCCCACCTCACCTTTCCCGTTAAGCAGCCATAGTGTGTTTTCTAAACGTGTGACTCTGTTCTGTTTTGTAATTCAGTTCAAGTGTAGCGGTTTTTATATTCCCTCTATAAGTGATAGCTTATGATAAGTGTCTTTTTCTGTGTGACTTATTTCACTTAGAATCATCGTACCTAAATCCACTCATCTTGCTTCTACTAGCCTTAAGACATTGATTTCATGTCTGAGTGATATTCCATTGTACATAAGGACCACAACTTCTTTATCCATTTTTCTCTTTCCTGGGATATTTAAGGTGTCATGAAGTGGAGGTTCTTGTCAACAGAGCAGCCCTAAACTTTGGGGTGCCTGTGTCTTGCTGATTTTTAGTTTTCCCAATTTATACGCCCATGAGTGGACGTGCCCTATGCTCCCTAAGCTGTGGTTTTTCGATGTTTCAGGACACACCGTACACTTCTCCAGAGTGGCTGTTGGCAATTTACATCCCGCCCATCAGTGTAGCAAGGCTGCCATTTCTCCATGGCCTGTCCTGCATTTCTGGTTTTGACAGTTTTTGCAGCATGGCCCTTTTGACCGATGGGAAGCGAGACTTCTTTGTAGCGCTGATTAACCTTTCCAGTTTGCTTGGTTGGCCAAACAGGGCGTATGCGTTTTTTCCTGAATATATTCAGGAAAAAACGCATACGCCCTGTTTGGCCAAGGGCATCATTGTCGACATTTTGCCACTTTTCATGTGCTTTAAAGGCGATTCGAATCTACCTCCTGAAACCTGTTTCCTGCAATTCTGCCTTGCTTTCAAATTCTCTTCGTTGCCTTCCCTCAATATATTTGTGGACGAGAGTTATCATTTATAGCTCTGCGGGTTTGTGAATTGCAGTGTCCCTGAGCTCCATTTTTCAACTGGCTTTTTTGCGAGCTGGCCGAAAAAGCGCGGGATTGCCTCAGGCCCTATTCTGCTTCTGGGCGGCAGGCTGAGCCTGTGGTTAATTCTTCTTCCTGATGGGAAAATAGAGTGACCTGTGCCTGTCCCAACACCTAGATCTAGTCTCTCATTGGTTGCCCCTCTTCCCGTTCATCCTCAGGACAATTTGCAACCTGTAGGGAACAGAAGCTTAAAGGTGCTGATTCTCCAAGTAGGGAGATTGCTAGTAAAGTAGCTGGAAAGGCGAACCCGAGCACAAGGAGATGAGAAATGAGGTGCGTATTAGAAACCTTTCAAAATCACACGGTGTACCATCTTCTGGGTTTCTCATGCATGTTTTCGATGTAGGAAGATGCCCTTGAACCTGGAGATTTGGGACCCATGGGATGGGTACCAAGCAGTGTTACTTTAAAGGGTCTGCGTTTGCTCACCCAACCTCACCCAAACTTTCAGCCCCAAGAGTGTCCACCCTTATGTCTCATCCAGCTGTGGGTCTAGATAAGGTCAATCCAGGTTGCATCACAGCCTCTGAACGAATTTTGTAAGAATTTCTCTCTCTTTCAATGTCTTTGTTTCACGGGTTTTTAAAAGTAATTTATTTTTATAATGGGGTTTAGCTGCTTTTCACGGCTGTGTTTATGCGGCTTTACACCCACTTGACTCACTGCCAGACAGATATCAATACATAGGTTTTAAGATTCTTACTAGTCACATATATTCTTGTGCGGTGAATAGGGGGTGTTGAGTCCAGTTCACTGAGCAAGGAGCAGGTGTTGTCTATTACATATTGGGTGTATGGAACGGTATCTGAGCGAATTTGAAACCCTTGTTTTATGCCTCACCCCACCTCACCTTTCCCGTTAAGCAGCCATAGTGTGTTTTCTAAACGTGTGACTCTGTTCTGTTTTGTAATTCAGTTCAAGTGTAGCGGTTTTTACATTCCCTCTATAAGTGATAGCTAATGATAAGTGTCTTTTTCTGTGTGACTTATTTCACTTAGAATCATCGTACCTAAATCCACTCATCTTGCTTCTACTATCCTTATGACCTTGATTTCATGTCTGAGTGATATTCCATTGTACATAAGGACCACAACTTCTTTATCCATTTTTCTCTTTCCTGGGATATTTAAGGTGTCATGAAGTGGAGGTTCTTGTCAACAGAGCAGCCCTAAACTTTGGGGTGCCTGTGTCTTGCTGATTTTTAGTTTTCCCAATTTATACGCCCATGAGTGGACGTGCCCTATGCTCCCTAAGCTGGGTTTTTTCGATGTTTCAGGACACACCGTACACTTCTCCAGAGTGGCTGTTGGCAATTTACATCCCGCCCATCAGCGTAGCAAGGCTGCCATTTCTCCATGGCCTGTCCTGCATTTCTGGTTTTGACACTTTTTGCAGCATGGCCCTTTTGACCGATGGGAAGCGAGACTTCTTTGTAGCGCTGATTTGCCTTTCCAGGTTGCTTGGTTGGCAAAAAAGGGCGTATGCGTTTTTTCCTGAATATATTCAGGAAAAAACGCATACGCCCTTTTTGGCCAAGGGCATCATTGTCGAAGTTTTGCCACTTTTCATGTTCTTTAAAGGCGATTCGAATCTACCCCCTGAAACCTGTTTCCTGCAATTCTGCCTTGCTTTCAAATCCTCTTCGTTGCCTTCCCTCAATATATCTGTGGATGAGAGTTATCATTTATAGCTCTGCGGGTTTGTGAATTGCAGTGTCCCTGAGCTCCATTTTTCAACTGGCTTTTTTGGAAGCTGGCCGCAAAAACGCGGGATTGCCTCAGGCCCTATTCTGCTTCTGGGCGGCAGGCTGAGCCTGTGGTTAATTCTTCTTCCTGATGGGAAAATAGAGTGACCTGTGCCTGTCCCAACACCTAGATCTAGTCTCTCATTGGTTGCCCCTCTTCCCGTTCATCCTCAGGACAAATTGCAACCTGTAGGGAACAGGAGCTTAAAGGTGCTGATTCTCCAAGTAGAGAGATTGCTAGTAAAGTAGCTGGAAAGGCGAACCCGAGCACAAGGAGATGAGAAATGAGGTGCGTATTAGAAACCTTTCAAAATCACACGGTGTACCATCTTCTGGGTTTCTCATGCATGTTTTTGATGTAGGAAGTTGCCCTTGAACCTGGAGATTTGGGACCCATGGGATGGGTACCAGGCAGTATTACTTTAAAGGGTCTGTGCTTGCTCACCCAACCTCACCCAACCTTTCAGCCCCAAGAGTGTCCACCCTTATGTCTCATCCAGCTGTGGGTCTAGATAAGGTCAATCCAGGTTGCATCACAGCCTCTGAACGAATTTTGTAAGAATTTCTCTCTCTTTCACTGTCTTTGTTTTACGGGTTTTTAAAAGTAATTTATTTTTATAATGGGGTTTAGCTGCTTTTCACGGCTGTGTTTATGCGGCTTTACACCCACTTGACTCACTGCCAGACAGATATCAATACATAGGTTTTAAGATTCTTACTAGTCACATATATTCTTGTGCGGTGAATAGGGGGTGTTGAGTCCAGTTCACTGAGCAAGGAGCAGGTGTTGTCTGTTACATATTGGGTGTATGGAACGGTATCTGAGCGAATTTGAAACCCTTGTTTAATGCCTCACCCAACCTCACCTTTCCCGTTAAGCAGCCATAGTGTGTTTTCTAAACGTGTGACTCTGTTCTGTTTTGTAATTCAGTTCAAGTGTAGCGGTTTTTATATTCCCTCTATAAGTGATAGCTTATGATAAGTGTCTTTTTCTGTGTGACTTATTTCACTTAGAATCATCGTACCTAAATCCACTCATCTTGCTTCTACTAGCCTTAAGACATTGATTTCATGTCTGAGTGATATTCCATTGTACATAAGGACCACAACTTCTTTATCCATTTTTCTCTTTCCTGGGATATTTAAGGTGTCATGAAGTGGAGGTTCTTGTCAACAGAGCAGCCCTAAACTTTGGGGTGCCTGTGTCTTGCTGATTTTTAGTTTTCCCAATTTATACGCCCATGAGTGGACGTGCCCTATGCTCCCTAAGCTGTGGTTTTTCGATGTTTCAGGACACACCGTACACTTCTCCAGAGTGGCTGTTGGCAATTTACATCCCGCCCATCAGTGTAGCAAGGCTGCCATTTCTCCATGGCCTGTCCTGCATTTCTGGTTTTGACACTTTTTGCAGCATGGCCCTTTTGACCGATGGGAAGCGAGACTTCTTTGTAGCGCTGATTAGCCTTTCCAGGTTGCTTGGTTGGCCAAACAGGGCGTATGCGTTTTTTCCTGAATATATTCAGGAAAAAACGCATACGCCCTGTTTGGCCAAGGGCATCATTGTCGATATTTTGCCACTTTTCATGTGCTTTAAAGGCGATTCGAATCTACCTCCTGAAACCTGTTTCCTGCAATTCTGCCTTGCTTTCAAATTCTCTTCGTTGCCTTCCCTCAATATATCTGTGGATGAGAGTTATCATTTATAGCTCTGCGGGTTTGTGAATTGCAGTGTCCCTGAGCTCCATTTTTCAACTGGCTTTTTTGCGAGCTGGCCGCAAAAGCGCGGGATTGCCTCAGGCCCTATTCTGCTTCTGGGCGGCAGGCTGAGCCTGTGGTTAATTCTTCTTCCTGATGGGAAAATAGAGTGACCTGTGCCTGTCCCAACACCTAGATCTAGTCTCTCATTGGTTGCCCCTCTTCCCGTTCATCCTCAGGACAAATTGCAACCTGTAGGGTACAGGAGCTTAAAGGTGCTGATTCTCCAAGTAGGGAGATTGTTAGTAAAGTAGCTGGAAAGGCGAACCCGATCACAAGGAGATGAGAAATCAGGTGCATATTAGAAACCTTTCAAAATCACACGGTGTACCATCTTCTGGGTTTCTCATGCATGTTTTTGATGTAGGAAGATTCCCTTGAACCTGGAGATTTGGGACCCATGGGATGGGTACCAGGCAGTATTACTTTAAAGGGTCTGCGTTTGCTCACCCAACCTCACCCAACCTTTCAGCCCCAAGAGTGTCCACCCTTATGTCTCATCCAGCTGTGGGTCTAGATATGGTCAATCCAGGTTGCATCACACCCTCTGAACGAATTCTGTAAGAATTTCTCTCTCTTTCACTGTCTTTGTTTTACGGGTTTTTAAAAGTAATTTATTTTTATAATGGGGTTCAGCTGCTTTTCACGGCTGTGTTTATGCGGCTTTACACCCACTTGACTCACTTCCAGACAGATATCAATACATAGGTTTTAAGATTCTTACTAGTCACATATATTCTTGTGCAGTGAATAGGGGGTGTTGAGTCCAGTTCACTGAGCAAGGAGTAGGTCTTGTCTATTACATATTGGGTGTATGGAACGGTATCTGAGCGAATTTGAAACCCTTGTTTTATGCATCACCCCACCTCACCTTTCCCATTAAGCAGCCATAGTGTGTTTTCTAAACGTGTGACTCTGTTCTGTTTTGTAATTCAGTTCAAGTGTAGCGGTTTTTACATTCCCTCTATAAGTGATAGCTTATGATAAGTGTCTTTTTCTGTGTGACTTATTTCACGTAGAATCATCGTACCTAAATCCACTCATCTTGCTTCTACTAGCCTTATGAAATTGATTTCATGTCTGAGTGATATTCCATTGTACATAAGGACCACAACTTCTTTATCCATTTTTCTCTTTCCTGGGATATTTAAGGTGTCATGAAGTGGAGGTTCTTGTCAACAGAGCAGCCCTAAACTTTGGGGTGCCTGTGTCTTGCTGAGTTTTAGTTTTCCCAATTTATACGCCCATGAGTGGACGTGCCCTATGCTCCCTAAGCTGTGTTTTTTCGATGTTTTAGGACACACCGTACACTTCTCCAGAGTGGCTGTTGGCAATTTACATCCCGCCCATCAGCGTAGCAAGGCTGCCATTTCTCCATGGCCTGTCCTGCATTTCTGGTTTTGACACTTTTTGCAGCATGGCCCTTTTGACCGATGGGAAGCGAGACTTCTTTGTAGCGCTGATTAGCCTTTCCAGGTTGCTTGGTTGGCCAAACAGGGCGTATGCGTTTTTTCCTGAATATATTCAGGAAAAAACGCATACGCCCTGTTTGGCCAAGGGCATCATTGTCGATGTTTTGCCACTTTTCATGTGCTTTAAAGGCGATTCGAATCTACCTCCTGAAACCTGTTTCCTGCAATTCTGCCTTGCTTTCAAATCCTCTTCGTTGCCTTCCCTCAATATATCTGTGGATGAGAGTTATCATTTATAGCTCTGCGGGTTTGTGAATTGCAGTGTCCCTGAGCTCCATTTTTCAACTCGCTTTTTTGGAAGCTGGCCGCAAAAACGCGGGATTGCCTCAGGCCCTATTCTGCTTCTGGGCGGCAGGCTGAGCCTGTGGTTAATTCTTCTTCCCAATGGGAAAATAGAGTAACCTCTGCCTGTCCCAACACCTAGATCTAGTCTCTCATTGGTTGCCCCTCTTCCCGTTCATCCTCAGGACAAATTGCAACCTGTAGGGAACAGGAGCTTAAAGGTGCTGTTTCTCCAAGTAGGGAGATTGCTAGTAAAGTAGCTGGAATGGCGAACCCGAGCACAAGGAGATGAGAAATGAGGTGCGTATTAGAAACCTTTCAAAATCACACGGTGTACCATCTTCTGGGTTCCTCATGCATGTTTTCGATGTAGGAAGATGCCCTTGAACCTGGAGATTTGGGACCCATGGGGTGGGTACCAGGCAGTAGTACTTTAAAGGGTCTGTGCTTGCTCACCCAACCTCACCCAAACTTTCAGCCCCAAGAGTGTCCACCCTTATGTCTCATCCAGCTGTGGGTCTAGATAAGGTCAATCCAGGTTGCATCACAGCCTCTGAACGAATTTTGTAAGAATTTCTCTCTCTTTCACTGTCTTTGTTTTACGGGTTTTTAAAAGTAATTTATTTTTATAATGGGGTTTAGCTGCTTTTCACGGCTGTGTTTATGCGGATTTACACCCACTTGACTCACTGCCAGACAGATATCAATACATAGGTTTTAAGATTCTTACTAGTCACATATATTCTTGTGCGGTGAATAGGGGGTGTTGAGTCCAGTTCACTGAGCAAGGAGCAGGTGTTGTCTATTACATATTGGGTGTATGGAACGGTATCTGAGCGAATTTGAAACCCTTGTTTTATGCCTCACCCCACCTCACCTTTCCCGTTAAGCAGCCATAGTGTGTTTTCTAAACGTGTGACTCTGTTCTGTTTTGTAATTCATTTCAAGTGTAGCGGTTTTTACATTCCCTCTATAAGTGATAGCTAATGATAAGTGTCTTTTTCTGTGTGACTTATTTCACTTAGAATCATCGTACCTAAATCCACTCATCTTGCTTCTACTAGCCTTATGACCTTGATTTCATGTCTGAGTGATATTCCATTGTACATAAGGACCACAACTTCTTTATCCATTTTTCTCTTTCCTGGGATATTTAAGGTGTCATGAAGTGGAGGTTCTTGTCAACAGAGCAGCCCTAAACTTTGGGGTGCCTGTGTCTTGCTGATTTTTAGTTTTCCCTATTTATACGCCCATGAGTGGACGTGCCCTATGCTCCCTAAGCTGTGTTTTTTCGATGTTTCAGGACACACCGTACACTTCTCCAGAGTGGCTGTTGGCAATTTACATCCCGCCCATCAGCGTAGCAAGGCTGCCATTTCTCCATGGCCTGTCCTGCATTTCTGGTTTTGACACTTTTTTCAGCATGGCCCTTTTGACCGATGGGAAGCGAGACTTCTTTGTAGCGCTGATTTGCCTTTCCAGGTTGCTTGGTTGGCAAAAAAGGGCGTATGCGTTTTTTCCTGAATATATTCAGGAAAAAACGCATACGCCCTTTTTGGCCAAGGGCATCATTGTCGAAGTTTTGCCACTTTTCATGTGCTTTAAAGGCGATTCGAATCTACCCCCTGAAACCTGTTTCCTGCAATTCTGCCTTGCTTTCAAATCCTCTTCGTTGCCTTCCCTCAATATATCTGTGGATGAGAGTTATCATTTATAGCTCTGCGGGTTTGTGAATTGCAGTGTCCCTGAGCTCCATTTTTCAACTCGCTTTTTTGGGAGCTGGCCGCAAAAGCGCGGGATTGCCTCAGGCCCTATTCTGCTTCTGGGCGGCAGGCTGAGCCTGTGGTTAATTCTTCTTCCTGATGGGAAAATAGAGTGACCTGTGCCTGTCCCAACACCTAGATCTAGTCTCTCATTGGTTGCCCCTCTTCCCGTTCATCCTCAGGACAAATTGCAACCTGTAGGGTACAGGAGCTTAAAGGTGCTGATTCTCCAAGTAGGGAGATTGTTAGTAAAGTAGCTGGAAAGGCGAACCCGATCACAAGGAGATGAGAAATCAGGTGCATATTAGAAACCTTTCAAAATCACACGGTGTACCATCTTCTGGGTTTCTCATGCATGTTTTTGATGTAGGAAGATTCCCTTGAACCTGGAGATTTGGGACCCATGGGATGGGTACCAGGCAGTATTACTTTAAAGGGTCTGCGTTTGCTCACCCAACCTCACCCAACCTTTCAGCCCCAAGAGTGTCCACCCTTATGTCTCATCCAGCTGTGGGTCTAGATATGGTCAATCCAGGTTGCATCACACCCTCTGAACGAATTCTGTAAGAATTTCTCTCTCTTTCACTGTCTTTGTTTTACGGGTTTTTAAAAGTAATTTATTTTTATAATGGGGTTCAGCTGCTTTTCACGGCTGTGTTTATGCGGCTTTACACCCACTTGACTCACTTCCAGACAGATATCAATACATAGGTTTTAAGATTCTTACTAGTCACATATATTCTTGTGCAGTGAATAGGGGGTGTTGAGTCCAGTTCACTGAGCAAGGAGTAGGTCTTGTCTATTACATATTGGGTGTATGGAACGGTATCTGAGCGAATTTGAAACCCTTGTTTTATGCATCACCCCACCTCACCTTTCCCATTAAGCAGCCATAGTGTGTTTTCTAAACGTGTGACTCTGTTCTGTTTTGTAATTCAGTTCAAGTGTAGCGGTTTTTACATTCCCTCTATAAGTGATAGCTTATGATAAGTGTCTTTTTCTGTGTGACTTATTTCACGTAGAATCATCGTACCTAAATCCACTCATCTTGCTTCTACTAGCCTTATGAAATTGATTTCATGTCTGAGTGATATTCCATTGTACATAAGGACCACAACTTCTTTATCCATTTTTCTCTTTCCTGGGATATTTAAGGTGTCATGAAGTGGAGGTTCTTGTCAACAGAGCAGCCCTAAACTTTGGGGTGCCTGTGTCTTGCTGAGTTTTAGTTTTCCCAATTTATACGCCCATGAGTGGACGTGCCCTATGCTCCCTAAGCTGTGTTTTTTCGATGTTTCAGGACACACCGTACACTTCTCCAGAGTGGCTGTTGGCAATTTACATCCCGCCCATCAGCGTAGCAAGGCTGCCATTTCTCCATGGCCTGTCCTGCATTTCTGGTTTTGACACTTTTTGCAGCATGGCCCTTTTGACCGATGGGAAGCGAGACTTCTTTGTAGCGCTGATTTGCCTTTCCAGGTTGCTTGGTTGGCAAAAAAGGGCGTATGCGTTTTTTCCTGAATATATTCAGGAAAAAACGCATACGCCCTGTTTGGCCAAGGGCATCATTGTCGATGTTTTGCCACTTTTCATGTGCTTTAAAGGCGATTCGAATCTACCTCCTGAAACCTGTTTCCTGCAATTCTGCCTTGCTTTCAAATCCTCTTCGTTGCCTTCCCTCAATATATCTGTGGATGAGAGTTATCATTTATAGCTCTGCGGGTTTGTGAATTGCAGTGTCCCTGAGCTCCATTTTTCAACTCGCTTGTTTGGAAGCTGGCCGCAAAAACGCGGGATTGCCTCAGGCCCTATTCTGCTTCTGGGCGGCAGGCTGAGCCTGTGGTTAATTCTTCTTCCCAATGGGAAAATAGAGTAACCTCTGCCTGTCCCAACACCTAGATCTAGTCTCTCATTGGTTGCCCCTCTTCCCGTTCATCCTCAGGACAAATTGCAACCTGTAGGGAACAGGAGCTTAAAGGTGCTGTTTCTCCAAGTAGGGAGATTGCTAGTAAAGTAGCTGGAATGGCGAACCCGAGCACAAGGAGATGAGAAATGAGGTGCGTATTAGAAACCTTTCAAAATCACACGGTGTACCATCTTCTGGGTTCCTCATGCATGTTTTCGATGTAGGAAGATGCCCTTGAACCTGGAGATTTGGGACCCATGGGGTGGGTACCAGGCAGTAGTACTTTAAAGGGTCTGTGCTTGCTCACCCAACCTCACCCAAACTTTCAGCCCCAAGAGTGTCCACCCTTATGTCTCATCCAGCTGTGGGTCTAGATATGGTCAATCCAGGTTGCATCACACCCTCTGAACGAATTCTGTAAGAATTTCTCTCTCTTTCACTGTCTTTGTTTTACGGGTTTTTAAAAGTAATTTATTTTTATAATGGGGTTCAGCTGCTTTTCACGGCTGTGTTTATGCGGCTTTACACCCACTTGACTCACTTCCAGACAGATATCAATACATAGGTTTTAAGATTCTTACTAGTCACATATATTCTTGTGCAGTGAATAGGGGGTGTTGAGTCCAGTTCACTGAGCAAGGAGTAGGTCTTGTCTATTACATATTGGGTGTATGGAACGGTATCTGAGCGAATTTGAAACCCTTGTTTTATGCATCACCCCACCTCACCTTTCCCATTAAGCAGCCATAGTGTGTTTTCTAAACGTGTGACTCTGTTCTGTTTTGTAATTCAGTTCAAGTGTAGCGGTTTTTACATTCCCTCTATAAGTGATAGCTTATGATAAGTGTCTTTTTCTGTGTGACTTATTTCACGTAGAATCATCGTACCTAAATCCACTCATCTTGCTTCTACTAGCCTTATGAAATTGATTTCATGTCTGAGTGATATTCCATTGTACATAAGGACCACAACTTCTTTATCCATTTTTCTCTTTCCTGGGATATTTAAGGTGTCATGAAGTGGAGGTTCTTGTCAACAGAGCAGCCCTAAACTTTGGGGTGCCTGTGTCTTGCTGAGTTTTAGTTTTCCCAATTTATACGCCCATGAGTGGACGTGCCCTATGCTCCCTAAGCTGTGTTTTTTCGATGTTTTAGGACACACCGTACACTTCTCCAGAGTGGCTGTTGGCAATTTACATCCCGCCCATCAGCGTAGCAAGGCTGCCATTTCTCCATGGCCTGTCCTGCATTTCTGGTTTTGACACTTTTTGCAGCATGGCCCTTTTGACCGATGGGAAGCGAGACTTCTTTGTAGCGCTGATTAGCCTTTCCAGGTTGCTTGGTTGGCCAAACAGGGCGTATGCGTTTTTTCCTGAATATATTCAGGAAAAAACGCATACGCCCTGTTTGGCCAAGGGCATCATTGTCGATGTTTTGCCACTTTTCATGTGCTTTAAAGGCGATTCGAATCTACCTCCTGAAACCTGTTTCCTGCAATTCTGCCTTGCTTTCAAATCCTCTTCGTTGCCTTCCCTCAATATATCTGTGGATGAGAGTTATCATTTATAGCTCTGCGGGTTTGTGAATTGCAGTGTCCCTGAGCTCCATTTTTCAACTCGCTTTTTTGGAAGCTGGCCGCAAAAACGCGGGATTGCCTCAGGCCCTATTCTGCTTCTGGGCGGCAGGCTGAGCCTGTGGTTAATTCTTCTTCCCAATGGGAAAATAGAGTAACCTCTGCCTGTCCCAACACCTAGATCTAGTCTCTCATTGGTTGCCCCTCTTCCCGTTCATCCTCAGGACAAATTGCAACCTGTAGGGAACAGGAGCTTAAAGGTGCTGTTTCTCCAAGTAGGGAGATTGCTAGTAAAGTAGCTGGAATGGCGAACCCGAGCACAAGGAGATGAGAAATGAGGTGCGTATTAGAAACCTTTCAAAATCACACGGTGTACCATCTTCTGGGTTCCTCATGCATGTTTTTGATGTAGGAAGATGCCCTTGAACCTGGAGATTTGGGACCCATGGGGTGGGTACCAGGCAGTAGTACTTTAAAGGGTCTGTGCTTGCTCACCCAACCTCACCCAAACTTTCAGCCCCAAGAGTGTCCACCCTTATGTCTCATCCAGCTGTGGGTCTAGATAAGGTCAATCCAGGTTGCATCACAGCCTCTGAACGAATTTTGTAAGAATTTCTCTCTCTTTCACTGTCTTTGTTTTACGGGTTTTTAAAAGTAATTTATTTTTATAATGGGGTTTAGCTGCTTTTCACGGCTGTGTTTATGCGGATTTACACCCACTTGACTCACTTCCAGACAGATATCAATACATAGGTTTTAAGATTGTTACTAGTCACATATATTCTTGTGCGGTGAATAGGGGGTGTTGAGTCCAGTTCACTGAGCAAGGAGCAGGTGTTGTCTATTACATATTGGGTGTATGGAACGGTATCTGAGCGAATTTGAAACCCTTGTTTTATGCCTCACCCCACCTCACCTTTCCCGTTAAGCAGCCATAGTGTGTTTTCTAAACGTGTGACTCTGTTCTGTTTTGTAATTCATTTCAAGTGTAGCGGTTTTTACATTCCCTCTATAAGTGATAGCTAATGATAAGTGTCTTTTTCTGTGTGACTTATTTCACTTAGAATCATCGTACCTAAATCCACTCATCTTGCTTCTACTAGCCTTATGACCTTGATTTCATGTCTGAGTGATATTCCATTGTACATAAGGACCACAACTTCTTTATCCATTTTTCTCTTTCCTGGGATATTTAAGGTGTCATGAAGTGGAGGTTCTTGTCAACAGAGCAGCCCTAAACTTTGGGGTGCCTGTGTCTTGCTGATTTTTAGTTTTCCCAATTTATACGCCCATGAGTGGACGTGCCCTATGCTCCCTAAGCTGTGTTTTTTCGATGTTTCAGGACACACCGTACACTTCTCCAGAGTGGCTGTTGGCAATTTACATCCCGCCCATCAGCGTAGCAAGGCTGCCATTTCTCCATGGCCTGTCCTGCATTTCTGGTTTTGACACTTTTTGCAGCATGGCCCTTTTGACCGATGGGAAGCGAGACTTCTTTGTAGCGCTGATTTGCCTTTCCAGGTTGCTTGGTTGGCAAAAAAGGGCGTATGCGTTTTTTCCTGAATATATTCAGGAAAAAACGCATACGCCCTTTTTGGCCAAGGGCATCATTGTCGAAGTTTTGCCACTTTTCATGTGCTTTAAAGGCGATTCGAATCTACCCCCTGAAACCTGTTTCCTGCAATTCTGCCTTGCTTTCAAATCCTCTTCGTTGCCTTCCCTCAATATATCTGTGGATGAGAGTTATCATTTATAGCTCTGCGGGTTTGTGAATTGCAGTGTCCCTGAGCTCCATTTTTCAACTCGCTTTTTTGGGAGCTGGCCGCAAAAGCGCGGGATTGCCTCAGGCCCTATTCTGCTTCTGGGCGGCAGGCTGAGCCTGTGGTTAATTCTTCTTCCTGATGGGAAAATAGAGTGACCTGTGCCTGTCACAACACCTAGATCTAGTCTCTCATTGGTTGCCCCTCTTCCCGTTCATCCTCAGGACAAATTGCAACCTGTAGGGTACAGGAGCTTAAAGGTGCTGATTCTCCAAGTAGGGAGATTGTTAGTAAAGTAGCTGGAAAGGCGAACCCGATCACAAGGAGATGAGAAATCAGGTGCATATTAGAAACCTTTCAAAATCACACGGTGTACCATCTTCTGGGTTTCTCATGCATGTTTTTGATGTAGGAAGATTCCCTTGAACCTGGAGATTTGGGACCCATGGGATGGGTACCAGGCAGTATTACTTTAAAGGGTCTGCGTTTGCTCACCCAACCTCACCCAACCTTTCAGCCCCAAGCGTGTCCACCCTTATGTCTCATCCAGCTGTGGGTCTAGATATGGTCAATCCAGGTTGCATCACACCCTCTGAACGAATTCTGTAAGAATTTCTCTCTCTTTCACTGTCTTTGTTTTACGGGTTTTTAAAAGTAATTCATTTTTATAATGGGGTTCAGCTGCTTTTCACGGCTGTGTTTATGCGGCTTTACACCCACTTGACTCACTTCCAGACAGATATCAATACATAGGTTTTAAGATTCTTACTAGTCACATATATTCTTGTGCAGTGAATAGGGGGTGTTGAGTCCAGTTCACTGAGCAAGGAGTAGGTCTTGTCTATTACATATTGGGTGTATGGAACGGTATCTGAGCGAATTTGAAACCCTTGTTTTATGCATCACCCCACCTCACCTTTCCCATTAAGCAGCCATAGTGTGTTTTCTAAACGTGTGACTCTGTTCTGTTTTGTAATTCAGTTCAAGTGTAGCGGTTTTTACATTCCCTCTATAAGTGATAGCTTATGATAAGTGTCTTTTTCTGTGTGACTTATTTCACGTAGAATCATCGTACCTAAATCCACTCATCTTGCTTCTACTAGCCTTATGAAATTGATTTCATGTCTGAGTGATATTCCATTGTACATAAGGACCACAACTTCTTTATCCATTTTTCTCTTTCCTGGGATATTTAAGGTGTCATGTAGTGGAGGTTCTTGTCAACAGAGCAGCCCTAAACTTTGGGGTGCCTGTGTCTTGCTGAGTTTTAGTTTTCCCAATTTATACGCCCATGAGTGGACGTGCCCTATGCTCCCTAAGCTGTGTTTTTTCGATGTTTCAGGACACACCGTACACTTCTCCAGAGTGGCTGTTGGCAATTTACATCCCGCCCATCAGCGTAGCAAGGCTGCCATTTCTCCATGGCCTGTCCTGCATTTCTGGTTTTGACACTTTTTGCAGCATGGCCCTTTTGACCGATGGGAAGCGAGACTTCTTTGTAGCGCTGATTTGCCTTTCCAGGTTGCTTGGTTGGCAAAAAAGGGCGTATGCGTTTTTTCCTGCATATATTCAGGAAAAAACGCATACGCCCTGTTTGGCCAAGGGCATCATTGTCGATGTTTTGCCACTTTTCATGTGCTTTAAAGGCGATTCGAATCTACCTCCTGAAACCTGTTTCCTGCAATTCTGCCTTGCTTCAAATCCTCTTCGTTGCCTTCCCTCAATATATCTGTGGATGAGAGTTATCATTTATAGCTCTGCGGGTTTGTGAATTGCAGTGTCCCTGAGCTCCATTTTTCAACTCGCTTGTTTGGAAGCTGGCCGCAAAAACGCGGGATTGCCTCAGGCCCTATTCTGCTTCTGGGCGGCAGGCTGAGCCTGTGGTTAATTCTTCTTCCCAATGGGAAAATAGAGTAACCTCTGCCTGTCCCAACACCTAGATCTAGTCTCTCATTGGTTGCCCCTCTTCCCGTTCATCCTCAGGACAAATTGCAACCTGTAGGGAACAGGAGCTTAAAGGTGCTGTTTCTCCAAGTAGGGAGATTGCTAGTAAAGTAGCTGGAATGGCGAACCCGAGCACAAGGAGATGAGAAATGAGGTGCGTATTAGAAACCTTTCAAAATCACACGGTGTACCATCTTCTGGGTTCCTCATGCATGTTTTCGATGTAGGAAGATGCCCTTGAACCTGGAGATTTGGGACCCATGGGGTGGGTACCAGGCAGTAGTACTTTAAAGGGTCTGTGCTTGCTCACCCAACCTCACCCAAACTTTCAGCCCCAAGAGTGTCCACCCTTATGTCTCATCCAGCTGTGGGTCTAGATAAGGTCAATCCAGGTTGCATCACAGCCTCTGAACGAATTTTGTAAGAATTTCTCTCTCTTTCACTGTCTTTGTTTTACGGGTTTTTAAAAGTAATTCATTTTTATAATGGGGTTCAGCTGCTTTTCACGGCTGTGTTTATGCGGCTTTACACCCACTTGACTCACTTCCAGACAGATATCAATACATAGGTTTTAAGATTCTTACTAGTCACATATATTCTTGTGCAGTGAATAGGGGGTGTTGAGTCCAGTTCACTGAGCAAGGAGTAGGTCTTGTCTATTACATATTGGGTGTATGGAACGGTATCTGAGCGAATTTGAAACCCTTGTTTTATGCATCACCCCACCTCACCTTTCCCATTAAGCAGCCATAGTGTGTTTTCTAAACGTGTGACTCTGTTCTGTTTTGTAATTCAGTTCAAGTGTAGCGGTTTTTACATTCCCTCTATAAGTGATAGCTTATGATAAGTGTCTTTTTCTGTGTGACTTATTTCACGTAGAATCATCGTACCTAAATCCACTCATCTTGCTTCTACTAGCCTTATGAAATTGATTTCATGTCTGAGTGATATTCCATTGTACATAAGGACCACAACTTCTTTATCCATTTTTCTCTTTCCTGGGATATTTAAGGTGTCATGTAGTGGAGGTTCTTGTCAACAGAGCAGCCCTAAACTTTGGGGTGCCTGTGTCTTGCTGAGTTTTAGTTTTCCCAATTTATACGCCCATGAGTGGACGTGCCCTATGCTCCCTAAGCTGTGTTTTTTCGATGTTTCAGGACACACCGTACACTTCTCCAGAGTGGCTGTTGGCAATTTACATCCCGCCCATCAGCGTAGCAAGGCTGCCATTTCTCCATGGCCTGTCCTGCATTTCTGGTTTTGACACTTTTTGCAGCATGGCCCTTTTGACCGATGGGAAGCGAGACTTCTTTGTAGCGCTGATTTGCCTTTCCAGGTTGCTTGGTTGGCAAAAAAGGGCGTATGCGTTTTTTCCTGCATATATTCAGGAAAAAACGCATACGCCCTGTTTGGCCAAGGGCATCATTGTCGATGTTTTGCCACTTTTCATGTGCTTTAAAGGCGATTCGAATCTACCTCCTGAAACCTGTTTCCTGCAATTCTGCCTTGCTTTCAAATCCTCTTCGTTGCCTTCCCTCAATATATCTGTGGATGAGAGTTATCATTTATAGCTCTGCGGGTTTGTGAATTGCAGTGTCCCTGAGCTCCATTTTTCAACTCGCTTGTTTGGAAGCTGGCCGCAAAAACGCGGGATTGCCTCAGGCCCTATTCTGCTTCTGGGCGGCAGGCTGAGCCTGTGGTTAATTCTTCTTCCCAATGGGAAAATAGAGTAACCTCTGCCTGTCCCAACACCTAGATCTAGTCTCTCATTGGTTGCCCCTCTTCCCGTTCATCCTCAGGACAAATTGCAACCTGTAGGGAACAGGAGCTTAAAGGTGCTGTTTCTCCAAGTAGGGAGATTGCTAGTAAAGTAGCTGGAATGGCGAACCCGAGCACAAGGAGATGAGAAATGAGGTGCGTATTAGAAACCTTTCAAAATCACACGGTGTACCATCTTCTGGGTTCCTCATGCATGTTTTCGATGTAGGAAGATGCCCTTGAACCTGGAGATTTGGGACCCATGGGGTGGGTACCAGGCAGTAGTACTTTAAAGGGTCTGTGCTTGCTCACCCAACCTCACCCAAACTTTCAGCCCCAAGAGTGTCCACCCTTATGTCTCATCCAGCTGTGGGTCTAGATAAGGTCAATCCAGGTTGCATCACAGCCTCTGAACGAATTTTGTAAGAATTTCTCTCTCTTTCACTGTCTTTGTTTTACGGGTTTTTAAAAGTAATTTATTTTTATAATGGGGTTTAGCTGCTTTTCACGGCTGTGTTTATGCGGATTTACACCCACTTGACTCACTTCCAGACAGATATCAATACATAGGTTTTAAGATTGTTACTAGTCACATATATTCTTGTGCGGTGAATAGGGGGTGTTGAGTCCAGTTCACTGAGCAAGGAGCAGGTGTTGTCTATTACATATTGGGTGTATGGAACGGTATCTGAGCGAATTTGAAACCCTTGTTTTATGCCTCACCCCACCTCACCTTTCCCGTTAAGCAGCCATAGTGTGTTTTCTAAACGTGTGACTCTGTTCTGTTTTGTAATTCATTTCAAGTGTAGCGGTTTTTACATTCCCTCTATAAGTGATAGCTAATGATAAGTGTCTTTTTCTGTGTGACTTATTTCACTTAGAATCATCGTACCTAAATCCACTCATCTTGCTTCTACTAGCCTTATGACCTTGATTTCATGTCTGAGTGATATTCCATTGTACATAAGGACCACAACTTCTTTATCCATTTTTCTCTTTCCTGGGATATTTAAGGTGTCATGAAGTGGAGGTTCTTGTCAACAGAGCAGCCCTAAACTTTGGGGTGCCTGTGTCTTGCTGATTTTTAGTTTTCCCAATTTATACGCCCATGAGTGGACGTGCCCTATGCTCCCTAAGCTGTGTTTTTTCGATGTTTCAGGACACACCGTACACTTCTCCAGAGTGGCTGTTGGCAATTTACATCCCGCCCATCAGCGTAGCAAGGCTGCCATTTCTCCATGGCCTGTCCTGCATTTCTGGTTTTGACACTTTTTGCAGCATGGCCCTTTTGACCGATGGGAAGCGAGACTTCTTTGTAGCGCTGATTTGCCTTTCCAGGTTGCTTGGTTGGCAAAAAAGGGCGTATGCGTTTTTTCCTGAATATATTCAGGAAAAAACGCATACGCCCTTTTTGGCCAAGGGCATCATTGTCGAAGTTTTGCCACTTTTCATGTGCTTTAAAGGCGATTCGAATCTACCCCCTGAAACCTGTTTCCTGCAATTCTGCCTTGCTTTCAAATCCTCTTCGTTGCCTTCCCTCAATATATCTGTGGATGAGAGTTATCATTTATAGCTCTGCGGGTTTGTGAATTGCAGTGTCCCTGAGCTCCATTTTTCAACTCGCTTTTTTGGGAGCTGGCCGCAAAAGCGCGGGATTGCCTCAGTCCCTATTCTGCTTCTGGGCGGCAGGCTGAGCCTGTGGTTAATTCTTCTTCCTGATGGGAAAATAGAGTGACCTGGGCCTGTCCCAACACCTAGATCTAGTCTCTCATTGGTTGCCCCTCTTCCCGTTCATCCTCAGGACAAATTGCAACCTGTAGGGAACAGGAGCTTAAAGGTGCTGATTCTCCAAGTAGGGAGATTGCTAGTAAAGTAGCTGGAAAGGCGAACCCGAGCTCAAGGAGATGAGAAATGAGGTGCGTATTAGAAACCTTTCAAAATCACACGGTGTACCATCTTCTGGGTTTCTCATGCATGTTTTTGATGTAGGAAGTTGCCCTTGAACCTGGAGATTTGGGACCCATGGGATGGGTACCAGGCAGTATTACTTTAAAGGGTCTGTGCTTGCTCACCCAACCTCACCCAACCTTTCAGCCCCAAGAGTGTCCACCCTTATGTCTCATCCAGCTGTGGGTCTAGATAAGGTCAATCCAGGTTGCATCACAGCCTCTGAACGAATTTTGTAAGAATTTCTCTCTCTTTCACTGTCTTTGTTTTACGGGTTTTTAAAAGTAATTTATTTTTATAATGGGGTTTAGCTGCTTTTCACGACTGTGTTTATGCGGCTTTACACCCACTTGACTCACTGCCAGACAGATATCAATACATAGGTTTTAAGATTCTTACTAGTCACATATATTCTTGTGCGGTGAATAGGGGGTGTTGAGTCCAGTTCACTGAGCAAGGAGCAGGTGTTGTCTATTACATATTGGGTGTATGGAACGGTATCTGAGCGAATTTGAAACCCTTGTTTTATGCCTCACCCCACCTCACCTTTCCCGTTAAGCAGCCATAGTGTGTTTTCTAAACGTGTGACTCTGTTCTGTTTTGTAATTCATTTCAAGTGTAGCGGTTTTTACATTCCCTCTATAAGTGATAGCTAATGATAAGTGTCTTTTTCTGTGTGACTTATTTCACTTAGAATCATCGTACCTAAATCCACTCATCTTGCTTCTACTAGCCTTATGACCTTGATTTCATGTCTGAGTGATATTCCATTGTACATAAGGACCACAACTTCTTTATCCATTTTTCTCTTTCCTGGGATATTTAAGGTGTCATGAAGTGGAGGTTCTTGTCAACAGAGCAGCCCTAAACTTTGGGGTGCCTGTGTCTTGCTGATTTTTAGTTTTCCCAATTTATACGCCTATGAGTGGACGTGCCCTATGCTCCCTAAGCTGTGTTTTTTCGATGTTTCAGGACACACCGTACACTTCTCCAGAGTGGCTGTTGGCAATTTACATCCCGCCCATCAGCGTAGCAAGGCTGCCATTTCTCCATGGCCTGTCCTGCATTTCTGGTTTTGACACTTTTTGCAGCATGGCCCTTTTGACCGATGGGAAGCGAGACTTCTTTGTAGCGCTGATTTGCCTTTCCAGGTTGCTTGGTTGGCAAAAAAGGGCGTATGCGTTTTTTCCTGAATATATTCAGGAAAAAACGCATAAGCCCTTTTTGGCCAAGGGCATCATTGTCGAAGTTTTGCCACTTTTCATGTGCTTTAAAGGCGATTCGAATCTACCCCCTGAAACCTGTTTCCTGCATTTCTGCCTTGCTTTCAAATCCTCTTCGTTGCCTTCCCTCAATATATCTGTGGATGAGAGTTATCATTTATAGCTCTGCGGGTTTGTGAATTGCAGTGTCCCTGAGCTCCATTTTTCAACTCGCTTTTTTGGGAGCTGGCCGCAAAAGCGCGGGATTGCCTCAGGCCCTATTCTGCTTCTGGGCGGCAGGCTGAGCCTGTGGTTAATTCTTCTTCCTGATGGGAAAATAGAGTGACCTGTGCCTGTCCCAACACCTAGATCTAGTCTCTCATTGGTTGCCCCTCTTCCCGTTCATCCTCAGGACAAATTGCAACCTGTAGGGAACAGGAGCTTAAAGGTGCTGATTCTCCAAGTAGGGAGATTGCTAGTAAAGTAGCTGGAAAGGCGAACCCGAGCACAAGGAGATGAGAAATGAGGTGCGTATTAGAAACCTTTCAAAATCACACGGTGTACCATCTTCTGGGTTTCTCATGCATGTTTTTGATGTAGGAAGTTGCCCTTGAACCTGGAGATTTGGGACCCATGGGATGGGTACCAGGCAGTATTACTTTAAAGGGTCTGTGCTTGCTCACCCAACCTCACCCAACCTTTCAGCCCCAAGAGTGTCCACCCTTATGTCTCATCCAGCTGTGGGTCTAGATAAGGTCAATCCAGGTTGCATCACAGCCTCTGAACGAATTTTGTAAGAATATCTCTCTCTTTCACTGTCTTTGTTTTACGGGTTTTTAAAAGTAATTTATTTTTATAATGGGGTTTAGCTGCTTTTCACGACTGTGTTTATGCGGCTTTACACCCACTTGACTCACTGCCAGACAGATATCAATACATAGGTTTTAAGATTCTTACTAGTCACATATATTCTTGTGCGGTGAATAGGGGGTGTTGAGTCCAGTTCACTGAGCAAGGAGCAGGTGTTGTCTATTACATATTGGGTGTATGGAACGGTATCTGAGCGAATTTGAAACCCTTGTTTTATGCCTCACCCCACCTCACCTTTCCCGTTAAGCAGCCATAGTGTGTTTTCTAAACGTGTGACTCTGTTCTGTTTTGTAATTCATTTCAAGTGTAGCGGTTTTTACATTCCCTCTATAAGTGATAGCTAATGATAAGTGTCTTTTTCTGTGTGACTTATTTCACTTAGAATCATCGTACCTAAATCCACTCATCTTGCTTCTACTAGCCTTATGACCTTGATTTCATGTCTGAGTGATATTCCATTGTACATAAGGACCACAACTTCTTTATCCATTTTTCTCTTTCCTGGGATATTTAAGGTGTCATGAAGTGGAGGTTCTTGTCAACAGAGCAGCCCTAAACTTTGGGGTGCCTGTGTCTTGCTGATTTTTAGTTTTCCCAATTTATACGCCCATGAGTGGACGTGCCCTATGCTCCCTAAGCTGTGTTTTTTCGATGTTTCAGGACACACCGTACACTTCTCCAGAGTGGCTGTTGGCAATTTACATCCCGCCCATCAGCGTAGCAAGGCTGCCATTTCTCCATGGCCTGTCCTGCATTTCTGGTTTTGACACTTTTTGCAGCATGGCCCTTTTGACCGATGGGAAGCGAGACTTCTTTGTAGCGCTGATTTGCCTTTCCAGGTTGCTTGGTTGGCAAAAAAGGGCGTATGCGTTTTTTCCTGAATATATTCAGGAAAAAACGCATACGCCCTTTTTGGCCAAGGGCATCATTGTCGAAGTTTTGCCACTTTTCATGTGCTTTAAAGGCGATTCGAATCTACCCCCTGAAACCTGTTTCCTGCAATTCTGCCTTGCTTTCAAATCCTCTTTGTTGCCTTCCCTCAATATATCTGTGGATGAGAGTTATCATTTATAGCTCTGCGGGTTTGTGAATTGCAGTGTCCCTGAGCTCCATTTTTCAACTCGCTTTTTTGGGAGCTGGCCGCAAAAGCGCGGGATTGCCTCAGGCCCTATTCTGCTTCTGGGCGGCAGGCTGAGCCTGTGGTTAATTCTTCTTCCTGATGGGAAAATAGAGTGACCTGTGCCTGTCCCAACACCTAGATCTAGTCTCTCATTGGTTGCCCCTCTTCCCGTTCATCCTCAGGACAAATTGCAACCTGTAGGGAACAGGAGCTTAAAGGTGCTGATTCTCCAAGTAGGGAGATTGCTAGTAAAGTAGCTTGAAAGGCGAACCCGAGCACAAGGAGATGAGAAATGAGGTGCGTATTAGAAACCTTTCAAAATCACACGGTGTACCATCTTCTGGGTTTCTCATGCATGTTTTTGATGTAGGAAGTTGCCCTTGAACCTGGAGATTTGGGACCCATGGGATGGGTACCAGGCAGTATTACTTTAAAGGGTCTGTGCTTGCTCACCCAACCTCACCCAACCTTTCAGCCCCAAGAGTGTCCACCCTTATGTCTCATCCAGCTGTGGGTCTAGATAAGGTCAATCCAGGTTGCATCACAGCCTCTGAACGAATTTTGTAAGAATTTCTCTCTCTTTCACTGTCTTTGTTTTACGGGTTTTTAAAAGTAATTTATTTTTATAATGGGGTTTAGCTGCTTTTCACGGCTGTGTTTATGCGGCTTTACACCCACTTGACTCACTGCCAGACAGATATCAATACGTAGGTTTTAAGATTCGTACTAGTCACATATATTCTTGTGCGGTGAATAGGGGGTGTTGAGTCCAGTTCACTGAGCAAGGAGCAGGTGTTGTCTGTTACATATTGGGTGTATGGAACGGTATCTGAGCGAATTTGAAACCCTTGTTTAATGCCTCACCCCACCTCACCTTTCCCGTTAAGCAGCCATAGTGTGTTTTCTAAACGTGTGACTCTGTTCTGTTTTGTAATTCAGTTCAAGTGTAGCGGTTTTTATATTCCCTCTATAAGTGATAGCTTATGATAAGTGTCTTTTTCTGTGTGACTTATTTCACTTAGAATCATCGTACCTAAATCCACTCATCTTGCTTCTACTAGCCTTAAGACATTGATTTCATGTCTGAGTGATATTCCATTGTACATAAGGACCACAACTTCTTTATCCATTTTTCTCTTTCCTGGGATATTTAAGGTGTCATGAAGTGGAGGTTCTTGTCAACAGAGCAGCCCTAAACTTTGGGGTGCCTGTGTCTTGCTGATTTTTAGTTTTCCCAATTTATACGCCCATGAGTGGACGTGCCCTATGCTCCCTAAGCTGTGGTTTTTCGATGTTTCAGGACACACCGTACACTTCTCCAGAGTGGCTGTTGGCAATTTACATCCCGCCCATCAGTGTAGCAAGGCTGCCATTTCTCCATGGCCTGTCCTGCATTTCTGGTTTTGACACTTTTTGCAGCATGGCCCTTTTGACCGATGGGAAGCGAGACTTCTTTGTAGCGCTGATTAGCCTTTCCAGGTTGCTTGGTTGGCCAAACAGGGCGTATGCGTTTTTTCCTGAATATATTCAGGAAAAAACGCATACGCCCTGTTTGGCCAAGGGCATCATTGTCGATATTTTGCCACTTTTCATGTGCTTTAAAGGCGATTCGAATCTACCTCCTGAAACCTGTTTCCTGCAATTCTGCCTTGCTTTCAAATTCTCTTCGTTGCCTTCCCTCAATATATCTGTGGATGAGAGTTATCATTTATAGCTCTGCGGGTTTGTGAATTGCAGTGTCCCTGAGCTCCATTTTTCAACTGGCTTTTTTGCGAGTTGGCCGCAAAAGCGCGGGATTGCCTCAGGCCCTATTCTGCTTCTGGGCGGCAGGCTGAGCCTGTGGTTAATTCTTCTTCCTGATGGGAAAATAGAGTGACCTGTGCCTGTCCCAACACCTAGATCTAGTCTCTCATTGGTTGCCCCTCTTCCCGTTCATCCTCAGGACAATTTGCAACCTGTAGGGAACAGAAGCTTAAAGGTGCTGATTCTCCAAGTAGGGAGATTGCTAGTAAAGTAGCTGGAAAGGCGAACCCGAGCACAAGGAGATGAGAAATGAGGTGCGTATTAGAAACCTTTCAAATCACACGGTGTACCATCTTCTGGGTTTCTCATGCATGTTTTCGATGTAGGAAGATGCCCTTGAATCTGGAGATTTGGGACCCATGGGATGGGTACCAAGCAGTGTTACTTTAAAGGGTCTGCGTTTGCTCACCCAACCTCACCCAACCTTTCAGCCCCAAGAGTGTCCACCCTTATGTCTCATCCAACTGTGGGTCTAGATATGGTCAATCCAGGTTGCATCACAGCCTCTGAACGAATTTTGTAAGAATTTCTCTCTCTTTCACTGTCTTTGTTTTACGGGTTTTTAAAAGTAATTTATTTTTATAATGGGGTTTAGCTGCTTTTCACGGCTGTGTTTATGCGGCTTTACACCCACTTGACTCACCGCCAGACAGATATCAATACATAGGTTTTAAGATTCTTACTAGTCACATATATTCTTGTGCGGTGAATAGGGGGTGTTGAGTCCAGTTCACTGAGCAAGGAGCAGGTGTTGTCTATTACATATTGGGTGTATGGAACGGTATCTGAGCGAATTTGAAACCCTTGTTTTATGCCTCACCCCACCTCACCTTTCCCGTTAAGCAGCCATAGTGTGTTTTCTAAACGTGTGACTCTGTTCTGTTTTGTAATTCAGTTCAAGTGTAGCGGTTTTTACATTCCCTCTATAAGTGATAGCTTATGATAAGTGTCTTTTTCTGTGTGACTTATTTCACTTAGAATCATCGTACCTAAATCCACTCATCTTGCTTCTACTAGCCTTATGACCTTGATTTCATGTCTGAGTGATATTCCATTGTACATAAGGACCACAAATTCTTTATCCAATTTTCTCTTTCCTGGGATATTTAAGGTGTCATGAAGTGGAGGTTCTTGTCAACAGAGCAGCCCTAAACTTTGGGGTGCCTGTGTCTTGCTTATTTTTAGTTTTCCCAATTTATACGCCCATGAGTGGACGTGCCCTATGCTCCCTAAGCTGTGCTTTTTCGATGTTTCAGGACACACCGTACACTTCTCCAGAGTGGCTGTTGGCAATTTACATCCCGCCCATCAGCGTAGCAAGGCTGCCATTTCTCCATGGCCTGTCCTGCATTTCTGGTTTTGACACTTTTTGCAGCATGGCCCTTTTGACCGATGGGAAGCAAGACTTCTTTGTAGCGCTGATTTGCCTTTCCAGGTTGCTTGGTTGGCAAAAAAGGGCGTATGCGTTTTTTCCTGAATATATTCAGGAAAAAACGCATACGCCCTTTTTGGCCAAGGGCATCATTGTCGAAGTTTTGCCACTTTTCATGTGCTTTAAAGGCGATTCGAATCTACCTCCTAAAACCTGTTTCCTGCAATTCTGCCTTGCTTTCAAATCCTCTTCGTTGCCCTCCCTCAATATATCTGTGAATGAAAGTTATCATTTATAGCTCTGCGGGTTTGTGAATTGCAGTGTCCCTGAGCTCCATTTTTCAACTCGCTTTTTTGGGAGCTGGCCGCAAAAGGGCTGGAATGCCTCAGGCCCTATTCTGCATCTGGGCGGCAGGCTGAGCCTGTGGTTAATTCTTCTTCCTGATGGGAAAATAGAGTGACCTGTGCCTGTCCCAACACCTAGATCTAGTCTCTCATTGGTTGCCCCTCTTCCCGTTCATCCTCAGGAAAAATTGCAACCTGTAGGGAACAGAAGCTTAAAGGTGCTGATTCTCCAAGTAGGGAGATTGCTAGTAAAGTAGCTGGAAAGGCGAACCCGAGCACAAGGAGATGAGAAATGAGGTGCGTATTAGAAACCTTTCAAAATCACACGGTGTACCATCTTCTGGGTTTCTCATGCATGTTTTCGATGTAGGAAGATGCCCTTGATCCTGGAGATTTGGGACCCATGGGATGGGTACCAAGCAGTGTTACTTTAAAGGGTCTGCGTTTGCTCACCCAACCTCACCCAACCTTTCAGCCCCAAGAGTGTCCACCCTTATGTCTCATCCAGCTGTGGTCTAGATATGGTCAATCCAGGTTGCATCACAGCCTCTGAACGAATTTTGTAAGAATTTCTCTCTCTTTCACTGTCTTTGTTTTACGGGTTTTTAAAAGTAATTTATTTTTATAATGGGGTTTAGCTGCTTTTCACGACTGTGTTTATGCGGCTTTACACCCACTTGACTCACTTCCAGACAGATATCAATACATAGGTTTTAAGATTCTTACTAGTCACATATATTCTTGTGCGGTGAATAGGGGGTGTTGAGTCCAGTTCACTGAGCAAGGAGCAGGTGTTGTCTATTACATATTGGGTGTATGGAACGGTATCTGAGCGAATTTGAAACCCTTGTTTTATGCCTCACCCCACCTCACCTTTCCCGTTAAGCAGCCATAGTGTGTTTTCTAAACGTGTGACTCTGTTCTGTTTTGTAATTCAGTTCAAGTGTAGCGGTTTTTACATTCCCTCTATAAGTGATAGCTTATGATAAGTGTCTTTTTCTTTGTGACTTATTTCACTTAGAATCGTCGTACCTAAATCCACTCATCTTGCTTCTACTAGCCTTATGACATTGATTACATGTCTGAGTGATATTCCATTGTACATAAGGACCACAACTTCTTTATCCATTTTTCTCTTTCCTGGGATATTTAAGGTGTCATGAAGTGGAGGTTCTTGTCAACATAGCAGCCCTAAACATTGGGGTGCCTGTGTCTTGCTGATTTTTAGTTTTCCCAATTTATACGCCCATGAGTGGACGTGCCCTATGCTCCCTAAGCTGTGCTTTTTCGATGTTTCAGGACACACCGTACACTTCTCCAGAGTGGCTGTTGGCAATTTACATCCCGCCCATCAGCGTAGCAAGGCTGCCATTTCTCCATGGCCTGTCCTGCATTTCTGGTTTTGACACTTTTTGCAGCATGGCCCTTTTGACCGATGGGAAGCGAGACCTCTTTGTAGCGCTGATTTGCCTTTCCAGGTTGCTTGGTTGGCCAAAAAGGGCGTATGCGTTTTTTCCTGAATATATTCAGGAAAAAACGCATACGCCCTTTTTGGCCAAGGGCATCATTGTCGACGTTTTGCCGCTTTTCATGTGCTTTAAAGGCCATTCGAATCTACCTCCTGAAATCTCTTTCCTGCAATTCTGCCTTGCTTTCAAATCCTCTTCGTTGCCTTCCCTCAATATATCTGTGGATGAGAGTTATCATTTATAACTCTGCGGGTTTGTGAATTGCAGTGTCCCTGAGCTCCATTTTTCAACTCGCTTTTTTGGGAGCTGGCCGCAAAAGCGCGGGATTGCCTCAGGCCCTATTCTGGTTCCTGGAGGCAGGCAGAGCCTGTGGTTAATTCTTCTTCCTGATGGGAAAATAGAGTGACCTGTGCCTGTCCCAACACCTAGATCTAGTCTCTCATTGGTTGCCCCTCTTCCCGTTCATCCTCAGGAAAAATTGCAACCTGTAGGGAACAGGAGCTTAAAGGTGCTGATTCTCCAAGTAGGGAGATTGCTAGTAAAGTAGCTGGAAAGGCGAACCCGAGCACAAGGAGATGAGAAATTGGGTGCGTTTTAGAAACCTTTCAAAATCACACGGTGCACCATCTTCTGGGTTTCTCATGCATGTTTTCGATGTAGGAAGATGCCCTTGAACCTGGAGATTTGGGACCCATGGGATGGGTACCACACAGTATTACTTTAAAGGGTCTGCGTTTGCTCACGCAACCTCACCCAACCTCTAAGGCCCAAGAGTGTCCACCCTTATGTCTCATCCAGCTGTGGGTCTAGATATGGTCAATCCAGGTTGCATCACAGCCTCTGAACGAATTTTGTAAGAATTTCTCTCTCTTTCACTGTCTTTGTTTTACGGGTTTTTAAAAGTAATTTATTTTTATAATGGGGTTTAGCTGCTTTTCACGGCTGTGTTTATGCAGCTTTACACCCACTTGACACACTTCCAGAGAGATATCAATACATAGGTTTTACGATTCTTAGTAGTCACATATATTCTTGTGCGGTGAATAGGGGTTGTTGAGTCCAGTTCACTGAGCAAGGAGTAGGTCTTGTCTATTACATATTGGGTGTATGGAACGGTATCTGAGCGAATTTGAAACCCTTGTTTTATGCATCACCCCACCTCACCTTTCCCGTTAAGCAGCCATAGTGTGTTTTCTAAACGTGTGACTCTGTTCTGTTTTGTAATTCAGTTCAAGTGTAGCGGTTTTTACATTCCCTCTATAAGTGATAGCTTATGATAAGTGTCTTTTTCTGTGTGACTTATTTCACTTAGAATCGTCATACCTAAATCCACTCATCTTGCTTCTACTAGCCTTATGACATTGATTTCATGTCTGAGGGATATTCCTTTGTACATAAGGACCACAACTTCTTTATCCATTTATCTCTTTCCTGGGATATTTAAGGTGTCATGAAGTGGAGGTTCTTGTCAACATAGCAGCCCTAAACATTGGGGTGCCTGTGTCTTGCTGATTTTTAGTTTTCCCAATTTATACGCCCATGAGTGGATGTGCCCTATGCTCCCTAAGCTGTGTTTTTTCGATGTTTCAGGACACACCGTACACTTCTCCAGAGTGGCTTTTGGCAATTTACATCCCGCCCATTAGCGTAGCAAGGCTGCCATTTCTCCATGGCCTGTACTGCATTTCTGGTTTTGTCACTTTTTGCAGCATGGCTCTTTTGACCGATGGGAAGCGAGACTTCTTTGTAGCGCTGATTTGCCTTTCCAGGTTGCTTGGTTGGCCAAAAAGGGCGTATGCGTTTTTTCCTGAATATATTCAGGAAAAAACGCTTACGCCCTTTTTGGCCAAGGGCATCACTGTCGACGTTTTGCCACTTTTCATGTGCTTTAAAGGCGATTCGAATCTACCTCCTGAAACCTGTTTCCTGCAATTCTGCCTTGCTTTCAAATCCTCTTCGTTGCCTTCCCTCAATATATCTGTGGATGAGAGTTATCATTTATAACTCTGCAGGTTTGTGAATTGCAGTGCCCCTGAGCTCCATTTTTCAACTGTCTTTTTTGGGAGCTGGCCGCAAAAGCACGGGATTGCCTCAGGCCCTATTCTGGTTCCCGGGGGCAGGCTGAGCCTGTGTTTAATTCTTCTTCCTGATGGGAAATTAGAGTGACCTGTGCCTGTCCCAACACCTAGATCTAGTCTCTCATTGGTTGCCCCTCTTCCCGTTCATCCTCAGGACAAATTGCAACCTGTAGGGAACAGGAGGTTAAAGGTGCTGATTCTCCAAGTAGGGAGATTGCTAGTAAAGTAGCTGGAAAGGCGAACCCGAGCACAAGGAGATGAGAAATTGGGTGCGTTTTAGAAACCTTTCAAAATCACACGGTGTACCATCTTCTGGGTTTCTCATGCATGTTTTCGATGTAGGAAGATGCCCTTGAACCTGGAGATTTGGGACCCATGGGATGGGTACCACACAGTATTACTTTAAAGGATCTGCGTTTGCTCACCCAACCTCACCCAACCTCTAAGCCCCAAGAGTGTCCACCCTTATGTCTCATCCAGCTGTGGGTCTAGATATGGTCAATCCAGGTTGCATCACAGCCTCTGAACGAATTTTGTAAGAATTTCTCTCTCTTTCACTGTCTTTGTTTTACGGGTTTTTAAAAGTAATTTATTTTTATAATGGGGTTTAGCTGCTTTTCACGGCTGTGTTTATGCGGCTTTACACCCACTTGACTCACTTCCAGACAGATATCAATATATAGGTTTTAAGATTCTTACTAGTCACATATATTCTTGTGCGGTGAATAGGGGGTGTTGAGTCCAGTTCACTGAGCAAGGAGTAGGTCTTGTCTATTACATATTGGGTGTATGGAACGGTATCTGAGCGAATTTGAAACCCTTGTTTTATGCATCACCCCACCTCACCTTTCCCGTTAAGCAGCCATAGTGTGTTTTCTAAACGTGTGACTCTGTTCTGTTTTGTAATTCAGTTCAAGTGTAGCGGTTTTTACATTCCCTCTATAAGTGATATCTTATGATAAGTGTCTTTTTCTGTGTGACTTATTTCACTTACAATCGTCATACCTAAATCCACTCATCTTGCTTCTACTAGCCTTATGACATTGATTTCATGTCTGAGTGATATTCCTTTGTACATAAGGACCACAACTTCTTTATCCATTTTTCTCTTTCCTGGGATATTTAAGGTGTCATGAAGTGGAGGTTCTTGTCAACATAGCAGCCCTAAACATTGGGGTGCCTGTGTCTTGCTGATTTTTAGTTTTCCCAATTTATACGCCCATGAGTGGACGTGCCCTATGCTCCCTAAGCTGTGTTTTTTCGATGTTTCAGGACACACCGTACACTTCTCCAGAGTGGCTGTTGGCAATTTACATCCCGCCCATCAGCGTAGCAAGGCTGCCATTTCTCCATGGCCTGTCCTGCATTTCTGGTTTTGACACTTTTTGCAGCATGGCCCTTTTGACCGATGGGAAGCGAGACCTCTTTGTAGCGCTGATTTGCCTTTCCAGGTTGCTTGGTTGGCCAAAAAGGGCGTATGCGTTTTTTCCTGAATATATTCAGGAAAAAACGCATACGCCCTTTTTGGCCAAGGGCATCATTGTCGACGTTTTGCCGCTTTTCATGTGCTTTAAAGGCGATTCGAATCTACCTCCTGAAATCTGTTTCCAGCAATTCTGCCTTGCTTTCAAATCCTCTTCGTTGCCTTCCCTCAATATATCTGTGGATGAGAGTTATCATTTATAACTCTGCGGGTTTGTGAATTGCAGTGTCCCTGAGCTCCATTTTTCAACTCGCTTTTTTGGGAGCTGGCCGCAAAAGCGCGGGATTGCCTCAGGCCCTATTCTGGTTCCTGGCGGCAGGCTGAGCCTGTGGTTAATTCTTCTTCCTGATGGGAAAATAGAGTGACCTGTGCCTGTCCCAACACCTAGATCTAGTCTCTCATTGGTTGCCCCTCTTCCCGTTCATCCTCAGGACAAATTGCAACCTGTAGGGAACAGGAGCTTAAAGGTGCTGATTCTCCAAGTAGGGAGATTTCTAGTAAAGTAGCTGGAAAGGCGAACCCGAGCACAAGGAGATGAGAAATTGGGTGCGTTTTAGAAACCTTTCAAAATCACACGGTGTACCATCTTCTGGGTTTCTCATGCATGTTTTCGATGTAGGAAGATGCCCTTGAACCTGGAGATTTGGGACCCATGGGATGGGTACCACGCAGTACTACTTTAAAGGGTCTGAGTTTGCTCACCCAACCTCACCCAACCTCTCAGCCCCAAGAGTGTCCACCCTTATGTCTCATCCAGGTGTGGGTCTAGATATGGTCAATCCAGGTTGCATCACAGCTCCTGAACGAATTTTTTAAGAATTTCTCTCTCTTTCACTGTCTTTGTTTTACAGGTTTTTAAAAGTAATTTATTTTTATAATGGGGTTTAGCTGCTTTTCACGGCTGTGTTTATGCAGCTTTACACCCACTTGACACACTTCCAGAGAGATATCAATACATAGGTTTTACGATTCTTACTAGTCACATATATTCTTGTGCGGTGAATAGGGGTTGTTGAGTCCAGTTCACTGAGCAAGGAGTACGTCTTGTCTATTACATATTGGGTGTATGGAACGGTATCTGAGCGAATTTGAAACCCTTGTTTTATGCATCACCCCACCTCACCTTTCCCGTTAAGCAGCCATAGTGTGTTTTCTAAACGTGTGACTCTGTTCTGTTTTGTAATTCAGTTCAAGTGTAGCGGTTTTTACATTCCCTCTATAAGTGATAGCTTATGATAAGTGTCTTTTTCTGTGTGACTTATTTCACTTAGAATCGTCATACCTAAATCCACTCATCTTGCTTCTACTAGCCTTATGACATTGATTTCATGTCTGAGTGATATTCCTTTGTACATAAGGACCACAACTTCTTTATCCATTTTTCTCTTTCCTGGGATATTTAAGGTGTCATGAAGTGGAGGTTCTTGTCAACATAGCAGCCCTAAACATTGGGGTGCCTTTGTCTTGCTGATTTTTAGTTTTCCCAATTTATACGCCCATGAGTGGACGTGCCCTATGCTCCCTAAGCTGTGTTTTTTCGATGTTTCAGGACACACCGTACACTTCTCTAGAGTGGCTGTTGGCAATTTACATCCCGCCCATCAGCGTAGCAAGGCTGCCATTTCTCCATGGCCTGTCCTGCATTTCTGGTTTTGACACTTTTTGCAGCATGGCCCTTTTGACCGATGGGAAGCGAGACCTCTTTGTAGCGCTGATTTGCCTTTCCAGGTTGCTTGGTTGGCCAAAAAGGGCGTATGCGTTTTTTCCTGAATATATTCAGGAAAAAACGCATACGCCCTTTTTGGCCAAGGGCATCATTGTCGACGTTTTGCCGCTTTTCATGTGCTTTAAAGGCGATTCGAATCTACCTCCTGAAATCTGCTTCCTGCAATTCTGCCTTGCTTTCAAATCCTCTTCGTTGCCTTCCCTCAATATATCTGTGGATGAGAGTTATCATTTATAACTCTGCGGGTTTGTGAATTGCAGTGTCCCTGAGCTCCATTTTTCAACTCGCTTTTTTGGGAGCTGGCCACAAAAGCGCGAGATTGCCTCAGGCCTTATTCTGGTTCCTGGCGGCAGGCTGAGCCTGTGGTTAATTCTTCTTCCTGATGGGAAAATAGAGTGACCTGTGCCTCTACCAACACCTAGATCTAGTCTCTCATTGGTTGCCCCTCTTCCCGTTCATCCTCAGGACAAATTGCAACCTGTAGGGAACAGAAGCTTAAAGGTGCTGATTCTCCAAGTAGGGAGATTGCTAGTAAAGTAGCTGGAAAGGCGAACCCTAGCACAAGGAGATGAGAAATGGGGTGCGTTTTAGAAACCTTTCAAAATCACACGGTGTACCATCTTCTGGGTTTCTCATGCATGATTTCGATGTAGGAAGATGCCCTTGAACCTGGAGATTTGGGACCCATGGGATGGGTACCACGCTGTATTACTTTAAAGGGTCTGAGTTTGCTCTCCCAACCTCACCCAACCTCTCAGCCCCAAGAGTGTCCACCCTTATGTCTCATCCAGGTGTGGGTCTAGATATGGTCAATCCAGGTTGCATCACAGCCCCTGAACGAATTTTGTAAGAATTTCTCTCTCTTTCACTGTCTTTGTTTTACGGGTTTTTAAAAGTAATTTATTTTTATAATGGGGTTTAGCTGCTTTTCACGGCTGTGTTTATGCGGCTTTACACCCACTTGACTCACTTCCAGAGAGATATCAATACATAGGTTTTACGATTCTTACTAGTCACATATATTCTTGTGCGGTGAATAGGGTGTGTTGAGTCCAGTTCACTGAGCAAGGAGTAGGTCTTGTCTATTACATATTGGGTGTATGGAACAGTATCTGAGCGAATTTGAAACCCTTGTTTTATGCATCACCCCACCTCACCTTTCCCGTTAAGCAGCCATAGTGTGTTTTCTAAACGTGTGACTCTGTTCTGTTTTGTAATTCAGTTCAAGTGTAGCGGTTTTTACATTCCCTCTATAAGTGATATCTTATGATAAGTGTCTTTTTCTGTGTGACTTATTTCACTTAGAATCGTCATACCTAAATCCACTCATCTTGCTTCTACTAGCCTTATGACATTGATTTCATGTCTGAGTGATATTCCATTGTACATAAGGACCACAACTTCTTTATCCATTTTTCTCTTTCCTGGGATATTTAAGGTGTCATGAAGTGGAGGTTCTTGTCAACATAGCAGCCCTAAACATTGGGGTGCCTGTGTCTTGCTGATTTTTAGTTTTCCCAATTTATACGCCCATGAGTGGACGTGCCCTATGCTCCCTAAGCTGTGTTTTTTCGATGTTTCAGGACACATCGTACACTTCTCCAGAGTGGCTTTTGGCAATTTACATCCCGCCCATCAGCGTAGCAAGGCTGCCATTTCTCCATGGCCTGTACTGCATTTCTGGTTTTGACACTTTTTGCAGCATGGCCCTTTTGACCGATGGGAAGCGAGACTTCTTTGTAGCGCTGATTTGCCTTTCCAGGTTGCTTGGTTGGCCAAAAAGGGCGTATGCGTTGTTTCCTGAATATATTCAGGAAAAAACGCATACGCCCTTTTTGGCCAAGGGCATCATTGTCGACGTTTTGCCGCTTTTCATGTGCTTTAAAGGCCATTCGTATCTACCTCCTAAAATCTCTTTCCTGTAATTCTGCCTTGCTTTCAAATCCTCTTCGTTGCCTTCCCTCAATATATCTGTGGATGAGAGTTATCATTTATAACTCTGCGGGTTTGTGAATTGCAGTGTCCCTGAGCTCCATTTTTCAACTCGCTTTTTTGGGAGCTGGCCGCAAAAGCGCGGGATTGCCTCAGGCCCTATTCTGGTTCCTGGAGGCAGGCAGAGCCTGTGGTTAATTCTTCTTCCTGATGGGAAAATAGAGTGACCTGTGCCTGTCCCAACACCTAGATCTAGTCTCTCATTGGTTGCCCCTCTTCCCGTTCATCCTCAGGACAAATTGCAACCTGTAGGGAACAGGAGCTTAAAGGTGCTGATTCTCCAAGTAGGGAGATTGCTAGTAAAGCAGCTGGAAAGGCGAACCCGAGCACAAGGAGATGAGAAATTGGGTGCGTTTTAGAAACCTTTCAAAATCACACGGTGCACCATCTTCTGGGTTTCTCATGCATGTTTTCGATGTAGGAAGATGCCCTTGAACCTGGAGATTTGGGACCCATGGGATGGGTACCACACAGTATTACTTTAAAGGGTCTGCGTTTGCTCACCCAACCTCACCCAACCTCTAAGCCCCAAGAGTGTCCACCCTTATGTCTCATCCAGCTGTGGGTCTAGATATGGTCAATCCAGGTTGCATCACAGCCTCTGAACGAATTTTGTAAGAATTTCTCTCTCTTTCACTGTCTTTGTTTTACGGGTTTTTAAAAGTAATTTATTTTTATAATGGGGTTTAGCTGCTTTTCACGGCTGTGTTTATGCAGCTTTGCACCCGCTTGACACACTTCCAGAGAGATATCAATACATAGGTTTTACGATTCTTACTAGTCACATATATTCTTGTGCGGTGAATAGGGGTTGTTGAGTCCAGTTCACTGAGCAAGGAGTAGGTCTTGTCTATTACATATTGGGTGTATGGAACAGTATCTGAGCGAATTTGAAACCCTTGTTTTATGCATCACCCCACCTCACCTTTCCCGTTAAGCAGCCATAGTGTGTTTTCTAAACGTGTGACTCTGTTCTGTTTTGTAATTCAGTTCAAGTGTAGCGGTTTTTACATTCCCTCTATAAGTGATATCTTATGATAAGTGTCTTTTTCTGTGTGACTTATTTCACTTAGAATCGTCATACCTAAATCCACTCATCTTGCTTCTACTAGCCTTATGACATTGATTTCATGTCTGAGTGATATTCCTTTGTACATAAGGACCACAACTTCTTTATCCATTTTTCTCTTTCCTGGGATATTTAAGGTGTCATGAAGTGGAGGTTCTTGTCAACATAGCAGCCCTAAACATTGGGGTGCCTGTGTCTTGCTGATTTTTAGTTTTCCCAATTTATACGCCCATGAGTGGACGTGCCCTATGCTCCCTAAGCTGTGTTTTTTCGATGTTTCAGGACACACCGTACACTTCTCTAGAGTGGCTGTTGGCAATTTACATCCCGCCCATCAGCGTAGCAAGGCTGCCATTTCTCCATGGCCTGTCCTGCATTTCTGGTTTTGACACTTTTTGCAGCATGGCCCTTTTGACCGATGGGAAGCGAGACCTCTTTGTAGCGCTGATTTGCCTTTCCAGGTTGCTTGGTTGGCCAAAAAGGGCGTATGCGTTTTTTCCTGAATATATTCAGGAAAAAACGCATACGCCCTTTTTGGCCAAGGGCATCATTGTCGACGTTTTGCCGCTTTTCATGTGCTTTAAAGGCGATTCGAATCTACCTCCTGAAATCTGCTTCCTGCAATTCTGCCTTGCATTCAAATCCTCTTCGTTGCCTTCCCTCAATATATCTGTGGATGAGAGTTATCATTTATAACTCTGCGGGTTTGTGAATTGCAGTGTCCCTGAGTTCCATTTTTCAACTCGCTTTTTTGGGAGCTGGCCACAAAAGCGCGAGATTGCCTCAGGCCTTATTCTGGTTCCTGGCGGCAGGCTGAGCCTGTGGTTAATTCTTCTTCCTGATGGGAAAATAGAGTGACCTGTGCCTCTACCAACACCTAGATCTAGTCTCTCATTGGTTGCCCCTCTTCCCGTTCATCCTCAGGACAAATTGCAACCTGTAGGGAACAGGAGCTTAAAGGTGCTGATTCTCCAAGTAGGGAGATTGCTAGTAAAGTAGCTGGAAATGCGAACCCTAGCACAAGGAGATGAGAAATGGGGTGCGTTTTAGAAACCTTTCAAAATCACACGGTGTACCATCTTCTGGGTTTCTCATGCATGTTTTCGATGTAGGAAGATGCCCTTGAACCTGGAGATTTGGGACCCATGGGATGGGTACCACGCAGTATTACTTTAAAGGGTCTGAGTTTGCTCTCCCAACCTCACCCAACCTCTCAGCCCCAAGAGTGTCCACCCTTATGTCTCATCCAGGTGTGGGTCTAGATATGGTCAATCCAGGTTGCATCACAGCCCCTGAACGAATTTTGTAAGAATTTCTCTCTCTTTCACTGTCTTTGTTTTACGGGTTTTTAAAAGTAATTTATTTTTATAATGGGGTTTAGCTGCTTTTCATGGCTGTGTTTATGCGGCTTTACACCCACTTGGCTCACTTCCAGAGAGATATCAATACATAGGTTTTACGATTCTTACTAGTCAGATATATTCTTGTGCGGTGAATAGGGGGTGTTGAGTCCAGTTCACTGAGCAAGGAGTAGGTCTTGTCTATTACATATTGGGTGTATGGAACGGTATCTGAGCGAATTTGAACCCCTTGTTTTATGCATCACCCCACCTCACCTTTCCCGTTAAGCAGCCATAGTGTGTTTTCTAAACGTGTGACTCTGTTCTGTTTTGTAATTCAGTTCAAGTGTAGCGGTTTTTACATTCCCTCTATAAGTGATATCTTATGATAAGTGTCTTTTTCTGTGTGACTTATTTCACTTAGAATCGTCATACCTAAATCCACTCATCTTGCTTCTACTAGCCTTATGACATTGATTTCATGTCTGAGTGATATTCCTTTGTACATAAGGACCACAACTTCTTTATCCATTTTTCTCTTTCCTGGGATATTTAAGGTGTCATGAAGTGGAGGTTCTTGTCAACATAGCAGCCCTAAACATTGGGGTGCCTGTGTCTTGCTGATTTTTAGTTTTCCCAATTTATACGCCCATGAGTGGACGTGCCCTATGCTCCCTAAGCTGTGTTTTTTCGATGTTTCAGGACACACCGTACACTTCTCTAGAGTGGCTGTTGGCAATTTACATCCCGCCCATCAGCGTAGCAAGGCTGCCATTTCTCCATGGCCTGTCCTGCATTTCTGGTTTTGACACTTTTTGCAGCATGGCCCTTTTGACCGATGGGAAGCGAGACCTCTTTGTAGCGCTGATTTGCCTTTCCAGGTTGCTTGGTTGGCCAAAAAGGGCGTATGCGTTTTTTCCTGAATATATTCAGGAAAAAACGCATACGCCCTTTTTGGCCAAGGGCATCATTGTCGACGTTTTGCCGCTTTTCATGTGCTTTAAAGGCGATTCGAATCTACCTCCTGAAATCTGCTTCCTGCAATTCTGCCTTGCTTTCAAATCCTCTTCGTTGCCTTCCCTCAATATATCTGTGGATGAGAGTTATCATTTATAACTCTGCGGGTTTGTGAATTGCAGTGTCCCTGAGCTCCATTTTTCAACTCGCTTTTTTGGGAGCTGGCCACAAAAGCGCAAGATTGCCTCAGGCCTTATTCTGGTTCCTGGCGGCAGGCTGAGCCTGTGGTTAATTCTTCTTCCTGATGGGAAAATAGAGTGACCTGTGCCTCTACCAACACCTAGATCTAGTCTCTCATTGGTTGCCCCTCTTCCCGTTCATCCTCAGGACAAATTGCAACCTGTAGGGAACAGGAGCTTAAAGGTGCTGATTCTCCAAGTAGGGAGATTGCTAGTAAAGTAGCTGGAAAGGCGAACCCTAGCACAAGGAGATGAGAAATGGGGTGCGTTTTAGAAACCTTTCAAAATCACACGGTGTACCATCTTCTGGGTTTCTCATGCATGTTTTCGATGTAGGAAGATGCCCTTGAACCTGGAGATTTGGGACCCATGGGATGGGTACCACGCAGTATTACTTTAAAGGGTCTGAGTTTGCTCTCCCAACCTCACCCAACCTCTCAGCCCCAACAGTGTCCACCCTTATGTCTCATCCAGGTGTGGGTCTAGATATGGTCAATCCAGGTTGCATCACAGCCCCTGAACGAATTTTGTAAGAATTTCTCTCTCTTTCACTGTCTTTGTTTTACGGGTTTTTAAAAGTAATTTATTTTTATAATGGGGTTTAGCTGCTTTTCACGGCTGTGTTTATGCGGCTTTACACCCACTTGGCTCACTTCCAGAGAGATATCAATACATAGGTTTTACGATTCTTACTAGTCAGATATATTCTTGTGCGGTGAATAGGGGGTGTTGAGTCCAGTTCACTGAGCAAGGAGTAGGTCTTGTCTATTACATATTGGGTGTATGGAACGGTATCTGAGCGAATTTGAAACCCTTGTTTTATGCATCACCCCACCTCACCTTTCCCGTTAAGCAGCCATAGTGTGTTTTCTAAACGTGTGACTCTGTTCTGTTTTGTAATTCAGTTCAAGTGTAGCGGTTTTTACATTCCCTCTATAAGTGATAGCTTATGATAAGTGTCTTTTTCTGTGTGACTTATTTCACTTAGAATCGTCATACCTAAATCCACTCATCTTGCTTCTACTAGCTTTATGACATTGATTTCATGTCTGAGGGATATTCCTTTGTACATAAGGACCACAACTTCTTTATCCATTTATCTCTTTCCTGGGATATTTAAGGTGTCATGAAGTGGAGGTTCTTGTCAACATAGCAGCCCTAAACATTGGGGTGCCTGTGTCTTGCTGATTTTTAGTTTTCCCAATTTATACGCCCATGAGTGGATGTGCCCTATGCTCCCTAAGCTGTGTTTTTTCGATGTTTCAGGACACACCGTACACTTCTCCAGAGTGGCTTTTGGCAATTTACATCCCGCCCATTAGCGTAGCAAGGCTGCCATTTCTCCATGGCCTGTACTGCATTTCTGGTTTTGTCACTTTTTGCAGCATGGCCCTTTTGACCGATGGGAAGCGAGACTTCTTTGTAGCGCTGATTTGCCTTTCCAGGTTGCTTGGTTGGCCAAAAAGGGCGTATGCGTTTTTTCCTGAATATATTCAGGAAAAAACGCTTACGCCCTTTTTGGCCAAGGGCATCACTGTCGACGTTTTGCCGCTTTTCATGTGCTTTAAAGGCGATTCGAATCTACCTCCTGAAACCTGTTTCCTGCAATTCTGCCTTGCTTTCAAATCCTCTTCGTTGCCTTCCCTCAATATATCTGTGGATGAGAGTTATCATTTATAACTCTGCAGGTTTGTGAATTGCAGTGCCCCTGAGCTCCATTTTACAACTGTCTTTTTTGGGAGCTGGCCGCAAAAGCACGGGATTGCCTCAGGCCCTATTCTGGTTCCCGGCGGCAGGCTGAGCCTGTGTTTAATTCTTCTTCCTGATGGGAAATTAGAGTGACCTGTGCCTGTCCCAACACCTAGATCTAGTCTCTCATTGGTTGCCCCTCTTCCCGTTCATCCTCAGGACAAATTGCAACCTGTAGGGAAGAGGAGCTTAAAGGTGCTGATTCTCCAAGTAGGGAGATTGCTAGTAAAGTAGCTGGAAAGGCGAACCCGAGCACAAGGAGATGAGAAATTGGGTGCGTTTTAGAAACCTTTCAAAATCACACGGTGTACCATCTTCTGGGTTTCTCATGCATGTTTTCGATGTAGGAAGATGCCCTTGAACCTGGAGATTTGGGACCCATGGGATGGGTACCACACAGTATTACTTTAAAGGATCTGCGTTTGCTCACCCAACCTCACCCAACCTCTAAGCCCCAAGAGTGTCCACCCTTATGTCTCATCCAGCTGTGGGTCTAGATATGGTCAATCCAGGTTGCATCACAGCCTCTGAACGAATTTTGTAAGAATTTCTCTCTCTTTCACTGTCTTTGTTTTACGGGTTTTTAAAAGTAATTTATTTTTATAATGGGGTTTAGCTGCTTTTCACGGCTGTGTTTATGCGGCTTTACACCCACTTGACTCACTTCCAGACAGATATCAATATATAGGTTTTAAGATTCTTACTAGTCACATATATTCTTGTGCGGTGAATAGGGGGTGTTGAGTCCACTTCACTGAGCAAGGAGTAGGTCTTGTCTATTACATATTGGGTGTATGGAACGGTATCTGAGCGAATTTGAAACCCTTGTTTTATGCATCACCCCACCTCACCTTTCCCGTTAAGCAGCCATAGTGTGTTTTCTAAACGTGTGACTCTGTTCTGTTTTGTAATTCAGTTCAAGTGTAGCGGTTTTTACATTCCCTCTATAAGTGATATCTTATGATAAGTGTCTTTTTCTGTGTGACTTATTTCACTTAGAATCGTCATACCTAAATCCACTCATCTTGCTTCTACTAGCCTTATGACATTGATTTCATGTCTGAGTGATATTCCTTTGTACATAAGGACCACAACTTCTTTATCCATTTTTCTCTTTCCTGGGATATTTAAGGTGTCATGAAGTGGAGGTTCTTGTCAACATAGCAGCCCTAAACATTGGGGTGCCTGTGTCTTGCTGATTTTTAGTTTTCCCAATTTATACGCCCATGAGTGGACGTGCCCTATGCTCCCTAAGCTGTGTTTTTTCGATGTTTCAGGACACACCGTACACTTCTCTAGAGTGGCTGTTGGCAATTTACATCCCGCCCATCAGCGTAGCAAGGCTGCCATTTCTCCATGGCCTGTCCTGCATTTCTGGTTTTGACACTTTTTGCAGCATGGCCCTTTTGACCGATGGGAAGCGAGACCTCTTTGTAGCGCTGATTTGCCTTTCCAGGTTGCTTGGTTGGCCAAAAAGGGCGTATGCGTTTTTTCCTGAATATATTCAGGAAAAAACGCATACGCCCTTTTTGGCCAAGGGCATCATTGTCGACGTTTTGCCGCTTTTCATGTGCTTTAAAGGCGATTCGAATCTACCTCCTGAAATCTGCTTCCTGCAATTCTGCCTTGCTTTCAAATCCTCTTCGTTGCCTTCCCTCAATATATCTGTGGATGAGAGTTATCATTTATAACTCTGCGGGTTTGTGAATTGCAGTGTCCCTGAGCTCCATTTTTCAACTCGCTTTTTTGGGAGCTGGCCACAAAAGCGCGAGATTGCCTCAGGCCTTATTCTGGTTCCTGGCGGCAGGCTGAGCCTGTGGTTAATTCTTCTTCCTGATGGGAAAATAGAGTGACCTGTGCCTCTACCAACACCTAGATCTAGTCTCTCATTGGTTGCCCCTCTTCCCGTTCATCCTCAGGACAAATTGCAACCTGTAGGGAACAGGAGCTTAAAGGTGCTGATTCTCCAAGTAGGGAGATTGCTAGTAAAGTAGCTGGAAAGGCGAACACTAGCACAAGGAGATGAGAAATGGGGTGCGTTTTAGAAACCTTTCAAAATCACACGGTGTACCATCTTCTGGGTTTCTCATGCATGTTTTCGATGTAGGAAGATGCCCTTGAACCTGGAGATTTGGGACCCATGGGATGGGTACCACGCAGTATTACTTTAAAGGGTCTGAGTTTGCTCTCCCAACCTCACCCAACCTCTCAGCCCCAAGAGTGTCCACCCTTATGTCTCATCCAGGTGTGGGTCTAGATATGGTCAATCCAGGTTGCATCACAGCCCCTGAACGAATTTTGTAAGAATTTCTCTCTCTTTCACTGTCTTTGTTTTACGGGTTTTTAAAAGTAATTTATTTTTATAATGGGGTTTAGCTGCTTTTCACGGCTGTGTTTATGCGGCTTTACACCCACTTGACTCACTTCCAGAGAGATATCAATACATAGGTTTTACGATTCTTACTAGTCACATATATTCTTGTGCGGTGAATAGGGGGTGTTGAGTCCAGTTCACTGAGCAAGGAGTAGGTCTTGTCTATTACATATTGGGTGTATGGAACAGTATCTGAGCGAATTTGAAACCCTTGTTTTATGCATCACCCCACCTCACCTTTCCCGTTAAGCAGCCATAGTGTGTTTTCTAAACGTGTGACTCTGTTCTGTTTTGTAATTCAGTTCAAGTGTAGCGGTTTTTACATTCCCTCTATAAGTGATATCTTATGATAAGTGTCTTTTTCTGTGTGACTTATTTCACTTAGAATCGTCATACCTAAATCCACTCATCTTGCTTCTACTAGCCTTATGACATTGATTTCATGTCTGAGTGATATTCCATTGTACATAAGGACCACAACTTCTTTATCCATTTTTCTCTTTCCTGGGATATTTAAGGTGTCATGAAGTGGAGGTTCTTGTCAACATAGCAGCCCTAAACATTGGGGTGCCTGTGTCTTGCTGATTTTTAGTTTTCCCAATTTATACGCCCATGAGTGGACGTGCCCTATGCTCCCTAAGCTGTGTTTTTTCGATGTTTCAGGACACATCGTACACTTCTCCAGAGTGGCTTTTGGCAATTTACATCCCGCCCATCAGCGTAGCAAGGCTGCCATTTCTCCATGGCCTGTACTGCATTTCTGGTTTTGACACTTTTTGCAGCATGGCCCTTTTGACCGATGGGAAGCGAGACTTCTTTGTAGCGCTGATTTGCCTTTCCAGGTTGCTTGGTTGGCCAAAAAGGGCGTATGCGTTGTTTCCTGAATATATTCAGGAAAAAACGCATACGCCCTTTTTGGCCAAGGGCATCATTGTCGACGTTTTGCCGCTTTTCATGTGCTTTAAAGGCCATTCGTATCTACCTCCTAAAATCTCTTTCCTGTAATTCTGCCTTGCTTTCAAATCCTCTTCGTTGCCTTCCCTCAATATATCTGTGGATGAGAGTTATCATTTATAACTCTGCGGGTTTGTGAATTGCAGTGTCCCTGAGCTCCATTTTTCAACTCGCTTTTTTGGGAGCTGGCCGCAAAAGCGCGGGATTGCCTCAGGCCCTATTCTGGTTCCTGGAGGCAGGCAGAGCCTGTGGTTAATTCTTCTTCCTGATGGGAAAATAGAGTGACCTGTGCCTGTCCCAACACCTAGATCTAGTCTCTCATTGGTTGCCCCTCTTCCCGTTCATCCTCAGGACAAATTGCAACCTGTAGGGAACAGGAGCTTAAAGGTGCTGATTCTCCAAGTAGGGAGATTGCTAGTAAAGCAGCTGGAAAGGCGAACCCGAGCACAAGGAGATGAGAAATTGGGTGCGTTTTAGAAACCTTTCAAAATCACACGGTGCACCATCTTCTGGGTTTCTCATGCATGTTTTCGATGTAGGAAGATGCCCTTGAACCTGGAGATTTGGGACCCATGGGATGGGTACCACACAGTATTACTTTAAAGGGTCTGCGTTTGCTCACCCAACCTCACCCAACCTCTAAGCCCCAAGAGTGTCCACCCTTATGTCTCATCCAGCTGTGGGTCTAGATATGGTCAATCCAGGTTGCATCACAGCCTCTGAACGAATTTTGTAAGAATTTCTCTCTCTTTCACTGTCTTTGTTTTACGGGTTTTTAAAAGTAATTTATTTTTATAATGGGGTTTAGCTGCTTTTCACGGCTGTGTTTATGCAGCTTTACACCCGCTTGACACACTTCCAGAGAGATATCAATACATAGGTTTTACGATTCTTACTAGTCACATATATTCTTGTGCGGTGAATAGGGGTTGTTGAGTCCAGTTCACTGAGCAAGGAGTAGGTCTTGTCTATTACATATTGGGTGTATGGAACAGTATCTGAGCGAATTTGAAACCCTTGTTTTATGCATCACCCCACCTCACCTTTCCCGTTAAGCAGCCATAGTGTGTTTTCTAAACGTGTGACTCTGTTCTGTTTTGTAATTCAGTTCAAGTGTAGCGGTTTTTACATTCCCTCTATAAGTGATATCTTATGATAAGTGTCTTTTTCTGTGTGACTTATTTCACTTAGAATCGTCATACCTAAATCCACTCATCTTGCTTCTACTAGCCTTATGACATTGATTTCATGTCTGAGTGATATTCCTTTGTACATAAGGACCACAACTTCTTTATCCATTTTTCTCTTTCCTGGGATATTTAAGGTGTCATGAAGTGGAGGTTCTTGTCAACATAGCAGCCCTAAACATTGGGGTGCCTGTGTCTTGCTGATTTTTAGTTTTCCCAATTTATACGCCCATGAGTGGACGTGCCCTATGCTCCCTAAGCTGTGTTTTTTCGATGTTTCAGGACACACCGTACACTTCTCTAGAGTGGCTGTTGGCAATTTACATCCCGCCCATCAGCGTAGCAAGGCTGCCATTTCTCCATGGCCTGTCCTGCATTTCTGGTTTTGACACTTTTTGCAGCATGGCCCTTTTGACCGATGGGAAGCGAGACCTCTTTGTAGCGCTGATTTGCCTTTCCAGGTTGCTTGGTTGGCCAAAAAGGGCGTATGCGTTTTTTCCTGAATATATTCAGGAAAAAACGCATACGCCCTTTTTGGCCAAGGGCATCATTGTCGACGTTTTGCCGCTTTTCATGTGCTTTAAAGGCGATTCGAATCTACCTCCTGAAATCTGCTTCCTGCAATTCTGCCTTGCATTCAAATCCTCTTCGTTGCCTTCCCTCAATATATCTGTGGATGAGAGTTATCATTTATAACTCTGCGGGTTTGTGAATTGCAGTGTCCCTGAGTTCCATTTTTCAACTCGCTTTTTTGGGAGCTGGCCACAAAAGCGCGAGATTGCCTCAGGCCTTATTCTGGTTCCTGGCGGCAGGCTGAGCCTGTGGTTAATTCTTCTTCCTGATGGGAAAATAGAGTGACCTGTGCCTCTACCAACACCTAGATCTAGTCTCTCATTGGTTGCCCCTCTTCCCGTTCATCCTCAGGACAAATTGCAACCTGTAGGGAACAGGAGCTTAAAGGTGCTGATTCTCCAAGTAGGGAGATTGCTAGTAAAGTAGCTGGAAATGCGAACCCTAGCACAAGGAGATGAGAAATGGGGTGCGTTTTAGAAACCTTTCAAAATCACACGGTGTACCATCTTCTGGGTTTCTCATGCATGTTTTCGATGTAGGAAGATGCCCTTGAACCTGGAGATTTGGGACCCATGGGATGGGTACCACGCAGTATTACTTTAAAGGGTCTGAGTTTGCTCTCCCAACCTCACCCAACCTCTCAGCCCCAAGAGTGTCCACCCTTATGTCTCATCCAGGTGTGGGTCTAGATATGGTCAATCCAGGTTGCATCACAGCCCCTGAACGAATTTTGTAAGAATTTCTCTCTCTTTCACTGTCTTTGTTTTACGGGTTTTTAAAAGTAATTTATTTTTATAATGGGGTTTAGCTGCTTTTCATGGCTGTGTTTATGCGGCTTTACACCCACTTGGCTCACTTCCAGAGAGATATCAATACATAGGTTTTACGATTCTTACTAGTCAGATATATTCTTGTGCGGTGAATAGGGGGTGTTGAGTCCAGTTCACTGAGCAAGGAGTAGGTCTTGTCTATTACATATTGGGTGTATGGAACGGTATCTGAGCGAATTTGAACCCCTTGTTTTATGCATCACCCCACCTCACCTTTCCCGTTAAGCAGCCATAGTGTGTTTTCTAAACGTGTGACTCTGTTCTGTTTTGTAATTCAGTTCAAGTGTAGCGGTTTTTACATTCCCTCTATAAGTGATATCTTATGATAAGTGTCTTTTTCTGTGTGACTTATTTCACTTAGAATCGTCATACCTAAATCCACTCATCTTGCTTCTACTAGCCTTATGACATTGATTTCATGTCTGAGTGATATTCCTTTGTACATAAGGACCACAACTTCTTTATCCATTTTTCTCTTTCCTGGGATATTTAAGGTGTCATGAAGTGGAGGTTCTTGTCAACATAGCAGCCCTAAACATTGGGGTGCCTGTGTCTTGCTGATTTTTAGTTTTCCCAATTTATACGCCCATGAGTGGACGTGCCCTATGCTCCCTAAGCTGTGTTTTTTCGATGTTTCAGGACACACCGTACACTTCTCTAGAGTGGCTGTTGGCAATTTACATCCCGCCCATCAGCGTAGCAAGGCTGCCATTTCTCCATGGCCTGTCCTGCATTTCTGGTTTTGACACTTTTTGCAGCATGGCCCTTTTGACCGATGGGAAGCGAGACCTCTTTGTAGCGCTGATTTGCCTTTCCAGGTTGCTTGGTTGGCCAAAAAGGGCGTATGCGTTTTTTCCTGAATATATTCAGGAAAAAACGCATACGCCCTTTTTGGCCAAGGGCATCATTGTCGACGTTTTGCCGCTTTTCATGTGCTTTAAAGGCGATTCGAATCTACCTCCTGAAATCTGCTTCCTGCAATTCTGCCTTGCTTTCAAATCCTCTTCGTTGCCTTCCCTCAATATATCTGTGGATGAGAGTTATCATTTATAACTCTGCGGGTTTGTGAATTGCAGTGTCCCTGAGCTCCATTTTTCAACTCGCTTTTTTGGGAGCTGGCCACAAAAGCGCAAGATTGCCTCAGGCCTTATTCTGGTTCCTGGCGGCAGGCTGAGCCTGTGGTTAATTCTTCTTCCTGATGGGAAAATAGAGTGACCTGTGCCTCTACCAACACCTAGATCTAGTCTCTCATTGGTTGCCCCTCTTCCCGTTCATCCTCAGGACAAATTGCAACCTGTAGGGAACAGGAGCTTAAAGGTGCTGATTCTCCAAGTAGGGAGATTGCTAGTAAAGTAGCTGGAAAGGCGAACCCTAGCACAAGGAGATGAGAAATGGGGTGCGTTTTAGAAACCTTTCAAAATCACACGGTGTACCATCTTCTGGGTTTCTCATGCATGTTTTCGATGTAGGAAGATGCCCTTGAACCTGGAGATTTGGGACCCATGGGATGGGTACCACGCAGTATTACTTTAAAGGGTCTGAGTTTGCTCTCCCAACCTCACCCAACCTCTCAGCCCCAACAGTGTCCACCCTTATGTCTCATCCAGGTGTGGGTCTAGATATGGTCAATCCAGGTTGCATCACAGCCCCTGAACGAATTTTGTAAGAATTTCTCTCTCTTTCACTGTCTTTGTTTTACGGGTTTTTAAAAGTAATTTATTTTTATAATGGGGTTTAGCTGCTTTTCACGGCTGTGTTTATGCGGCTTTACACCCACTTGGCCTACTTCCAGAGAGATATCAATACATAGGTTTTACGATTCTTACTAGTCAGATATATTCTTGTGCGGTGAATAGGGGGTGTTGAGTCCAGTTCACTGAGCAAGGAGTAGGTCTTGTCTATTACATATTGGGTGTATGGAACGGTATCTGAGCGAATTTGAAACCCTTGTTTTATGCATCACCCCACCTCACCTTTCCCGTTAAGCAGCCATAGTGTGTTTTCTAAACGTGTGACTCTGTTCTGTTTTGTAATTCAGTTCAAGTGTAGCGGTTTTTACATTCCCTCTATAAGTGATAGCTTATGATAAGTGTCTTTTTCTGTGTGACTTATTTCACTTAGAATCGTCATACCTAAATCCACTCATCTTGCTTCTACTAGCTTTATGACATTGATTTCATGTCTGAGGGATATTCCTTTGTACATAAGGACCACAACTTCTTTATCCATTTATCTCTTTCCTGGGATATTTAAGGTGTCATGAAGTGGAGGTTCTTGTCAACATAGCAGCCCTAAACATTGGGGTGCCTGTGTCTTGCTGATTTTTAGTTTTCCCAATTTATACGCCCATGAGTGGATGTGCCCTATGCTCCCTAAGCTGTGTTTTTTCGATGTTTCAGGACACACCGTACACTTCTCCAGAGTGGCTTTTGGCAATTTACATCCCGCCCATTAGCGTAGCAAGGCTGCCATTTCTCCATGGCCTGTACTGCATTTCTGGTTTTGTCACTTTTTGCAGCATGGCCCTTTTGACCGATGGGAAGCGAGACTTCTTTGTAGCGCTGATTTGCCTTTCCAGGTTGCTTGGTTGGCCAAAAAGGGCGTATGCGTTTTTTCCTGAATATATTCAGGAAAAAACGCTTACGCCCTTTTTGGCCAAGGGCATCACTGTCGACGTTTTGCCGCTTTTCATGTGCTTTAAAGGCGATTCGAATCTACCTCCTGAAACCTGTTTCCTGCAATTCTGCCTTGCTTTCAAATCCTCTTCGTTGCCTTCCCTCAATATATCTGTGGATGAGAGTTATCATTTATAACTCTGCAGGTTTGTGAATTGCAGTGCCCCTGAGCTCCATTTTACAACTGTCTTTTTTGGGAGCTGGCCGCAAAAGCACGGGATTGCCTCAGGCCCTATTCTGGTTCCCGGCGGCAGGCTGAGCCTGTGTTTAATTCTTCTTCCTGATGGGAAATTAGAGTGACCTGTGCCTGTCCCAACACCTAGATCTAGTCTCTCATTGGTTGCCCCTCTTCCCGTTCATCCTCAGGACAAATTGCAACCTGTAGGGAAGAGGAGCTTAAAGGTGCTGATTCTCCAAGTAGGGAGATTGCTAGTAAAGTAGCTGGAAAGGCGAACCCGAGCACAAGGAGATGAGAAATTGGGTGCGTTTTAGAAACCTTTCAAAATCACACGGTGTACCATCTTCTGGGTTTCTCATGCATGTTTTCGATGTAGGAAGATGCCCTTGAACCTGGAGATTTGGGACCCATGGGATGGGTACCACACAGTATTACTTTAAAGGATCTGCGTTTGCTCACCCAACCTCACCCAACCTCTAAGCCCCAAGAGTGTCCACCCTTATGTCTCATCCAGCTGTGGGTCTAGATATGGTCAATCCAGGTTGCATCACAGCCTCTGAACGAATTTTGTAAGAATTTCTCTCTCTTTCACTGTCTTTGTTTTACGGGTTTTTAAAAGTAATTTATTTTTATAATGGGGTTTAGCTGCTTTTCACGGCTGTGTTTATGCGGCTTTACACCCACTTGACTCACTTCCAGACAGATATCAATATATAGGTTTTAAGATTCTTACTAGTCACATATATTCTTGTGCGGTGAATAGGGGGTGTTGAGTCCACTTCACTGAGCAAGGAGTAGGTCTTGTCTATTACATATTGGGTGTATGGAACGGTATCTGAGCGAATTTGAAACCCTTGTTTTATGCATCACCCCACCTCACCTTTCCCGTTAAGCAGCCATAGTGTGTTTTCTAAACGTGTGACTCTGTTCTGTTTTGTAATTCAGTTCAAGTGTAGCGGTTTTTACATTCCCTCTATAAGTGATATCTTATGATAAGTGTCTTTTTCTGTGTGACTTATTTCACTTAGAATCGTCATACCTAAATCCACTCATCTTGCTTCTACTAGCCTTATGACATTGATTTCATGTCTGAGTGATATTCCTTTGTACATAAGGACCACAACTTCTTTATCCATTTTTCTCTTTCCTGGGATATTTAAGGTGTCATGAAGTGGAGGTTCTTGTCAACATAGCAGCCCTAAACATTGGGGTGCCTGTGTCTTGCTGATTTTTAGTTTTCCCAATTTATACGCCCATGAGTGGACGTGCCCTATGCTCCCTAAGCTGTGTTTTTTCGATGTTTCAGGACACACCGTACACTTCTCTAGAGTGGCTGTTGGCAATTTACATCCCGCCCATCAGCGTAGCAAGGCTGCCATTTCTCCATGGCCTGTCCTGCATTTCTGGTTTTGACACTTTTTGCAGCATGGCCCTTTTGACCGATGGGAAGCGAGACCTCTTTGTAGCGCTGATTTGCCTTTCCAGGTTGCTTGGTTGGCCAAAAAGGGCGTATGCGTTTTTTCCTGAATATATTCAGGAAAAAACGCATACGCCCTTTTTGGCCAAGGGCATCATTGTCGACGTTTTGCCGCTTTTCATGTGCTTTAAAGGCGATTCGAATCTACCTCCTGAAATCTGCTTCCTGCAATTCTGCCTTGCTTTCAAATCCTCTTCGTTGCCTTCCCTCAATATATCTGTGGATGAGAGTTATCATTTATAACTCTGCGGGTTTGTGAATTGCAGTGTCCCTGAGCTCCATTTTTCAACTCGCTTTTTTGGGAGCTGGCCACAAAAGCGCGAGATTGCCTCAGGCCTTATTCTGGTTCCTGGCGGCAGGCTGAGCCTGTGGTTAATTCTTCTTCCTGATGGGAAAATAGAGTGACCTGTGCCTCTACCAACACCTAGATCTAGTCTCTCATTGGTTGCCCCTCTTCCCGTTCATCCTCAGGACAAATTGCAACCTGTAGGGAACAGGAGCTTAAAGGTGCTGATTCTCCAAGTAGGGAGATTGCTAGTAAAGTAGCTGGAAAGGCGAACCCTAGCACAAGGAGATGAGAAATGGGGTGCGTTTTAGAAACCTTTCAAAATCACACGGTGTACCATCTTCTGGGTTTCTCATGCATGTTTTCGATGTAGGAAGATGCCCTTGAACCTGGAGATTTGGGACCCATGGGATGGGTACCACGCAGTATTACTTTAAAGGGTCTGAGTTTGCTCTCCCAACCTCACCCAACCTCTCAGCCCCAAGAGTGTCCACCCTTATGTCTCATCCAGGTGTGGGTCTAGATATGGTCAATCCAGGTTGCATCACAGCCCCTGAACGAATTTTGTAAGAATTTCTCTCTCTTTCACTGTCTTTGTTTTACGGGTTTTTAAAAGTAATTTATTTTTATAATGGGGTTTAGCTGCTTTTCACGGCTGTGTTTATGCGGCTTTACACCCACTTGACTCACTTCCAGAGAGATATCAATACATAGGTTTTACGATTCTTACTAGTCACATATATTCTTGTGCGGTGAATAGGGGGTGTTGAGTCCAGTTCACTGAGCAAGGAGTAGGTCTTGTCTATTACATATTGGGTGTATGGAACAGTATCTGAGCGAATTTGAAACCCTTGTTTTATGCATCACCCCACCTCACCTTTCCCGTTAAGCAGCCATAGTGTGTTTTCTAAACGTGTGACTCTGTTCTGTTTTGTAATTCAGTTCAAGTGTAGCGGTTTTTACATTCCCTCTATAAGTGATATCTTATGATAAGTGTCTTTTTCTGTGTGACTTATTTCACTTAGAATCGTCATACCTAAATCCACTCATCTTGCTTCTACTAGCCTTATGACATTGATTTCATGTCTGAGTGATATTCCATTGTACATAAGGACCACAACTTCTTTATCCATTTTTCTCTTTCCTGGGATATTTAAGGTGTCATGAAGTGGAGGTTCTTGTCAACATAGCAGCCCTAAACATTGGGGTGCCTGTGTCTTGCTGATTTTTAGTTTTCCCAATTTATACGCCCATGAGTGGACGTGCCCTATGCTCCCTAAGCTGTGTTTTTTCGATGTTTCAGGACACACCGTACACTTCTCCAGAGTGGCTTTTGGCAATTTACATCCCGCCCATCAGCGTAGCAAGGCTGCCATTTCTCCATGGCCTGTACTGCATTTCTGGTTTTGACACTTTTTGCAGCATGGCCCTTTTGACCGATGGGAAGCGAGACTTCTTTGTAGCGCTGATTTGCCTTTCCAGGTTGCTTGGTTGGCCAAAAAGGGCGTATGCGTTTTTTCCTGAATATATTCAGGAAAAAACGCATACGCCCTTTTTGGCCAAGGGCATCATTGTCGACGTTTTGCCGCTTTTCATGTGCTTTAAAGGCCATTCGAATCTACCTCCTGAAATCTCTTTCCTGCAATTCTGCCTTGCTTTCAAATCCTCTTCGTTGCCTTCCCTCAATATATCTGTGGATGAGAGTTATCATTTATAACTCTGCGGGTTTGTGAATTGCAGTGTCCCTGAGCTCCATTTTTCAACTCGCTTTTTTGGGAGCTGGCCGCAAAAGCGCGGGATTGCCTCAGGCCCTATTCTGGTTCCTGGAGGCAGGCAGAGCCTGTGGTTAATTCTTCTTCCTGATGGGAAAATAGAGTGACCTGTGCCTGTCCCAACACCTAGATCTAGTCTCTCATTGGTTGCCCCTCTTCCCGTTCATCCTCAGGACAAATTGCAACCTGTAGGGAACAGGAGCTTAAAGGTGCTGATTCTCCAAGTAGGGAGATTGCTAGTAAAGTAGCTGGAAAGGCGAACCCGAGCACAAGGAGATGAGAAATTGGGTGCGTTTTAGAAACCTTTCAAAATCACACGGTGCACCATCTTCTGGGTTTCTCATGCATGTTTTCGATGTAGGAAGATGCCCTTGAACCTGGAGATTTGGGACCCATGGGATGGGTACCACACAGTATTACTTTAAAGGGTCTGCGTTTGCTCACCCAACCTCACCCAACCTCTAAGCCCCAAGAGTGTCCACCCTTATGTCTCATCCAGCTGTGGGTCTAGATATGGTCAATCCAGGTTGCATCACAGCCTCTGAACGAATTTTGTAAGAATTTCTCTCTCTTTCACTGTCTTTGTTTTACGGGTTTTTAAAAGTAATTTATTTTTATAATGGGGTTTAGCTGCTTTTCACGGCTGTGTTTATGCAGCTTTACACCCACTTGACACACTTCCAGAGAGATATCAATACATAGGTTTTACGATTCTTACTAGTCACATATATTCTTGTGCGGTGAATAGGGGGTGTTGAGTCCAGTTCACTGAGCAAGGAGTAGGTCTTGTCTATTACATATTGGGTGTATGGAACAGTATCTGAGCGAATTTGAAACCCTTGTTTTATGCATCACCCCACCTCACCTTTCCCGTTAAGCAGCCATAGTGTGTTTTCTAAACGTGTGACTCTGTTCTGTTTTGTAATTCAGTTCAAGTGTAGCGGTTTTTACATTCCCTCTATAAGTGATATCTTATGATAAGTGTCTTTTTCTGTGTGACTTATTTCACTTAGAATCGTCATACCTAAATCCACTCATCTTGCTTCTACTAGCCTTATGACATTGATTTCATGTCTGAGTGATATTCCTTTGTACATAAGGACCACAACTTCTTTATCCATTTTTCTCTTTCCTGGGATATTTAAGGTGTCATGAAGTGGAGGTTCTTGTCAACATAGCAGCCCTAAACATTGGGGTGCCTGTGTCTTGCTGATTTTTAGTTTTCCCAATTTATACGCCCATGAGTGGACGTGCCCTATGCTCCCTAAGCTGTGTTTTTTCGATGTTTCAGGACACACCGTACACTTCTCTAGAGTGGCTGTTGGCAATTTACATCCCGCCCATCAGCGTAGCAAGGCTGCCATTTCTCCATGGCCTGTCCTGCATTTCTGGTTTTGACACTTTTTGCAGCATGGCCCTTTTGACCGATGGGAAGCGAGACCTCTTTGTAGCGCTGATTTGCCTTTCCAGGTTGCTTGGTTGGCCAAAAAGGGCGTATGCGTTTTTTCCTGAATATATTCAGGAAAAAACGCATACGCCCTTTTTAGCCAAGGGCATCACTGTCGACGGTTTCCCACTTTTCATGTGCTTTAAAGGCCATTCGAATCTACCTCCTGAAACCTGTTTCCTGCAATTCTGCCTTGCTTTCAAATCCTCTTCGTTGCCTTCCCTCAATATATCTGTGGATGAGAGTTATCATTTATAACTCTGCAGGTTTGTGAATTGCAGTGCCCCTGAGCTCCATTTTTCAACTCGCTTTTTTGGGAGCTGGCCGCAAAAGCACGGGATTGCCTCAGGCCCTATTCTGGTTCCCGGCGGCAGGCTGAGCCTGTGTTTAATTCTTCTTCCTGATGGGAAATTAGAGTGACCTGTGCCTGTCCCAACACCTAGATCTAGTCTCTCATTGGTTGCCCCTCTTCCCGTTCATCCTCAGGACAAATTGCAACCTGTAGGGAACAGGAGCTTAAAGGTGCTGATTCTCCAAGTAGGGAGATTGCTAGTAAAGTAGCTGGAAAGGCGAACCCGAGCACAAGGAGATGAGAAATTGGGTGCGTTTTAGAAACCTTTCAAAATCACACGGTGTACCATCTTCTGGGTTTCTCATGCATGTTTTCGATGTAGGAAGATGCCCTTGAACCTGGAGATTTGGGACCCATGGGATGGGTACCACACAGTATTACTTTAAAGGATCTGCGTTTGCTCACCCAACCTCACCCAACCTCTAAGCCCCAAGAGTGTCCACCCTTATGTCTCATCCAGCTGTGGGTCTAGATATGGTCAATCCAGGTTGCATCACAGCCTCTGAACGAATTTTGTAAGAATTTCTCTCTCTTTCACTGTCTTTGTTTTACGGGTTTTTAAAAGTAATTTATTTTTATAATGGGGTTTAGCTGCTTTTCACGGCTGTGTTTATGCGGCTTTACACCCACTTGACTCACTTCCAGACAGATATCAATATATAGGTTTTAAGATTCTTACTAGTCACATATATTCTTGTGCGGTGAATAGGGGGTGTTGAGTCCAGTTCACTGAGCAAGGAGTAGGTCTTGTCTATTACATATTGGGTGTATGGAACGGTATCTGAGCGAATTTGAACCCCTTGTTTTATGCATCACCCCACCTCACCTTTCCCGTTAAGCAGCCATAGTGTGTTTTCTAAACGTGTGACTCTGTTCTGTTTTGTAATTCAGTTCAAGTGTAGCGGTTTTTACATTCCCTCTATAAGTGATATCTTATGATAAGTGTCTTTTTCTGTGTGACTTATTTCACTTAGAATCGTCATACCTAAATCCACTCATCTTGCTTCTACTAGCCTTATGACATTGATTTCATGTCTGAGTGATATTCCTTTGTACATAAGGACCACAACTTCTTTATCCATTTTTCTCTTTCCTGGGATATTTAAGGTGTCATGAAGTGGAGGTTCTTGTCAACATAGCAGCCCTAAACATTGGGGTGCCTGTGTCTTGCTGATTTTTCTTTTTCCCAATTTATACGCCCATGAGTGGACGTGCCCTATGCTCCCTAAGCTGTGTTTTTTCGATGTTTCAGGACACACCGTACACTTCTCCAGAGTGGCTTTTGGCAATTTACATCCCGCCCATCAGCGTAGCAAGGCTGCCATTTCTCCATGGCCTGTACTGCATTTCTGGTTTTGACACTTTTTGCAGCATGGCCCTTTTGACCGATGGGAAGCGAGACTTCTTTGTAGCGCTGATTTGCCTTTCCA